>NC_031967.2:59050949-59650949 GCF_001858045.2 Oreochromis niloticus
ACAGTTTGATTAAATAAAAAGTTTTAAACTACACAAGGTTCATTTTCTCCTCTGATAGTAATCATATTAAACATGTCAAGAAAAGAAAGAGTACAAAGAAAATAGTAAATGTGTGTCTAATTCAACTCTTCCTGTGAACCTTATATGGTGAACCTTATATGGCGATGGCCAGAGGCCGATGGCGCGATTATGGCAGCCTAGCCTCTGTCAGCCTCCCCAGGGCATCTGTGGCTACAACAGTAGCTTGCCGCCACCTGTGTGTGTGAATGTGAGACTGAATGAATAGTGCATTGTAAACAATTTGGGTGCCTTGAAAAGCGCTATATGAAACCCAATCCATTATTATTATTATTATCATCCCTTAATATGTTCGGTTTACAAACTTGAAGAATCAGAGAAAAGATCATCAGACATAATCTAATCACTTTTCAGCCTTCATTCATTCATATTGAAAAGTTGGAAACTTCCCTGCTAACCATAGTGTAGCGTTTAACACCGTTGGCCATAACATTTTATTACTGCTATTATTAAATGGAGAGCCTCTTCACACACTGAGGTTAATTATGAAGCTCCACAGGCTTCTGTGCAAAGACCAGTTCTGTTACATTATACGTGCTTTAGAAGACATAGCTACATTTCACTGCTATGCATATGATACCCACTTTTATTGGTTAAACGCCGGGATGTCTTAGACACATAATGAGCTTTAATTTCTGCTTCTAAGTTCAGATAAAACTGAGGTTATCGTAACGGGGAGTAAAATCTTAAAACACTGGCTAACAAAATCCTTACTCTGGACGCATTGCCTCGAGTAGTCTGTTGTAGTGATTTGGCGCATTATAAGTAAAATTGAAACATACAATCCCATAGCACACATCAACATTTATTATATACAAAAATAAAAATGCTTTTTTACAGAAAAGAATTGTAACTTCAATTTTATCAACGATTACGCGGGTACATGTTTTAAAAATGCGTGTAGGATACATTCTTTGGTAAAATGCAGGTTACACGTTTTAAGAAAGAAAAATCAGTCTTTCAGAGAAACATTAGCAGCCTCCTTTGTAACACTCTGCGACCAGCCGTAACTGTCTGATTTTCACCATTCCAACCCACCAGATTGGTGTATGCCTCGGCTATGGCGTCAAAAGACTTTCCTTTCGATTTCAGTTCGTGCAAGAGAGTTTCCGCCACCATGCGGACTTTGACGTCGTCCATTTTGATGTTGCGAGCAATCAGAAGCGTTGAATAGATGGAATGAAACGTGGGGTGAGGAGTCTTTTTCTGATGCTGTGATAATTTTCAGCGTAAAAGTCATCCTCCAAGACTTGCACACACTCGTGTTGTTTCTGGCGGGGTGATCGGACTTACAGCCGTTGCATTCGTCAGTGAGGTACCTGTTGATTACTAGGTTTACTAGATGATACACCGCGGTTTCACGTATCGATGAAAAAAGAAGATGCCCAACCGTCAAGCTCATCGGCTTGCTGCGGCTGCTTCTCCAAGGGCGATAGTAACCGGGCGTGTCGGGTACTATCGTGCCCTCGGCCGCAGACTTTCCTCCTCCTCAGTGTGGCGCAGGGCTGTAGAGGCCATCCTTCTCTCTGTTTTGAGCTAAAAAGGTTTGAAGGATTGAGACGGCGGTGTTCTTTTTAAAATAACGGGAGGGGGCGTGATCTGGAAGTGGGTTGATCTTAAAGGGTGTGGTAGGAGTGGCAACAATTTTCAAAAACCGTAGAGTGCCACCTTGTCTCTCTAGCAGTTGCAACTTGGAAAGAGCGCTAATTTTCATCTGTTGGGCTTGAAATTCTCCATGAAAATGGCATCTTCCAGCCCTTCTGTTCAATCAACCATCAAAGTGGCTGAACCTGGTACATACTTGGTACTTGGTACTATCAGGGATGCTGGGCAATCTTTACTCTCTGAAGAGCCATCCACCAACCCTGCATTTGAAGATTGGAGTGAAGAGCACCGTATTCACCAGTATCAGAGTGGAGCCCACCCCTTCACCACCACAACTGTGGACTATGGACCTGACAACGAGGAAGATTTTTTGTATTCGGCGACTCTCCAGACATTGATGAGGTAGACTGGGCATGGACACCCTTCCAAGTCCTGAGAGATTACCGGAACCGCTATGGATAATGATGAGGACTTACCCTATGTACCCGCGTAATCGTTGATAAATATGAAGTTACAATTCTTTTCTGTAAAAAGCATTTTTATTTTTGTATATAAATAAATGTTGATGTTGTGCTATGGGATTGTATGTTTCAATTTTACTTATAATGCGCCAATCACTACAACAGACTACTCGAGGCAATGCCGTCCAGAGTAAGGATTTTGTTAGCCAGTGTTTCTAAGATTTTTACTCCCCGTTACGATAACCTCAGTTTTATCTGAACTTAGAAGCAGAAAATTAAAGCTCATTATGTGTCTAAGACATCCGGCAGTTTACCAATAAAAGGGGTATCATATGCATAGCAGTGAAATGTACGCTATGTCTTCTAAAGCACGTATAATGTAAACAGAACTGGTCTTTGCACAGAAGCCTGTGGAGCTTCATAATTAACCTCAGTGTGTGAAGAGGCCTCTCCATTTAATAATAGCAGTAATAAAATGTTATGGCCAACGGTGTTAAACGCTACACTATGGTCTAGCAGGGAAGATTTCCAACTTTTCAATATGAATGAATGAAGGCTGAAAAGTGATTAGATTAATGTCTGATGATCTTTTCTCTGATTCTTCAAGTTTGTAACACCGAACATATTAAGGGATGATAATAATAATAATAATGGATTGGGTTTCATATAGCGCTTTTCAAGGCACCCAAATTGCTTTACAATGCACTATTCATTCAGTCTCACATTCACACACAGGTGGCGGCAAGCTACTGTTGTAGCCACAGATGCCCTGGGGGAGGCTGACAGAGGCTAGGCTGCCATATCGCGCCATCGGCCCCTCTGGCCATCGCATATAAGGTTCACCATATAAGGTTCACAGGAAGAGTTGAATTAGACACACATTTACTATTTTTCTTTGTACTCTTTCTTTCTTGACATGTTTAATATGATTACTATCAGAGGAGAAAATGAACCTTGTGTAGTTTAAACTTTTTATTTAATCAAACTGTAATGTTGTTGAACTCTGACTGCCGTGTCTTTTAATCTTGTCAACAAATCCTTAATCACCTAAATGTGGCATTTATCATCTTGTAAAATGTTCCCTCTGCTTCTGTTGCACATCTCCCTGACACTCTCTGTTTCACCTGCCCTGCGCAGCTGGTCCAACCCCTGCCTCCTCAAACTGGGTGTTTAAATCTCTTTACCTCTGTTGTGAACTTTACACAAAGTTTGTGGTAACAAAATCAAACTGAGGAGGAGGATCTCGTTTGAAAAACACACACTCAGGAGACAAAATAAAAAACAGTCTGCTCAAAGCAAAAGCAGAGCCCTCACAGTTGGTAGTACAATACACTGTGACGACGTACGTATTAGATACCCTCAGTCCCAAAAGCATAAATATGATAAAAATGGGATCACCGAGAATATCCTAAAAATGGCATTGAGGGGTGTTACAGTGAAAAAGCAGCCAAATTTTCATCTGAAAATGTTGAATTTTAGTAAAAACAATGCTCTGTAGTTTGATACTGTCTTTACAGACAAAGCGGATGTTTAAAGCCTTTGGACGCCCATTTGATGAAATGCACTCATTCTCCTTATCAGCTGGAAACATTAAAGCCGTAAAATGACTTTTTTGAACGGATAAAAACTATTGAACAACATCGATGTTAGTCTGATCCAAAATTTGAATGTACGTGTGTTGAAAGTGTAGGTCTTGTTGAATTATTAAACATACTTTCTTTAATTTTTCGAGCCGCAAAAACCTAAAACTTTTAATTTTCTTCTGCTTGAGTCTCGGCCTCAGGGTAGCTCAACTCATCATTGCTGAGTCAGTTGTCTGTTTGTGCTACTTTTTTCAAGGAGCAGTGGATTATTGGTAAAGGGTGACTTTATGTGTTTAGTTACTTAAGTGTAAGTACTGTGGAAAGTTTCACCTTACATACATAGGGCTGACAGTACAGGATCTGAGGTAACTGTTTACAAAATGTTATAATCTATTCAAAGGTTCTTTGCAATTTTACATTGATAAACATTATCCTTAACATATTTGGCCCAGCATAAAGTACTATGACCATCACACTGTCATTTAGAATTGTTTAAATAACTTGTGTCTTAAGTCATTCCGTCACACAGAAAATTAAAAAAACCCACATGGTTCACTTTTATATCACAAAATGTTAGAAATATAAGTCGTTCATAACAACCTGAAAGGCTGGGAGTTTAAAATGCAAACCAATGAGCGCTGAAGTAGAAGACTATAATGTCACAGAGCACACGGTGTCTATTATTGTGTAGACATGTATAAATGAGAGCTTAATAAAGATGCTTAATTTCTTAAGAAATAAACAGGTGGAGTGGTCTTTATCAAAAGTAGAAGTTACATCTGTGGCTAAACCATCGTCCCCAAAAACTTTAAAAATCTACTGTGTGTGAGGCTGTGTAAGTAAAGCTTGCCCTTCACACCCGCGTGTAACAAAGCATCTGTTGGGGTTGTGGATTTGACACCTCAGCATTGTGAAAGTGGGGAAACATGTTTGTGGCTGAGCATAAGATTTCTGCTTACAACTTAGAATCTCAGTTCTAAATGAAATTCAGTTGTTTTTTGTTTTTTAAGTGTGGCTAATGTATTATTTGACTTCTAAGGCACACACACACACACACACACACACACGCACACACACACACACACACACACACGAGAACAACAACAACACAGAGAAGAAGAGGGGGTAGTTTTACTATGCGTCATAAAAATGCAATCATGCATCTTCCAACTGTATCTTTCTGTTCTGGCTTTAGAATCATTGATTGTTTACTGATCCGTACTTTGGGAGTCATACTGTTGTGATACTGGGGAGAAAAAGGTAAGGTTTGATAGACTAAACCATTACACACACACAAACTTCAAAACCTAGAGAGTGAGTGAGACTGCTAGCTGTGTGGTTCAGCAATAAACTTATCTACAAATGTGTTAGTAAAGAAACTGCAAACTATAAAAGTAATCTGAATTTAAATAGAACACTAGTGTAAGGTGTCTATGGAACAAATCTCCTTCAACGTTCAAAATGACCAAAGTGAGGACTACAAGCGTTTCTCTCAGTTGGTTGTGTTTAGGGAAAAAGCAGCTAAATACACTGAGACTGCTCCACATTGTTAGTGAGTTAACTCTGGATGTCTGTAGGTTTGTCAAACTTGGAGTGTACAAAAGCAGAAAAAACAGTAAAAGATTCAGACGGTGAAAGTTTGGTTTATTTCATGAACACAATGAAACATTTTACAGTCCACAGAGCAAAGTAGCATACATGATAATAGATACACATATCACAACTTGTGAGAAGTAAAACTCGTCGTCTTACCACATGTTATATTCTGTAAACTTAAAATAAACCACAGAAATTAGAGTTTAGTGTTTTAAAGTCATCTATTAAAAACATTACTGAAGTGACACTTTAACGATACTTCATATCACAGTGTTTATGATGATAAAACATGTTCTCTCATTAGTAGATGTCTGCGCTGACGCTTGTCATGAAGATGTCCGGAGCCTGGGTTCAAGCTTCCTCTTCAATCACCATTGATCATTAATAGGGCCACAAAAGATTTGTTACATTATCCCCATAAACAACATGCTTTTATAGAAATCATTGTGACACAAATATTTAGATTCTTGTTTCACAATTTGCATGAACTCAAAATCTTTAGAGTTTCATATTTATAAAGTATCGCAAATAATACATTTATACCATCGTATGAGCTACACTTCTTGTAAAAATGATTGGTAACGCGTTTGAAAAAGCTCCTGCTGTGTCCTTCCTTCTGTGAGGGCACACACACTCACACTCACACATACACACACACACACACACACACGCACACACACACACACACACACACACACACACACACTCACACACGCACACACACACACACACACACACACACACACACACCCAGAGAGAGAGAGAGAGAGAGAGAGAGAGAGAGAGAGAGAGAGAGAGAGAGAGATCATTAATACAAAGGATTGGGGTCGGTTTTGGATTTTCACTTGTTGTTGGCTTTATGAACAGTCACATAAAATTCATTCCGATTTTTTGCCTTTGCTTCAATTAGGATGTTTCTTTAAATCTACAACGCCTTCCTTTTCAAAAAGTTTACTGACATAGTAAAGAAGTAGCTAGGGAACTCTGTAAGTATGAGCAACAATAGCTTAAGGACACTACGTCCAATAAAGAGGAATTCATCATCTGCAGTTCGTGAAAAAAAGCACAATATTAAAAACAATTCAGCAGACCCTCGGAGTGCGGATACAAACTGTTTCAACTGCAGAGGTTAACTTCATGCACTTATCAACATACAGTTTAGAGGCTTGCATTAGAGTGCTTTGGTGCTTGGGCCTCTTTTATTTAGCACGTTTATACCGTTGTGAATGCAGCTATATAAATAAATACACTCAAGAGTCTATCGTATGTTTGTCATGCAACTAAAAATTCGTAAATATATTTTTAAATCAGTAACTTTGCAAATTTAGAGGATTTGTTTTCGGACAACATATGTGTCACATTTTAAACAGGGTTTGAATAATCAGCACTGACATACAGACATTTATGCGCTGGGTATAACAGTCATGCTTACCGTGTGAAAGGCCCCACCGATGTCTTGGAGCAGAGAAACACTCTGTATTGTTGCTTTTCTCTATTGTATAAGCAAAATCGACCGCAAATGACTAAGATGTCGGTGTTGACATGTCTTTTTATTTCATTCACACAGACAATGAATACTGAACAACATACATTAAACCAGGTGTCTCCCAGCCCAGTAGTTACCAATCATGCGAAGCATGGCTGGTTTAACACGACGGGCATAACGACTTGCTTCTAGCAGCTGTGCAATATTGTCGTTAATTGCGCATACTATATGTTGTGATGATCTCAGTTCAGTCATGGTGTGTTCTGCAATTCTGCTGAATTGTGTTTTAGTCCCATCGTCTGTGTACGAGCGTACAAACAGGCGAATGGCAGGGATGAATCGGAATGTCTTGAGCCTCAGCATCACATCGTCGTAGTATGTGTCAAAGTAATACTCGGGCAGTTCGAACAAACAGCTGTGTTGCACCTGACTGGGTTGAGCTGTTCGACATCCATAGCATGTTTCCTGTAGAAAGGCGTTTAATGCCAACATCACCAGGTGATGGGTTGCAAGCTTGATGTCGATAATGGTTTCCTCACACAGACCCGATCCTGTAGGATCCTGCAGCAGCTGAGGAGAGGGGGGAGGAGGTGGTGGGGTCTGGATTAGCAGCGCAGGCGGTGGGGAGTCTGAGAGGTCCCACGCTTGCATGTCTCGCTCTGAAAATGGGAACAATAAAAAGATTTATATTTGTTGCATAGACACACACACACACACACACACACACACGCACACACATTTATGCCACTGTATAAAAACCATATCCTTAAACCATGTAGTGCGGCTCTTCTATGCTCAGAGGGTAAGGATTTAACCTCCAGTTTTCAACCCCTCTGGCCGCTATAAAACTTTCCCTGTCATCACATACCCTGAGAATAATAAAGTCATCGGGTCTACGGTTAAAACGATCAGCCTCGCACTGTAAAGCTCAGGGCCTGTTGGACTGTTCCACTGGGAAACATACAGCATCTCTGGGATGACTACATTGTCCAAGTCTGCGCAAACACTCCCTCACCACAATCTACGCGAAGTATAACTGCTCCGTTGGTATATTTAACGGTATACACATACCTATTACTGCCTTGCTATTCTAACTTAAATTTAGACCCATCTACGACGTTTTTACAGCGTTGCTTTTTACGATGAGGGTATCGGGTACATACACCTGTACACGTACCTAGAGCTTCTGTGGCTTGGGCGATGTCCAGGCTGCTCGTCATGGTTGATACAGACGTCATCCTGCACTCCTTAGTTAGCTAGTTAGAGGTGTTCTTTAGGTTGCGCTGTTGATGTTCCATATGGTGAAAGAGACCGTTTTTATATGTATTGGAGCAGTCCTCTAGGAGGTGTCATTACAGTCCCTTGGGGTTGGAGTTGGTTTCAGGTGTAAACAAAAGGTGATGCCTGTTTGGAGGATGGTCAGTAGAAAGTGTAATGGCATGATAAAAGGTATGGTGGCACCGATGGACCTGGCACCGCCGGCACTCTGCCATAAGATAAAGGAGACTGTTTGTATTGAAAACTATGGCAGTACAATTGAGATGCTCTTGATAAGGATGACCTCTTCTGCTGACTGTAGGGGGGTCTAACTGTTGCAGAATTAAGAATCCCATTTCTAAAGGAATGCCTGCTGTTTGTGGTATTCTGTTTGAAACTATTAACCTCTGTGTGTGAATATGTGTTTTTAGAAGGTGGAAAAAACTTTCTGTTTAAAAACTATTAGCCTCTGTGTGTTTCAGAGCCCTAAAGAAAAATACCCCTAAAAACTAGTTAAATTAAATGCTGCGTGTGAATATGTGTTTTTAGAAGGTGGAAAAACTTTCTGTTTAAAAACTATTAGCCTCTGTGTGTGTTTCAGACCCCTAAAGAAAAATACCCCTAAACTAGTTAAATTAAATCATCTATGTCTAAATAACAGAACTCCGAGACCTATACAATCCTTTAAAAAAGAGTTTAATTAAAACACGTAATGGTTTCATTAAATAAAACGCTATTAAACACATGTAAACATATGATCTCTGAACTCGCAAGTCCGTTCACGCGCAAGGTCCGTTCACGCGCAAGGTCCGTTCGCGCGCACATGGACGCGGAGGGGGATAGGGGAGGGGGGTGTGGGGTAGGGGTGTGGGGGGTGTGGGGGTGTGGGGTGGGGGGGGGGGGGGGGGGGGCAAAAAAGCTACAGGTATATTACTACTGTTACCTCTGGGCGATGCGCTTCCTAAGACTATCCCATAGTCCCATCCTAAGATAATTTAATTACTTTGAAAACACCCCATAAAATCACACATGCAATTCTATTGATGCCCAAGCCCGGCTTTATATTCAATTAAGACTTAACTGTCACAAACTCTTCGCCAATAACCTATAACTCTAAATTCACTCTGCAGTCCAACTGCTTTAATTCTCTCAGCAGTCCAACTGCTTTCTCTTTTCATTTCTTTATTCTCTTTAACTCAGTACTGTCACTTATAAACTTCCATTTCATTATCATTACTTCAACCTTCAACTTTTCACCAAAATCAAAGCAGACATCTACCAGTAGTTTCAGTGAGTAGACTTTCAATTTACACAGCCCAATTTGACACACTTTGGTTCATAAGATCAACAGGTGGTGCCTACCTTTTACTGTATGCCGGCTTGTCACTCACTTTGACCACTGACCAATGCCTGAGCGCCTGACGCCTCGGACCTTTCTCCGTCCTGTCTCACTTCCCCCCTCGGACGAAGCCCCCAAATGTTAAGGTTCAAAAATGTAGGGAAGGAAACACAGGAGGAATGCAAGTAACCACACTGGTCCAAAGGGCAAAGACGATGATTTTAATGAAATGACACGCGTGGGAGAATGAGCTGACTCTGTAAGCAGACAGCCCCACAATCTCATCCTCCTAACATCAAAATACAGTTTTATATGCATCAGAGTTTATTTAGTGACGCCCCCTCATTGCGTCATCACATACATCAGCTTCAAAACCACAAATGTTCTATTTGACAACTTAAGGCACAATTAAAAGTACACTGGCTTCCATCTTCTCCCTGGTGGTTTCCCGTAAGCCAGCTCCGCTCTCGCATCGTGCATCTACTGCTTCATCAGTCAACTTTCACCTACACCCTAACAGTGTGTGTGTGTATGTGTGTGTATGTCTGTCTGTGCATGCACAGAGTGTGCATCTGCTCTCTGAACCTTAGTTGACCCCAACTTAGGCAACCAGGCTGAGGCCATCCTGTGTTGTGATAATCTTAACTTCTATGTAAAATGTATAAACTCATTATACAAACTCAGACTCTGGTTTTGGTTTCACTTTTGCAAAGCCTGCAACTTCAAAAGCCTATAACTTACTGTCTCATTTTGGAGTTACTCTACGTGGGGCCTTTTCTTTCACCCTGCAGTCTGCATACAAACATTTAAGATTATAAATTCAAAAGCATTTCGGGTTATAGATTCAACTCAACAGTTTGAAGTGGTTATAACTGGACTTGTAATAAAGACTTAATTGGGTGGCAATATATTTAAACATTTGAATGCAATATCAATACCTCTAGTATACATATGTTTGCTATATGATT
Organism: Oreochromis niloticus; assembly: GCF_001858045.2. Taxonomy (NCBI): domain Eukaryota; kingdom Metazoa; phylum Chordata; class Actinopteri; order Cichliformes; family Cichlidae; genus Oreochromis; species Oreochromis niloticus. The sequence goes on from NC_031967.2 coordinate 59,061,323, forward strand.
ATAATGCAACAGTAATGACAGTAATAACAGTAATAACAAAATAATAAAAATAGAATTAATAAAAATAAAATAATACATGGAAATAATAAAAATAACAAAAAATAATACTTCCTTCCCAACAAGACCCAGAGACATCCTGGTTGGCCGTTCCATCTCTTCACTGTGGGGTGACAAATGGGTTCCCCTCAAGCTGATTAACCCCAGCAACAAGCGTGTGACTCTGAGGAAGAACTGTAAAATCGCTGATGTCTACCCTTGTATCGCGGTTGAAGAGCTGTCGCCTCCTGAAAAGATCATGGCTAACAGCCACTCTTTTGAACAGGGTTCTGTGCCCATAAGGTCTGTTGAACAAAGGAAGGAACTTTTGCACAGACTAGGACTACAAGACTTGGACTTAGACAGTTGTGAGGTGTCTGACAGATGGAAAGATCAGCTTCTGCAGCTTGTGGAAAAGTATGGGTCTATCTTTTCTAGGGATAAAATGGACTGTGGAGAAGCTACTGATTTTGTCCACAAAATACACCTTGTGGATGAGAGGCCTTTTCGTTTGCCTTATCGTAGAGTGCCGCCGAGTCAGTATGAGAAGTTGAGAACTGCTGTAAATGAGATGGAAGAAAGGGACATAATCCGGAAGTCAAACAGTGAGTATGCATCGCCGCTGGTGTTGGTGTGGAAGAAGGATGGCAGCCTGCGCATTTGCACTGATTTCAGATGGCTCAATGCAAAGACTGCTAAAGACGCGCACCCGCTACCACATCAAGCCGACTCCCTGGCTGCTCTCAGTGGAAATGTTTTCTTTTCAACAATGGATTTGACCTCTGGATTTTACAATGTGCCTCTCTACGAGCCTCACAAGAAATACACAGCATTCTCCTCACCCTTTGGTCTCCATGAGTACAACCGGATGCCTCAGGGCCTGTCGAACAGTCCAGCGACCTTCATGCGAATGATGATGTCGATCTTTGGTGACGAGAATTTCAGCAGCTTGCTTTGTTACTTGGACGACTTGATGGTGTTTGCGCCTGACGAGGTGACCGCCCTTCAACGTCTTGAGATGGTCTTTTCTCGGTTGAGAAGTCACAACCTTAAGCTGACCCCTAAGAAATGCCATCTTCTTAAGAGGTCAGTTAAATTTCTTGGACATGTCATTTGTGCGGATGGTGTGAGAACTGATCCAGACAAGGTTAACACTATTACCAACATTAGGGAGGAACAGCTTATGGAGAGCGATGGTGTGACTCCCTCCCAGAAGAAGATCCGGTCCTTCTTAGGAATGATCCTTTATTACCAACATTTCATTCCTGATTGTTCTGCGAAGGCCAAGCCCCTGTTCAGGTTACTTTCGGGACGACAGGCAAATCCTCGAGGGAGGAAAGGAAGGATGCCCAAGAAGCAACTTTCTGCCAAGCCATCTCTGAAACAAAGTGACTGGACATCAGCGTGTCGCACATCATTCCAAACGCTCAAGATGGAACTGGCTAATGTTGTCACTCTGGCTCATCCCAACTTTAATGAGCCTTTCATCCTTGCAGTTGATGCCTCCTTTGATGGCATCGGGGCAGTACTCTCACAAGTTTCTCCTGGCGAGACAGTGGCTCGACCTGTTGCCTTTGCCAGCAAGACATTGTCACGGTCTCAGATGAACTACCCAGCGCACAGACTAGAGTTCTTGGCGCTTAAATGGGCCGTGTGTGACAAGTTCAGCCACTGGCTAAAAGGAAGGCACTTCACGGCTTGGACGGACAATAATCCCCTGTCCTACATCTTGACAAAGCCACGTTTAGATGCTTGCGAGCAGAGATGGGTGGCGAAGCTCGCGGCGTATGATTTTGATCTGAAGTATGTGCCAGGGGTTAAAAATACAGTGGCTGATGCTGAGTGAGCCATTTGTCGAGTCATGTATTGGTCATCGCTTGCTGAAAGAGCCTTATGTTGCTCTACTAGATGAGGTCAACGGGGTTGTGAGAGGTACTGTGCAGGATGCTTTTCGGCTGACTAACAATTGCCACATTGTTCAGGACACAGAGCCAGACTCACCAGACTCGGTTTCTGAGTGTGACCATCAGAGCGAGAGGGGTTCGATCAATGCTGATGAGGTGTCAGCTGTGCTGAGTGCGCAGTGTGACCATGGTTTGACCAATGTCAACCCACCTTTATCACAGCTTCCTGAGGAGGACCCTGTCGTTCCTCTCCCACAAAGCCAGCTCTCAAGTCTTCAACAACAAGATCAGGCAATAAACAGAGCCCTTTTCTATCTGCGAAGAAAGAGGAAGGCTACTAGGCGAGAAGCAGCTTCGGAACCAGGTGGCGTTGGTGGGCTTCTCAGGCAGTGGAAGAAGCTTAAAGTACAGAACGGCATCCTGTACAGGGTGATAAAGCATCACCGCTTGAGCAAGAAGATTTTCCAGTTTGTTGTTCCTGATAGCCTGAAGGTTCAAGTCCTCCTCAGCCTTCGTGATAATGCAGGCCATCAGGGCCAGGCACGGACACTTTCCCTTGCCCGTGAGAGGTTTTTCTGGGTCGGGATGGAGAAAGACATAACCAACCATGTTCGACAGTGTGAGAGATGTGTGGTTGGAAAGACACCTGAACCTCATGCTTGTGCACCACTGGAAAGCATCCAGACGTCAGAGCCGATGGAACTAGTGTGCATAGACTTTTGGACCGCTGATCATTTTTTGTGTCCAATGGGGAAAATAATGTAAAAACAAAAAAAGAAACAAAAGGTCTACTAAAATAAGGGGTACTGATTGATAGAGCAATGCTGCTAATGTTAAACGTATGAATCGATTCACATTTATTTTGGTTGTCTTAAGTTATTTAAGTTAAAGACAGGCGATTCATGAAAATTGCGGAAAAATCTTCACCTGTAAACTGTGAATTGCGAATTTTAGAGCACACACACACACACACACACACACACACACACACACACACACAGAGGTATTTCACCAGTGACCAGCAAGTGCTGCCCACATATTCTTTGCACTCTGATTTTCAAATATCAGACCAAATCTGTCTGTCGGTCTTTAATATACTGGCCCCTTTTTAGGGTGTCTTATCACCTTAATATGCTAGCCTCCTGCTGCAGCTGTGTGTATGTGACTGGGGGCACTTACACAGTAACATTATTTCGTTTTTTTTTTTTCCTTATCATTGCATTTTGTATTAAACACATGAAGTCATAGTGAAAGAAACAGCATGCTTCTGTTTTTTATTTATTTTGAATGAGATCTTAAGGCAGGATGACTTGTATTATTTTTTTTAGTGAAATCATAGTTGCTTTCTTAGTTACAGGGGTTTAAAATTACAAATGAGTACTTAAGTATTTTTTCTGTTAATTTCTTTCATGATTGTACTCAGGTGAGGAAGCAGCATATCAGTACTGCGCTACATATACCAGCTGAAAGTTCAAACACAAAGTGGTGAAAAAGCTACCATCACGTGAAGCTCTTTGTCTGATTAAAAATGTTGCGCTGCCTGCAGTTTCCAACTCTGTGGACCGTGGGAAGAAGATGGAGAATCCGGAGAGAATCCGCACAGACATGGTGAGAACATTCAAACTCCACACAGAAAGACCTGAGACCGAATCCAGTGCTGCCTGTATTAGGCATAGTGAATTAGGCAGTGGACTTCTTATTTCACTATATTTATTTTAAGAGATGGCAGTATTTGCACAAGATATTAGCCTTAGATGACTTTCTTTCTTCAACATAAACTGTAGATTTGTTATTTGCTGAGGGAGTTTGAAAATTTGTGTAATTTTAAAACGTATTCAAAAAATGGTAGCACTTCAGTCTGTTAAAGACTGCTGTGCACATTTCATTCTGCCTTTGCAAGTTTCAGTCAGAGCTAAACAAACAAAGATTGAAAATTTTAACTTCCACAGTTATTACACAGTTAAGTTTGGTAGTCTCTGTTCATTCCCACTGAGTGTCTTCTCTGTGGATCTCACATATGATAATTATTTTCTCTGCTCTGCACATCTGATGCCAAATGTTTTCATGAATCATTGATACAGGAAAAAAAGGAGAAAATAAAACTTTTTCCACAGTTTGTATTAATAGAAAACTTCCTTCTGAAAAAAAAAATACTTACTTTTATCAATGTTGAAGGGCTCACTGTCCTCTGTGTAGTAAACTGGATCTCCTCTGCCTCCTCTGCATCTGTAGAGTCCTTCCTGTGAGACTGTGATTTGTCCATTTGAGTGGAAAACTGCATCTTGTGTGGTCAGGAGTTCAGACATGTTCTCATCTCTGTACCAGTAGTATTTCCATCCATATGATGATGGGTTCACTGAACATTTCAGGGTCATATTGCCCCCTACTGGAACGTGTCTCATATCAGACGTTATTTGAGCCTTTGGTTGATCTGATGTTGAGTTTAGACAAAGATAGAAAGAATAAATATATTATACCACACACAGGTTAGGATTGCACTGCCCTGATGTTGTCAGCCTAGTTTAGGCCCATAATGCATTTTGTCCTTTCACAGAATGCATTTTTGACCATTTCATTATGATGCTTTATTTTATTTAAATTACTCCTCTCCATTATTTTGTGTGATGTCTCTTTGCTCCCACCACAACAACAGATTCACAAGAAGACAGAAGACTTCTCATAATCTGAGTTTCAGATGTCAGACCACACAGGAGAAAATACACATTATAGCTGCACAGAAGAATTTGAAATAGTTCAACTTTAATTAAGAGACTTTGTAACATTTTGTGACCCTCATTGATCATTCTCACATGATTCGATTATTTGTTATTTCGAGGAGTTTGCATTACTTTACATTAATTTTTAAAACTGTAACAGACGCACAACAGACCCGGCCACATTTCAATGCTTTTCAGCTTATCAGCTGCCAGCCACACACACAACAAAACAAACTCAGGAGCCAGTCCAGCCTTAAATGCAGTGGTGGTGTGATGAGCTGATGCCGCTAAGGTGTGGTTTTAAAATGATTCTTTTACATAAGAAAAATATTTTAAATTCATTCAAAATAAATGCTGCAGGCCATTTGAAGTTTTGATAGATGTCATCAAGATACTTTTCCTCTTTCAGAGATGCCTGATCCCACAATAATCACGCTGAGCAAAGACAACACCAAATTGATTATTTTAGTCACAAAAACAAGCAGGCAAAGAGAAACACATATATTACACTCTATAAATAATGACTTATAAATAAAATAAATAATTCCTACATCTAAATCATTTCTAATGTTATTTTTTATGTTTTACAGAACCAGTGCACAGGTACACACACACACACACACACACACACACAGAGACCCAATAGACTCTTTCTGTCCACTATGATCTTTTCCTACAGTAATGACATCAGCTTCTTCTTTCAGCAATACTCTTATAAGACTAAACTGGCCCCTCTTTAAGGTCTGGGAGTGGGTTTAAAGGGAATAATCTCAATATTCTAGCCTCCTGCTTGAGCTGGCTAGTGTTGGTGAGGATGGTAACCATAGCAACAGTAACATTACTTTAACTTCCCTCCTTCAATTTTCCTCCATTTCCTGCTTTGCACTGATATCTTTTTGGGTTGAAGCTGTGTGGCTCCGACCCTGAATGTTTTGACTAAAATGTCAAATCTGATTGTTGGTCATTGCATTTAAAAACAAAATCAAACTCATTAATGTATTCTGCTTCAACAATTCAGGATCACAAGGTATTGGACCATATCGCAGCTAACAGGAAGCTACTCTGGACAGGTCGCTCATCTGTTACCGGGCTGAGACATTCACACCTACAAGCAATTTAAATTCACCAATAAACCAAACCCCACTAACTCTGTGGACTGTGGGAAGAAGATGGAGAATCTGGAGAGAATCCACACAGACATGGAGAGAACATTCATACTCCACACAGAAAGACCTCAGACAGACAGTGGATTTGAAACCAGTGCAAAGCAGCATGCCACCCTGCTGCCTGTGTTAGGCATAGTGAATTACACAGTGGACTGAACTATTTACTTATTTAATACTGTCATTTATTTTAACAGATCACATTATTTGCACAAGATCCTAGGCCAAGATGATTTTGTTTGTTTAACAGAATTTGGAAATTTGTAGTTATTTGTTGTTGAGAAAGTTTGTAAAATGCTATACTTTTTATCCTGTTTATTTATGTCATTATTGTAGTGAGGTGATGGAGCAGCAGGTCAGCATTGCCATCTCTAAACCAGCTGAAAGTTCATGACACAAAGTGGTGACAAACTGTTTACAATGAGTATCCAAAAGTTCATTCGGTTGATCTGCACGTAGTATTTTCAGTGGGAGAAACGTTTCGTCACTCATCCAAGTGACTTCTTCAGTCTCAGCTGACTGCAGGTTTCCCCAATCTTATAAACAGTATATTTGGATAATGACTGAAACCAGCCCACTGAGGTATGTCTGTGAAGGTTCTCAGTCATCCAGGTCATTGTAGTCTAAGGAGCTTGGAAAGAAAAGCGTCTGGACTTCTTTAAGTTGCTTGAAGACGTTTTTTCAATTCAATTCAGTTTTATTTATATAGCGCCAAATCACAACAAAAGTTGCCTCAAGGCGCTTTATATTGTACAGTAGATCGCACAATAATAAATACAGAGAAACCCAACAATCATATGACCCCCTATGAGCAAGCACTTTGGCCACAGTGGGAAGGAAAAACTCCCTTTTAACAGGAAGAAACCTCCGGCAGAACCAGGCTCAGGGAGGGGCGGCCATCTGCTGCGACCGGTTGGGGTGAGAGAAGGAAAACAGGATAAAGACATGCTGTGGAAGAGAGACAGAGGTTAATAACAGATATGATTCGATGCAGAGAGGTCTATTAACACATACTGAGTGAGAAAGGTGACTGGAAAGGAAAAACTCAATGCATCATGGGAATCCCCGGCAGCCTACGTCTATTGCAGCATAACTAAGGGAGGATTCAGGGTCACCTGGTCCAGCCTTAACTATATGCTTTAGCAAAAAGGAAAGTTTTAAGCCTAATCTTGAAAGTAGAGATAGTGTCTGTCTCCCGTTTCACCTCTCATCCAAGAAGCTTCTTCAGTTCTAAGGTCAAATGGCCGAGAGTCCCAGATTTAAACCCAGTGGGAGTATCCCCCCAAAGAGGGAGAAAAGGACCCCCTGATGATCCTCTACCTAATCACATGAGCCAAGGTGTGAAAACCTTACTTACCTGGATGATTGTGCATGCATCAATATGTCTACAATGAGGCTACTATCAGCTGCAGTTCTTTGTCTGACTAACAATGTAACATGCTTCATATACCATTGAATTCATCCTGTGCTGACCATTATAACATTTGTAAAATGGAGATCACACAACAAACATGACTTACTTGATACTGACAATGTGAAGGGTTCACTCCACTCTGTTGAAGAATATCGGTCATAACCGCGTCGACTCTTACACATGTAGTCACCACTGCTGTACTCAGAAACTACAAATCTCAGAACATTATAGGGTATCAGCTGTGTGGGTGTCCCGGGTCCTCTCCATTCAGAAAACCACTCAGTGGTTTCACCTCCTTCCTGCACCTCACATGTCAGAGTGATCGTCTCACCTCTGAATAACTGAGGCCAGTTGGGTTGTTGTTTTATAACAACTTTAATGGAAACTGTTTACACACATTAACAGTTGAGATACAAATAGAAACATGAAATCAACACAGAAAACTTAACATTGTATGTTTGATAATCATGAGTGAATGTATATTTCAAACTAAATTACTGAACTTAGGAGTTTCCTTAATGATGACATCATCACTTATATCAGTGTAGTAAACTGGGTTTCCTCTTGTTCCTCTGCAGCTGTAGATTCCTCCGTGAGATACTCTGATATCTCTGTTTTGTTGATCTCTGTTTGGAAATTCAGAGGTTCTTTGGTTTGTGAACCACTCATATTTCCATCCATCAGAGTTCTGCACAGAGCAGGTCAGTGTCACACTGCCCCCTACTGGTATGATTGTTGTTCCTGCTGTCAGTGTGGCTCTGGGTTTATCTGCTGTTATGAAAGAGGAAGAAAAATAAATCTGTGTAATTTAGTATAATGACATAAAAACATTAAAAAACAATACAATTTATATTTGTAGCTCTCTAAATAAACACAGTATACATTTCTGTCCATTCTCTGGCCTGAGAATGTCACAGTTAATGCAAACTAATACAGTTCACAGTTTTTTGGTTTAGATAACAGAAACATCACCACTTTTAACTTTATGAAGCTTCTGATGTTTCTTCTTTTCCTTCAGAAATGTAATTTAATTAAATTAAATTTCATCCATGATTGCTGTTGTTAAAACTCAAACATGTACTACTGAAAAATTGCCAAGTCTGCGAGTGTTGAAGCACTGACTTTACAGTGTTTTTCCTTGTTCAAGTTCAAGTTTCATTGACTAATTTAATTAAATGTTCTCTATTTTATAATTCAGTTGAGTATTTGAACAGGGATCATACATTTATGCTGTCGGTCACTGAAGACTTACCTAATACAGATATAGAGACAGTATTACTTTTCTTTGTATCACGTGAGCTCATCCTGAGACCAAAGCACTGATATTCACCACTGTCACCTGTAGATGTCATTTTTAATTTGTAGTCTTTGTTTATCCTGTAGGAGAAAAAGTCTTGACCATCCTTGTTGATTTTGTATTCCCAGTCAGTGTCTTTTCCTTCATTCATGTCACATTTGAAGGTAACATACTCTCCGATGAAAAATAAACTGGACCAGCTGGGTTCAATAGTTAGCACAGCATCTAGAATCCAACACAACCACGAAGTTAGCAATCTGAAACACTTTATGTACGACACAATCTGTGACATACAATGTTCATTTATTGAATAATGAATAAATAATAATAATAACAAATACTACATAAGTGAAATGTAATTCAGATTGATGCAGTACTTTGAGATGAATCTTTATCAACTAAATTCAAACAAAATTAAATAAAGTGAAATCTGTTCAGTCACCTTGAGCGTGTCCAGTACAGAGGAGCGTACAGAGCACTACAGTAAAGACAGAAACTTCTGACATGATCAAATTAAAAACATTCATATATGTCTGTGTAGGTAGTCAATCATACATGTCATGTTTAGGGATGGGTATCGTTTAGGTTTTATCCGAAAGCGGTGCCAAACCGGTACTTTTGAAATGGTGCCAGTGCTTAAACGGTGCTCAAACCGGTGCTTAAAGAATGGAGAACACAAAATTGGTCCAAAAACCTTTCATGTTTAGCTGTTTTTTGTAAAAAGATAACAATGTAAGCCTTTTCTTCAGCTATAGGGCATATATGGCATCACTCTTGGTTGGAAGCAGTGCTTAAACAATGGAAAAAACACAAACTTTGTCCAAAAACTTCTCATGTTTAACTGTTTTCCACTTTTTCTTTGGTCATTTTAAATGGCCTGTATTTATATAGCGCTTTTTATGGTCCCTAAGGACCCCAAAGCGCTTTACATATCCAGTCATTCACCCATTCACACACACATTCATACATTTTAGCCTTTTTGGCCAGGGTGAAGGGAGTATCTGCCATCAAACAAGAAGACAGCCGCATGTAACTACGACGGTGTTTGCTAGTTCACCTTACATGCATTAATGTAATAACGTGGTTAGCCTACTCAACGTAAATTACACACAAACAACATTAAGCTACTCACGCAGAGAAGAACGGCTGCTGCTGCCATCATCATCCTCATCATTTCTGCTACGCTGGCAGGGCTAGGGGCCAGGACTCTACTCTTCGGGTTTTTGGGGGATGTTGCTAACTCCAGGTCCGATAACAGGCACCACACCCGCAGTAGATGTGCACGGTGTGAGGTCTCGCAGCAAGCTATCAAACACGGCGCATTTCTCGGCTTTTAAAAAAAACGCTACGCGTCGCCAGGTGTTTCATTGGATTCGAGGTGTTACCTCCTTTGACAGTATCACTGTATCAGCTTAAAGCACTTGTTGCAGGCAGCTGAGTTTGCATCTTTTGCTGCGAAGTACAGCCAGACTTTTGACCGCTTCGCCTTGGGCATACGTACGTACCTGGGCCCGCCTACTATCCTCGGAAACGTAAAATGATTGGCTAGAATTGGCTCAGGAAATAAAAAATAAAGCACCGAAATGTGCGCTGCTTTTCGGTCTGGTTACTACCGTTTATGTCAGAACCGGTGCCATCATGGCACCGGACACCGGTACCCATCCCTAGTTAAGAAACACTGCTTATTAAGTTTTGCCCAGTAGATGGCAGCATTGTTCCATTTAATATTGTACATGAAAGGAAATTTTGGCTTTGGTCTGGAAGTTTATTTATTTTCACATGAATGTGCATTTAAGTGAATTAATTTCTCTGTTTTTTTTACCTAAACCACAATGCAGTATGTCAATGGAAAATTGTAGTCAGTATAAGCTTTTAATGATATAAGTTTGCATATGATAGAATACTCTATGTTGACCTTTTGATGACTTAGACTGTTGTCCACTACAAGGCTGTTTTATAAATTCTTTCTCACAGCGATAATAGCTGAACAAGCAGGAAGAGGAGAGCTGGACACTTTTATCTGCGCTCTCTAACAAGAAGAAGGGCTGCGTCCTTCTGAATCTCACAACACACACACATACACCTCAACCACTCTTATCTTCACTCCCTACGCACTAACATTCCTCTTCCTATGAATAGACGTATTCACTGTTGTCACCAGTGACTATAAATGCACGAATAAAGAAGTACACTGTGTGACTCTCTTCTGAGACGTTCACCCATGTACATGTGATTGATTATATTGTCTCACTGTGTCTCTGTTTTACTTTGGCAGCCTTCTATTTGGGAGATTTTCCCTTAACACAGTAATATTTTTATTTTATTTTCCGTAATAAGTTTTGTTGCCATTGTATTTTTCAATCAATATTTGGTTTTTATTTATTTTAAGAAAACTAAGAGTTCCACTATACGATCATTTGTTTATCAGTTAGTAGCAAGGAAGCTTTTGCTGTGTTTGGGCGGAATGCTGTTGCCTGAAACCCATGGTTATTCATATCCCATGTTATTGCAGAGACCCACAAGAGGGGAATAAACCACGTCTGAGCTCTACCCATCTCGAGTCCAGAGAGTTTTACTCTTACAGCACCGGAGATAGAGACTGAGCGGAGTTACATTGGTGCCGTGAGCCGTCAATCAACTGGTTGGACGGTGGACTCCACTCGGCGACGTGGGGCCAGTTTCAGCGCTGCACATTTGTGATTTATTGTTGTTCTTTCTACAATTTTTTTTAAGGAACAAATATTGCATTTTTGTTGTATTCTAGTCGCAGTGATGGACATCACAGAGGAGGGATCGAGTACTCCTAATGTTGTTGGTCAGGAAATAAAAAATAAAGCACCGAAATGTGCGCTGCTTTTCGGTCTGGTTACTACCGTTTATGTCAGAACCAGTGCCATCATGGCACCGGACACCGGTACCCATCCCTAGTCATGATAGTGTATTTATGCCATATTTGAGTGTCTAAGGAGCTTTGTGAGAAAGTGACTGCAATTCTTTACGTTTCTTGAAGATCATTTGTATCTCTGCTGAGAAGCTTCTTCAGTTCTAAAACTAAATGATGGAGAATCCCAGGTATTTAAACCCTAGTGGTTGTATTACTTAGGAAGGCCATTAACTCATTATTGATCATGTGCCTCATCACATGAGCCAAGGTGGGAACAACAGTGTAGGTCATTAACACCAGAGGTTTTCCTTTTTTTTTTTTTTTTTTTTTTTTTTTTAATCCTGTCCTGTCTGAAAGTCTTTGCAGTCAGAAACACAATGTTTTTTTTGTCAAACACATTTTGCTTTTTCAAGTCCAGCTGTGAATTTTCTACAGTTTTCTACAAATTTCTCCTGTTTCTACTTTAATCATGAAACTGATCAATGATCAGCTGATCGGCTTTTCTCTCTTGTTTATCTATCGCCCACTTTGCGCCAGAAAGAAGAAACCAGCAGATGTCGCGCTAAACAACAGCAGCACGTTTGAGCTTGATCAGTTGTTGTTAGCATTTATTTAATATTAATTTCTAGTATCAGCTGATGTTTGCTGGAGCCACAGCTGTAAAAGCTGCTGGTCATGATGTCGGTTTGGTTATCTGGTGAGAGGGAAACATGAAGATGAAACCAGGAGATGTCCTTACTGAATCATCAGAGCTGAACAGGTGATGTAGAAACAGGTTTACCTTTTAGGTGACATGAATGACTTGAAGGGAAGTTATGAACTGTTTCTGAGAGACAAATAACACCAGCATCCTTTTTTTATGTAGCTGACAGGTAACTGTGCAGGGGCGGATCTAGCAACTTTTTGCCAGAGGGCCAGGTAGGGCATTAACAGGGAAAGGGGGGCACAAAGAAATACTTTTCTTTATGATCTCATTTAAAATGTCTGGCTGTTATTAAATAATTTTCTGAATCTTGCAACCAAAGTTTTTATCTGATGTAAAATGCATAGAAATCCATTATTGTATGTAGCAATTTTTTTTCAGGGTCCCATCATGATTTCTTCAGAAATAAGCACTGTATATGATGCCAGTATTTTCCCACATTTTCCAGATTCTGTACCAGTACTGTGTGTAAAATGTATAGAAATCATTTATATACCAACAAGACAGTGTACATCACTGTCACAACAGCATCTGTTTTCATTCAAAGGCTTTATGGCTTTAATACCTGGTGGGCCGGTCTCTAGTCAAAAAGCCCGGACCATTTTTTTTGTCCCAGTCCAGCCCTGTGTAAGTGTGTGTGAAAGATCGAGAAAGAGAGAGAGACAGGCTGTGGAGTCTGAATGTTAGTCATGAAATGTACTTGATCATGGGGGTGGGAAGCTGCAACAACAGGCAGAGAGAGATGGATTGGGGAGAACTGGACCATTTGCAGCTCCCAAGAGTACTGAAAACCTCAACCCTTTAAGACCACTAGGGTTTAAATACCTGCATTCTCCATCTTTTGGTTTTAGAACTGTAGAAACTTCTCAGATGAGAGGTGACACAGCTTCACAAAACTCAAAGAAGTAAAGTCGTCTTCTGTCCAAGCTCCATAGACACTCAAATATCTCATAAATAAAACATTGTGGGTTTACTAGTTTCTACTATGATTTGTGAGATTTTATATTAAGATGTAAAATACATCAAATTATCACTGATGGAGAAACAAACCTTTCATAGATAAACTAAACCAGCTCCACTCTGATCTGAGTCACTGCACTAAAATCTAATCCAGTCTACAAACAACCATGTTGGTAACAAACATGAGAGTCCTCTGATCACATGACCTGAAATGGTACAAATGACTGATGCTCTGTTCTTCTTACTAAAACATGTTTATAGATCAGTATGAATCAAACAGTAGAAGTCAGTAATGCACTCACAGAATAGGCCCAGCTCACAGAGCAAAGTGGCTCCCATCCTCACATCCAGCAGTGACACGTCTGAGAACTTCTACAACTTTCTGTAAAGACAGTGAAGCAGCAGCACAGCAGATACCAAAGAGCTGTGAAGGAAACAAAGAGGGTTTTTTTACTCCTTCTCTCTGCTTCCTTCCTTTTTCAACAGAACTAACACCTTTAACAAGCTCTGACCACAAAATGATGGGTTTATACTCTTTTATTTCAATCTTCATCTGTCCAAGGTCTCACCTTTCATCCTAAAACAGATGTAATAGGCTTATCATGTTATTGGGGCAATCATTAACATACCATGTACAGTGATGTTGACTGCATTGGTGAAACTCCTGATTCAGATTCACACCAGTACACTGCAGTATGTGACTTTGATGTGTTGATTTTGTATGCAGTTAGAACAGTTCAGACGGCCATTGTCAGGAAAGCTCCTCACTCTCGGCAGAGTTTTCCTCACAGGTCAGTGAGACAGAGTCAGAGGTGAAGTGTTGCACTCTGTCAAGACTCACTGTGAAAGACGCTGCTGAATGAACATCTGAAAACAACATGCAGTGAAGAATCAAAGCACATGAATGTTAAATATTAAGTTATTTCTTTTGGTATTTTTGGATGGTCAGTGCTATTAATTTAACAAGATGAGGTTTTTTTAGTGAACTACATTTTTTGTGATTAATATTTTATTGAATTTTTAGAACACTACAGTCCGCTGTAAATACAGATCACATTGCATAAAAATTGAATTAGCATAAGAGCAGAATAGTAGAGAATACAAAACCAAAATGTGGGGGGACAAACAAACAAAACAAAACAAACAAAACACAGCCACCCTTTGACTACGTGGGTCTTGGTGCATGCCACACTCTGTCATCTCTGAAAGTGCTTCGTCAGAATCCCCATGTCTGTTTAAATTAGAGATGGACCGATCCGATATTACGTATCGGTATCGGTCCGATACTGACCTAAATTACTGGATCGGATATCGGCGAGAAATAAAAAATGTAATCCGATCCATTTAATATAAAAAAAAACACCTCACAAAACTTGCGACACGGCGTAACTCGCCTCATAACCGTAGCACCTCGGAGCAGTGTGCGTCATGTGATAGAGCGGCTGTGTGTATTTGTAGCCTCCCTAGCAATCCAGCATTTCATCTCCGAGGAAGTTATCCCAGAGAGAAGTAAAGCAAGTGTGTAAGTTCATCTCTGAATGTTTGTAAAGCATTCCCACGTTAAGCTTAACAACCGATATATGGAGCGACGGCCTCTCTCTCTCCCTCTCCTGCTGCTACTTCAATCGTAAAACTGCTTAATGATCAGCTGATCGGCTTTTCTGTCGCGAGTCCGTCTCTCTTCTTTGTTTTTGGCCCACTGGCACCAGAAAGAGGAAACCAGCGGCGGAACAACAGCAGCACCTTTCACCTTAATAAGCTGTTGTTAGAATTTATTTAATATTACTTTCTACACCAGGATCCTTTTCTAAGTAGCTGACGGCTGGTAACTGTGCAGGGGCGGATCTAGCACAGTTTAGCCAGGGGGGCCGATAGGGCATTAACAGGGAAAAGGGGGCACAGAGACATACTTTTCTTTCTTATTCTCATTTGTCTAGCTTTTAATAAATAATTATCTGAATCTTACACCCACAGTTTTAATCTGATGTAAAATGTATAGAAGTCCATTACTGTATATAGTAACTATTAAGTCTAATATACCCTAGTAAGCTATAGTACTTTTTCCTTTGGGAAAGTACCATCTGTGCAGTTTGCAATTCTGTTGAAGAAAGATGTTGAATCTATTTAATTATTCTTGAAAAATAATTTGTTTCTGTGCATTTTTTTTCACCCTGCATCAGATTAAAGTTGATTACATCGATTAAGCATCATGAGGTGGAGGGTGGGGGGGGGTTCCCTTTTTTTTTGCTGGGAGTTTGCAACCCTATTAGTTAGGTTGCTTAATATTTCTGCTAAGTACTCTTTAGAATACCAGAATAGGGAGGATGGAGTAGGTTTAAGTTTATTAGATTGATCAGTATTGCTGAACTATGAAATATTTTGGGTGCAGTGTATTTTTTATATGCAGGTATAACAGAATAGCTTTAGTGTTGTTGTTTATTTAAACTTGAGTATGAACTTATACAAAATGCAGCAAGATATTAAAAAGTTTTATTGATTAAAAAACACACTATATCGGATTCATATCGGTATCGGCAGATATCCAAATTTATGATATCGGTATCGGTATCGGACATAAAAAAGTGGTATCGTGCCATCTCTAGTTTAAATTACTATTAAACAATTGACTAAGTATTTTAGGTTTTCCCTCAGCCATATTCCATATAAATCAGGTATCATACAAAAATAAAAATGGCTTCAAATACAGTCATGACAATAAAACACTCAAAAAAATATCTCTTTGAATGAACATTGAACAACCATTTGCACTCATGTTAACCTAACCCTACTTTATGCACGACTTTGACTCAGAGCTCCCTGAAAAGGCAAAGCCAATCACATTGGCTATATTTGTCACATGACTTAGGACTCCAGTAAAGAACGTAATTTAACTCTTTCTGCGCCGCTGGGTGAATGTTGACAGATCGTTTTTTTTCTTTCTATTGTTTTTTTTTTTTTTTTTTTTACTCGAAGAGATCAAATTATTGGTGGGGACAATTCAATAATCGCTGGATATTGGTGGGGACATGTCCCTTCCGTCCATGCCAAACTTACGCCCTTGCTTGAGGCCCTGCTGCAGGAACATTGTAAAGATGCCACCACAAAGGAGCCATCAAAGACAAAGATCATCCTCCTCTCTTCATTGTCTTCAGACTCAGATTAGGAAGCCCTGTATGACAGGGTCCTGAGTTTGTACGGAGCAGAATCCACCATCAGCAAGACAGACTGCCCACTGCAGTAGTGGTAGAGGAGACAGGGGTGTCGTGCCGGGAGAGAGCAACGTCAAAATGTGAGATCTGTCCCTAATACGACTGAGGAGCTAATAACGCTAACATTGTTACAGAGGGAGTACTGGCAGTGTAGCATTATGATGCTAATGGAGTCCTGTCCCCCTGTCAACCAATGCGGATGCAACCTATGACTCTCTCCACTCTGTGGTCAGCAGACTTTTTTTAATATCAGGGGACTCTAATCATGTGTCATTGGACTCCACACTCCAGTATGTGATGTGCCCAACCAGAAACAATAAAATATTGGACTTACTGTATGCCAATGCAAATGAGGCATACAGTTCTTCACCTCTCCCTATCCTGAGAAGATGTGATCACAACCTGGTGCACCTTGTCCCTGTGTACGAGCTCTTAGTGTGCAGAGAGCCACCAGTTACCTGCACAGTGCAGAGATGGTTGGAGGAGAGTGAGGAGGCTCTTAAGAACTGCTTTGAGTCTACTGTGTGGGAGGTGCTTTGTGACGACCACTGGGAGGATATCGACAGCCTTGTGACCTGCATTACGGACTACATTAACTAGAGTGTGGATAACGCCGTACTCACCAGGTGTTTCCCTAAAAAATAAACCCTGGATTACCCCAGAAATTAAAGCCGTACCCAAGCAGAAGAGTGGGGCCTTCAAAGCCGGAGACAAGGAGGAGCTGAAAAGGGTGCAGAGAGAGCTGAGAGGACTCATAAGGAATGGGAAGGACAGCTACAGGCAGAAGATGGAGAGCCAGCTTCAACAAAACAATGTCAGTGAAGTCTGGAGAGGCCTCAGAACCATCTCGGGCCACAAGGATCAAAACCCTCTGCCTGTAGGGGATGTGAGTTGGACAAATGGACTGAATCACTTCTTTAATAGGTTGATTCATCCAGGAGGCAGTCTACAACATTGGCTGCAGACTTGACTCAACCGTGGCCTGCATCTGCATTTTGTCCATAACTCGCCTTACTTGTTCTGTGCCCTGATGAATAAATTGCAGCTGGATCGCTCCCTGCAAAACGAGACAAAGTCTTGCGATGGAAAATGTGGACTTGAGATCATGGGACATTTAACCTAAAGCGATTTCAAAACCTCTGCTGACTGAATTTAGTTTTCAAAACAAGAAGCTTAATGACCAAAGAGCTGCTCACTCACTCAAAACGATGCAACACTTTCATGAAAACCTGTGAAGCCAGTTTCAAAGAAAACTGTTCACATCTTGATGGCATTCCCACGTTCAGCCTTTAATGCAGTTGTGTCAAAAGTCATATTTAACTGACGCCACTTTAAAATGATGATTTGAAGGAAGGACACCTCCTGCCTCGACTCCTCTCTCCTCATGTCTCTTCCTGAGAGGAAAGGTTGAGAGGAAAAAATGTGCAGTCTGGTAAATGAACTAATTTTAAAGTGTACTTCTTTAAGCTGCCAGAATAGACTTTAAGATACATGTGAGGATGATGCTACTCCTTAAAATGATTCTAGCAAGTTTAGTCTGTTTAAAGAATAAAATGAAATGATGCTGCTGATGTGCTGCAGCTGTTTTCAGAGGCTGTTGACTCTGTGTTCACGTGAAGAAACAATGTCCCTTTTTAAATCTCTGATTGGCTGACGTTTCACAGATGTGTTCAGTGACCAGGAAACTGCTTTGTATTTAAGATGTTTTATTAAAGAGAAAAAGAAACTTTCCATTTCATCCTGAGCTCTACATTCAAACTGGCCCAGTGCAGCTGTAAGACTGTAAACACACACAGAATGTGGTTAAATAAATAATATATAATATAGAGAGGAGTGCAGGGATGTGTTTGGCAGCCAGCTGGACATCACTGGTTAGACTGGTTAAGCTGTGGTGTAGGTGTGTGGGTCAGCTTCAGTGAGGAGTAGATGACCGCTGGCTCTGGTGGAAGATCTGAACACAAACACACAGATTACAGAAAGTTTAGATAAACATGAGAAAAAAACTGCACCACCTCTGTTTATTACAAAGAGGATATCCACAAAACTGTCTTACACAAATATCGATAAATAAATCTCAGAATTCTAACAATTAATATTGAAATATATAAATATGTGTTAGTAGTAGTCAGATCTTTTGTTTTTGAATGACAGAACTCTGATGCTTTGCTATATTATAAGCTCTATACTAGAAAGCGAAAATTTCAGAAGAAATTTTATGTGTGCCTATGCCGCTGCTAATCACTGTAGTTGCCATTCATACGGCTACAGACAGAAAAACTCAGAAGAGCAGCCATTCTCCACCATGAACTATGGTAAAAACAAACACCGCTCACGCTTCACAGATGACAGCTTACAGTTTTGTGTAAAGATGAAGTTACTTCGTACAGCGCCGATTTGCAGACGCTGTGCACACAGGTTCATGAGCAGAAGTCCCATTGTACCACGGCAGACCCGACAATGTTTGCATGAACACGCTCTGAAGCATTACATTATAGACCACTTTTCACACATGCATTCACTTTTTGTTTTTTGTTATTTCTACACAGTGTTCTGAATTATGAACAATGGTCTACAGCCAATCTTGTGTATTATTATACAAACTTTGGTTGTGAGATTCAGATAACTATTTAATAAAAGCTAAATATTTTATATGAGAGTAAGAAAGAAAAGTATATCTTTATGTCCACCTTTCTCTGTTAATGCCCTACCTGGCCCCCTGGCAAAAGCTTTGCTAGATCCGCCCCTGCACAGTTACCAGCTGTCAGCTACACAAAAAAAGGAGCTTGGTGTTTACAGGGAGTGCAGAATTATTAGGCAAATGAGTATTTTGTCCACATCATCCTCTTCATGCATGTTGTCTTACTCCAAGCTGTATAGGCTCGAAAGCCTACTACCAATTAAGCATATTAGGTGATGTGCATCTCTGTAATGAGAAGGGGTGTGGTCTAATGACATCAACACCCTATATCAGGTGTGCATAATTATTAGGCAACCTCCTTTCCTTTGGCAAAATGGGTCAAAAGAAGGACTTGACAGGCTCAGAAAAGTCAAAAATAGTGAGATATCTTGCAGAGGGATGCAGCAGTCTTAAAATTGCAAAGCTTCTGAAGCGTGATCATCGAACAATCAAGCGTTTCATTCAAAATAGTCAACAGGGTCGCAAGAAGCGTGTGGAAAAACCAAGGCGCAAAATAACTGCCCATGAACTGAGAAAAGTCAAGCGTGCAGCTGCCAAGATGCCACTTGCCACCAGTTTGGCCATATTTCAGAGCTGCAACATCACTGGAGTGCCCAAAAGCACAAGGTGTGCAATACTCAGAGACACGGCCAAGGTAAGAAAGGCTGAAAGACGACCACCACTGAACAAGACACACAAGCTGAAACGTCAAGACTGGGCCAAGAAATATCTCAAGACTGATTTTTCTAAGGTTTTATGGACTGATGAAATGAGAGTGAGTCTTGATGGGCCAGATGGATGGGCCCGTGGCTGGATTGGTAAAGGGCAGAGAGCTCCAGTCCGACTCAGACGCCAGCAAGGTGGAGGTGGAGTACTGGTTTGGGCTGGTATCATCAAAGATGAGCTTGTGGGGCCTTTTCGGGTTGAGGATGGAGTCAAGCTCAACTCCCAGTCCTACTGCCAGTTTCTGGAAGACACCTTCTTCAAGCAGTGGTACAGGAAGAAGTCTGCATCCTTCAAGAAAAACATGACTTTCATGCAGGACAATGCTCCATCACACGCGTCCAAGTACTCCACAGCGTGGCTGACAAGAAAGGGTATAAAAGAAGGAAAAACTAATGACATGGCCTCCTTGTTCACCTGATCTGAACCCCATTGAGAACCTGTGGTCCATCATCAAATGTGAGATTTACAAGGAGGGAAAACAGTACACCTCTCTGAACAGTGTCTGGGAGGCTGTGGTTGCTGCTGCACGCAATGTTGATGGTGAACAGATCAAAACACTGACAGAATCCATGGATGGCAGGCTTTTGAGCGTCCTTGCAAAGAAAGGTGGCTATATTGGTCGCTGATTTGTTTTTGTTTTGTTTTTGAATGTCAGAAATGTATATTTGTGAATGTGGAGATGTTATATTGGTTTCACTGGTAAAAATAAATAATTGAAATGGGTATATATTTGTTTTTTGTTAAGTTGCCTAATAATTATGCACAGTAATAGTCACCTGCACACACAGATATCCCCCTAAAATAGCTAAAACTAAACACAAACTAAAAACTACTTCCGAAAACATTCAGCTTTGATATTAATGTGTTTTTTGGGTTCATTGAGAACATGGTTGTTGTTCAATAATAAAATTATTCCTCAAAAATACAACTTGCCTAATAATTCTGCACTCCCTGTATGAGAGTGAGAAATAAAAGTATATCTTTGTGTCCACCTTTCTCTGTTAATGCCCTACCTGGCCCCCTGGCAAAAGCTTTGCTAGATCCGCCCCTGCACAGTTACCAGCTGTCAGCTAAATAAAAAAAGGAGCTTGGTGTTTATTTCTCTCAGAAACAGTTCATAACTTCCCTTCAACTCATTCATGTCACCTAAAAAAAAGGTAAACCTGTTTCTCCATCACCAGTTCAGCTCTGATGATTCAGTAAGGTCATCTCCTGGTTTCGACCAGCCGCTTCTACAGCTGTGGCTCCAGCAAACATCAGCTGATACTAGAAATTAAAATCAAATGAATTCTAACAACAGCTGATCAAGCTTAAACGTGCTGCTGTTGTTTAGCGCGATAAACAAACAAGAGAGAAAAGCCGATCATTGATCAGTTTCATGACTGAAGTTTGAACAGGCGAGAGAATGACAGGGGAGGCTGTCATAAAGTTCAACATCAGTAACTTAGCGCGCACACAGCTGTATAGAAACTCCATCGTGCTAGCTACCACGCAGTACGAGTTATTATAACTGATTGTAAAAAGTCAGCACAACGAAAATAAACTACACCTAAACTCGGTTTATATCTGACCCAAATAGAGTGCAGGTCATAACTTCTTACCTGAAATTCAGTTCACCTCACGCTCCGACCGGCAGCCGCCTGCTTCTCCTGCCTTCGGTTTCCCTGATCCACGATCTACCACCGGTCGATCGGCGGTCACCTCGCCGCCTCGTTCCCCGCATGTTCTTTCTGACACACACCGGTGGATAGCTGCCCTCGGTTGTAGCTCCGCGTCAGCGACTACCAAACAATTCAGTTATTTTTTCCACATCGACCAGCATCTGGACAATCCACCGCCTTTCACTGTTTGTACCGTTACTAAAAAAAAACCCTCATCGGCTCATAAAAACGAAAAATAAGTCCAGCTATGACCCTGAGTCAAAAAGACAGCCAGCTCGGGTTAGCTAGCTACCTGTCTAGCTCTTTGCAGGCACCGAAAACATCAGAGCTAATATGGGATGTCTTGGTAACACGAGCAGATATTTGAAGTTTACATCTGGCCAATCCACCACCTTTCACTGTTTATAGCGTTACTAAAATGAATAAATAAATAAATCATCGGTCCATATAAACGAAAAATAAGTCCAGCTAAAACACATACTGTCGGCGAGCGACCGGGTGCTGACACGAGTTTCACCCGCCTCAATATAAGCCAAGCCTGGGTGCTTTTTCACGAAGGGTCGCTAGCGGTGCTAGCTAACTATGCTAGCGGCGCTAGCTAGCTAGCCGGCTATCAGCAACACATAAGAGAACTGCTGCTAAATAAACTACACCTAAACTCGGTTTATATCTGACCCAAATAGAGTGCAGGTCATAACTTCTTACCTGAAATTCAGTTCACCTCACGCTCCTGCCTTCGCTTTCCCTGATCCACGATTGACCTCCGCGTTAGCAAACACCGGTCGATCGGCGGTCGCGGCATGTCCTTTCTGTCATACACCGGTGGATAGCTGCCCACTGTTGTAGCTCCGCATTATAGCACCACCAAACAACTCAGTTATTTTTTCCACATCCAGCTGTAACTCCGATTCTGTGCGAGCATTTGCGAGAGACCGGGGAGGTGAAACGACAGAGAGAGTCCCCTCGCTATCCATTTGCAGCCAAGTGCGGCAGCTAGCTAGGTAGCCGGCTAGCTGTCAGGCAGGACCAACGTCGTCAGAGCACTGTCGCTAAATATGGGATGTCTTGATAAAACAAGCAGATATTTGAAGTTTACACACCTACATTCTCGCCTGAAAATATCTTAAAAGTTTATTTTGTGACCTAGAAACACGAATAAAAGACATATAAAACGAAGTGGTGGCCGCCATTGTTCACTCTGTAGAGGCGTGCTATGAATTGTGGGATATGGAGTTTTCAACACAAGGATAAATCTTTTCGGCTGTACTACTCCCGGTATACCACTAGAGAGAGCCAAGACACCACAAATGAAGTCTGTTTATTTGGCGCCAAAAGATGAATTGGCCTAAATTTGTACTAAAATATTAATATTAAAAAAACTATAAAAGTCATAAACACCAAAAGTCACAACATAATAGTCCAGCTCCAGCCGCACAAAATGATCTAACATATGTAATCCTAATGTCAAAACTGTTTGGCAGAGGAGCGCGGGAAAATTTTCACTAAAATATTAATATTTAAAAAACTATAAAATTCATAAACACCAAAAGTCATAGCACACCATTCCAGATCCGGCCGCACAAAATGAGGTAACATATATGAAGCTTGTCTCAAAACTGCGGGGCGTGATACGTGCCGAAATTTAGGCGGAAGATGGAGAATAATAATAACTAGAAAAATTTGCATTTCCTGCGAAAATGCAGTGTGGATGCTTAAAGCTGAACCTATCTGCTGAAAATAGCTGAAAAAGCTGAAAAGTTGCAGAAATTGTAAAAACTTTGCAGAAGCAAAGGAACTTTGCTGAAATGTAGTAACTTAGCAGAACTGTAATATCTTAGAGGAAACATAATACTTGGCAGAAATACAATAGCATAGCAGAACTTAGCAGAAATATTGTAACTTACCAGAAACATGATAACTTCTCAAAAATACAAGAATTTAGGAGAAATAGTATAAGATAACAGAAAGAATATATTTAGCCAAACATTCTTAAACATTACAGAAATACTATGATTTAGAAAAACAGTACAACATAGCAGAAATGCTGCGATTTACCAGAGACACTGTAATTTACTATTAATATTGAAATTTAAAAAAAAAATACTATGTTTTAGCACAAATACTGTAATTTGACAGAAATACTATCATTCGGCAGAAATACTATGTTTCAGCAGAAATACTCTGGTTTAGCACAAATATTATAACATAGCAGTAATACAATTATATAGCAGAAATGCTATATTTAGAAAGAAAAATATAATATAGTAGAAATACTATGATTTAGCAGAAATACTGTAATCAGCACATATACTGTAACATGACAGAAATTCCTCCACTCAGTAGTAATACTATAACATAAAACAAATGTTATGATTTGGCACAAAAACCATAATTTGGGAAAATACTATGATTTAGCAGAAATACTATGATTGAGCAGAAGTACTAAGATGTAGTAAAAGTACTTTGATTTAACAGAAATACAATTATGGAGGAGTAATACTTTAAAATGGGAGAAATATTGATACACACACACACATACACAGAGCCTAAAGGGAACAGTATTTGTGCCATGGAGTGTTAAGAAGAATCTGAGGTCCATATTAGAAAAGCTGCTAAAATCATAAAAGTTTGCAGAATTGTAATAAATGATGAATATGAATTAGTGGTCTGTGATAGTGTATTAATTTGTAGGGAAAAAACACATGTTGCCCAAGGTGTAATTGAACCCACGACCTTTGGGTTGCAGACCTGTGTCATTACCAACTGCGCCACCTGGAAAGAGAGCAAGCGCCTGGAAAACAGGGTGATGAGCAGTCAGAATTAGATTGCGGTGAGAGGCGAAAAACGCTGTTTTTTGGAGTTACAAAACGTCGTGTAACTCAAAAACTAGGTGGACTAGAAGCATAATACTTGTACTGGGTGAATCAGCGTACTTTCGTGTACTTTGGCTGTGATTTGCATTGCTCTTTGTACAACTGTCGCTGAGATATGACGAGAGAAGAAAGGGCAGACCTCAGATATGATTGGCTGGCTGGGAAGCCGTGCAGGCCCTGATATGTAAATTTTATATGTATCAGTCCTCACAGAGGATTAGCTGCCTGGGGACCTGGCAGAAATATATACAAATAGTATGATTAAGCATAAATACTACATTTAGTAGAAATACTATGTTTTAGCACAAATACTATAAAATGGCAGAAATACTATAATTAAGCAGAAATACTATATTTGGCAGAAACACTATATTTAGTACAAATCTTATGAAATAGCAGAAATAGTATGATTTAGCAGAAATGCTGTATTTGGCACAAATCTCATAAAATAGCAGAAATAGTATGATTTAGCAGAAATGCTGTATTTAGCACAACTACTGAAAAGCAGCAGAAATGCTATGACTTAGCACAACAGTAATAACTTATAGAAAAATTGGAAAAGCAAAATGGACAGCTGGAAAAATCCTGAACATGCTAAGGGTCCCTCAAATCTAATTGTTAATTGAAAAAAAAAAAAAATCAGCAAAAAAAGTATAACAGTCACACAATCACAAATATGGGCACATATGGAAACACACATGCACAGAGAGACACACACAGGATCAAATTCAGTCAACCAGTCTAAATATATTGAATTTAAGTGATATAATAAGATGCTCCCATCAAAAGGCTCTCTCTCGCTCTCTCTCTCTCTCTCTCTCTCACACACACACACACACACACACACACACACACACACACACACACAGAGCCTAAAGGGAACAGTATTTGTGCCATGGAGTGTTAACAAGAATCTGAGGTCCATATTACAAAAGCTGCTAAAGGTTGCAGAATTGTAATAAATAATGAATATGAATTAGTGGTGTGTGATAGTGTATTAATTTGTAGGGAAAAAACACATGTTGCCCAAGGTGTAATTGAACCCACGACCTTTGGGTTGCAGACCTGTGTCATTACCAACTGCGCCACCTGGAAAGAGAGCAAGCGCCTGGAAAACAGGGTGATGAGCAGTCAGAATTAGATTGCGGTGAGAGGCGAAAAACGCTGTTTTTTGGAGTTACAAAACGTCGTGTAACTCAAAAACTAGGTGGACTAGAAGCATAATACTTGTACTGGGTGAATCAGCGTACTTTCGTGTACTTTGGCTGTGATTTGCATTGCTCTTTGTACAACTGTCGCTGAGATATGACGAGAGAAGAAAGGGCAGACCTCAGATATGATTGGCTGGCTGGGAAGCCGTGCAGGCCCTGATATGTAAATTTTATATGTATCAGTCCTCACAGAGGATTAGCTGCCTGGGGACCTGGCAGAAATATATACAAATAGTATGATTAAGCATAAATACTACATTTAGTAGAAATACTATGTTTTAGCACAAATACTATAAAATGGCAGAAATACTATAATTAAGCAGAAATACTATATTTGGCAGAAACACTATATTTAGTACAAATCTTATGAAATAGCAGAAATAGTATGATTTAGCAGAAATGCTGTATTTGGCACAAATCTCATAAAATAGCAGAAATAGTATGATTTAGCAGAAATGCTGTATTTAGCACAACTACTGAAAAGCAGCAGAAATGCTATGACTTAGCACAACAGTAATAACTTATAGAAAAATTGGAAAAGCAAAATGGACAGCTGGAAAAATCCTGAACATGCTAAGGGTCCCTCAAATCTAATTGTTAATTGAAAAAAAAAAAAAATCAGCAAAAAAAGTATAACAGTCACACAATCACAAATATGGGCACATATGGAAACACACATGCACAGAGAGACACACACAGGATCAAATTCAGTCAACCAGTCTAAATATATTGAATTTAAGTGATATAATAAGATGCTCCCATCAAAAGGCTCTCTCTCGCTCTCTCTCTCTCTCTCTCTCTCTCTCACACACACACACACACACACACACACACACACACACACACACACAGAGCCTAAAGGGAACAGTATTTGTGCCATGGAGTGTTAACAAGAATCTGAGGTCCATATTACAAAAGCTGCTAAAGGTTGCAGAATTGTAATAAATAATGAATATGAATTAGTGGTGTGTGATAGTGTATTAATTTGTAGGGAAAAAACACATGTTGCCCAAGGTGTAATTGAACCCACGACCTTTGGGTTGCAGACCTGTGTCATTACCAGCTGCGCCACTGGGAAAGAGAGCGAGCGCCTGGAAAACAGGGTGATGAGCAGTCAGAATCAGATTGCGGTGAGAGGCAAAAAACGCCGTTTTTTGCAGTTACAAAACGTCGTGTAACTCAAAAACTAGGTGGACTAGAAGCATAATTCTTGTACTGGGTGAATCAGCGGACTTTGGTGTACTTTGACTGTGATTTGCATTGCTCTTTGTACATCTGTCGCTGAGATATGACGAGAGAAGAAAGGGCAGACCCCAGATATGATTGGCTGGCTGGGAAGCCGTGCAGGCCCTGATATGTATTTGTATGTATCAGTCCTCACAGAGGATTAGCTGCCTGGGGACCTGGCAGAAATATATAGAAATAGTATGATTAAGCATAAATACTACATTTTTTAGAAAAACTATATTAAGCACAAATCCTATAAAAAGCAGAAATACTATATTAAGCAATATAAATATCCTCTAAAAATCCTATAAAAAGCAGTAAAACTGTACTATGATTTGGTAGAAAAACCCTAATTAATCAAAAATACTAAATTTGGCAGAAATAGCAGAAACACTATATTTAGCACAAATCTTATGAAATAGCAGAAAGAGTATGATTTAGCAGAAATGCTGTATTTAGCACAAATCTGATAAAATAGCAGACATAGTATGATTTTGCAGAAATGCTGTATTTAGCACAAATACTGAAAAGCAGCAGAAATGCTATGACTCAACACAATAGTAATAACTTAAATAGAAAAATTGGAAAAGCAAAATGGACAGCTGAAAGAATCCTGAACATGCTAAGGGTCCCTCAAATGTAATTGTTAAATGAAAAAAATCAGCAAAAGAAAGTATAACAGTGACACAATCACAAATATGGACACATATGGAAACACACATGCACAGAGAGACACACACAGGATCAAATTCAGTCAACCAGTCTAAATATATTGAATTTAAATCATATAATAAGATGCTCCCATAAAAACTCTCTCTCGCCCTCCCTTTCTCTCTCTCTCTGTCACACACACACACACACACACACACACACACACACACACACAGGGAGAGACAAGCAAGTTTCTAGGTCAGTCAAGCAGCCTGGGAGCTGCTAAATTTGAATCCACCAATCAGAGAGGCTGTGTACTTTTTCCCGCCAAAACAGGTGCAGCCGTTTTTACACACTCAGCACAGAGAGAGACAGGATTTCTGCAGTGTATTTCTCATAGTGAGGATTCCTCTCAAACAAATGGCCATAATTTCCTAACCGTAGGGGCCAGAACGGTCATTCTTACACCGTTTTGTTCAGAAGAGATGGGGGAATCTTCAAGTGTTTATAATTTATCATTAAAATATGAATTATTAAAGATATTTGACTTGTAATGCACCATAACTGAGTAGAGGCAAGCGAAAACTGCCTTGACTTGCCCTCAAACAACGCTTTCTAACTCTAAATCTATTTGGAGTATCGATATCATTCTTTCACCGTAAGAGACAGCAGGCTTTGGTGAACAGTCATGGAAATTTTCAGGTCTCTGTGGAAATCCATCAAAAAGATATGACGAGAGAAAAAAGTGGTTCATTTCCAGAGTTTGAAATCTGAAGAAATCTGAGCGAAAGGACGAATTTCCTACCCTCAAACAAGTGTAACTCATCTCAGAACGGTAATAGGTGAGAAAAAAATTCTTGAATTGTGAGCGTCAGGAGTGTCTGAAGATATACTGGGACAAGCCTCATGTTTTAACTTCGCTTCGTTAAGGAGATATGACGATTCGAATATGCCTCTCATTACAGAAATCAAGCGGTGATTTTGAACAAACTCTCCATTGACTTTCTATGGAGAGTTTTCAGACTTTGTGTTGGTCTGAGGAGATTTGCCAAAATTCTATAAATCTCACAACAATGATGGTGACATTTTCGGAAAGCCAGCAAAAATGCCTACGTTTTGATGTATAATTTGTGGAAGTTGAGTGAAAATTGAGCAAGTAGCAAGAAGTTGTTCGGACATGAAGAGAAGACTGCGAAACCTACAGTGGCACACTGGAAGCCAAGTGCATAGCAACCATAACAACGCATGTATTTTCTGAAAAATCACAATTTTGCAACTCAAAACTTTAAGAGGGATAAAAATAAAACTGTAACAGATATGAAAAAGCTGAATCATTCATGAATAGCCCAATAATTTGTGAACATTTTAAAGTTTGAATGGTTGTTCTACGTGAAAGTAGGAAAAAGTAGTTAAGTTTCAAAAACAAGCAAGTTTTAGCAGAATTGCGGAAGTTTCCCATTCATTTCAATGGGACAAATTAAAGGAAAAAAGCTTAATATTTTAAAAAGTATAACAGTTAAAAATACCAAAAGTCATAGCCATCATTAGCAGAAATAGCAGAATAGTTTAAAATTTGAACGGTGAAAATCGGCTGAAAATTGTGGAAGTAGAAAAGTGCCAAAAAAAGTGCAAAAAGTGGCAACTAGAATAACTAGAAAAATTTGCATTTCCTGCGAAAATGCTGTGTGGATGCCTTAACGCTGAAGCTGTCTGCTGAAAAGCTGAAAAAGATGAAAAGTTGCAAAAAGTTGTATGGTGGTGAAAAAAAACATGTCGCCCTGAGCAGAATTCGAACCTGCTCCTCCTGGTCTCAAGGCAGCTACTCATCTCACTGAGCTAAACTCATTCTCTCAAGAAGAGGAGGAGAGACCGACAATTCTGCTGAAATGAGCAGAAGCTGCTGAGAATTGTGCTGAGAAGAGGTGAAAAGGCTGAAAATTTTGCAGAAAAGAGGTAAATCAGCAGAATTTCTGCAGAAAAGAGGCAGAACAAAAGAGAAAACTGAAAACAGGTTTTGCCATGACCGGGATTTGAACCTGGCCGTTCTCATCTCAAGGCAGCTGCTCATCTCACTGAACCAAACTGTTTCTCTCAAAAAAAGAGATGGAGCAACTGACAATTTTGCTAAATGAGCAGAAGCTGCTGAGAATTGTGCTGAGAAGAAGTGAAAAGGCTGAAAATTTTGCAGAAAAGAGGTGAATCAGCAGAATTTCTGCAGAAAAGAGGTAAAGAAGCAATAAGTTGCGCTGAAAAGAGATGAATCAGCAGAATTTCTGCTCAAAGGCGTCTATTCATTTCCCTGAGCCAAAGTTATTCTTACAAAGAAGAGGTGGAGAGACGGACAATTCTGCTGAAATGAGCAGAAGCTGCTGATAAGAGGTGAAAAGGCTGAAAATTTTGCAGAAAAGAGGTGAATCAGCAGAATTTCTGCAGAAAAGAGCCAAAGAAGCAGAAACTTGCGCTGAAAAGAGATGAATCAGCAGAGTTTCTGCTCAAAAGAGTTGTCTTTTTTCTGAATACAGCCAAAAAAGCTGCAATTTGTGCTGAAAAGGGGTGAAAAAAATGAAAATTTTGCTGAAAAGGGGTGAAGAAGATGAAGAAGCTAAAGTATACTAAATCAAAGTATTTGTGCCAAAACATAGTGTTTCTGCCATATTGTGGTACTACTACATTACAACATGAATACGGATTAAAGATGAAAGAAACTGGCAACAAATTCCTCCACTACAAACCAGTCTGATACCACTTCTTTGCAGTGTTCACGTTTACTAAGGCACTACCCAAAAGGCGCCACAAGAGGGCACTCCAACACAACAGATGACCTATGTACACTGATGCACTTAGTAACAGTCAGCCTCCTTGAATTGGCAGAAATACTGTGATTTAGTAGTAATACTATAACATAACAGATATACTGTGATGTTGCAGACATAGTATGTTTTTGCACTACTCGTAGTGAAAAAAATTAGCAATATAAATTACAGGTCTGTGATAGTGTATAAATTTGTAGTGAAAAAAAAAATGTTGACCAAGGTGGGATTGAACCCACGACCTTTGAGCTGCAGAGCCGTGTCATTACTGATTGCGCCACCTGGCAAGAGGGCAGGTGGCTGAAAAACAAAGAGATCAGCAATCAGAAATAGATCGCGGTGAGAGGCGAAAAGCGCCGTTTTTTGGAGTTACAAAACGTCGTGTAACTCAAAAACTAGGAGGGCAATCAGCATCAGCAGTTGCTGAAAACAAGCGAAAAAGCAGAATTATCTGCTAAAAAACAGGTGTATGAGATAGCTTTATGTGTAAGGGTACACTGAAGAGTGTCAAGAAAGCAGAGTGCATGCAAGTGGGGATGATGTGTAGCAACTGTCACAGGTAGGACTCGAACCTCTGCCACGGGGTCTCACAGCAGCTTCTCAACCCTCTGAGCCAAATGAGGCCTGGTCACAAAGGGGGCGGGTGCCTAAAACACAGAGACTTGAGCAGTCAGAATTAGATCGCGGTGAGAGGCGTAAAACGCAGATTTTTCGGAGTTACAAAATGTCACGTAACTCAAAACCTAGGTGGGATAGAAGCACAATTCTTGTACTGGGTAAATCAGCAGACTTTGCTGAACTTTGACTTCGATTTTCATAGCTCTTTGTACCTCCGTTGCGGAGATATGACGAGAGAAGAAACGGCTTCATTTTAAGAGTTGGAAAACAAACGTAATTTATGGCTCAACAGTAAGATGACAGTAAAAACTGCTCCAACCGTGACTGGCAGCACTGTCTGAAGATGAATTGGAACAAGCTTCTCATCTTAACTTTGCTTTATTAAAATTATTATGGCACATAGAAGTCTTGCAAATAAGCACACAGGGAAAGCTTGAGCTTGTAATTCCACCCCAACCTGGTAGGAGAAGCTTTTTATTAAACACTTGCTTGTGCCACAATGTGCTTCAAGGGTCAATAACAGCATAACAGAACTCACTTATGGTACTGCATTCTTCCTTCCTATAAAACAATAACTGTCAGTGACTTTGTACCATAGTATAAACACAACATTCAAGACAACAGTTAAAAGTAACGTAACCATAAACAATGAAACAAGAACATCTAAACAGCAGCACATGTCCCAAGGCATGATGGGAGAGGACTAGCTGTTCCCCCAACACGCCACATTATTTATGATTTATGATTTGGCAGAAACACTGGGACTTGGTATGATTTACATGAAATATTTTGATTTAGCAGAAAAACTATAATCTAGCAGAAAGCACCTCAGCATAGCAGAAATTCTATGAGCAGAATTACTAGGATTTAGCACAAACGCTATGATTTGTCTCAAAAACCTTTATTTTGCAGTTATATTGTGATTTGGCAGAAATACTGTGCTTTGGAGCAAATACCAAAATTTGGCAGAAATACTATGAGCAGTAATAATATAAGGTAGCAGAAATACAAATATTTTGTGGAAATACTATGATACTATGAAAAGCTAAAAACGATGAAAAGTTGCAAAAAGTTGTATGGTGGTGAAAAAAAAAAATGCCCCACTGAGCAGGATTCGAACCTGGCCCTCCTGGTGGCTATTCATTTCCCTGAGCCAAAGTCATTCTTACAAAGAAGAGGTGGAGAGACGGACAATTCTGCTGAAATGAGCAGAAACTGCTGAGAATTGTGCTGATAAGAGGTCAAAAGGCTGAAAGTTTTGCAGAAAAGAGGTGAATCAGCAGAATTTTTGCAGAAAAGAGGCAAAGAAGCAGAAACTTGCGCTGAAAAGAGATGAATCAGCAGAGTTTCTGCTGAAAAGTTTTTTTTTTCTGAAAACAGCCAAAAAAGCTGGAATTTGTGCTGAAAACTTCCTGTGTTGTTCCAGTGCCAAAGACTTCACGCCCCAAGGACCTCAACAGCTACAGGCCGGTGGCTCTGACATCCCACCTGATGAAGACCCTGGAGCGGCTGGTCCTGGCTCAGCTTCGGCGCCTTGTGAGCTCATCACTGGACCCACTTCAGTTTGCCTATCAGCCTGGCATTGGAGCGGATGATGCCGTCATTCACCTCCTACATCGTTCCCTCGCTCACCTGGAGACCGCTGGGAGCACTGTGAGAATCATGTTCTTTGATTTCTCCAGTGCCTTCAACACTATTCTTCCCTCGGTTCTGAAGGACAAGCTGGAGAACTCAGGAGTGGACCATCACCTCACTATCTGGATTTTGGACTACCTCACCGACCGACCACAGTATGTGAGGACTCAGGGCTGTGTGTCGGACAGGGTCGTCTGCAGTACGGGGGCCCCACAGGGAACGGTTCTGGCTCCGTTCCTCTTCACCATCTACACTGCAGACTTCTCCCACAACTCCACCCAGTGCTTCCTGCAGAAGTTCTCTGATGACTCTGCAATAGTCGGCCTCATCACTGATGGGGACGACAAGGAGTACAGAGGACTGACTCAAGACTTTGTGGACTGGTGCCAGCTGAACTACCTCCAGATCAACGCCAGTAAAACCAAGGAGCTGGTGGTAGACTTCCGCAGGCACAAACATCCTCCACTGCAACCACTGAATATCCAAGGTATGGACATCGAGGCTGTGGACAGCTACAGGTACCTTGGTGTTCATCTGAACAACAAACTGGACTGGACTCATAACTCAGACGCCCTCTACAGGAAAGGGCAGAGCAGGCTGTACCTGCTTCGGAGACTCAGGTCGTTTGGAGTGGAGGGCCCACTCCTGAAGACCTTCTATGACTCTGTGGTGGCCTCAGCCATCTTTTATGGTGTGGTCTGCTGGGGGGGCAGCATCTCTGCTGGGGACAGGAAGAGACTGAACAGGCTGATCCGAAGGGCCAGCTCTGTTCTAGGATGCCCTCTGGACCCAGTGGAGGTGGTGAGTGATAGGAGAATGGTGGCTAAGCTGTCATCCCTGTTGGACAACATCTCCCACCCCATGCATGAGACTGTGACAGCACTGAGCAGCTCCTTCAGTGGGAGACTGCGGCACCCACGGTGTGGGACGGAGAGATTTCGCAGGTCTTTCCTCCCCACTGCTGTCAGACTCTACAATAAAGACTTTTGCAGCTGATCAAACACACAAACCCACACATGTGCAATAAGACTGCTATACGTGCAATTCTTCTTCTGACGAAGTTGTGTTTTTGTATTTTCCTACTCAGTTGTATATAGTATTTGTATTTCTATTTTATTCTATTGTATATATTATTCTATTCTATTTTATTCTATTGTATATAGTATTTTATTTTATTTTATTGTATTTTATTGCATTCCAGTGTTTTCTAATTTCTGCTACATAACTTTGCACTTTTGCTGTAACAAAACAAATTTCCCACCTGTGGGACTAATAAAGGCCATCTTATCTTATCTTATCTTAAAAAAATGAAAATTTTGCTGAAAAGGGTTGAAGAAGCTAAAGTATACCAAATCAAAGTATTTGTGCCAAAACATAGTGTTTCTGCCATATTGTGGTACTACTACATTACAACATGAATGAAGATGAAAAGAAACTGGCAACAAAGTCCTCCACTACAAAACCAGTCTGATACCACTTCTTTGCAGTGTTCACGTTTACTAAGGCACTACCCAAAAGGCGCCACAAGAGGGCACTCCAACACAACAGATGACCTATGTACACTGATGCACTTAGTAACAGTCAGCCTCCGTGGATTGGCAGAAATACTGTGATTTAGTAGTAATACTATCACATAACAGATATACTGTGATGTTGCAGACATAGTATGTTTTTGCACTACTCATTTGTAGTGAAAAAAAATAGCAATATAAATTACAGGTCTGTGATAGTGTATAAATTTGTAGTGAAAAAGAAATGTCGACCAAGTTGGGATTGAACCCACGACCTTTGAGCTGCAGAGCCGTGTCATCACTGATTGCGCCACCTGGGAGGGGGGTGGGCGGCTGAGAAACAAAGCCATCAGCAATCAGAAATAGATCGCGGTGAGAGGCGAAAAGTGCCGTTTTTTGGAGTTACAAAACGTCGTGTAACTCAAAATCTAGGATGGCTAGCAGCATAATTCTTGTACTGGGTGAATCAGCGGACGTTGGTGTATTTTGACTGCGATTTTCATAGCTCTTTGTACCTCCGTTGCAGAGATATGACGAGAGAAGAAACGGCTTCATTTTCAGTTTGAAGACTGAGAGAAGGACAGATTTGCATTATAAAAGCTGCTAAAATTATAAACTTTGCAGAATTGTAATAAATGATCAATATGAATTACTGGTCCGTGATGGTGTATTAATTTGTAGGGGAAAAAAAACATGTTGACCAAGGTAGAATTGAACCCGCGATGTTTGGGCTGCTGACCGGCGTCATTACCAACTGCGCCACTGGGAAAGAAGATGGCGGCCGCTTGGAAAACAGGCAGATGACCTGTGAGATTTAGCTATAGATGCACTACTCATTTGTAGTGAAAAAAATTAGCAATATAAATTACAGGTCTGTGATAGTGTATAAATTTGTAGTGAAAAAGAAATGTCAACCAAGATGGGATTGAACCCACGACCTTTGAGCTGCAGAGCCCTGTCATCACTGATTGCGCCACCTGGAAAGGGGGCGGGTGGCTGAAAAACAAAGAGATCAGGAATCAGAAATAGATCGCGGTGAGAGGCGAAAAGCGCCGTTTTTTGGAGTTACAAAACGTCGTGTAACTCAAAAACTAGGAGGGCTATCAGCATAATTCTTGTACTGGGTGAATCAGCGGACCTTGGTGTAGTTTGACTGCACTATGATTTGGCACAAATACTATGTTTTAGCACAAAAAATATGTTTTGGCTCAAAAACTTGTATTTTGCAGTTATACTATGATTTGGAAGAAAAACTATGCTTTGGAAGAAACACTATGCTTTGGAACAAATACCATGATTTGGCAGAAATACTATGAGCAGTAATAATATAACATAGCAGAAATACTATTATTTGGGTGAATGCTATTGTTTGGCACAAACACTATGATTTAGCACTTTACAGAATGGTGTACGTCAGTTTAATGCTGGGTGGTGCTGCAATAGTAGCTATCCTCGGTCAGAAGGAGAGGCTGTCATCCAGGGATTAGATTACCACAGGTGGAGTTTATTGGCAGTCAGATGGATGTTACAGGGAGATATGGCATACAGTAGGAGGATGTGGAGGGGTGATATGGTGTGGTTTCTATGATTAAGAACAGGGTATACATTACAACATGAATACGGATTAACGATTAAAGAAACTGGCAACAAATTCCTCCACTACAAACCAGTCTGATACCACTTCTTGCAGTGTTCACATTTACTAAGGCACTACCCAAAAGGCGTCACAAGAGGGCACTCCAACACAAGAGATGACCTATGTACACTGATGCACTTAGTAACAGTCAGCCTCCTACTTAGCCACTACGTAATACAGCGATATTACAGTGTACAAATTCACATAAATATGATTTGGCAGAAATACTAAACTTTGGCTCAAATACTATAATTGAGTACAAGTACTCTAAGATAACAGAAATACTATGA
The DNA here is from genome assembly GCF_001858045.2 of Oreochromis niloticus. Taxonomy (NCBI): domain Eukaryota; kingdom Metazoa; phylum Chordata; class Actinopteri; order Cichliformes; family Cichlidae; genus Oreochromis; species Oreochromis niloticus. The sequence goes on from NC_031967.2 coordinate 59,097,136, forward strand.
TTTAGCAGAAATACAATGTTTTTGCAGAAACACTGTAATTTCACTCAAATACTATGAGATAGCAGTAATACTATGATTTGGCAGAAATACTACGTTTTAGTACAAATACTATGACAAAGCAGAAATACTATGACTTAGAAGTAATACTATCACAAAAGGGATTCCTCAAAATACTATGAAATTGCAGTAATTCTATGATTTGGCAGAAATACGGTACTTCATACAAATACAATGCTTTGGTACAAATACTATATTTTGGTTTGAATACTATGATTTGCAACAAATACTATGATGTGGCACGAGTAGTATGATTTAGTACAAATACTACGAATTGGCAGAAATACTGTGACTTAGTAGTAATACTATAACATAACAGATATACTGTTATGTTGCAGACAGTCTATGTTTTTGCACAAATACCACAATATGGCAGAAATACTATGTTTTAGCACAAATACTATGATTTGGTATAAATACTATGTTTTGGCACATATACCTTATTCAGCAGATATACTATAACATAACAGAAATTCTACGACATAGTAGTAATACTATAACATAACCGAAATATTAATTGGGCACAAATACTATAATTTGGCACAAGTACCATGTTTTTGCAAAATCCCATAATTTGGCACAAATACTATGATATGGCAGAAATACTATGATTGGGTACAAATACTATTATTGGGCAGAAATACTATGTTTCAGTACAAATACTATGATTTAGCAGAAATACTATGTTTTAACATAAATACTATTTTTTGGCAGAAATTTCTGCTAAAAGGTACTATTTCTGCCTTTTGGCAGAAATACTGTAATTTGGCATAAATACTATGATTTGGGATAAATACTATGATTTGACAGATATACTATATTCAGTATATATACTATAACATAACAGAAATACTTCCACCTAGTAGTAATACTATAATATATCAGAAATATTCTGATTTGGCCCCAAAACCATGATTTGGCACAAATACCATGACTTGGCAAAAATACTATGATTGAGCAGAAATACTATGATTGAGCAGAAGTACTAAGATGTAGTAGAAGTACTTTGATTTAGCAGAAATACTATTATGGAGGAGTAATACTTTAACATGAGAGAAATATTGAGACACACACACATACACAGAGCGCAAAGTGAACAGGAGCTGTTAAGAGTCTGGGCTTGGTATATCTAGGTCAGTTAAATTAGCTGCACCTGCTGTAATCAGCCCTTACACACACAGACACAGAGAGAGGTGTGAGTTTTCTTCAGTGTATTTCTGACATTCAGGATTCCCCTCGAACAAATGGCCATAATTTCCTAACCGTAGGGGCTAGAATGGTCGATCTGACACCGTTTTGTTCAGAAGAGATGGGGGAATCTGCAGGTCTTCTTAATTCAGAGATAAAATATAAATTATTGAAGATATATGACTTGTAATACACTGTAACTGAGTAGAGGCGAAGCAAAACTGCCTTGACTTGCCCTCAAACAACGTTTTGTAACTCTAAATCTATATGGAGCATCAAAATCATTCTTTCACCGTAAGAAACAGCAGGCTTTGGTGAACAGTCATGGGAATTTTCAGGTCTCTGTTGAAATCAATCAAAAAGATATGACGAGAGAAAAAAGTGCCTCATTTCCAGAGTTTGAAATCTGAAGAAATCTGAGCGAGGGAAAAATTTCCTACCCTCAAACAAGTGTAATTCATGGCCAAACGGTAATAGGTGAGGAAAAAATTCTTGAATTGTGAGCATTAGGGATGTCTGAAGATATATTGGCACAAGCGTCATGTCTCAACTTTGTTTCGTTAAGGAGATATGACGATTTGAAAATGCCTCTCATTAGAGAATTCCAGCGCTGATTTTGAAGAAACTCTCCATTGAGTTTCTATGGAGAGTTTTGAGACTTTATGTTACTCTGAGGAGATTTGCAAAAAATCTATAACTCCCACAACAATGATAGTGACATTTTCTGAAAGCCAGCAAAAATACCTACGTTTTGATGTATAATTTGTGGGGGTTGAGTGGAAATTGAGCGAGTAGCAAGAAGTCGTTCAGACATGAAGAGAAAATTCAGAAAGGACGAGTGCACACTCTGAGTTAATTGCATAGCAACCATAACAACGCATGTATTTTCTGAAAAATCACAATTTTGCAACTGAAAACTTAAAGAGGTATAAAATTAAAACGGTAGAAGATCTGAAAAAGCTGAATCATTCTGGAATAGCCCAATAGTCTGAGAACATTTTAAAGTTTGAATGGAGTTTCTAGGTGAAAGTATGACAAAGTAGTTAAGTTTCAAAAACAAGCAAGTTTTAGCAGAATTGTGGAAGTTTTCCATTCATTTCAATGGGACAAATTAAAGGAAAAAAGTGTAATATTTTAAAAAGTATAACAGTAATAAACACCAAAAGTCATTGCCGGAAAGAGCAGAAAGAGCAGAACAGTATAGAGTTTGAACTGAGAAAATCGGCTGAAAACTGAGGAAGTAGTTAAGTGCCAAAAAGTGTACGGAAGCAACTAGAAGAATAATAATAATAAAGAATAAAGAGAAACAGGAACTCAATAGTGTGGAAGCCCTTTAAGGGCATCCACACAATAAAGTATAAAGAATAAAGAGAAACAGGAACTCAATAGTGTGGATGCCTCCAGCATCCACACAATAAGAACTAGAAAGGGAAAATTTCAGAAGAAATTTTATGTGTGCCTATGCCGCTGGTAATCAGTGTAGTTTGCCATTCATACAGCTACAGAGAGCAAAACTCAGCAGAGCAGCCATTCTCCACCATGAATTATGATAAAAACAAACACCGCTCGCGCCTCACAGATGACAGCTTACAGTTTTGGGTAAAGATGAAGTGACTTTGTACAGCCCCGATTTGCAGACGCTGTGCACACAGGTTCATGAGCAGAAGTCCCATTGTACCACGGCAGACCCAACAATGTTTGCATGAACACGCTTTGAAGCATTATGTTATGGACCACTTTTCACACATGGTTGGTGTACCCACACAGGCAGCTGTAGCTTTTCAACTCATAGCCCAACACACACCCAAAAAACAGCCAAGAGAGCACAGACTTTACACCCGTGGGTCCACCTCCCCTGCAGCGGCACTGCAGACCACGCCCCGACACACACATCAAACACATAAAATAAATATATATGCACTTTTGCATTCACTTTTTGTTTTTTGTTATTTTTACACAGTGTTCTGAATGATGAACAATGGTCTACAGCCAACCTTGTGTATTATTATACAAACTTTGGTTGTAAGATTCGGATAAGCATTTAATAAAAGCTAAATATTTTATATGAGAGTAAGAAAGAAAAGTATATCTTTATGTCCACCTTTCTCTGTTAATGCCCTACCTGGCCCCCTGGCAAAAGCTTTGCTAGATCCGCCCCTGCACAGTTACCAGCTGTCAGCTACACAAAAAAAGGAGCTTGGTGTTTACAGGGAGTGCAGAATTATTAGGCAAATGAGTATTTTGTCCACATCATCCTCTTCATGCATGTTGTCTTACTCCAAGCTGTATAGGCTCGAAAGCCTACTACCAATTAAGCATATTAGGTGATGTGCATCTCTGTAATGAGAAGGGGTGTGGTCTAATGACATCAACACCCTATATCAGGTGTGCATAATTATTAGGCAACTTCCTTTCCTTTGGCAAAATGGGTCAAACGAAGGACTTGACAGGCTCAGAAAAGTCAAAAATAGTGAGATATCTTGCAGAGGGATGCAGCAGTCTTAAAATTGCAAAGCTTCTGAAGCGTGATCATCGAACAATCAAGCGTTTCATTCAAAATAGTCAACAGGGTCGCAAGAAGCGTGTGGAAAAACCAAGGGGCAAAATAACTGCCCATGAACTGAGAAAAGTCAAGCGTGCAGCTGCCAAGATGCCACTTGCCACCAGTTTGGCCATATTTCAGAGCTGCAACATCACTGGAGTGCCCAAAAGCACAAGGTGTGCAATACTCAGAGACATGGCCAAGGTAAGAAAGGCTGAAAGACGACCACCGCTGAACAAGACACACAAGCTGAAACGTCAAGACTGGGCCAAGAAATATCTCAAGACTGATTTTTCGAAGGTTTTATGGACTGATGAAATGAGAGTGAGTCTTGATGGGCCAGATGGATGGGCCCGTGGCTGGATTGGTAAAGGGCAGAGAGCTCCAGTCCCACTCAGACGCCAGCAAGGTGGAGGTGGAGTACTGGTTTGGGCTGGTATCATCAAAGGTGAGCTTGTGGGGCCTTTTCGGGTTGAGGATGGCGTCAAGCTCAACTCCCAGTCCTACTGCAAGTTTCTGGAAGACACCTTCTTCAAGCAGTGGTACAGGAAGAAGTCTGCATCCTTCAAGAAAAACATGATTTTCATGCAGGACAATGCTCCATCACACGCGTCCAAGTACTCCACAGCGTGGCTGGCAAGAAAGGGTTTAAAAGAAGAAAAACTAATGACATGGCCTCCTTGTTCACCTGATCTGAACCCCATTGAGAACCTGTGGTCCATCATCAAATGTGAGATTTACAAGGAGGGAAAACAGTACACCTCTCTGAACAGTGTCTGGGAGGCTGTGGTTGCTGCTGCACGCAATGTTGATGGTGAACAGATCAAAACACTGACAGAATCCATGGATGGCAGGCTTTTGAGTGTCCTTGCAAAGAAAGGTGGCTATATTGGTCGCTGATTTGTTTTTGTTTTGTTTTTGAATGTCAGAAATGTATATTTGTGAATGTGGAGATGTTATATTGGTTTCACTGGTAAAAATAAATAATTGAAATGGGTATATATTTGTTTTTTGTTAAGTTGCCTAATAATTATGCACAGTAATAGTCACCTGCACACACAGATATCCCCCTAAAATAGCTAAAACTAAACACAAACTAAAAACTACTTCCGAAAACATTCAGCTTTGATATTAATGTGTTTTTTGGGTTCATTGAGAACATGGTTGTTGTTCAATAATAAAATTATTCCTCAAAAATACAACTTGCCTAATAATTCTGCACTCCCTGTATGAGAGTAAGAAAGAAAAGTATATCTTTGTGTCCACCTTTCTCTGTTAATGCCCTACCTGGCCCCCTGGCAAAAGCTTTGCTAGATCCGCCCCTGCACAGTTACCAGCTGTCAGCTAAATAAAAAAAGGAGCTTGGTGTTTATTTCTCTCAGAAACAGTTCATAACTTCCCTTCAACTCATTCATGTCACCTAAAAAAAAGGTAAACCTGTTTCTCCATCACCAGTTCAGCTCTGATGATTCAGTAAGGTCATCTCCTGGTTTCGACCAGCCGCTTCTACAGCTGTGGCTCCAGCAAACATCAGCTGATACTAGAAATTAAAATCAAATGAATTCTAACAACAGCTGATCAAGCTTAAACGTGCTGCTGTTGTTTAGCGCGATAAACAAACAAGAGAGAAAAGCCGATCATTGATCAGTTTCATGACTGAAGTTTGAACAGGCGAGAGAATGACAGGGGAGGCTGTCATAAAGTTCAACATCAGTAACTTAGCGCGCACACAGCTGTATAGAAACTCCATCGTGCTAGCTACCACGCAGTACGAGTTATTATAACTGATTGTAAAAAGTCAGCACAACGAAAATAAACTACACCTAAACTCGGTTTATATCTGACCCAAATAGAGTGCAGGTCATAACTTCTTACCTGAAATTCAGTTCACCTCACGCTCCGACCGGCAGCCGCCTGCTTCTCCTGCCTTCGGTTTCCCTGATCCACGATCTACCACCGGTCGATCGGCGGTCGCCTCGCCGCCTCGTTCCCCGCATGTTCTTTCTGACACACACCGGTGGATAGCTGCCCTCGGTTGTAGCTCCGCGTCAGCGACTACCAAACAACTCAGTTATTTTTTCCACATCGACCAGCATCTGGACAATCCACCGCCTTTCACTGTTTGTACCGTTACTAAAAAAAACCCTCATCGGCTCATAAAAACGAAAAATAAGTCCAGCTATGACCCTGAGTCAAAAAGACAGCCAGCTCGGGTTAGCTAGCTACCTGTCTAGCTCTTTGCAGGCACCGAAAACATCAGAGCTAATATGGGATGTCTAGGTAACACGAGCAGATATTTGAAGTTTACATCTGGCCAATCCACCACCTTTCACTGTTTATACCGTTACTAAAATGAATAAATAAATAAATCATCGGTCCATATAAACGAAAAATAAGTCCAGCTAAAACACATACTGTCGGCGAGCGACCGGGTGCTGACACGAGTTTCACCCGCCTCAATATAAGCCAAGCCTGGGTGCTTTTTCACGAAGGGTCGCTAGCGGTGCTAGCTAACTATCCTAGCGGCGCTAGCTAGCTAGCCGGCTATCAGCAACACATAAGAGAACTGCTGCTAAATAAACTACACCTAAACTCGGTTTATATCTGACCCAAATAGAGTGCAGGTCATAACTTCTTACCTGAAATTCAGTTCACCTCACGCTCCTGCCTTCGCTTTCCCTGATCCACGATTGACCTCCGCGTTAGCAAACACCGGTCGATCGGCGGTAGCCTCACCGCCTTTTATGTCTCGTTCGCGGCATGTCCTTTCTGTCACACACCGGTGGATAGCTGCCCTCTGTTGTAGCTCCACCACCAAACAACTCAGTTATTTTTCCACATCGACCAGCATCATCGGCCCATATAAACGAAAAATAAGTCCAGCTAAGACACAGACCCTTGCCGAGCGATCGGGCGATTAAACAAATTTTAGCCACCTCACTATCAGCCAAGCCTGGGTGGTTTTTCACGAAGGGTCGCTAGCCGCGCTAGCTAGCTAAGCTAGCGGCGCTAGCTAGCTAGCCAGCCGGCTATCAGCAACACATAAGAGAACTGTTGCTAAATAAACTACACCTAAACTCGGTTTATATCTGACCCAAATAGAGTGCAGGTCATAACTTCTTACCTGAAATTCAGTTCACCTCACGCTCCTGCCTTCGCTTTTCCTGATCCACGATTGACCTCTGCGTTAGCAAACACCGGACGATCGGCGGTAGCCTCACCGCCTTGTATGTCTCGTTCACGGCATGTCCTTTCTGTCACACACCGGTGGATAGCTGCCCTCTGTTGTAGCTCCACCACCAAACAACTCAGTTATTTTTTCCACATCGACCAGCATCATCGGCCCATATAAACGAAAAATAAGTCCAGCTAAGACACAGACCCTTGCCGAGCGATCAGGCGATTAAACAAATTTTAGCCACCTCACTATCAGCCAAGCCTGGGTGGTTTTTCACAAAGGGGCGCTAGCTAGCTAAGCTAGCGGCGCTAGCTAGCTAGCCGGCTATCAGCAACACTTAAGAGAATTGTCGCTAATATGGGATGTCTTGATAAAACGAGCAGATATTTGAAGTTTACACACCTACATTCTCGCCTGAAAATATCTTAAAAGTGTATTTTGTGACCTAGAAACACGAATAAAAGACATATAAAACGAAGTGGTGTCCGCCATTGTTTGACTCGGTAGAGGCATGCTATGAATTGTGGGATATGTAGTTTTCACCAAGCATGGCACCCTTTAGGCCGTACTACTCCCGGTATACCACTAGAGAGAGCCAACACCCCACAAATGAAGTCTGTTTCTATGGTGCCAAAAGCAGAATCTTTCTCAGGAGCCTAGAAATTGGCCTAAATTTGCACTAAAATCTAAATATTTCAAAAACTATAAAAGTTATAAACACCAAAAGTCGCACCATACTAGCCCAGCTCCAGCCGCACAAAATGATGTAACATATGTACCCCTATTCTCAAAACTGTTTGGCAGAGGAGCGCGGGAAAATTTTCACTAAAATATTAATATTTAAAAAACTATAATAGTCATAAACACCAAAAGTCATAGCACACCATTCCAGATCCAGCCGCACAAAATGAGGTAACATATATGAAGCTTTTCTCAAAACTGCGGGGCGTGATACGTGCCGAAATTTAGGCGGAAGATGGAGAATAATAATAATAACTAGAAAGCGAAAATTTCAGAAGAAATTTTATGTGTGCCTATGCCGCTGCTAATCTGTGTAGTTTTCCATTCATACGGCTACAGACAGCAAAACTCAGAAGAGCAGCCATTCTCCACCATGAATTATGGTAAAAACAAACACCGCTCGCGCCTCACAGATGACAGCTTACAGTTTTGGGTAAAGATGAGGTCACTTTGTAAAGCCCCGATTTGCAGACGCTGTGCACACAGGTTCATAAGCAGAAGTCCCTCTGTACCACGGCAGACCCCGACAATGTTTGCACGAACACACTTTGAACCAGTACGTTATGGACCACTTTTCACACATGGTTGGTGTACCCTCCCAGCCAGCTGTAGCTTTTCAACTCACAGCCCGACACACACCCAAAAAACAGCCGAGAGAGCACAGACTACGCCCGAGAGGTGTGATTGCAGATGCCCCTCAGGTGGGTCCACCTCCCCTGCAGCGGCACTGCAGACCACGCCCCGCCACACATATCAAACACGTAAAATAAATATTTATGCACTTTTGCATTCACTTTTTGTTTTTTCTTATTTTTACACAGTGTTCTGAATGATGAACAATGGTCTACAGCCAATCTTGTGTATTATTATACAAACTTTGGTTGTAAGATTCAGATAACTATTTAATAAAAGCTAAATATTTTATACAGGGAGTGCAGAATTATTAGGCAAATGAGTATTTTGTCCACATCATCCCCTTCATGCATGTTGTCTTACTCCAAGCTGTATAGGCTCGAAAGCCTACTACCAATTAAGCATATTAGGTGATGTGCATCTCTGTAATGAGAAGGGGTATGGTCTAATGACATCAACACCCTATATCAGGTGTGCATAATTATTAGGCAACTTCCTTTCCTTTGGCAAAATGGGTCAAAAGAAGGACTTGACAGGCTCAGAAAAGTCAAAAATAGTGAGATATCTTGCAGAGGCATGCAGCAGTCTTAAAATTGCAAAGCTCCTGAAGCGTGATCATCGAACAATCAAGCGTTTCATTCAAAATAGTCAACAGGGTCGCAAGAAGCGTGTGGAAAAACCAAGGGGCAAAATAACTGCCCATGAACTGAGAAAAGTCAAGCGTGCAGCTGCCAAGATGCCACTTGCCACCAGTTTGGCCATATTTCAGAGCTGCAACATCACTGGAGTGCCCAAAAGCACAAGGTGTGCAATACTCAGAGACATGGCCAAGGTAAGAAAGGCTGAAAGACGACCACCACTGAACAAGACACACAAGCTGAAACGTCAAGACTGGGCCAAGAAATATCTCAAGACTGATTTTTCTAAGGTTTTATGGACTGATGAAATGAGAGTGAGTCTTGATGGGCCAGATGGATGGGCCCGTGGCTGGATTGGTAAAGGGCAGAGAGCTCCAGTCCCACTCAGACGCCAGCAAGGTGGAGGTGGAGTACTGGTTTGGGCTGGTATCATCAAAGGTGAGCTTGTGGGGCCTTTTCGGGTTGAGGATGGCGTCAAGCTCAACTCCCAGTCCTACTGCAAGTTTCTGGAAGACACCTTCTTCAAGCAGTGGTACAGGAAGAAGTCTGCATCCTTCAAGAAAAACATGATTTTCATGCAGGACAATGCTCCATCACACGCGTCCAAGTACTCCACAGCGTGGCTGGCAAGAAAGGGTTTAAAAGAAGAAAAACTAATGACATGGCCTCCTTGTTCACCTGATCTGAACCCCATTGAGAACCTGTGGTCCATCATCAAATGTGAGATTTACAAGGAGGGAAAACAGTACACCTCTCTGAACAGTGTCTGGGAGGCTGTGGTTGCTGCTGCACGCAATGTTGATGGTGAACATATCAGAAATGTATATTTGTGAATGTGGAGATGTTATATTGGTTTCACTGGTAAAAATAAATAATTGAAATGGGTATATATTTGTTTTTTGTTAAGTTGCCTAATAATTATGCACAGTAATAGTCACCTGCACACACAGATATCCCCCTAAAATAGCTAAAACTAAACACAAACTAAAAACTACTTCCGAAAACATTCAGCTTTGATATTAATGTGTTTTTTGGGTTCATTGAAAACATGGTTGTTGTTCAATAATAAAATTATTCCTCAAAAATACAACTTGCCTAATAATTCTGCACTCCCTGTATGAGAGTAAGAAAGAAAAGTATATCTTTGTGTCCACCTTTCTCTGTTAATGCCCTACCTGGCCCCCTGGCAAAAGCTTTGCTAGATCCGCCCCTGCACAGTTACCAGCTGTCAGCTAAATAAAAAAGGAGCTTGGTGTTTATTTCTCTCAGAAACAGTTCATAACTTCCCTTCAACTCATTCATGTCACCTAAAAAAAAGGTAAACCTGTTTCTCCATCACCAGTTCAGCTCTGATGATTCAGTAAGGTCATCTCCTGGTTTCGACCAGCCGCTTCTACAGCTGTGGCTCCAGCAAACATCAGCTGATACTAGAAATTAAAATCAAATGAATTCTAACAACAGCTGATCAAGCTTAAACGTGCTGCTGTTGTTTAGCGCGATAAACAAACAAGAGAGAAAAGCCGATCATTGATCAGTTTCATGACTGAAGTTTGAACAGGCGAGAGAATGACAGGGGAGGCTGTCATAAAGTTCAACATCAGTAACTTAGCGCGCACACAGCTGTATAGAAACTCCATCGTGCTAGCTACCACGCAGTACGAGTTATTATAACTGATTGTAAAAAGTCAGCACAACGAAAATAAACTACACCTAAACTCGGTTTATATCTGACCCAAATAGAGTGCAGGTCATAACTTCTTACCTGAAATTCAGTTCACCTCACGCTCCGACCGGCAGCCGCCTGCTTCTCCTGCCTTCGGTTTCCCTGATCCACGATCTACCACCGGTCGATCGGCGGTCGCCTCGCCGCCTCGTTCCCCGCATGTTCTTTCTGACACACACCGGTGGATAGCTGCCCTCGGTTGTAGGTCCGTGTCAGCGACTACCAAACAACTCAGTTATTTTTTCCACATCGACCAGCATCTGGACAATCCACCGCCTTTCACTGTTTGTACCGTTACTAAAAAAAACCCTCATCGGCTCATAAAAACGAAAAATAAGTCCAGCTATGACCCTGAGTCAAAAAGACAGCCAGCTCGGGTTAGCTAGCTACCTGTCTAGCTCTTTGCAGGCACCGAAAACATCAGAGCTAATATGGGATGTCTTGGTAACACGAGCAGATATTTGAAGTTTACATCTGGCCAATCCACCACCTTTCACTGTTTATACCGTTACTAAAATGAATAAATAAATAAATCATCGGTCCATATAAACGAAAAATAAGTCCAGCTAAAACACATACTGTCGGCGAGCGACCGGGTGCTGACACGAGTTTCACCCGCCTCAATATAAGCCAAGCCTGGGTGCTTTTTCACGAAGGGTCGCTAGCGGTGCTAGCTAACTATGCTAGCGGCGCTAGCTAGCTAGCCGGCTATCAGCAACACATAAGAGAACTGCTGCTAAATAAACTACACCTAAACTCGGTTTATATCTGACCCAAATAGAGTGCAGGTCATAACTTCTTACCTGAAATTCAGTTCACCTCACGCTCCTGCCTTCGCTTTCCCTGATCCACGATTGACCTCTGCGTTAGCAAACACCGGACGATCGGCGGTAGCCTCACCGCCTTGTATGTCTCGTTCACGGCATGTCCTTTCTGTCACACACCGGTGGATAGCTGCCCTCTGTTGTAGCTCCACCACCAAACAACTCAGTTATTTTTTCCACATCGACCAGCATCATCGGCCCATATAAACGAAAAATAAGTCCAGCTAAGACACAGACCCTTGCCGAGCGATCAGGCGATTAAACAAATTTTAGCCACCTCACTATCAGCCAAGCCTGGGTGGTTTTTCACAAAGGGGCGCTAGCTAGCTAAGCTAGCGGCGCTAGCTAGCTAGCCGGCTATCAGCAACACTTAAGAGAATTGTCGCTAATATGGGATGTCTTGATAAAACGAGCAGATATTTGAAGTTTACACACCTACATTCTCGCCTGAAAATATCTTAAAAGTGTATTTTGTGACCTAGAAACACGAATAAAAGACATATAAAACGAAGTGGTGTCCGCCATTGTTTGACTCGGTAGAGGCATGCTATGAATTGTGGGATATGTAGTTTTCACCAAGCATGGCACCCTTTAGGCCGTACTACTCCCGGTATACCACTAGAGAGAGCCAACACACCACAAATGAAGTCTGTTTCTATGGTGCCAAAAGCAGAATCTTTCTCAGGAGCCTAGAAATTGGCCTAAATTTGCACTAAAATCTAAATATTTCAAAAACTATAAAAGTTATAAACACCAAAAGTCGCACCATACTAGCCCAGCTCCAGCCGCACAAAATGATGTAACATATGTACCCCTATTGTCAAAACTGTTTGGCAGAGGAGCGCGGGAAAATTTTCACTAAAATATTAATATTTAAAAAACTATAATAGTCATAAACACCAAAAGTCATAGCACACCATTCCAGATCCAGCCGCACAAAATGAGGTAACATATATGAAGCTTTTCTCAAAACTGCGGGGCGTGATACGTGCCGAAATTTAGGCGGAAGATGGAGAATAATAATAATAATAATAACTAGAAAGCGAAAATTTCAGAAGAAATTTTATGTGTGCCTATGCCGCTGCTAATCACTGTAGTTGCCATTCATACGGCTACAGACAGAAAAACTCAGAAGAGCAGCCATTCTCCACCATGAACTATGGTAAAAACAAACACCGCTCACGCTTCACAGATGACAGCTTACAGTTTTGTGTAAAGATGAAGTTACTTCGTACAGCGCCGATTTGCAGACGCTGTGCACACAGGTTCATGAGCAGAAGTCCCATTGTACCACGGCAGACCCGACAATGTTTGCATGAACACGCTCTGAAGCATTACATTATAGACCACTTTTCACACATGCATTCACTTTTTGTTTTTTGTTATTTCTACACAGTGTTCTGAATTATGAACAATGGTCTACAGCCAATCTTGTGTATTATTATACAAACTTTGGTTGTGAGATTCAGATAACTATTTAATAAAAGCTAAATATTTTATATGAGAGTAAGAAAGAAAAGTATATCTTTATGTCCACCTTTCTCTGTTAATGCCCTACCTGGCCCCCTGGCAAAAGCTTTGCTAGATCCGCCCCTGCACAGTTACCAGCTGTCAGCTACACAAAAAAAGGAGCTTGGTGTTTACAGGGAGTGCAGAATTATTAGGCAAATGAGTATTTTGTCCACATCATCCTCTTCATGCATGTTGTCTTACTCCAAGCTGTATAGGCTCGAAAGCCTACTACCAATTAAGCATATTAGGTGATGTGCATCTCTGTAATGAGAAGGGGTGTGGTCTAATGACATCAACACCCTATATCAGGTGTGCATAATTATTAGGCAACCTCCTTTCCTTTGGCAAAATGGGTCAAAAGAAGGACTTGACAGGCTCAGAAAAGTCAAAAATAGTGAGATATCTTGCAGAGGGATGCAGCAGTCTTAAAATTGCAAAGCTTCTGAAGCGTGATCATCGAACAATCAAGCGTTTCATTCAAAATAGTCAACAGGGTCGCAAGAAGCGTGTGGAAAAACCAAGGCGCAAAATAACTGCCCATGAACTGAGAAAAGTCAAGCGTGCAGCTGCCAAGATGCCACTTGCCACCAGTTTGGCCATATTTCAGAGCTGCAACATCACTGGAGTGCCCAAAAGCACAAGGTGTGCAATACTCAGAGACACGGCCAAGGTAAGAAAGGCTGAAAGACGACCACCACTGAACAAGACACACAAGCTGAAACGTCAAGACTGGGCCAAGAAATATCTCAAGACTGATTTTTCTAAGGTTTTATGGACTGATGAAATGAGAGTGAGTCTTGATGGGCCAGATGGATGGGCCCGTGGCTGGATTGGTAAAGGGCAGAGAGCTCCAGTCCGACTCAGACGCCAGCAAGGTGGAGGTGGAGTACTGGTTTGGGCTGGTATCATCAAAGATGAGCTTGTGGGGCCTTTTCGGGTTGAGGATGGAGTCAAGCTCAACTCCCAGTCCTACTGCCAGTTTCTGGAAGACACCTTCTTCAAGCAGTGGTACAGGAAGAAGTCTGCATCCTTCAAGAAAAACATGATTTTCATGCAGGACAATGCTCCATCACACGCGTCCAAGTACTCCACAGCGTGGCTGACAAGAAAGGGTATAAAAGAAGGAAAAACTAATGACATGGCCTCCTTGTTCACCTGATCTGAACCCCATTGAGAACCTGTGGTCCATCATCAAATGTGAGATTTACAAGGAGGGAAAACAGTACACCTCTCTGAACAGTGTCTGGGAGGCTGTGGTTGCTGCTGCACGCAATGTTGATGGTGAACAGATCAAAACACTGACAGAATCCATGGATGGCAGGCTTTTGAGCGTCCTTGCAAAGAAAGGTGGCTATATTGGTCGCTGATTTGTTTTTGTTTTGTTTTTGAATTTCAGAAATGTATATTTGTGAATGTGGAGATGTTATATTGGTTTCACTGGTAAAAATAAATAATTGAAATGGGTATATATTTGTTTTTTGTTAAGTTGCCTAATAATTATGCACAGTAATGGTCACCTGCACACACAGATATCCCCCTAAAATAGCTAAAACTAAACACAAACTAAAAACTACTTCCGAAAACATTCAGCTTTGATATTAATGTGTTTTTTGGGTTCATTGAGAACATGGTTGTTGTTCAATAATAAAATTATTCCTCAAAAATACAACTTGCCTAATAATTCTGCACTCCCTGTATGAGAGTGAGAAATAAAAGTATATCTTTGTGTCCACCTTTCTCTGTTAATGCCCTACCTGGCCCCCTGGCAAAAGCTTTGCTAGATCCGCCCCTGCACAGTTACCAGCTGTCAGCTAAATAAAAAAAGGAGCTTGGTGTTTATTTCTCTCAGAAACAGTTCATAACTTCCCTTCAACTCATTCATGTCACCTAAAAAAAAGGTAAACCTGTTTCTCCATCACCAGTTCAGCTCTGATGATTCAGTAAGGTCATCTCCTGGTTTCGACCAGCCGCTTCTACAGCTGTGGCTCCAGCAAACATCAGCTGATACTAGAAATTAAAATCAAATGAATTCTAACAACAGCTGATCAAGCTTAAACGTGCTGCTGTTGTTTAGCGCGATAAACAAACAAGAGAGAAAAGCCGATCATTGATCAGTTTCATGACTGAAGTTTGAACAGGCGAGAGAATGACAGGGGAGGCTGTCATAAAGTTCAACATCAGTAACTTAGCGCGCACACAGCTGTATAGAAACTCCATCGTGCTAGCTACCACGCAGTACGAGTTATTATAACTGATTGTAAAAAGTCAGCACAACGAAAATAAACTACACCTAAACTCGGTTTATATCTGACCCAAATAGAGTGCAGGTCATAACTTCTTACCTGAAATTCAGTTCACCTCACGCTCCGACCGGCAGCCGCCTGCTTCTCCTGCCTTCGGTTTCCCTGATCCACGATCTACCACCGGTCGATCGGCGGTCACCTCGCCGCCTCGTTCCCCGCATGTTCTTTCTGACACACACCGGTGGATAGCTGCCCTCGGTTGTAGCTCCGCGTCAGCGACTACCAAACAATTCAGTTATTTTTTCCACATCGACCAGCATCTGGACAATCCACCGCCTTTCACTGTTTGTACCGTTACTAAAAAAAACCCCTCATCGGCTCATAAAAACGAAAAATAAGTCCAGCTATGACCCTGAGTCAAAAAGACAGCCAGCTCGGGTTAGCTAGCTACCTGTCTAGCTCTTTGCAGGCACCGAAAACATCAGAGCTAATATGGGATGTCTTGGTAACACGAGCAGATATTTGAAGTTTACATCTGGCCAATCCACCACCTTTCACTGTTTATAGCGTTACTAAAATGAATAAATAAATAAATCATCGGTCCATATAAACGAAAAATAAGTCCAGCTAAAACACATACTGTCGGCGAGCGACCGGGTGCTGACACGAGTTTCACCCGCCTCAATATAAGCCAAGCCTGGGTGCTTTTTCACAGGGTCGCTAGCGGTGCTAGCTAACTATGCTAGCGGCGCTAGCTAGCTAGCCGGCTATCAGCAACACATAAGAGAACTGCTGCTAAATAAACTACACCTAAACTCGGTTTATATCTGACCCAAATAGAGTGCAGGTCATAACTTCTTACCTGAAATTCAGTTCACCTCACGCTCCTGCCTTCGCTTTCCCTGATCCACGATTGACCTCCGCGTTAGCAAACACCGGTCGATCGGCGGTCGCGGCATGTCCTTTCTGTCATACACCGGTGGATAGCTGCCCACTGTTGTAGCTCCGCATTATAGCACCACCAAACAACTCAGTTATTTTTTCCACATCCAGCTGTAACTCCGATTCTGTGCGAGCATTTGCGAGAGACCGGGGAGGTGAAACGACAGAGAGAGTCCCCTCGCTATCCATTTGCAGCCAAGTGCGGCAGCTAGCTAGGTAGCCGGCTAGCTGTCAGGCAGGACCAACGTCGTCAGAGCACTGTCGCTAAATATGGGATGTCTTGATAAAACAAGCAGATATTTGAAGTTTACACACCTACATTCTCGCCTGAAAATATCTTAAAAGTTTATTTTGTGACCTAGAAACACGAATAAAAGACATATAAAACGAAGTGGTGGCCGCCATTGTTCACTCTGTAGAGGCGTGCTATGAATTGTGGGATATGGAGTTTTCAACACAAGGATAAATCTTTTCGGCTGTACTACTCCCGGTATACCACTAGAGAGAGCCAAGACACCACAAATGAAGTCTGTTTATTTGGCGCCAAAAGATGAATTGGCCTAAATTTGTACTAAAATATTAATATTAAAAAAACTATAAAAGTCATAAACACCAAAAGTCACAACATAATAGTCCAGCTCCAGCCGCACAAAATGATCTAACATATGTAATCCTAATGTCAAAACTGTTTGGCAGAGGAGCGCGGGAAAATTTTCACTAAAATATTAATATTTAAAAAACTATAAAATTCATAAACACCAAAAGTCATAGCACACCATTCCAGATCCGGCCGCACAAAATGAGGTAACATATATGAAGCTTGTCTCAAAACTGCGGGGCGTGATACGTGCCGAAATTTAGGCGGAAGATGGAGAATAATAATAATAAGAATAATAAATCCGACGAATAGTAATATGTGTGCCTCTTGTCATAGGCACACATAATAAGAATAATAAATCCGACGAATAGTAATATGTGTGCCTCTTGGCATAGGCACACATAATAATAATAATAAGAATAATAAATCCGACGAATAGTAATATGTGTGCCTCTTGGCATAGGCACACATAATAATAAATCCGACGAATAGTAATATGTGTGCCTCTTGTCATAGGCACACATAATTATATTATAAGCCTCCGTTTCCTGAGTCCTTCCATCGTACATCATTGTGCAAATTCCCTGCTGACTCGGCCAGGATGGCTAGAGGCAAGAATCAAGCGCACCCAAATGAGCGCATCATTGATCATGTGCACATCACGCAGAGGGAGAGTGGGAGTGAGAGACGAAAGGCGCAGCGACAGAGCATGGCAGTTGTAACGCAGTTTGTGTGATTCCGTGTGCGTTAATGAAACTGTAAGTGTTATTACCTTTGACAGGTTAACTGGTACGATAATAGTTATAGTTGTTTGTGCATGTTAAAGCTAAAGTTATGCCTCGGTACACTGATATCACGTTAGTAGGTTTATTTAATTATTTAATTATTTAGTTAATTTGCACTAAGTTAATACCAGTGGCCAGAATCTCCTCCAACGATTATATCCCGCGGTTAAAGGATTTTTCTGTTATTTATTGCTTAGTTTAGCTGTTGTTAGCTTGCCACATTCTTGCCTTGGTACTAGCAACTGGGAATATATGTGCCATTTAGCCAACTTCTGGTCTTACGGTGACCCCTTGTGGACATTGTAAAATATTGCTGTGTCTGAGTAGATGATGTGTTCTGATTGTTGCTTAGTTATCTTTGACCCTGCTAATTATAGTATTGCCTGTTTCTGTTTCCAGAAAACCATGCTTATAGTCACCAATACTGCATCTGCCACAATTATAAGTGCATATCTGGCTGTACCACAGTTGGATTTATCATGGCAAGCCCTGCTGTAACCAGTTCTTCTGTGAAGTTTCATTAAAGACAGTGAACTAAAAACTCCTGGACTGCTGCAGTCTTTCTGACCGAAGACTTAGGCCAGACTCGTATACACCGCCCTTCCCGTATATATATTCTACAATCATCGTCAACCTTCTGCTGGACCATCTCGAATTCGCAATAAAATTAATCATTATTTTAAGATATACTAAGAGGCATTAACTGTGTAGCATATACTGGTTCGTTTTTACAGTGAGAAAAATGGGATTTTTTTAGGCTAGGTTTTAAGACACTCATGTTCAAACATGAATGTCCAAAAATGTGTGAGAACATGCTACAAGCTGATCATTTAAAATACACATGTGTGTATCTTTAAAAGTATTTGATATATGAAGCTAACATTTCACAACAAGCAGAAAATTATGTAAAACTTTGGTGATCACAGATGAAATGACTGTCTCGGATTTAATAGCGCCGTTCCAGTCTTACTGACCAATCAGAGCTTTTCACACCACTTTCAAATTAATACCACATTTTTTTCTTTCTATATTTACTTCATATAATTTTAGACTCATGCGCAAACCATGATTCTTCTCCAGCAGCTGTGTTATGTGTTTAATCTCTTTATATAGTACACGTGTCAGGCTTGTGGATCATGTAATCACCTTCATGTGCTGCTGCAGGCTGAGAACTAAGATTTATTATTTGATTAAGGGTTGGACCTTTTTGCAAAGGGGGGGGGGGGGGTGTTGCAGCGAGCATGAAAGAGGAGCAGCTCTACCTCTCTGTCTGCAGTTCATCTTGATGGGGATCTGTGCATAGTTGATGTCAGATGTTCTGTGCACTGAAGAATAAACTGCCGCTGGATCGCTCTCTGCAAAACATGACAAAGTCATGTGACTGACCCAGAACTCGTGTTTTAGGGTGAGAAAAGGTTTGACATTCCAGGAATAACAGCGGCAAATGTGAGGCCACAGCATAGCCTGTCTTTAACATGCAGCAACCTTAACACCTCTGCTCGGTTTAACTCTCAAAATAGGAAACCTAATGACCACAGAGCCGCTCACTTGGCACAATGATGTAACAGTCTTACACAGTGCATCGTGTAAAGTAAACACTTTGCAAACCTGTGAAAGTAAAACTTTTTTTAATTATACCTGACCTGCCTAGTATGTGACAGGAGTTATATGAAGTGCTGCACCAAAGATTATTATAACCTGCAAATATTCAAAGCTACGCTAGTATAGTCCAAGAATAAAAACATGGAGCTGCTTTAATGTGAGAATTACAAGAAGGGATTTCATTGTTTCTGGCTCTGGTTCAACATCTTTAATGCAGGAGATTTTTAACAGTGGACTGAAATCTTTGTGCATTATGTGCAAGCAATTTTCAGTCCAGACAAAGAAACTGATCAACCTGACCTGATGAAAAACCAGGGGATGAACCTGCAGTCCATGCTAAAGGAACCTGAACCAAAATGCATGAAACACATGTTCTAAACCCTCAGCCATGCACCTCACAGAGCCTCATGTGGAAGCACGAGAGGATTATCGCTCTCCTGTACCTCTCATCATCTTTGACCCATTTCCATCATCTGCTGATGTTCTTCTCACTGATGAAGAGGTGGCAGCTGTCACAGCATCACTCACTGCAAAATCAAATGCAAAGATTTTCCATTAATAGCAGAACTGAAAATGCTGCTGATTCAGCAAGATTAATATTTATAAGAAGGTGAAATGTGTTTAAAATGGAAAGTGAAGGAAAAACTGGAGTCAGAATAAAATTAAAAAAGTGTTTCTATCTTTTCTTTCAAAAAACAGGAAACTGGACTGAACCGCTCACATCAGCTTTCTTTGACCACAACTCTCACAAACAACATCTCACTTCACACACACTGGAAAAACTAACCAAACTGTGTACAGTGTACAAATGTATATATTCAAATATGACATTAATCATAAAATGCTATTGTAGAAATTGATGCACGAATACAGCATGTAGCTTAGATTAAGTCATAATTAAATCTCAGTTAAAAATGTAAATGGTCTGTGGCTCAAACTGGTCCTCACAGAGACAGATGTGTGGAAATAACATGCAGCATGTGGCAGCTGTGGGCTGTAGAAATAATGCTCAAAGTGCCAAAAACACAAAAATGGAGATTATAATTTGATTTTTTTTTTAGGTGATTTGTTTAAAAAAAACAACGGTTTGATGTGTCAACATGAAGTGTGAGCAGAATGTGTCTCACCTCCAGTTTTTCTCTGGATGCATCGTCTCAGCACTAGAAGCAGTATGACCAGCAGCAGCAGCCCAGTTATGGAGGGAACAGACACCATCACAGAGAGAGGAGGAGAGGAAAAGGGGAGGAAAGGGAGGCAGTGGAGGCTGATGGAGAAGGAGAGGTGTGAGAACCTGCAATTAATTAGAAACTGAATTTCCTGGAGGAACCTACCTGAGGGATTAATAAAGTTCTATCAATTTAGCAAAAGAGTTCCAGACTTTATATTAAGAGGTTTTGGAGTTTCATCAAACTTTATAACTTTTCAGTAAAAAAGAGGGAAGTAATGTGTTGTCTGTAGACTAGTCCCAAAATACTAGTTAATGATTTTAATATCAGCAGAAAGGAGCAGAGTCTTGAACATAAAGTGATTTAAATGTTTAAATTCTAATAAAAACCTACTTAAAAATAATAGGACTAAAGGGTGGATGATATAAAACGCGACCATCGATCTTTGCTTTTTAATGAGGCTTTCTTGGTCCTGTGACACACGATGAGCACATGGCTACCAGCAGCTCGATTTCTTGAAGGAAATAATGTAAAAAGTAAATTAATTGTTAAGTTGTTACCTACAGACAGTTTGCAAATCTGTTTAACTTGGAGAGAAAATGTTGTCCTTTTCCTAACATCCTGTCTTTAATGGTGAATGTTCATAATAAATATCAAATATTTATTATGAAATAATATTTTTGTCCTCATTTCAGAGTTTTTAATGAGCTGCAGGAACCCTGTGCTGTGTGAGTGGAGAACAGCCAAGTCTCCTCCTCTGATAAACCTCCACATGTACCACTGAAAACAGTTAAATTAGTTTGAATCTGAAATCAGGGCTCAAACTACTTGTTCTGAGACCATTTCTTAATTTTTCACACCAAACTGTTTAATCAGACAAATTTTACACTGAGTTCATCAAATATAACTAACGCTTTAACATTATCAGGATTTCATAAAACAAACTTCAAATCAACAGGAAGACAGCTGCAGAACATGTGGATCAAAATGAATTCATTAAAAAAACAACATGTGGACTTCAAGGATACAGTAAATACACTAAAGTGAAAGGAGGAGCCAAAAATTTGAAGGAATTTGAATTAAGTAAAAGTCACCTGTGATCTTTAAAATGGTCCTGATGTGTGCTGCTGTTTTTAACTTTAGACATTTCTTTGCTGCCACTGTGAAAATGAATGTGTTCTTTGCCTAATTAAATAAATGTTACACTGACTCACTGCTTCATCTTCTGGTACAAACTGGTATTATATGGAAGTACAGCCCAAAACCAGTTTAGATTGAGTTTCTTTTTTCAGGACATAAAGTCACAGCAGGTGTTGTTTCAAAGCTGGTGGACAGATTTAGTTCATTTTGGAAGTATTAAGAGCAACTGCTGTGAAAACATTTGCAGTTTTGGGAGAATGATTTAAGAAAAGGGATTACCACAGCAAAAGTTTAAATATGAATGAAGGATTGAAATTTAACTGAGGTAACACATAAAATGAATACAACTACTAAACACTACTGTGTCCTAAGGGAACAAAGATTAAAATGTAACAGGGATAACATTTTAGAGAATTAAAATCCCTCAAAGGAAAAAAAAAAAACTTGATATACATATCTATACATGCAGCTTCCTAAATGTAACATTCAGGATTATTCACTGCAGGTCCAGAAATCAGAGCTACCTCATCAGATCCAAGTGTGACATCAGCTGACACTCTTTACAGGAGATTCCATCTGAACTCTGTGGAGCCTGATCTCAAGGTTTTTAAGTCCGACCCTGAAACCAGAAGAGGATCTTTCTCTCTCTTCAGATTCATTGTGATCCAGTGATTTCAGTCCTGCATGATCAGGCTGATGTTTGCACAGAGCAGATAATGAAGTGAATGTTTTTGCACATTGGTAACAGTGAAACAGTTTATTTACAGCGTGGGATCGTTTGTGTTCGGAGTATGAACTGAGATTCCTGAAGCTCTTGTCACACTGGTCACAGCTGAAGTTCACTTCCATGTGTGTACGTTCATGTTTGTTACGATGACCTGATTGTGAGAAGCTTTTGTCACAGTGTCTGCACTTGTATGGTGTCTCTCCTGTGTGGATTCGCTTATGCTTTTTCATTGAGCTCATGTCCAGTGTTGAAAGATGACCCACACTGGTCACAGATGTGCTTTTTGACCCCACTGTGGAAGAGGTCATGTATTTTAATGTACTTGGTGTGTGGAAGCCTCTCCCACATTCTTTGCAGTAGATCATTTTGTCTCCAGTGTGTCTACGTTGACGTGGCTTTAGGTCCCGTTGATGATTGGAAGGTTTTCTACAAAGGTCACAGAGAAACACTTTCCCACCACCACAGTGACGACAGGGTTGAGAACTGGATCCATGTGCTTTGCTCCACTTCTAAACAAAGACAGTGTAAGTTTTTAACCTGAACGTCGCCTGAAATAAAGAGCATCTCTGCCAACGTCTGTTTACATTACAACACTCAGCTTACTGAGAGAAAATGATTCTTCATTTTTCCAAACAGTTCATTCAGTATAACTCCATAAGTTTACTGATCAGACTTGTTCCAAACAATCAGGTTAAAATTACAAGATAAAAATCAATACATCCTCACAGTAACTGCACTTGTAGAGTTACTTTCTGGTGTGGATCTGTTGGTGTTTTTTCAGCTGATGTGGGATGTGGATATTGAAAAGACTTTCCACACAGGCCACAGTTGTACGCTTTAACTCCACTGTGGATGAGTTGGTGAGTTTTTAAGCTTCCAGCCTGGGTTAAAGACTTTCCACACAACTCACAGCTGTACGCTTTAAATCCACTGTGGATGAGTTGGTGAGTTTTTAAGTTTCCAGCCTGGGTAAAAGACTTTCCACACAAGTCACAGCTGTAAGGTTTAACTCCACTGTGGATGACTTGGTGTGTTTTTAGGCTTTAAGCCTGGGTAAAAGACTTTCCACACAAGTCACAACTGTATGCTTTAACTCCACTGTGGATGACTTGGTGTTTTTTCAGGCTTTGAGACTGGGTAAAAGATTTTCCACACAAGTCACAACTGTATGCTTTAACTCCACTGTGGATGACTTGGTGTCTTTTGAAGTCTCCAGCCTGGGTAAAAGACTTTCCACACAGGTCACAGGTGTAAGCTTTAAATCCACTGTGGATGACTTGGTGTGTTTTTAGGCTTTTAGCCAGAGTAAAAGACTTTCCACACAAGTCACAACTGTATGCTTTAACTCCACTGTGGATGACTTGGTGTGTTTTTAGGCTTTGGGCCAGAGTAAAAGACTTTCCACACAAGTCACAACTGTATGCTTTAACTCCACTGTGGATGACTTGGTGTTTTTTCAGGCTTTGAGACTGGGTAAAAGACTTTCCACACAGGTCACAGGTGTAAGCTTTAAATCCACTGTGGATGACTTGGTGTGTTTTCAGGCTTTGAGCCAGAGTAAAAGACTTTCCACACAAGTCACAACTGTACGCTTTAACTCCACTGTGGATGACTTGGTGTCTTTTTAAGGTTTCAGCCCGGTTAAAAGAGTTTCCACACAAGTCACAGCTGTATGCTTTAACTCCACTGTGGATGACTTGGTGTGTTTTCAGGTTTTGAGCCTGGGTAAAAGACTTTCCACACAAGTCACAGCTATAAGGTTTAACTCCACTGTGGATGAGTTGGTGTGTTTTTAGGCTTTGAGCCAGAGTAAAAGAGTTTCCACACAAGTCACAACTGTAAGCTTTAACTCCACTGTGGATGACTTGGTGTGTTTTCAGGTTTTGAGCCTGGGTAAAAGACTTTCCACACAAGTCACAGCTGTAAGGTTTAACTCCACTGTGGATGAGTTGGTGTGTTTTTAGGCTTTGAGCCAGAGTAAAAGACTTTCCACACAAGTCACAGCTATAAGGTTTAACTCCACTGTGGATGAGTTGGTGTGTTTTCAGGTTTTGAGCCTGGGTAAAAGACTTTCCACACAAGTCACAGCTATAAGGTTTAACTCCACTGTGGATGAGTTGGTGTGTTTTTAGGCCTTGAGCTGAGGTAAAACCCTTCCCACACTCATCACAGCTGTATGTTTTCTCTCTCTTTCTTCTGTGAGGTTTGTCGGCCTCCTGAGAGCGCTGACTTCTCGCTCCATGTTGGTCCTGCAGTGACAGAGATACAAACAGAGGCAGTGAGTGAAATGCAGTCGTGGAACAAACTGAAACTCCCTCCATCAGTGGAATCAAACATGTCAACAAAAACACATTGTAGGTGTGTTACCACCACCTTCTGGTGATAGTATCACATTACAATGATGTGCTACAATGAGAGTTGTAATGAAAACTAGAAAGGGAAAATTTCAGAAGAAATTTTATGTGTGCCTATGCCGCTGCTATTCAGTGTAGTTTGCCATTCATACAGCTACAGAGAGCAAAACTCAGAAGAGCACCCATTCTCCACCATGAACTATGGTAAAAACAAACACCGCTCACGCTTCACAGATGACAGCTTACAGTTTTGTGTAAAGATGAAGTTACTTCGTACAGCGCCGATTTGCAGACGCTGTGCACACAGGTTCATGAGCAGAAGTCCCATTGTACCACGGCAGATCCGACAATGTTTGCATGAACACGCTTTGAAGCATTACGTTATGGACCACTTTTCACACATGGTTGGTGTACCCAAACAGCCGGCTGTAGCTTTTCAACTCACAGCCCGACACACACCCAAAAAACAGCCGAGAGAGCACAGACTACGCCCGAGAGGCGTGATTGCAGGTGCCGCTCAGGTGGGTCCACCTCCCCTGCAGCGGCACTGCAGACCACACCCCGCCACACACATCAAACACGTAAAATAAATATTTATGCACTTTTGCATTCACTTTTTTTTTTTTTGTTATTTTTACACAGTGTTCTGAATGATGAACAATGGTCTACAGCCAATCTTGTGTATTATTATACCAACTTTGCTTGTAAGATTCAGATAACTATTTAATAAAAGCTAAATATTTTATATGAGAGTAAGAAAGAAAAGTATATCCTTGTGTCCACCTTTCTCTGTTAATGCCCTACCTGGCCCCCTGGCAAAAGCTTTGCTAGATCCGCCCCTGCACAGTTACCAGCTGTCAGCTACACAAAAAAAGGAGCTTGGTGTATATTTGTCTCTCAGAAACAGTTCATAACTTCCCTTCAACTCATTCATGTCACCTAAGAGTAAACCTGTTTCTCCATCACCAGTTCAGCTCTGATGATTCAGTAAGGATATCTGGTTTGGAACAGCCTTTTTACAGCTGTGGCTGCAGCAAACATCAGCTGATACTAGAAATTAAAAGCAAATGAATTCTAACAACAGCTGATCAAGCTTAAACGTGCTGCTGTTGTTTAGCGCGATAAACAAACAAGAGAGAAAAGCCGATCATTGATCAGTTTCATGACTGAAGTTTCAACAGGCGAGAGAATGACAGGGGAGGCTGTCATAAAGTTCAACATCGGTAACTTAGCACGCACACAGCTGTATAGAAACTCTGTCGTGTCGCACGCAGTAGGAGTTATTGTAAGTGATTGAAAAAGTCAGCACAACGAAAATAAACTACACCTAAACTCGGTTTATATCTGACCCAAATAGAGTGCAGGTCATAACTTCTTACCTGAAATTCAGTTCACCTGACGCTCCTGCCTTCGCTTTCCCTGATCCACGATTGACCTCTGCGTTAGCAAACACCGGTCAATCGGCGGTATGTCTCGTTCGCGGCATGTCTCGTTCGCGGCATGTCCTTTCTGTCACACACCGGTGGATAACTGCCCTCTGTTGTAGCTCCACCACCAAACAACTCAGTTATTTTTTCCACATCGACCAGCATCATCGGCCCATATAAACGAAAAATAAGTCCAGCTAAGACACAGACCCTTGCCGAGCGATCGGGCGATGAAACAAATTTTAGCCACCTCACTATCAGCCAAGCCTGGGTGGTTTTTCACGAAGGGTCACTAGCGGCGCTAGCTAGCTAGCAAGCTATCAGCAACACGTAAGAGAATTGTCGCTAATATGGGATGTCCTAATAAAACGAACAGATATTTGAAGTTTACACACCTACATTCTCGCCTGAAAATATCTTGAAAGTTTATTTTGTGACCTAGAAACACGGAAAAAAAGCATTATAGAATGCAAGTGGTGTCCGCCATTGTTTCACTGGCAGAGGCTAGCGGCGCTAGCTAGCTAGCCGGCTATAAGCAACACATAAGAGAATTGTCGCTAATATGGGATGTCTCCATAAAACGAGCAGATATTTGAAGTTTACACACCTACATTCTCGCCTGAAAATATCTTAAAAGTGTATTTTGTGACCTAGAAACACAAATAAAAGACATATAAAACGAAGTGGTGGCCGCCATTGTTTACTCTGCAGAGGCGTGCTATGAATTGTGGGATATGGAGTTTCTGCCCAAGCATAAACTTTTTTGGCTGTACTACTCCGGGTATACCACTAGAGAGAGCCAACACACCACAAATGAAGTCTGTTTCTATGGGGCCAAAAGTAGAATCTTTCTCAGGAGCCTAGAAATTGGCCCAAATTTGCACTAAAATCTAAATATTTCAAAAACTATAAAAGTCATAAACACCAAAAGTCGTACCATACTAGTCCAGCTCCAGCCGCACAAAATTATCTAACATATGTAACCCTATTGTCAAAACTGTTCAGCAGAGGAGCGCGGGAAATTTTCACTAAAATATTAATATTTAAAAAACTATAATAGTCATAAACACCAAAAGTCACAGCACACCATTCCAGATCCAGCCGCACAAAATGAGGTTTTGCTGCAAAATTTCAGGCGGAAACTGAATAATAATAATAATGATGATAATAATAATAATAAGAAGAATAATAAATCCGATGAATAGTAATATGTGTGCCTCTTGGCATAGGCACACATAATGACATTATTGAAGAAATATTGATCTCAGTAGAAAAACTCTTTTACTTCAGAAAAAAATTTGAATTCAACTGATGATATTGTTGTTTCAATGTGTGTAGAGAAAATATGATCTTTGTATTTTCTTGCAACTTCTGTGGTTTTTGGTTGTGAATGTAGATTCTGTATATATGGATGAGCCCAGGATAGAAAAGATAAAGCTGCTGTTAATGGGTTTTTAAAAAACCAACCAGCTGTACACACAGTTTCAATAACAGTGTAACTGTGATGTTTTTCTCACCTTTTGTGTTGAAGTCATTGTTTCCTCTGTAGTGGCTGAGCTGAGTCCAAATGGCTGAAATTGTTCCTCTGCTGCACCACCACTCTTCTCCTCCTGTTACTCAGCTGGGAGACAAAAAGTATACATGTGTATTTTATCCCTGACAAAAAGAAGCAGATCAAATAAACATGACTAAACTCCTCAGTGACAACAATACCTATGAAGCTTCAAGGTGAAACGACAGAAGCAACTACAAAAACAAAGTCATCAGTTGCCTACAAGAACTTGAAAGGGAAAAATCACTGACCCCCCTGCATTTCACCGCCTTTACCCAGGGGATGCTACACCCTGTATATATGGACTTCCATAGATCCACAAAGACGGAGTCCCAATCAGTTTCAATGGTAGCAGTATAAACTCAGCCACCTACAACATTTCAAGCACCTCATTACCATCTTAGCTCCCCTAGGATGGTAATGAGGTTTTTAAAAAACATTTCGAAACTCACTTTGTTAATGTGGAATTCTAAAATTATTTTACAAATGGAGAATTTATTCTACAATTCGTTATCTAAGCATCTAAGAATTCTGTATTTCGATGTGTGTGGCTATTGCGGTTCTCCATATGGTGGTACAAATAGAGGACATAGAGGAAGTGGCACACATCACCAGGGGGTACATGTTGAAGGTGTTAACAACACACAGTGTGGTTAGCTAGGTTAACTCACAAGCAGAATTTAGCTGTGCCTGACTACAATAGAGACTTTCTTCTTTAGATGTTTCTGAAACAAGAAGGTGTAGTAAACAGAGTTTTGTTTCAGAAAAAGGGGTAATGTAATTAAAACGACATACATAAGCACTGAATGTTTTAATCCTACTAACACATACACACACATGCAATGAAGCTCATGAATACCAGATTGTATTTTAAGCCTGTGTTTCTGATTTTATCATCTTGTTCGGCTCACTTAGTAAGATGAGAAACGATATATGAACTAGTGGACTAATATTATATTAGGAAAGATGATTGAATGATAGCAGGGGTGAACAGAATGCAGCAGAGGGTTTAAATGAGTGAGACTAACAGATTCTTAGGTTGTTCCTGATGATCAGATAAATGATGAGTTTAAAATCCAGTGAAGGAACGAAGAAATAAAAGAGGTCAAAGATTTTAAGATTTTAGGACTAACTTTTCCTGTGGTAGAATGTAGACAATGTATGAAAAAATCTTTACTGCAGATACTAATTTTACTAATTTATTAATAAGAATTTTGTGTTGTAAGATTTATGAGTTTCATGCTTTCATAGTGGTACTTAGGAGAGCTTGACATTTTTCTCAGGTGGTACACACTGTAAAAAGTTTGAGAAACACTGATAAGTGTATGTGTGCTTTTGGAAAACATTTAAAGCTGCAGTACAGAATCTTTGAAACAAGCTTAAAACGCTTTTAGAATATAAACAGAGCACTCTGCTTCTCTTTACAGCTCCTCACTCCACCAGGGCTGTTTGGCACTTTGTGATAGTGTGGAAATGTGATCTACGTACTGTGGCAGTCATACAGACAACTGGACAGTCCAAAAGTTGGCCTACCTATTACTGGCTGAGGTTTTAGTAGAGTTCTGGCTGAACCACATAAAAATATATCATTAATTTTAATCTCGCCAATCAATGATAATGTTATGTTGGAATGTTGTTAAAGAGGGTCAAAAATGTTTCAGCCCAGTTTGTTTTGCAGATTCTGTATAGCAGCTTTAATATAGGGAGGACACAACTTCCAGATTGTGTCAGTAAAATCAGGTTTTGTCTCTTTGTCAGTTTAACAGTTTCTGTTTTGCCTCTCAGTTGTCTGTTTTCTTACCTGGTTCTTCCTGACCTTGTACTTTCTCCTCACGTTCCCCTCTTTCCTCTCTCCCTCTTTGGACTGACAATCATACACAAATAGATTGTATTCAATTAGATGAAAATTTAGATTAATATGAAAAAAATTCTGTTAAGATCACTAACAAAAAGTCCTCTCTCAGTATCCATTGCAAACAGGACAGTGGTAACAACAGCAGGCTACGGACAATCTTAGGTTTTAGATTTTAAATAGGCTGTATACATTTCAATGGGAGCAACAGGACGGTCAGATGTGGCTGATTTGACTACAGAGTAGGACGGATTGTAGAGTAGCAAACATTGTCGGAAAAGACGTTTTCAACACAGCAGGTTACCTGGTGTAATGTTTTTCTGCTAAAAAGAAACATGGTCTGAGTCCTACCTAACTATATAAAGAGTAACTGAAGGTTAAATGCAGCTAACATGTCCTGTTTTAAGCCAGACACTCACACCTCCGCTCCGCTGCGTCTCAGCCATCATCGCTCTGGCTGAAGCACCCCCAAAAATGCGCCAATATCGCCCCTGTTTCCAGCGCAAATGAGGACGTCTGATTTTGGAAGTAAAAGTCTCTGCCTGATTGCTACCATCAAAAAGAATTGTACTTCAACAGCTCCTGGATGAGGTCTTCTGCTGCTCTCCTCGGTATCTGTTCACAGTTTATTGTGAAGCCGTTGAGAGAAGAGTGAGGCTGCGTCCAGCCCGGATAGATTGGAAAACGGCGTTCTCTTCTGAAAACATTCCATGTCCACACTAGCTGTCCTCGCTACCTGGCCTGACCTGTCTCCCCAATGTGATGTTTGTGTATTGTATGTACGGTCGGCAAGGTCTGTCATCTCAGTTGTGGGCAAAAGACCTGCAACTGACAAATAAAGGCTATCTCATCATCTCATCTCAAAAACTTCAGATTTTAAGATGTTTTCATGCAGTGTGTGATTTTGTGACACTTTATAGCGTCACAAATGTATGTGACAATGTATGTGACACTTCATACATTGTATACATTCTACCACAGGAAAAGTTGCCTCCATTTTTAATAGTTTTTATTCATATTTTGTTATAATTTATTCTTTTTGGGGAGTGTTTTTTAATGGTCTGATCCTAGAATTGCCCCTGGCTGGGAGTAAATAAAATACAGACGCATCTGGAGATCATCCTATGAAGTCCTATTCTAAAGGCTGATCTGAGGAGCATTCCTCACACACACCTTAATAACGTAAGGGGGACGGGCGGCGGGGGTAGCCCTTTGGCACCCCTGCTCAGTAGGCTTCCACTATTCTCTGTCTCTATTATTCACCCTGGGGTTGCCCTCCCCCAGACTTGTACCTGTGGCTTCCTGTCCTGGGGGTTGGTTGTTCTCCTGCCCTGCACCCTTTGTTCATATTCAAAGACTAGTTTTCTGTATGTATTCTTACCCCCTAGGAACCGCCATAATATAATGTTGCAAGCAATCACGAACTCTACAGTCTGTCTAACTCCACTGTATACCAAGCAATCTATTATTCTCACCAGAGAAAAACTCAACATAAACTGAACCCACCGGGGTAAAACTGATTTCGCAACACAATGTGATTGTTTTCTAACAAAAAACAGTTTGAAACTTAAGTTAGACTTGTGTTTGTAAATGAACCGCCCCATGTTGTGTAGCTTTCTGGATTTTATACTTATTGGGCTACATATTTATTTATTATACAGGCTATACAGTACATAAGATCAAAACTCACATGTTTTATGTAACTAAAGTGTGTAATTATGTGGGCTACAGACAATAACTAAGTTATAGACTATATTTATATGAAAAACGTGTATACTTACTGCATTTGAAACATTTTAACCATATGTAACCACCTGCATATGTGTTTGGGGGGGAAAAAAGGCTTTGATTTTGCCAGTCTGTCTAACTCCACTGTATACCAAGCAATCTATTATTCTCAACAGAGATAAACTCAACATAAACTGAACCCACATTAAAGTTAGCTCGGTGCTTACCTTTAGATGAGCCCACAAACCGAGAGTAACTCCGTGATGAAGCTGGAAGTCTTTCCAAACAGAAAACAGATCAGGGAGCAGAGACCCACGTGGTTCACGCTGATCTCAGCTACAATACAGGAGACAAGGGTGTGCAGATCGACGGTAGTGGTATATGTTCCTGTAAGTTTACTACTTAACTCCCGTTTAATGAAAAAGCAGCTCTCTCTGCTCGACTCCTCTCCTGCACACACACTTTGCTCCGCCCCCTTTTCCCAGCTCTGCTGTGATTTGTGGCTGTGCGGTCACGTGACTCAGCTGCACAACGTAACCACGTGGGTTGTTATTTCAAAATTAGCGCCTATCTCCTTTCCCTAAACTCTTTCCTTGGCCTCGAGGAAAACGTCATCGTGAAAAGGAGAATTGCTAAGGACTCAGGGAAAGAGAGGAGCGGTGCTGAGAATTAGAACAGCCTTTTTTTAGTAGTGCACACAGCTAACTCTCTCTGCTGAATATGTAAAGAATAAAAGTGTTACTGTGTTAGATGCCTGAATGTTGCTCATGGTCTGATGGGAAATAATGTTTTCTATTCTTTAGCACATGGAACAGTCAGCCGTTCACAGAGTTCAGGTTTAAAGGATGAAATCGTTTGTACTGATGCATCTCTCCTCTGGATAAATCTGTTCAATGACAAAAAGACTGAGGTGATGGTTTTTGGTCGCCCTAAATGTGTATTTAGATGCCAGCTGATGATTGTCCCTTAATGTAATCAGAACTGAGCATAAACATAGAGCAGATTGTGCTTGTGCTGTAGCAGCACCAAAACTGTGGAACAATCTGCCTTTAGAGATAAGACAGGCCTCTCCTGTTTGTTTGTTTGTTTATTATTATTTGATTCTATGCTATTTTATCTTGTTTTAAATATAGGGCTTTTAAAATTTTTATTTATTTATTTTTTACCATTTTGTTTTATTCTTTTGGTCCTGTGCTGGGTATTTTAAAGTGCTTTATGAATAAAGGAGGTTTGGATCGGATTGGATAAAATTAAATACATATTGTTTTCTTAGAATTTACTGTTGTGATCCAGTGTATCTCTTTTTCTCCTCCTTGTTAAGGATCTCTGTGACTACAATAAAATTCCCTCCATCCATCACTGAACTGCACTGAAGTAAAACTTAATCCTAAGGGCTGCAATACACCAAAGGACATCACTAATAAACACTAATTATACAGAACCTTAAGCTCACTTTGATTAGTCAACATAGATTATAATCTTGAGCTCATATTTTGTTCTCTGTTCTTCTTGCACCAACTTTTTTTTCTGCAAGTAAGAATAGTCGTTAAGAACTATCTTCAGTGTAAAGAAGAACAAGAAGTATTGGAAGTGACTGTACAGCCCCCACAGAGCACATCATCAAGTTTGTCCAGGATCACATGAAGAGAGAGAAGGATGTGAGGAAGACTACATCCACAGAAGATCTGTGCTTAGTTCTCCAAAATGTTTAGAACAACCTACCAGCTGAGTTCCTTCAAAAACTGTGTGCAAGTGCACCTAGAAGACTTGATGCTGTTTTGAAGTGTGTTCACACCAAGTATTGATTTGATTTAGAGTTCTCTTTTGTTCATTCACTGCATTTTGTTGATTGAGCTAGCAGGGCTCAAACTAGAACACCGATCAGTCATATTTGTAGGTAATAACCTTCAACTATTAAAATACATTTTGCTAAAGTGACTGTAATGTCTCCTGTATTAGAACAAAATACGAGAACACAGATAACCAATGTTGTGATAACCTTTATCTCTCACCTGGGTTTGCTGGTTTTGTCAAGTCAATTAATACAAAGGAGGACTGGCTTTGTTGAGCTTCCTCAGTTAAAACACTAACACAGGCACACACTTAACCTGTATTTTTGTAGGAAAATTACATTCTGGCAACTTAAGCTCACCATCTGCAAACTTAACATGTGAAGTTCAAGATTACAGAAAACAAACTGAAGCAGAATTAAGAGAAACTCTATATTTGTTTCTTTATCAGTACCTGTGAGAAGACTGTTCATACTGTGTTGTTCTCTCTACAAAGGTTTCTACCAGTAAATCTCAGAAAGACACACATTTACACATTTATCATCAGGTCCCGAGCTACTACTAAAGATACTGTTACTGTGGTACGTGCATATCTTTGGAAATAATGAAATAGGTGGCAAAACTGGAGAATTATAATCAGTTAATTAACTAAAAAGATAGAAAACAAGTAGAAAACCAAATTGAAAGGAAATATGTGTCGGTGTGGCCATATTCATCAGCATGAACATCAGACAACTTCAGGTTCTGTCACGACCGGGCAGCCAACACAAGGAAGAGGACTCAGATGCAGACACCACACAGAGGCTCGGAGGAACAGTGTACAACAAGATTTTATTTTGGCAAAATCACTAAATATGAACTAAAGGTGAGAGGCAAATGAATGTACCCTCTGGAATTGCTCAAACCCATACACTAACACACAATGCTACAAACTCAGGGGGACTAAGAAACTGAAAATTAACCCACAATATGGCAAGCAAGAGACTCAGAGTAACAAGATTCAATACTAGAACATTAGTGGGACACTATGAACAAGAGCTGAACTATGAAGTACTAAGCTATATTAGAGCAATCTCAGTAATTCACTCAATAGTCACAAAACATGAAATCATGAGACAAGAGTCAGACTACGTGTGTTGTAGCAGAGTAGTTGGGGTCTGGGATGCGGGTCCTCCCTGCTGCTGCAAAGCCAGGGGCGGTCTGCTTGTCTCCACCCCAGGGAAAAGGGTAACATACACACATCACAATAAAATATCATACGATATAATCACACACACTCACACTTTGAACTACACTGAAGTGTTTTAAGAACCTATGTAGTTATAAGATTATATATTGTGAAGATTTAATAATTAGGATTAATGTGTGACCTTTGACCATGTTGTGACCTATTATCAGAAGGCAAAGCAAAGGGTTAACCTAAGGGTGTGGCTGTGGGCTGGGCCCTCAGCCAGAGCCCTGCGTGTACCCTGGCCTGTACCTGACCCCTGCAGTTGTGTTTGGGCGTGTGGGAAAGTTACCCAGCAGCAGGGGGCGGGGATACTGGTCCCTGTATATTAGGGGACCAGAGGACACCCCAGCACTTTTTCCCCTCTGCTGTTACTCTCTGTCCGTCTCTGTGTTGCTCTGCTGTCTGTGCTTAAGGCTGTACACCCCGGGGTTTTGCTTTGCTTGCTTTCTGCTTTGTAATTCTCTTGCTAAATGTCTGTATGTATTTTTCCTGCTGTTCATATGATTCAGTGTATTAAACTCTGTTCCAAGAATTCTACTCTTTTACAGAGCATCTTTTTGAGTGTCTTGATTTTAATTGGATCTAAAAGGGTTGGATCTCCACATCGTTGGTGGGAAAAGGTTATCAGGATGGCTTCAAAATTTGCGACCACAGGCTCACAAATGACGGCTCACTTGACCGCGGTGTTCACGTTAGCATGACCTTTGCTACGGTGGACTAATAATCAAAAATAAATCTGATGTAACGAGAATGTAAATACAAAGTAGGATTAAATCATTAAATGTCTTCATTCTTCAAAGATCTCCACAGAACAACAAAAATATACAAACTTAACAATCAGACAAACCACCTCAAAATAAGTATTTTAGTACAGAGGAGGCAGCATTCAACTTTTATGGAAGCAAAAAGTGCAGAAATAGGAACACAGACTGATCCGGTGGCTTTCTGGATTTTTCTGTGTGGACGCTTCATCTTATTATTGTTGTGACTTTTTTCTAAGTGATTCATTTTCCCACCTCTACACTCAGTCTTAGGGTTCCTCCACCTGTCACACTCACTTTAACCTCTGATTACTTTTCAGAGTCCTTTTCACTTTGACTTCACTTCTGTACTTCTACTTAACTACAGATGAACTACAGAAGTGTCTGATTATCAGTAATAATCTATAATTTACTGAATAATATGGAGAATATAAAGCAGAAGCTGTGGGATGACTTACTGTAGTCAGGAGTTCAGGAGAATCCTCAGAGTTTCTGCTCCTCATCATGATGGAAAAATGAAAACATGTTGATGCTCTTTGAGCTGGAATCAGTCCAAAGCAGCCGTGAGTGTGAACCAACAGACATCATTATAATAACTCTGACATGAATCCTGATAGAAATCCTGCTCACTGACCTCTCTAACTGTAACTCTGTCACTGACACATCTGCCAACATCTGTTCCTGTAACAGCTCAGAGGAGTTCAGCACTTCCTCCCTGATTATTATCAGAAAAGTCAATATGACCGTGAATGTGGCGCAGCAATAAACAGATTCCAAACCACAAACTCACAGACTTTGAGACTTGCTCACAGATGACTATGAGGTCTGTGTGAAACACATTTTCAGCCTTTTATGGACACGTTTCATAAATCTGCACATTTTTCCCTGTTCAGCAGCGTAAAAATCTGAATTGTTGCCTGAAGGCCAAAAGATGCCAAACAGATTTAGGTTCCCAAGTCGACCATTACAGTATAACGTTCCACTTGAATCACAACAGACAAGACCAGGAGATACAAAAACAAAGTAAGAGAAGTGTTACGACCCGGCTCAAAAGCCGCAGCATAGGCTTCAGAGGGGCTTTTAATTCATTTACGGCTCCTAGAGGAACCTTTGGAGGGAGGAGGTGTTACGCCCCTCTGCAGCCCCTAATCTCCTCAGTGTGTTCAGCTGTTGCTAATAGACCACACCTAGTCAGGTGTGGATAAAAGCTTACCTGAGACAGGCTTTCAGAGAGGCTCATTAGTCCTTGCCTGGGTGATACCAGCTGTTTTAGCCAACTTGCGTTGCATTTTAAGATAAAACCTCTTTTCACTGAAATTCTAGTGTTCGTCTCCTTATTCATGTTGCAGCTTTTGAGCCGGGAGGTAACATAAGGGAGAAAGTTAACAGAAGGAGAGGGAGAGAGAAAAAATAACACAGTAGGCAAACCACAGCAACTACCAACATATGCATAAATAACAGTAAATAATAAATAATAATAAGTGCTCACCGGGCAGCCAAGCAGCCACCAGGAGTGAACCCAACCAGACGGCTGGAGTCCTTCTCCCAGCCTCCAGCCCCAGAATGGAGAACGCTGGTGTGTCAAAACCTCATTCCTCACTCTGCTCGCTCATATGTGGTGTTGATGTGTGCTGTTTTAAATCGCATAAAGTCTGAATATGTGAAATTAACTTAGAGTTATTTGATTGATGTAATTGCAGGAGTGGGAGTTGTTTATTCTAGTTTTCGTGCTCCACGTGTCTCTGATCTTTAATGTTCTCACAAACATTAAAGACCATCATCAGCCAAAATGATGTCACTGTATAAACATGTATGTTGTACTATGGAGGAGGCAGCATTTAGCTGTAGCCTCCATAAAACCACAGCTGTTCTGGAGAACTTTGTCGAAAGTTTCAGTGACAGAGAAGCAGCAGAAGAAAGCTGATATAAAACTGATGAAAGATGAGCAGCAGAAAATAGTCTACAGGGAGAGAGAGCATGCAGCGCTGCAGCACTTCCTGGAAATCACATGACTGTAATGAGAGTACAGGGCAGTGACTGAGTACACTTCCTCTTTGTGATGGAGGTGATTTTCTTCTTTATATCGTGTCAGATAAAGTCTGACAGGTTTTCTTCAATTCATTTCATTTGATTTGTTTTCACAGATGAAACCAGTCAACAGTAAATCAGATGTTAACTCCACATGACCTTCATCTGTAAGCAGTAACTGCTTCCTGTTGTGTGTGTACTTGTGAAACAGCACTGGATCAATGCATATAACTGATGTGCACATGTCCAACAGAAGAAGGTCGTCATCGTCTGTCCTGTTCCTTATTCTGTCATTATTGCTCCCAGAAATGTGTTATTATTTCAAACATGTGAAGCTGAACTCTGACACATAACATCAAACAGCTCAGCCAACTAGTCACACATTCAAATGTAATGCAGCTCTTTGAGTGTTTGAACCTGCTGTTGTGTTGCTTTTGTGTGCTGGTGTCACTGATGGCTGCTGCTGCCGTGACAACAAACACACAACCACTGTCATGTTGTCTGTCTGTGTGTTAGCAGTGTAGACCTTTGTTGTTAGGGCCAAAGCTCAAAGTTGACTTTCAAAATTAATGTAAAGAAACCACATGGAGTATAATATCTGATATGAAAGGAGACAAAGAGAGCTGAACAACACACAGTTTATTTTTTCAATACGACGTCACAATGACGCTATAAAGTGTCACAAAATCACACACTGCATGAAAACATCTTAAAATCTGAAGTTTTTGAGATGAGATGATGAGATGGCCTTTATTTGTCAGTTGCAGGTCTTTTGCCCACAACTGAGATGACAGACCTTGCCGACCGTACATACAATACACAAACATCACATTGGGGAGACAGGTCAGGCTAGGTAGCGAGGAAAAAAAAAACATCGAAATGTGTAACACAAAAGGGTAATACAGGAATGCACAGATATCAACACACCATATCACAATAAATACAGACAAGCAACATGGGAAAGTGTTCCAGTGTTCCAGGCCTGGCAGCATGAGGTGTATCACGGTGCGTTCACACCGAACGTGATAGATGCGACCAAAAAGCGCCAGACGCCCCTAGCTGGAAGAGCCTCGGGAAGAAGGAGGAGAAAAATAAGAACATTGTTTCTGCCCTGGAGAGCCTGCTGCCTCATCAGAAAACTACTGATTGCTAGAATGAAGGGCTTTGGCTGGACCAGCCCCTTTGAACTAGGTCAGAGCATCATGTCAACAGGCTCCTGATTGGTTGTCGCGGCGCGACTTGATGCTGGAGTTCAGATTTTTCCAACACGAGCGGTAGGTGTGATAAGCGCGAATGCACAAAATGCACCACACAAACTGCAGTGTGTATCTTACTTCGTGCTTCAAACGCATCAGTCGCGCTACTTGGTTGCGCGAATCAGGCAGAAAAGCGCTTTCGCGACGGAAATATGCTTCTGAAGTTTCACGCGACCCCCAGTCACGCTTCATCGCGCTTCATCTCGCTTCATCTCGCTCCTCAATTGACTTTACATGTAAACCTGAAGCTCTGGTCGCGTCTATGGCGTTCTGTGTGAATGCACCGTCACTCCTCCTGTTTTCCACCTGGAGACAGTGTTTACACTGTAATCTGCCTTTGGTGGCTTTGTGGCAGAAACTGTGACATTCAGCAGTCGTCTCATTGTTCTGACACACAACACGAAACTATCCACTACACAACACACTAACTACACTTTAACTACACACTCCAAACACGCTAAATGTCACAAATCTCTCACATCTCAAAACTCGCTCTCACTCTCTCTCACCACCGTCACTCCTAAAACTTTCCCCTCTGCCCTAAATAACCAAATGCCATGTTGCCATATCATTTATTGATTGGTACATTTTTCCGACAATAGAAAAGGTGTTTTTTTGGTTTTTTTGGAGAGTTTTCGAAGAGTACTTTCCTTAGAAAAGTCCAGAAGTAAATAAAACGATAGTATTCAGGAAACATATTGTTTTTATCATGAGGCTGGTTTTACATGGTCGATCAACACAATTTAAAAACTGGTAAATAGTTTGAAATCCACACTTTTTACACAAAAATGGAGAATCAGGGTTGTCTTCGGCTGACACAGCATCTTGTTGCTATGTTATCTTAAATTGTTCATGTGATTGGTTTACCGTGACTACTTCTCTTTCTCAGCCAATCAGCAGCACTGGTGAGATTTTTTCATCCCTTCCAGCTCCCAGTAAGCTGAAGACAGCTTCAACCGTCTGTGTGTTGAAAAATAGTAACGTGTCTGCACTGCATTTTCTTCTTAATAATGGTAGCGGTGTTGTAACGATAGAAATAGTAATTAGTTGGATTACTAGTTACTGAAAAAAGTAACGCTGTTACTTTAATGCTGTCATTCCCATCAGACCTCCTCACACTTTGAACTCATTGTTATTCTGAATGTTTCTATTTTCACTTTGTTTCTATTTTTTTCTTCTCTCTGTGGTGATTCTTTGGTTTTCTTAAGTATTTCTGTGCCTCCCTGTCTGTGTTTACTCCTTGTCTCTATAGTTAATCACTTCCTGTTTTATTTTGAAAGAATCTGTTCTCGTGTTTTTTTTTCTCACTTTACTTCCTACTCCTGTCTCTCCACACAGATTTTTACCTTCCTGCATTGACTCAGAGCCCTAAAAACACAAAGCTGCGTTTAACGTTTACAACAATTTCTGCATTTTATCATTTTAGCCACAGCTTAAGAGTCCACTCATGAAAAGACGATATTTTGACTGATATCAGGATTAACCCTAACCCCTAACTAGTTAAAAATGTCAGAATACATGAGGGAAAGGGAACATGTCAGTGACCTCCAGCTGTAAAACCATTCCTGTTTTGAGGGTTGTCTCATTGTTGTCCCAAACTGTTAAGATGAAACTGATTAACAACTTCCTCTGATTAGTCACTAGCTAGGATAGTGCATCTGAATTGGGAGAAGTGAGATGACAGAATTCAGTTGAATACAGTCTGTTGACTTAAAGCATTGTGTCAAGATAAGTAGGAAGACCACGCTATAACGGACAGTTTAAGGAAAAGCTCAACTTTACAAGGAATCTTTTTTTTTGTTTTGTTTTTGGACAGAAAGATGAGAAGTTTGAAGTCTGAGCTCTGGGCTTGAGTCACGATGTAGTTTGGTTAGCTTAGCTTAGCATGATGGCTGTAAACAGGGCGAGCAGCTAGCTTGTCTCTGTCCACAGTCAAAGATAAAGAGCAGCTGTACCTGGGCCTCCTTGTTCTGATGGTTCTTTGTCCATGACTGATGTCTTCAGTTCTCACTGCTGAGTAGACCACAGCTGAATCAGTCTCTGTACAATAAACACATTAAAATTACTGCAACAGTGCTGTGATATTATTACACTACAGCAATAGAGACATTTCATTCTGTTCTTTTAAGCTTATTAGAAGCATTAAATGGTGTCTTTTTATAAATAGCAGAAACTTTTCACAGTTTTTATTTTTAATCTTAACACCTCTGCTGCAAAACAGTGAGAACAAAGAAATCAGGATGTTTCTGAGAAAAAGAAGAAGGGCGGCCACAGAGCTGCAGGCTGATGCACTTTTACCGCAGAGCATACATGCATGACCACTGTTATCAGTTACTCTTATCAGCCAAACTCAAACACACTGCAGCAAGAAGCTCCATCAGTGTCAGACTAACTCGAGTCAAAAAGAAGCTGCTGTGTTTTACATGCAGATCAAGTTTAAAAGAATAAAAAGTCACTGATGGATATAAAGGACATTTTATCTGTTCAGTCTCTTCATATGTCTCATGGTAACACGTTACATATCTGTTAATGGAAAATTGTATTTTGTAGTCAGTATAAGCTTTTAATGATATAAGTTTGCATATGAAAGAATACTGCATAATGACCTTTTTATGATTTACACTGTTGTCCATTATAAGACTTGTTTCTGTTTTATAAATTCTTTCTCACGGCGATAATAGCTGAATAAGCTATTATTATTTCACTCCTGCCAGGAAAGAGGACAGCTGGACACTTTTATCTTCACTCCTTTTCTGTATCCAACAATACACATACGCACTAACATTCCTCTGTCTATGAACAGACGTATTCATCACTGTATTATTTTTTGTATATAAATAAAGACCAGAGCGGTAACAGAGCGCTGATCACAGGGCCCCCACTCTCTGATGTGAGCGCTCTGTGACCGCCCTTGCAAGTCAAATCTGCAGCGTGTGTGTCTTCACTCTCAGACTCTTAGCTGAAGAAGTGTCTTTAGAATAAATCTCTTGACAATATCTTAACTGTGTGTGTACCGACAAACACGCATGTGTGGGCCTCATCTGAGCTCTGACATTTATGGCTCAGTCACAGCACTGCTGAATGTGATGTCATCCAACAACAAACACCTTTAGATTTGATGCAATGGTCACAATGGTGACAAGTACAATTTACTGTATCTTTACTGTGATAAGAAGCTGAAACTGTTTCAGAGCTGCTGATTGGCTCTTTGGGCCATTTACCTTCAGGTCATGGGCGAATCACTAAAGTTGTTCAGAGAGAGAAATGTGCACTGATCAAGCAAAGAAATTGAAACATTTCAGACTGAAGAAACTGAACTGTTTCCTAATTCATGTGACTCTGACCTTTGACCTGTTTATTTATTATCTTTACCCAAATAATTGGAGCAGGGCTTGAAATCTTTGGCTTCCATAAGCTGTAAAAACTTTAGATTTGAAGATGTAATCTCTTCAACTCGATGTTGTTTCTTGAATCATTTTCAAATCATTTTCAACAAAGCTGAATCAGGTCAGCTTTGTTCTTGGTGCTAACAGTGAAGCTGAAGGTCAGATGCTTCGAGAACACTGATGTCCTCCAAGGCTATAATGTTGTTGCAAAAGTTTAGGATGATCCATAAAAAACAGGTAATATAATGGTAAACACTATAAGTAAACACTTTTATGATTTAAGAATCTAAATTATGACCACAGAATGGAAACAAAATACCACAATGATTAAAAACGAATATGTACAAACCTTCAAGTTTCCTGTGAACACAACGTCTCACCCGCAGAACCAGTAACACCAGTAGAACCACAACATAGACTGATCCAACAGGCAACAGCACAGAGAGAGGAGGAGTAGAGAGTGATGGAGGAAGAGTGATGGAGGTGGAACCAGGTGGAGGTGTGGATGTAGGTGGAGGTGAGCTGCTCAATGTAGGTGGAGGTGTGGTGGTGTGTTTCTCTAAAATAAAGTAAACACAGTCATTAAGTTGTCGTCACATTGTGAATGTTGAAA
Organism: Oreochromis niloticus; assembly: GCF_001858045.2. Classification (NCBI taxonomy): domain Eukaryota; kingdom Metazoa; phylum Chordata; class Actinopteri; order Cichliformes; family Cichlidae; genus Oreochromis; species Oreochromis niloticus. The sequence goes on from NC_031967.2 coordinate 59,139,353, forward strand.
CCTGCAGAAACACAGACAGGTGAGTGTGTCACCTGTGACAGTGATCCAGCTGTTAGTGAGGGGAGGGGCTGTGTGTCTGTGAGGGTGTGTCTCAGCTGGAGCAGCCACAAAGACAACAGCTGGAGAAACATCTGTCTACCTCTGACATCCACCAGCTCATCCATACAACAAACAAACATCAACAACCAGGAAGCAGCTTCACCTCTGATCACACACACACTCAACTCTACTCACTCACCTGGAGGATCAACAACACTAAGATAGATGCTGCTGAGATCCCATAAGCGTGTTTCTCTCACATCAGCTCAACACTCGTATGTCATTAATCGTCACATTCTGTCTGTCCTGCAGATCCACCCGGTTCTTAAAAGATGGATGCTGATAAAATGGATCAAAGTGACCATCCCAGTGCAAAATGACAACTTCTGACTGCAGGTAAGCTTTTGTCCACTTTAAAAATTTGATCTTGTTGTTTGGAGCTCGACATGTCAGAGTGACGTCCTGTCCAGACTCAGCTGTGATGAATTTATGGTCTGAAAGAGGAAACAACACAGAGCAGAGAGGTTAAAGGTCAAAGTACAATTATGAACTGAATGATTGACTTTAAGTATTTTATTTATTTCCTTTGACATTTAAGTTTTTAATCATGTTGGATTTAATGAACCTCTGAACATCCACCAGGTCACCAGTGACCCACTGAGGGGGAATTTTAGCCTCATGCTAAACATGCAAAGAGTCAGAAACTACAAGATGTTAGCTTCTACAGAACAACAACATGTGCTGATAATAAGTGAACATAATGTGTGAGAGAAAGCAAGTGTCCACCCAGCCTCGTGTCTCCTTCACACACACAGAGACAAACTGAATCCAGATTAAAATAATCCTCCTGTACTTCTTGTTATCTCACAGAGAAACTCAGTTCAGTTCAATCTCACCTGCAGAGACGAAGACAAGGACAAACAGCAAAGTGGAGCAGAGCAGCGCAGTGCCAGCAGCCATCTCTGTGTCAGTTTTCAGTGTAATTTCAATTATCAATCGATATTTTTTTTTCACTTTGTTGTCACTGTTTGCCTTTTTTAGATGATGTCACATCATCTATGTGACTGTCTTTACGACAGTCCAGTTCAGTTTCCAAATATTGATCCACTGATCCACCTCAACACAGAGACAAACTACAGCATTTCATCCATTTACACACAGCTTCATCAACACTAACTCCACACACTCAGCTTACCAGTGACTGTCAGGTTAACCATGTTACTGATGGGACCCTCTCTGGACTCACACCAGTAAACTCCACTGTCCAGTTGGACAATGTGGTTGATGATGCATAAAATACCGTCTAATCTTCAAAACCCATCTCCACACAGAGTCCTGTTTCCCTTGCTTGTGTTTCTCCTCAGAGTCCATCCAGCAGAGCTGTCGTCCTCCTCACAGCTCAGAGACACAAAGTCTCCTTTAAAGAACTGAGAGCTGCTGGGACTCACAGTCAGACGAGCTGTGAGAGAGATGATTAAAATAAAGAAGACCATGAGAAAAAGCTTTTTCACAAAGAAACCAGGAGAATCTTTGTTGGTTTGTTTCAAATGAGGAGCAGAAAATGATCCAGGAGTTTAGCTCATGCAAAAGATAATCTCCTAAAATCCTGCCCATGTATCATGAAATAACTTTTTAGAGATGCTGCTCTATGATATCATACAGATACTAAAGTCTAAACATGACAGTCTGCATTCTGAGCTTTAACCTCACAGGGATTACTTGTGCATACACTGACCTCATGATATCTATTATAAACATTCATCATTAAAGACAGGAAATTAGGAAACGAACAACGTTTTCTCTCCAAGTTAAACAGAGATTTGCAATCTGTCTGCAGGTAAAAACTTAACAGAAATCGAGCTGTTGGTAGCCATGTGCTCATCGTGTGTCACAGGACCAAGAAAGCCTCGTTAAAAAGCAAACATTGATGGTCACGTTTTATATCACCTTTTAGTCCTCTTATTTTTAATTAGGTTTTTATTGGGATTTAAACATTTAAAACACTTTATGTTTAAGAATCTGTTCCTTTCTGCTGTTATTAAAATCATTAACTAGTATTCAGGGACTAGTCTACAGAAAACACATAACTAACCCCTTCAGCTCTTTTTTACTGAAAAGTTATAAAGTTTGATGAAACTCCCAAAACTCTTAATATAAAGACTGGAACACTTTTGCTAAATTGATAGAACTTTATTAATCCCTCAGGTAGGTTCCTCTGGGAAATTCAGTTTCTGGTAGCAGAACACCAACAGAAATTTGCATAGTAGAAATTAGAAAAAAAAAAAGGCGAAAAAGAGAATATAAATATAAGCATAAATATAGAACATATAGAGAGAGGCTTATTTATATATGCTGCACACACACACACATTTATATATGTGTGTGTGTGTATATATATATATATATATATATATATATATATATATATATATATACATACATATACATACATACATACATATACATATACACATATACATATATACATATACACATATATATATATACATATTTACATATATATATTTATGCTAACTATACTAACTTTTGGAAGAAGAAACTACTAACTCAAAGTAAGTTGCCCAACACTGCTTAAGGGACAGACACTATAAATATATCATTTATAGAATATGATGCTGGACATTAAACAGAATATAAAGTATTCAATATAAACTCAAATGTCAACATCCATCCATCCGCTTATCCTTTTCAGGGTCGCGGGGGGCGCTGGAGCCTATCCCAGCTATCATAGGGCGAGAGGCGGGGTACACCCTGGACAGGTCGCCAGTCTGTCGCAGGGCCAACACACAAGGACAGACAACCATTCACACTCACTCGCACATTCACACCTAGTGACAATTTGGATTATCCAATTAACCTATCCCCACAAGCTGCATGTCTTTGGACGGTGGGAGGAAGCCGGAGTACCCGGAGAGAACCCACGCAAACACGGGGAGAACATGCAAACTCCACACAGAAAGACCCTGGCCTGATGGTGGAATTGAACTCAGGACCTTCTTGCTGTGCGGCAACAGTGCTAACCACCGTGCCACATGTCAACATATGCAGCAATAATATTAATCGATTTATGTGTAGTGAGGTTTTTTCATAGTGTTAAATTGCGTAATTGCACCTACACCATTTGCCATTACCAGCTGATAGTAAATAATTCTTGGTAATACAGTAGATATTTATTAAAGTTGATACTGTACCATTTTGAGTATAGAAGTAATAATATTTTTACTATTCTTAAGCCAGTACAAAAAGGTGAAGATGTTCATGTTGAGTGTAGCCAGACAGCAAAAATGATTTTTTTTTTTCAGATCAAATTTAACTCGAAAATTGGTAAACAGTGAAGGAAGGTTTTTTTGTACTTTCATTGTAAAATAGCATGCCATTAAATGCACCTGTCATCGGCATCAATTACAACTTAAATTAAAAGGAAAGAGAATGTCTGTAGGTTTTCCCATCTTTTAGATCATTATGAGGAATAAAAATTGGGAGTTACCTCTGAACCTTTAGCCTGTAGAGCTGTCCACAGAGGAGCTGAGGATCATGCTGCCCTCTGCTGGTGTAACTCTCTTATCTGCTGTCAGTGAGGCTTGAGGTCTATGTACTGTTCAGGTTGCAGTGTAAGACATTAAGGCAGTCATACTACAGGTACAGCTAGTATGATTCTCTTATTCTTTGTTTCCTTTTGATACAAGATTAGTAAGATTATTAATAAATAGTTATGATATGGTGCATAACACAAACACTAAGTGTTGAGGCTTCTTAACTCTGCTATGATATCAGAAAGAAACAAATATAAATGAAGTAAATAATCAGTGTGGCTGTTCTTCTCTTCTATCTGATGAACCAGTGAATTGTCATCAGTTGTCTTAGAAAACTGAGCAATCACAGCTTTGTTCACTGCTACTGTACATGTATTACATTGTAAAACCACATTCATCCCTCAAAAGGGCCAGAAGCACAGAACAATTCAAGATACTGATCACCACTTTATTTGCTGTTCCAGGTTCATAAAGACAAATGTATTGTAATTTTGAATTAAAAAAATTAGACATGAAATACATTATACATTCAAATCCATACAGTATTTATGAATATTGTAAGTATTTTTCATTACTTTGGGGATAATGTAGAAGATCTAATGTGTAAAAATATGCTCATTGTATCTACTGTAACACAGCAACAGCTACATTTTCAGACACTACAAATACTACATATAACACCTTTTAAACTTTCTGTTGTTACATGAAATGTTATACAAAAGCTTTAATAAAAAAAGTTTTGATTATAGAGAGCATAAATATGTAATAGAAACACTCATTTGCAATAGAAGACACTATTAAGTCAATATTATAATATTTAATATGATTTCTAACCAACTTATTGTACAATGTTAAGGATAAAATCACACACTGACACAGGTAATGTAATTAATGAACCTTTTAGAGAGTTGCCTCACTTATATTTAACGTTTGCATGGTCATTTTTGGATATGGACTTTTTTTTACATTAGTGAGAAATTAAAACATAAATAATATATAAACAAAACATCAGAGAAACATTTTTAAAACATATTTCGGATGTTTAGCTAAACGTTAAAACTAAATACTTTACTCGAAAAGGTTAATGTATATTTGTGCCCATAGTTTGCAACTTGATGGTCCGTGAATGGTGGCAAATATGAGTGAATGGGACCTGACAAAGGTCTGATGGTTGAGAGTGAGAATAAGTTTTCAGTTATGAGGAAAGGAGATGATCAAACTACTGTCACTTCTCATAGTTCGCCCACTTTGGATAGAAAGAATCGTTGAGTTTCCACAAGAAGGACCCACTGGACCTACATCACACAGGTCACCCAGCTTCATACAGAGCAAGGGCAGTAAAGCACAGATAAATTAATAAATGCATAATTCCAGATACAGTCTGCTTTAAATGAGCACATTAGATGAATGCTCTCTTTAAGTGGATTCATGAACAACACTGAACTTCTGTAAAATATGTTCAAATATATTCTCTGTCTGAAACAGCTCTGCAGTACATTATAATTATAGGTGTAAAAACCCTCTGGTCAAACTAAAATAATAAAATTAGTATTGATTTTAATGATAATCACTGTTATTGTATAATCACATAGCTTCCACAAACTATATATTAAAGTTGAAACTGACCATTTTGAGTATTTCCAGAGTCTCTGATTGTTTCATAGACAGAATCCTCACCTACAAGTCAGAGAAAATGAGTCACCACAGGTCTGTGATACCAATGTAAACACAAATATTCTTGTCAGTAACATTTATACTAAAATAAGACCAGACAAGATAAGATAAACTTTAATGTCAGAATAAGCACAAACATACAATGAAATTGGAACATTTATTATTACTTCTTAATGCTGCACATGATTAAATGTTGTTATTGTCTTAGTTTTGTTTAATTCAACAGTGTTACAGCTGCAGAAGAGAAAAGCATCAGAATATCTTAAACTAGGAAAACAAAAACTAACCATGAAGAAGAGAGGAGTAGACTTGCTGTTGATTTTCATCCTGACTCACCCTCGGGTCATCAGCAGAACCTGTATTAAAAATTCAAAATAAGACATTAATGTTCACATAGTTTATTATGCATTATATAATATTGTGAACAGTTTTCAGTTTTGGAATCTTGCATCTCCATATCTAAATATTTTAAAGAGTAAAATATGTAAAAGTCTCACATTTCTTTTTGTACAGGAACAGGAACAGGAGGAAAATAAATATGATTCCAGAAATGAGTCCCGTGATCATCAGAACAAGAAATGAAGAACTGGACGTAGCTATTGCAAATAAGAAAAATGAACTGTTAATAAACGTAACCAAACTCAGTTCATTCAGCGGATCTGGTCACACTAATAGGGATAGAAAGAACCTTAACAACAACAACAACAAAAGGAAGTGCACAACGTTAGTGTTAAGTCTTAAAAGTAAACTTTAATTTAAATATATAACAATATTATATAACCTCTTCACTACATGTGCCATACTTGACAACATTTAAAAGTGACACCACTTGCTGTAAATAACAGTCATGGTTCCTTTTGGGTTTGTAAAGTCATTTATGTTTGTGCTGTGTTCTCTTTTTAGTATTTTTGTATTATTTTACGTCCCCAGTGTCACTTTTGCATATTTAACTAGTATTTCAGGTCTGATACTTCATATGGCTTCTTTATGGTTTATTTTCTAGCCTTGTTGTTTTTGTCTATATCCATTTGAATTCTTGTATTCATGCCTGAAGTTTTCTGCTTTAGTTATTGATCACTTTATGGTTTGTATTTAGTTAGTTCTCACTCATGTTTTCCACTCTGTACCTTTAGTCTCATCTCTGTGTTGTCTTTGTGTCTGTCTTTCAGACTGACAGGGTTTATCTTTTAGAAAAATATTTTACCCCAGTAAAAACATGTTACAGTGTGCACATGATAGACTTTCTTTTTTCTGAATCCATTTGACCCCAACTCTTCTTTACATTTATAAATTCATCTTTTTCTGTACTCTGCATGAGGCTTCCCTCAGAGGTACTGTTCATAACAACCGATTTACCAGGAAACACAAGACATCTCATTAGTGTGAGGTTCAGAGGCCAGACCTCACAGGAGGAGATGCACATTATAGCTGGACTGGGACATTTGAAATAGCAGCAACTTCAAATATGAGACTTCTAACTTCTGACTAATTTCTTAATCTGCTCCAAAACATACAGACTAATTCCAAATTTCACAAATCACATCATCAATAAAACACACACAAAATTTCTGATCATTTTTTGTGTCCAATGGGGAAAATAATGTAAAAACAAAAAAAGAAACAAAAGGTCTACTAAAATAAGGGGTACTGATTGATAGAGCAATGCTGCTAATGTTAAACGTATGAATCGATTCACATTTATTTTGGTTGTCTTAAGTTATTTAAGTTAAAGACAGGCGATTCATGAAAATTGCGGAAAAATCTTCACCTGTAAACTGTAAATTGCGAATTTTAGAGCACACACACACACACACACACACACACACACACACACACACACACACACACACACACACACACACACACAGAGGTATTTCACCAGTGACCAGCAAGTGCTGCCCACATATTCTTTGCACTCTGATTTTCAAATATCAGACCAAATCTGTCTGTCGGTCTTTAATATACTGGCCCCTTTTTAAGGTGTCTCATCACCATAATATGCTAGCCTCCTGCTGCAGCTGTGTGTATGTGACTGGGGGCACTTACACAGTAACATTATTTCGTTTTTTTTTTTTCCTTATCATTGCATTTTGTATTAAACACATGAAGTCATAGTGAAAGAGACAGCATGCTTCTGTTTTTTATTTATTTTGAATGAGATGATAAGGCAGGATGACTTGTATTATTTTTTTTAGTGAAATCATAGTTGCTTTCTTAGTTACAGGGGTTTAAAATTACAAATGAGTACTTAAGTATTTTTTCTCTTTATTTCTTTCATGATTGTACTCAGGTGAGGAAGCAGCATATCAGTACTGCGCTACATATACCAGCTGAAAGTTCAAACACAAAGTGGTGAAAAAGCTACCATCACGTGAAGCTCTTTGTCTGATTAAAAATGCTGCGCTGCCTGCCTGCAGTTTCCAACTCTGTGGACCGTGGGAAGAAGATGGAGAATCCGGAGAGAATCCACACAAACATGGTGAGAACATTCAAACTCCACACAGAAAGACCTGAGACCGAATCCAGTGCTGCCTGTATTAGGCATAGTGAATTAGGCAGTGGACTTCTTATTTTTTTAAGAGATGACAGTATTTGCACAAGATATTAGCCTTAGATGACTTTCTTTTTTCAACATAAACTGTAGATTTGTTATTTGCTGAGGGAGTTTGAAAATTTGTATAATTTTATAAAACTTATTAAAAAAATGGTAGCACTTCAGTCTGTTGAAGACTGCTGTGCACATTTCGTTCTGCCTTTGCAAGTTTCAGCCAGAGTTAAACAAACAAATAAACAAACAAAGATTGAAAATTTTAACTTCCACAGTTATTACACAGTTAAGTTTGGTAGTCTCTGTTCATTCCCACTGAGTGTCTTCTCTGTGGATCTCACATATGATAATTATTTTCTCTGCTCTGCACATCTGATGCCAAATGTTTTCATGAATCATTGATACAGGAAAAAAAGGAGAAAATAACATTTTTTTCACAGTTTGTATTAATAGAAAACTTACTTCTGAAAAAAACTTACCATTTTATCAATGTTGAAGGGCTCACTGTCCTCTGTGTAGTAAACTGGGTCTCCTCTGCCTCCTCTGCATCTGTAGAGTCCTTCCTGTGAGACTGTGATTTGTCCATTTGAGTGGAAAACTGCATCTTGTGTGGTCAGGGGTTCAGACCAGTTCTCATCTCTGTACCAGTAGTATTTCCATCCATATGATGATGGGTTCACTGAACATTTCAGGGTCATATTGCCCCCTACTGGAACGTGTCTCATATCAGACGTTATTTGAGCCTTTGGTTGATCTGATGTTGAGTTTAGACAAAGATAGAAAGAATAAATATATTATACCCACACACAGGTTAGGATTGCACTGCCCTGATGTTGTCAGCATAGTTTAGGCCCATAATGCATTTTGTCCTTTCACAGAATGTATTTTTTGACCATTTCATTATGATGCTTTATTTTATTTATAAATTACTCCTCTCCATTATTTTGTGTGACGTCTCTTTGCTCCCACCACAACAACAGATTCACAAGAACACTTCTCATAATCTGAGGTTCAGATGTCAGATCACACAGGAGGAAATACACATTATAGCTGCACAGAGGAATTTGAAATAGTTCAACTTTAATTAAGAGACTTTGTAACATTTTGTGACCCTCATTGATCATTCTCATATGATTTGATTGTTTGTTATTTCCAGGAGTTTGCATTACTTGTGACTTTTTAAACTGTAACAGACGCACAACAGACCCGACCACATTTCAACGCTTTTCAACACTTTATTTAGGTTGCTGCTCCTTCAGCTCTCAGCTGCAGCTTATCAGCTGCCAGCCACACACACAACAACAACAAACTCAGGAGCCAGTCCAGCCTTAAATGCAGTGGTGGTGTGATGAGCTGATGCCGCTAAGGTGTGGTTTTAAAATGATTCTTTTACATAAGAAAAATATTTTAAATTCATTCAAAAATAAATGCTGCAGGCCATTTGAAGTTTTGATAGATGTCATCAAAATACTTTTCCTCTTTCAGAGATGCCTGATCCCACAATAATCCAGCTGAGCAAAGACAACACCAGATTGATTATTTTAGTCATAAAAACAAGCAGGCAAAGAGAAACACAAATATTACACTCTATAAATAATGACTTATAAATAAAATAAATAATTCCTACATCTAAATCATTTTTTATGTTATTTTTTATGTTTTGCAGAACCAGTGCACAGGTACACACACACACACACACACACACACACACACACACACACACACACACAGACCCAATAGACTCTTTCTGTCCACTATGATCTTTTCCTACAGTAATGACATCAGCTTCTTCTTACAGCAACACTCTTTAAGGTCTGGGAGTGGGTTTAAAGGGAATAATCTCAATATTCTAGCCTCCTGCTTGAGCTGTCTAGCGTTGGTGAGGATGGTAACCATAGCAACAGTAACATTATTTTAACTTCCCTCCTTCAATTTTCCTCCATTTCCTGCTTTGCGCTGATGTCTTTTTGGGTTGAAGCTGTGTGGCTCCGACCCTGAATATTTTGACTAAAATGTCAAATCTGATTGTTGATCATTGCATTTAAAAAAAAAAATCAAACTCATCTATATATTCTGCTTCAACAATTCAGGGTCACAAGGTATTGGACCATATCACAGCTAACAGGAAGCTACTCTGGACAGGTCGCTCATCTGTTACCAGGCTGAGACATTCACACCTACAAGCAATTTAAATTCACCAATAAACCAAACCCCACTAACTCTGTGGACTGTGGGAAGAAGATGGAGAATCTGGAGAGAATCCACACAGACATGGAGAGAACATTCATACTCCACACTGAAAGACCTCAGACAGACAGTGGATTTGAAACCAGCGCAAAGCAGCATGCCACCCTGCTGCCTGTGTTAGGCATAGTGAATTACACAGTGGACTGAACTATTTACTTATTTAATACTGTCATTTATTTTAACAGATCACATTATTTGCATAAGATCCTAGGCCAAGATGATTTTGGTTTTTTTTAATAGAATTTGGAAATTTGTAGTTATTTGTTGTTGAGAAAGTTTGTAAAATGCTATACTTTTTATCCTGTTTATTTATGTCATTATTGTACTGAGGTGATGGAGCAGCAGGTCAGCATTGCCATCTCTAAACCAGCTGAAAGTTCATGACACAAAGTGGTGACAAACTGTCTACAATGAGTCTCCAACAGTTGATTCTGTTGATCTGGACGTAACGTTTCGTCACTCATCCAAGTGTCAATCCAATCTGTCAATCCTTTCCGTGTCCGGGCCGGGTGAGGTTTCCCGTGTTGGGTCAAATTAAGCCGCAGGCTCCACTCCTGGTGGTGCCCTTCCATCAATTCCTTTAAGTTTCAGCTTTGCAACCATACTCCCCCCGGAACCCAAAGAATTTGATTTCCCGGACTTACTTACCTGGATGATTGTGCATGCATCAATATGTCTACAATGAGGCTACTATCAGCTGCAGCTCTCTGTCTGACTAACAATGTAACATGCTTCGTACACCATTGAATTCATCCTGTGCTGACCATTATAACATTTGTAAAATGGAGATCACACAACAAACATGACTTACTTGATACTGACAATGTGATGGCTTCACTCCACTCTGTTGAAGAATATCGGTCACGTCGATTCTTACAAATGTAGTCTCCACTGCTGGACTCAGAAACTCCGAATGTCCAAAAATTAGAGTTTCAACCGTGTGGGTGTCCCGGGTCCTCTCCATTCAGAAAGCCACCCAGTGGTTTCACCTCCTTCCTGCACCTCACATGTCAGAGTGATCATCTCACCTCTGAATAACTGAGGCCAGTTGGGTTGTTGTTTTACAACAACTTTAATGGAAACTGTTTACACACATTAACAGTTGAGATACAAATAGAAACATGAAATCAACACAGAAAACTTAACATTGTATGTTTGATAATCATGAGTGAATGTATATTTCAAACTAAATTACTGAACTCACAGGTTATATCAATGATGACATCATCACTGATATCAGTGTAGTAATCTGGGTTTCCTCTTGTTCCTCTGCAGCTGTAGATTCCTCCGTGAGATACTCTGATATCTCTGTTTTGTTGATCTCTGTTTGGAAATTCAGAGGTTCTTTGGTTTGTGAACCACTCATATTTCCATCCATCAGAGCTCTGCACAGAGCAGGTCAGTGTCACACTGCCCCCTACTGGTATGATTGTTGTTCCTGCTGTCAGTGTGGCTCTGGGTTTATCTGCTGTTATGAAAGAGGAAGAAAAATAAATCTGTGTAATTTAGTATAATGACATAAAAACATTAAAAAACAATACAATTTATATTTGTAGCTCTCTAAATAAACAGTATACATTTCTGTCCATTCTCTGGCCTGAGGATGTCACAGTTAATGCAAACTAATGCAGTTCACAGTTTTTTGGTTTAGATAACAGAAACATCACCACTTTTAACTTTATGAAGCTTCTGATGTTTCTTCTTTTCCTTTAGAAATGTAATTTAATTAAATTAAATTTCATCCATGATTGCTGTTGTTAAAACTCAAACATGTACTACTGACAAATTGCCAAGTCTGCGAGTGTTGAAGCACTGACTTTACAGTGTTTTTCCTTGTTCAAGTTCAAGTTTCATTGACTGATTTAATTAAATGTTCTCTATTTTATAATTCAGTTGAGTATTTGAACAGGGATCATACATTTATGCTGTCGGTCACTGAAGACTTACCTAATACAGATATAGAGACAGTATTACTTTTCTTTGTATCACGTGAGCTCATCCTGAGACCAAAGCACTGATATTCACCACTGTCACCTGTAGATGTCATTTTTAATTTGTAGTCTTTGTTTATCCTGTAGGAGAAAAAGTCTTGACCATCCTTGTTGATTTTGTATTTCCAGTCAGTGTCTTTTCCTTCATTCATGTCACATTTGAAGGTAACAAACTCTCCAATGAAAAATAAACTGGACCAGCTGGGTTCAATAGTTAGCACAGCATCTAGAATCCAACACAACCACAAAGTCAGCAATCTGAAACACTTTATGTACGACACAATCTGTGACATACAATGTTCATTTATTGAATAATGAATAAATAATAATAATAACAAATAATAGATAAGTGAAATGTAATTCGGATTGATGCAGTACTTTGAGATGAATCTTTATCAACTAAATTCAAACAAAATTAAATAAAGTGAAATCTGTTCAGTCACCTTGAGCGTGTCCAGTACAGAGGAGCGTACAGAGCACTACAGTAAAGACAGAAACTTCTGACATGATCAAATTAAACACATTCATATATGTCTGTGTAGGTAGTCAATCATACATGTCATGGTAGTGTATTTATGCCATATTTGAGTGTCTAAGGAGCTTTGTGAGAAAGTGACTGCAATTCTTTACGTTTCTTGAAGATCATTTGTATCTCTGCTGAGAAGCTTCTTCAGTTCTAAAACTAAATGATGGAGAATCCCAGGTATTTAAACCCTAGTGGTTGTATTACTTAGGAAGGCCATTAACTCATTATTGATCATGTGCCTCATCACATGAGCCAAGGTGTGAACAACAGTGTAGGTCATTAACACCAGAGGTTTTACTTTTTTTTTTTTTTGTAAATCCTGTCCTGTCTGAAAGTCTTTGCCGTCAGAAACACAATCTGATTTTTTTTTTTTTTTTTGTCAAACACATTTTGCATTTTCAAGGCCAGCTGTGAATTTTCTACAGTTTTCTACAAATTTCTCCTGTTTCTACTTCAATCATGAAACTGATCAATGATCAGCTGATCGGCTTTTCTCTCTTGTTTATTTATCGCCCACTTTGCGCCAGAAAGAGGAAACCAGCGGATGTCGCGCTAAACAACAGCAGCACGTTTAAGCTTGATCAGCTGTTGTTAGCATTTATTTAATATTAATTTCTAGTATCAGCTGATGTTTGCTGGAGCCACAGCTGTAAAGCTGCTGGTCATGATATCGGTTTGGATATGTGGTGAGAGGGAAACATGAAGATGAAACCAGGAGATGTCCTTACTGAATCATCAGAGCTGAACAGGTGATGGAGAAACAGGTTTACCTTTTAGGTGACATGAATGAGTTGAAGGGAAGTTATGAACTGTTTCTGAGAGACAAATAACACCAGCATCCTTTTTTTATGTAGCTGACAGGTAACTGTGCAGGGAAAGGTCTAGCAACTTTTTGCCAGAGGGCCAGGTAGGGCATTAACAGGGAAAGGGGGGCACAAAGAAATACTTTTCTTTATGATCTCATTTAAAATGTCTGGCTGTTATTAAATAATTTTCTGAATCTTGCAACCAAAGTTTTTATCTGATGTAAAATGCATAGAAATCCATTATTGTATGTAGCAATTTTTTTTCAGGGTCCCATCATGATTTCTTCAGAAATAAGCACTGTATATGATGCCAGTATTTTCCCACATTTTCCAGATTCTGTACCAGTACTGTGTGTAAAATGTATAGAAATCATTTATATACCAACAAGACAGTGTACATCACTGTCACAACAGCGTCTGTTTTCATTCAAAGGCTTTATGGCTTTAATACCTGGTGGGCCGGTCTCTAGTCAAAAAGCCCGGACCATTTTTTGTCCCAGTCCAGCCCTGTGTAAGTGTGTGTGTAAGATCGAGAAAGAGAGAGACAGGCTGTGGAGTCTGAACGTTAGTCATGAAATGTACTTGATCATGGGGGTGGGAAGCTGCAACAACAGGCAGAGAGAGATGGATTGGGGAGAACTGGACCATTTGCAGCTCCCAAGAGTACTGAAAACCTCAACCCTTTAAGACCACTAGGGTTTAAATACCTGCATTCTCCATCTTTTGGTTTTAGAACTGTAGAAACTTCTCAGATGAGAGGTGACACAGCTTCACAAAACTCAAAGAAGTAAAGTCATCTTCTGTCCAAGCTCCATAGACACTTAAATATCTCATAAATAAAACATTGTGGGTTTACTAGTTTCTACTATGATTTGTGATATTTTATATTAAGATGTAAAATACATCAAATGATCACTGATGGAGAAACAAACCTTTCTTAGATAAACTAAACCAGCTCCACTCTGATCTGAGTCACTGCACTAAAATCTAATCAAGTCTACAAACAACCATGTTGGTAACAAACATGAGAGTCCTCTGATCACATGACCTGAAATGGTACAAATGACTGATGCTCTGTTCTTCTTACTAAAACATGTTTATAGATCAGTATGAATCAAACAGTAGAAGTCAGTAATGCACTCACAGAATAGGCCCAGCTCACAGAGCAAAGTGGCTCCCATCCTCACATCCAGCAGTGACACGTCTGAAAACTTCTACTTTCTGTAAAGACAGTGAAGCAGCAGCACAGCAGATACCAAAGAGCAGATACTCCTCCTCTCTGCTTCCTTCCTTTTTCAACAGAACTAACACTCTTTAACAAGCTCTGACCACAAAATGATGTGTTTATGCTCTTTTATATTTATTTCGATCTTCATCTGTCCAAGGTCTCACCTTTCATCCTAAAACAGATGTAATAGGCTTATCATGTTATTGGGGCAATCATTATCATACCATGTACAGTGATGTTGACTGCATTGGTGAAACTCCTGATTCAGATTCACACCAGTACACTGCAGTATGTGACTTTGATGTGTTGATTTTGTATGCAGTTAGAACAGTTCAGACGGCCATTGTCAGGAAAGCTCTTTACTCTCGGCAGAGTTTTCCTCACAGGTCAGTGAGACAGAGTCAGAGGTGAAGTGTTGCACTCTGTCAAGACTCACTGTGAAAGACGCTGCTGAATGAACATCTGAAAACAACATGCAGTGAAGAATCAAAGCACATGAATGTTAGATATTAAGTTATTTCTTTTGGTATTTTTGGATGGTCAGTGCTATTAATTTAACAAGATGAGGTTTTTTTTTAGTGAACCACATTTTTTGTGATTAATATTTTATTGAATTTTTAGAACACTACAGTCTGCTTTAAATACAGATCACATTGCATAAAAATTGAATTAGCATAACAGCAGAATAGTAGAGAATACAAAACCAAAATGTGGGGGGGACAAACAAAACAAGAGACAAACAAACAAAACAAAACAAACAAAACACAGCCACCCTTTGACTACGTGGGTCTTGGTGCATGCCACACTCTGTCATCTCTGAAAGTGCTTCGTCAGAATCCCCATGTCTGTTTAAATTACTATTAAACAACTGACTAAGTATTTTAGGCTTTCCCTCAGCCATATTCCATATAAATCAGGTATCATACAAAAATAAAAATGGCTTCAAATACAGTCATGACAATAAAACACTCAAAAAAATATCTCTTTGAATGAACATTGAACAACCATTTGCACTCATGTTAACCTAACCCTACTTTATGCACGACTTTGACTCAGAGCTCCCTGAAAAGGCACAGCCAATCACATTGGCTATATTTGTCACATGACTTAGGACTCCAGTAAAGAACGTAATTTAACTCTTTCTGCGCCGCTGGGTGAATGTTGACAGATCATTTTTTTTTCTTTCTATTGTTGTTTTTTGTTTTTTTTTTACTCGAAGAGATCAAATTATTGGTGGGGACAATTCAATAATCGCTGGATATTGGTGGGGACACGTCCCTTCCGTCCATGCCAAACTTACGCCCTTGCTTGAGGCCCTGCTGCAGGAACATTGTAAAGATGCCACCACAAAGGAGCCATCAAAGACAAAGATCATCCTCCTCTCTTCATTGTCTGCAGACTCAGATTAGGAAGCCCTGTATGACAGGGTCCTGAGTTTGTACGTAGCAGAATCCACCATCAGCAAGACAGACTGCCCACTGCAGTAGTGGTAGAAGAGACAGGGGTGTCGTGCCGGGAGAGAGCAACGTCAAAATGTGAGATCTGTCCCTAATACGACTGAGGAGCTAATAACGCTAACATTGTTACAGAGGGAGTACTGGCAGTGTAGCATTATGATGCTAATGGAGTCCTGTCCCCCTGTCAACCAATGCGGATGCAACCTATGACTCTCTCCACTCTGTGGTCAGCAGACTTTTTTTAATATCAGGGGACTCTAATCATGTATCATTGGACTCCACACTCCAGTATGTGGTGTGCCCAACCAGAAACAATAAAATATTGGACTTACTGTATGCCAATGCAAATGAGGCATACAGTTCTTCACCTCTCCCTATCCTGAGAAGATGTGATCACAACCTGGTGCACCTTGTCCCTGTGTACGAGCTCTTAGTGTGCAGAGAGCCACCAGTTACCTGCACAGTGCAGAGATGGTTGGAGGAGAGTGAGGAGGCTCTTAAGAACTGCTTTGAGTCTACTGTGTGGGAGGTGCTTTGTGACGACCACTGGGAGGATATCGACAGCCTTGTGACCTGCATTACGGACTACATTAACTAGAGTGTGGATAACGCCGTACTCACCAGGTGTTTCCCTAAAAAATAAACCCTGGATTACCCCAGAAATTAAAGCCGTACCCAAGCAGAAGAGTGGGGCCTTCAAAGCCGGAGACAAGGAGGAGCTGAAAAGGGTGCAGAGAGAGCTGAGAGGACTCATAAGGAATGGGAAGGACAGCTACAGGCAGAAGATGGAGAGCCAGCTTCAACAAAACAATGTCAGTGAAGTCTGGAGAGGCCTCAGAACCATCTCGGGCCACAAGGATCAAAACCCTCTGCCTGTAGGGGATGTGAGTTGGACAAATGGACTGAATCACTTCTTTAATAGGTTGATTCATCCAGGAGGCAGTCTACAACATTGGCTGCAGACTTGACTCAACCGTGGCCTGCATCTGCATTTTGTCCATAACTCGCCTTACTTGTTCTGTGCCCTGATGAATAAATTGCAGCTGGATCGCTCCCTGCAAAACGAGACAAAGTCTTGCGATGGAAAATGTGGACTTGAGATCATGGGACATTTAACCTAAAGCGATTTCAAAACCTCTGCTGACTGAATTTAGTTTTCAAAACAAGAAGCTTAATGACCAAAGAGCTGCTCACTCACTCAAAACGATGCAACACTTTCATGAAAACCTGTGAAGCCAGTTTCAAAGAAAACTGTTCACATCTTGATGGCATTCCCACGTTCAGCCTTTAATGCAGTTGTGTCAAAAGTCATATTTAACTGACGCCACTTTAAAATGATGATTTGAAGGAAGGACACCTCCTGCCTCGACTCCTCTCTCCTCATGTCTCTTCCTGAGAGGAAAGGTTGAGAGGAAAAAATGTGCAGTCTGGTAAATGAACTAATTTTAAAGTGTACTTCTTTAAGCTGCCAGAATAGACTTTAAGATACATGTGAGGATGATGCTACTCCTTAAAATGATTCTAGCAAGTTTAGTCTGTTTAAAGAATAAAATGAAATGATGCTGCTGATGTGCTGCAGCTGTTTTCAGAGGCTGTTGACTCTGTGTTCACGTGAAGAAACAATGTCCCTTTTTAAATCTCTGATTGGCTGACGTTTCACAGATGTGTTCAGTGACCAGGAAACTGCTTTGTATTTAAGATGTTTTATTAAAGAGAAAAAGAAACTTTCCATTTCATCCTGAGCTCTACATTCAAACTGGCCCAGTGCAGCTGTAAGACTGTAAACACACACAGAATGTGGTTAAATAAATAATATATAATATAGAGAGGAGTGCAGGGATGTGTTTGGCAGCCAGCTGGACATCACTGGTTAGACTGGTTAAGCTGTGGTGTAGGTGTGTGGGTCAGCTTCAGTGAGGAGTAGATGACCGCTGGCTCTGGTGGAAGATCTGAACACAAACACACAGATTACAGAAAGTTTAGATAAACATGAGAAAAAAACTGCACCACCTCTGTTTATTACAAAGAGGATATCCACAAAACTGTCTTACACAAATATCGATAAATAAATCTCAGAATTCTAACAATTAATATTGAAATATATAAATATGTGTTAGTAGTAGTCAGATCTTTTGTTTTTGAATGACAGAACTCTGATGCTTTGCTATATTATAAGCTCTATATTATATTATAAGCCTCCGTTTCCTGAGTCCTTCCATCGTACATCATTGTGCAAATTCCCTGCTGACTCGGCCAGGATGGCTAGAGGCAAGAATCAAGCGCACCCAAATGAGCGCATCATTGATCATGTGCACATCACGCAGAGGGAGAGTGGGAGTGAGAGACGAAAGGCGCAGCGACAGAGCATGGCAGTTGTAACGCAGTTTGTGTGATTCCGTGTGCGTTAATGAAACTGTAAGTGTTATTACCTTTGACAGGTTAACTGGTACGATAATAGTTATAGTTGTTTGTGCATGTTAAAGCTAAAGTTATGCCTCGGTACACTGATATCACGTTAGTAGGTTTATTTAATTATTTAATTATTTAGTTAATTTGCACTAAGTTAATACCAGTGGCCAGAATCTCCTCCAACGATTATATCCCGCGGTTAAAGGATTTTTCTGTTATTTATTGCTTAGTTTAGCTGTTGTTAGCTTGCCACATTCTTGCCTTGGTACTAGCAACTGGGAATATATGTGCCATTTAGCCAACTTCTGGTCTTACGGTGACCCCTTGTGGACATTGTAAAATATTGCTGTGTCTGAGTAGATGATGTGTTCTGATTGTTGCTTAGTTATCTTTGACCCTGCTAATTATAGTATTGCCTGTTTCTGTTTCCAGAAAACCATGCTTATAGTCACCAATACTGCATCTGCCACAATTATAAGTGCATATCTGGCTGTACCACAGTTGGATTTATCATGGCAAGCCCTGCTGTAACCAGTTCTTCTGTGAAGTTTCATTAAAGACAGTGAACTAAAAACTCCTGGACTGCTGCAGTCTTTCTGACCGAAGACTTAGGCCAGACTCGTATACACCGCCCTTCCCGTATATATATTCTACAATCATCGTCAACCTTCTGCTGGACCATCTCTAATTCGCAATAAAATTAATCATTATTTTAAGATATACTAAGAGGCATTAACTGTGTAGCATATACTGGTTCGTTTTTACAGTGAGAAAAATGGGATTTTTTTAGGCTAGGTTTTAAGACACTCATGTTCAAACATGAATGTCCAAAAATGTGTGAGAACATGCTACAAGCTGATCATTTAAAATACACATGTGTGTATCTTTAAAAGTATTTGATATATGAAGCTAACATTTCACAACAAGCAGAAAATTATGTAAAACTTTGGTGATCACAGATGAAATGACTGTCTCGGATTTAATAGCGCCGTTCCAGTCTTACTGACCAATCAGAGCTTTTCACACCACTTTCAAATTAATACCACATTTTTTTCTTTCTATATTTACTTCATATAATTTTAGACTCATGCGCAAACCATGATTCTTCTCCAGCAGCTGTGTTATGTGTTTAATCTCTTTATATAGTACACGTGTCAGGCTTGTGGATCATGTAATCACCTTCATGTGCTGCTGCAGGCTGAGAACTAAGATTTATTATTTGATTAAGGGTTGGACCTTTTTGCAAAGGGGGGGGGGGGGGGGGGGTGTTGCAGCGAGCATGAAAGAGGAGCAGCTCTACCTCTCTGTCTGCAGTTCATCTTGATGGGGATCTGTGCATAGTTGATGTCAGATGTTCTGTGCACTGAAGAATAAACTGCCGCTGGATCGCTCTCTGCAAAACATGACAAAGTCATGTGACTGACCCAGAACTCGTGTTTTAGGGTGAGAAAAGGTTTGACATTCCAGGAATAACAGCGGCAAATGTGAGGCCACAGCATAGCCTGTCTTTAACATGCAGCAACCTTAACACCTCTGCTCGGTTTAACTCTCAAAATAGGAAACCTAATGACCACAGAGCCGCTCACTTGGCACAATGATGTAACAGTCTTACACAGTGCATCGTGTAAAGTAAACACTTTGCAAACCTGTGAAAGTAAAACTTTTTTTAATTATACCTGACCTGCCTAGTATGTGACAGGAGTTATATGAAGTGCTGCACCAAAGATTATTATAACCTGCAAATATTCAAAGCTACGCTAGTATAGTCCAAGAATAAAAACATGGAGCTGCTTTAATGTGAGAATTACAAGAAGGGATTTCATTGTTTCTGGCTCTGGTTCAACATCTTTAATGCAGGAGATTTTTAACAGTGGACTGAAATCTTTGTGCATTATGTGCAAGCAATTTTCAGTCCAGACAAAGAAACTGATCAACCTGACCTGATGAAAAACCAGGGGATGAACCTGCAGTCCATGCTAAAGGAACCTGAACCAAAATGCATGAAACACATGTTCTAAACCCTCAGCCATGCACCTCACAGAGCCTCATGTGGAAGCACGAGAGGATTATCGCTCTCCTGTACCTCTCATCATCTTTGACCCATTTCCATCATCTGCTGATGTTCTTCTCACTGATGAAGAGGTGGCAGCTGTCACAGCATCACTCACTGCAAAATCAAATGCAAAGATTTTCCATTAATAGCAGAACTGAAAATGCTGCTGATTCAGCAAGATTAATATTTATAAGAAGGTGAAATGTGTTTAAAATGGAAAGTGAAGGAAAAACTGGAGTCAGAATAAAATTAAAAAAGTGTTTCTATCTTTTCTTTCAAAAAACAGGAAACTGGACTGAACCGCTCACATCAGCTTTCTTTGACCACAACTCTCACAAACAACATCTCACTTCACACACACTGGAAAAACTAACCAAACTGTGTACAGTGTACAAATGTATATATTCAAATATGACATTAATCATAAAATGCTATTGTAGAAATTGATGCACGAATACAGCATGTAGCTTAGATTAAGTCATAATTAAATCTCAGTTAAAAATGTAAATGGTCTGTGGCTCAAACTGGTCCTCACAGAGACAGATGTGTGGAAATAACATGCAGCATGTGGCAGCTGTGGGCTGTAGAAATAATGCTCAAAGTGCCAAAAACACAAAAATGGAGATTATAATTTGATTTTTTTTTAGGTGATTTGTTTAAAAAAAACAACGGTTTGATGTGTCAACATGAAGTGTGAGCAGAATGTGTCTCACCTCCAGTTTTTCTCTGGATGCATCGTCTCAGCACTAGAAGCAGTATGACCAGCAGCAGCAGCCCAGTTATGGAGGGAACAGACACCATCACAGAGAGAGGAGGAGAGGAAAAGGGGGAGGAAAGGGAGGCAGTGGAGGCTGATGGAGAAGGAGAGGTGTGAGAACCTGCAATTAATTAGAAACTGAATTTCCTGGAGGAACCTACCTGAGGGATTAATAAAGTTCTATCAATTTAGCAAAAGAGTTCCAGACTTTATATTAAGAGGTTTTGGAGTTTCATCAAACTTTATAACTTTTCAGTAAAAAGAGGGAAGTAATGTGTTGTCTGTAGACTAGTCCCAAAATACTAGTTAATGATTTTAATATCAGCAGAAAGGAGCAGAGTCTTGAACATAAAGTGATTTAAATGTTTAAATTCTAATAAAAACCTACTTAAAATAATAGGACTAAAGGGTGGATGATATAAAACGCGACCATCGATCTTTGCTTTTTAATGAGGCTTTCTTGGTCCTGTGACACACGATGAGCACATGGCTACCAGCAGCTCGATTTCTTGAAGGAAATAATGTAAAAAGTAAATTAATTGTTAAGTTTTTACCTACAGACAGTTTGCAAATCTGTTTAACTTGGAGAGAAAATGTTGTCCTTTTCCTAACATCCTGTCTTTAATGGTGAATGTTCATAATAAATATCAAATATTTATTATGAAATAATATTTTTGTCCTCATTTCAGAGTTTTTAATGAGCTGCAGGAACCCTGTGCTGTGTGAGTGGAGAACAGCCAAGTCTCCTCCTCTGATAAACCTCCACATGTACCACTGAAAACAGTTAAATTAGTTTGAATCTGAAATCAGGGCTCAAACTACTTGTTCTGAGACCATTTCTTAATTTTTCACACCAAACTGTTTAATCAGACAAATTTTACACTGAGTTCATCAAATATAACTAACGCTTTAACATTATCAGGATTTCATAAAACAAACTTCAAATCAACAGGAAGACAGCCGCAGAACATGTGGATCAAAATGAATTCATTAAAAAAACAACATGTGGACTTCAAGGATACAGTAAATACACTAAAGTGAAAGGAGGAGCCAAAAATTTGAAGGAATTTGAATTAAGTAAAAGTCACCTGTGATCTTTAAAATGGTCCTGATGTGTGCTGCTGTTTTTAAATTTAGACATTTCTTTGCTGCCACTGTGAAAATGAATGTGTTCTTTGCCTAATTAAATAAATGTTACACTGACTCACTGCTTCATCTTCTGGTACAAACTGGTATTATATGGAAGTACAGCCCAAAACCAGTTTAGATTGAGTTTCTTTTTTCAGGACATAAAGTCACAGCAGGTGTTGTTTCAAAGCTGGTGGACAGATTTAGTTCATTTTGGAAGTATTAAGAGCAACTGCTGTGAAAACATTTGCAGTTTTGGGAGAATGATTTAAGAAAAGGGATTACCACAGCAAAAGTTTAAATATGAATGAAGGATTGAAATTTAACTGAGGTAACACATAAAATGAATACAACTACTAAACACTACTGTGTCCTAAGGGAACAAAGATTAATATGTAACAGGGATAACATTTTAGAGAATTAAAATCCCTCAAAGGAAAAAAAAAAAAACTTGATATACATATCTATACATGCAGCTTCCTAAATGTAACATTCAGGATTATTCACTGCAGGTCCAGAAATCAGAGCTACCTCATCAGATCCAAGTGTGACATCAGCTGACACTCTTTACAGGAGATTCCATCTGAACTCTGTGGAGCCTGATCTCAAGGTTTTTAAGTCCGACCCTGAAACCAGAAGAGGATCTTTCTCTCTCTTCAGATTCATCGTGATCCAGTGATTTCAGTCCTGCATGATCAGGCTGATGTTTGCACAGAGCAGATAATGAAGTGAATGTTTTTGCACATTGGTAACAGTGAAACAGTTTATTTACAGCGTGGGATCGTTTGTGTTCGGAGTATGAACTGAGATTCCTGAAGCTCTTGTCACACTGGTCACAGCTGAAGTTCACTTCCATGTGTGTACGTTCATGTTTGTTACGATGACCTGATTGTGAGAAGCTTTTGTCACAGTGTCTGCACTTGTATGGTGTCTCTCCTGTGTGGATTCGCTTATGCTTTTTCATTGAGCTCATGTCCAGTGTTGAAAGATGACCCACACTGGTCACAGATGTGCTTTTTGACCCCACTGTGGAAGAGGTCATGTATTTTAATGTACTTGGTGTGTGGAAGCCTCTCCCACATTCTTTGCAGTAGATCATTTTGTCTCCAGTGTGTCTACGTTGACGTGGCTTTAGGTCCCGTTGATGATTGGAAGGTTTTCTACAAAGGTCACAGAGAAACACTTTCCCACCACCACAGTGACGACAGGGTTGAGAACTGGATCCATGTGCTTTGCTCCACTTCTAAACAAAGACAGTGTAAGTTTTTAACCTGAACGTCGCCTGAAATAAAGAGCATCTCTGCCAACGTCTGTTTACATTACAACACTCAGCTTACTGAGAGAAAATGATTCTTCATTTTTCCAAACAGTTCATTCAGTATAACTCCATAAGTTTACTGATCAGACTTGTTCCAAACAATCAGGTTAAAATTACAAGATAAAAATCAATACATCCTCACAGTAACTGCACTTGTAGAGTTACTTTCTGGTGTGGATCTGTTGGTGTTTTTTCAGCTGATGTGGGATGTGGATATTGAAAAGACTTTCCACACAGGCCACAGTTGTACGCTTTAACTCCACTGTGGATGAGTTGGTGAGTTTTTAAGCTTCCAGCCTGGGTTAAAGACTTTCCACACAACTCACAGCTGTACGCTTTAAATCCACTGTGGATGAGTTGGTGAGTTTTTAAGTTTCCAGCCTGGGTAAAAGACTTTCCACACAAGTCACAGCTGTAAGGTTTAACTCCACTGTGGATGACTTGGTGTGTTTTTAGGCTTTAAGCCTGGGTAAAAGACTTTCCACACAAGTCACAACTGTATGCTTTAACTCCACTGTGGATGACTTGGTGTTTTTTCAGGCTTTGAGACTGGGTAAAAGACTTTCCACACAAGTCACAACTGTATGCTTTAACTCCACTGTGGATGACTTGGTGTCTTTTGAAGTCTCCAGCCTGGGTAAAAGACTTTCCACACAGGTCACAGGTGTAAGCTTTAAATCCACTGTGGATGACTTGGTGTGTTTTTAGGCTTTTAGCCAGAGTAAAAGACTTTCCACACAAGTCACAACTGTATGCTTTAACTCCACTGTGGATGACTTGGTGTGTTTTTAGGCTTTGGGCCAGAGTAAAAGACTTTCCACACAAGTCACAACTGTATGCTTTAACTCCACTGTGGATGACTTGGTGTTTTTTCAGGCTTTGAGACTGGGTAAAAGACTTTCCACACAGGTCACAGGTGTAAGCTTTAAATCCACTGTGGATGACTTGGTGTGTTTTCAGGCTTTGAGCCAGAGTAAAAGACTTTCCACACAAGTCACAACTGTACGCTTTAACTCCACTGTGGATGACTTGGTGTCTTTTTAAGGTTTCAGCCCGGTTAAAAGAGTTTCCACACAAGTCACAGCTGTATGCTTTAACTCCACTGTGGATGACTTGGTGTGTTTTCAGGTTTTGAGCCTGGGTAAAAGACTTTCCACACAAGTCACAGCTATAAGGTTTAACTCCACTGTGGATGAGTTGGTGTGTTTTTAGGCTTTGAGCCAGAGTAAAAGAGTTTCCACACAAGTCACAACTGTACGCTTTAACTCCACTGTGGATGACTTGGTGTGTTTTCAGGTTTTGAGCCTGGGTAAAAGACTTTCCACACAAGTCACAGCTGTAAGGTTTAACTCCACTGTGGATGAGTTGGTGTGTTTTTAGGCTTTGAGCCAGAGTAAAAGACTTTCCACACAAGTCACAGCTATAAGGTTTAACTCCACTGTGGATGAGTTGGTGTGTTTTCAGGTTTTGAGCCTGGGTAAAAGACTTTCCACACAAGTCACAGCTATAAGGTTTAACTCCACTGTGGATGAGTTGGTGTGTTTTTAGGCCTTGAGCTGAGGTAAAACCCTTCCCACACTCATCACAGCTGTATGTTTTCTCTCTCTTTCTTCTGTGAGGTTTGTCGGCCTCCTGAGAGCGCTGACTTCTCGCTCCATGTTGGTCCTGCAGTGACAGAGATACAAACAGAGGCAGTGAGTGAAATGCAGTCGTGGAACAAACTGAAACTCCCTCCATCAGTGGAATCAAACATGTCAACAAAAACACATTGTAGGTGTGTTACCACCACCTTCTGGTGATAGTATCACATTACAATGATGTGCTACAATGAGAGTTGTAATGAAAACTAGAAAGGGAAAATTTCAGAAGAAATTTTATGTGTGCCTATGCCGCTGGTAATCAGTGTAGTTTGCCATTCATACAGCTACAGAGAGCAAAACTCAGCAGAGCAGCCATTCTCCACCATGAATTATGATAAAAACAAACACCGCTCGCGCCTCACAGATGACAGCTTACAGTTTTGGGTAAAGATGAAGTGACTTTGTACAGCCCCGATTTGCAGACGCTGTGCACACAGGTTCATGAGCAGAAGTCCCATTGTACCACGGCAGACCCAACAATGTTTGCATGAACACGCTTTGAAGCATTATGTTATGGACCACTTTTCACACATGGTTGGTGTACCCAGACAGGCAGCTGTAGCTTTTCAACTCATAGCCCAACACACACCCAAAAAACAGCCAAGAGAGCACAGACTTTACACCCGTGGGTCCACCTCCCCTGCAGCGGCACTGCAGACCACGCCCCGACACACACATCAAACACATAAAATAAATATATATGCACTTTTGCATTCACTTTTTGTTTTTTGTTATTTTTACACAGTGTTCTGAATGATGAACAATGGTCTACAGCCAACCTTGTGTATTATTATACAAACTTTGGTTGTAAGATTCGGATAAGCATTTAATAAAAGCTAAATATTTTATATGAGAGTAAGAAAGAAAAGTATATCTTTATGTCCACCTTTCTCTGTTAATGCCCTACCTGGCCCCCTGGCAAAAGCTTTGCTAGATCCGCCCCTGCACAGTTACCAGCTGTCAGCTACACAAAAAAAGGAGCTTGGTGTTTACAGGGAGTGCAGAATTATTAGGCAAATCAGTATTTTGTCCACATCATCCTCTTCATGCATGTTGTCTTACTCCAAGCTGTATAGGCTCGAAAGCCTACTACCAATTAAGCATATTAGGTGATGTGCATCTCTGTAATGAGAAGGGGTGTGGTCTAATGACATCAACACCCTATATCAGGTGTGCATAATTATTAGGCAACTTCCTTTCCTTTGGCAAAATGGGTCAAAAGAAGGACTTGACAGGCTCAGAAAAGTCAAAAATAGTGAGCTATCTTGCAGAGGGATGCAGCAGTCTTAAAATTGCAAAGCTTCTGAAGCGTGATCATCGAACAATCAAGCGTTTCATTCAAAATAGTCAACAGGGTCGCAAGAAGCGTGTGGAAAAACCAAGGCGCAAAATAACTGCCCATGAACTGAGAAAAGTCAAGCGTGCAGCTGCCAAGATGCCACTTGCCACCAGTTTGGCCATATTTCAGAGCTGCAACATCACTGGAGTGCCCAAAAGCACAAGGTGTGCAATACTCAGAGACATGGCCAAGGTAAGAAAGGCTGAAAGACGACCACCACTGAACAAGACACACAAGCTGAAACGTCAAGACTGGGCCAAGAAATATCTCAAGACTGATTTTTCTAAGGTTTTATGGACTGATGAAATGAGAGTGAGTCTTGATGGGCCAGATGGATGGGCCCGTGGCTGGATTGGTAAAGGGCAGAGAGCTCCAGTCCCACTCAGACGCCAGCAAGGTGGAGGTGGAGTACTGGTTTGGGCTGGTATCATCAAAGATGAGCTTGTGGGGCCTTTTCGGGTTGAGGATGGAGTCAAGCTCAACTCCCAGTCCTGCTGCCAGTTTCTGGAAGACACCTTCTTCAAGCAGTGGTACAGGAAGAAGTCTGCATCCTTCAAGAAAAACATGATTTTCATGCAGGACAATGCTCCATCACACGCGTCCAAGTACTCCACAGCGTGGCTGGCAAGAAAGGGTATAAAAGAAGAAAAACTAATGACATGGCCTCCTTGTTCACCTGATCTGAACCCCATTGAGAACCTGTGGTCCATCATCAAATGTGAGATTTACAAGGAGGGAAAACAGTACACCTCTCTGAACAGTGTCTGGGAGGCTGTGGTTGCTGCTGCACGCAATGTTGATGGTGAACAGATCAAAACACTGACAGAATCCATGGATGGCAGGCTTTTGAGTGTCCTTGCAAAGAAAGGTGGCTATATTGGTGGCTGATTTGTTTTTGTTTTGTTTTTGAATGTCAGAAATGTATATTTGTGAATGTGGAGCTGTTATATTGGTTTCACTGGTAAAAATAAATAATTGAAATGGGTATATATTTGTTTTTTGTTAAGTTGCCTAATAATTATGCACAGTAATAGTCACCTGCACACACAGATATCCCCCTAAAATAGCTAAAACTAAACACAAACTAAAAACTACTTCCGAAAACATTCAGCTTTGATATTAATGTGTTTTTTGGGTTCATTGAGAACATGGTTGTTGTTCAATAATAAAATTATTCCTCAAAAATACAACTTGCCTAATAATTCTGCACTCCCTGTATGAGAGTAAGAAAGAAAAGTATATCTTTGTGTCCACCTTTCTCTGTTAATGCCCTACCTGGCCCCCCTGGCAAAAGCTTTGCTAGATCCGCCCCTGCACAGTTACCAGCTGTCAGCTAAATAAAAAAAGGAGCTTGGTGTTTATTTCTCTCAGAAACAGTTCATAACTTCCCTTCAACTCATTCATGTCACCTAAAAAAAAGGTAAACCTGTTTCTCCATCACCAGTTCAGCTCTGATGATTCAGTAAGGTCATCTCCTGGTTTCGACCAGCCGCTTCTACAGCTGTGGCTCCAGCAAACATCAGCTGATACTAGAAATTAAAATCAAATGAATTCTAACAACAGCTGATCAAGCTTAAACGTGCTGCTGTTGTTTAGCGCGATAAACAAACAAGAGAGAAAAGCCGATCATTGATCAGTTTCATGACTGAAGTTTCAACAGGCGAGAGAATGACAGGGGAGGCTGTCATAAAGTTCAACATCAGTAACTTAGCGCGCACACAGCTGTATAGAAACTCCATCGTGCTAGCTACCACGCAGTACGAGTTATTATAACTGATTGTAAAAAGTCAGCACAACGAAAATAAACTACACCTAAACTCGGTTTATATCTGACCCAAATAGAGTTCAGGTCATAACTTCTTACCTGAAATTCAGTTCACCTCACGCTCCGACCGGCAGCCGCCTGCTTCTCCTGCCTTCGGTTTCCCTGATCCACGATCTACCACCGGTCGATCGGCGGTCACCTCGCCGCCTCGTTCCCCGCATGTTCTTTCTGACACACACCGGTGGATAGCTGCCCTCGGTTGTAGCTCCGCGTCAGCGACTACCAAACAATTCAGTTATTTTTTCCACATCGACCAGCGTCTGGACAATCCACCGCCTTTCACTGTTTGTACCGTTACTAAAAAAAACCCCTCATCGGCTCATAAAAACGAAAAATAAGTCCAGCTATGACCCTGAGTCAAAAAGACAGCCAGCTCGGGTTAGCTAGCTACCTGTCTAGCTCTTTGCAGGCACCGAAAACATCAGAGCTAATATGGGATGTCTTGGTAACACGAGCAGATATTTGAAGTTTACATCTGGCCAATCCACCACCTTTCACTGTTTATACCGTTACTAAAATGAATAAATAAATAAATCATCGGTCCATATAAACGAAAAATAAGTCCAGCTAAAACACATACTGTCGGCGAGCGACCGGGTGCTGACACGAGTTTCACCCGCCTCAATATAAGCCAAGCCTGGGTGCTTTTTCACGAAGGGTCGCTAGCGGTGCTAGCTAACTATGCTAGCGGCGCTAGCTAGCTAGCTAGCCGGCTATCAGCAACACATAAGAGAACTGCTGCTAAATAAACTACACCTAAACTCGGTTTATATCTGACCCAAATAGAGTGCAGGTCATAACTTCTTACCTGAAATTCAGTTCACCTCACGCTCCTGCCTTCGCTTTCCCTGATCCACGATTGACCTCCGCGTTAGCAAACACCGGTCGATCGGCGGTCGCGGCATGTCCTTTCTGTCATACACCGGTGGATAGCTGCCCACTGTTGTAGCTCCGCATTATAGCACCACCAAACAACTCAGTTATTTTTTCCACATCCAGCTGTAACTCCGATTCTGTGCGAGCATTTGCGAGAGACCGGGGAGGTGAAAGGAGAGAGAGAGTCCCCTCGCTGTCCATTTGCAGCCAAGTGCGGCAGCTAGCTAGGTAGCCGGCTAGCTGTCAGGCAGGACCGAGGTCGTCAGAGCATTGTCGCTAATAATGGGATGTCTTGATAAAACAAGCAGATATTTGAAGTTTACACACCTACATTCTCGCCTGAAAATATCTTAAAAGTTTATTTTGTGACCTAGAAACACTAATAAAAGACATATAAAACGAAGTGGTGTGCTCGCCATTGTTTAACTCGGCAGAGGTGTGCTATGAATTGTGGGATATGGAGTTTTCCACCAAGCATAGAAGCCATTGTGTTTACCGTAACTATTCAATGGTTCGCGCAACCTTAAAGCCTCCAATGGTTCCTGAAAGCAGCGAGGCTGTGCGCGCCATTGATATTGTCATCATTACGGTATCCAAATAAGGGTAGACAGGCTGTACCACTCCCGGCATACCACTAGAGAGAACCAACACACCACAAATGAAGTTTGAAATTTGTTTCAATGGGACCAAAAGATGGCGCCAACACACCACAAATGAAGTCTGTTTATTTGGCGCCAAAAGATGAATTGGCCTAAATTTGCACTAAAATATTAATATTTAAAAAACTATAAAAGTCATAAACACCAAAAGTCACGACATAATAGTCCAGCTCCAGCCGCACAAAATGATCTAACATATGTAATCCTAATGTCAAAACTGTTTGGCAGAGGAGCGCGGGAAAATTTTCACTAAAATATTAATATTTAAAAAACTATAAAATTCATAAAGACCAAAAGTCATAGCACACCATTCCAGATCCGGCCGCACAAAATGAGGTAACATATATGAAGCTTGTCTCAAAACTGCGGGGCGTGATACGTGCCGAAATTTAGGCGGAAGATGGAGAATAATAATAATAATAATAATAAGAATAATAAATCCGAGGAATAGTAATATGTGTGCCTCTTGGCATAGGCACACATAACTAGAAAGCGAAAATTTCAGAAGAAATTTTAAGTGTGCCTATGCCGCTGCTATTCAGTGTAGTTTGCCATTCATACAGCTACAGAGAGCAAAACTCAGAAGAGCACCCATTCTCCACCATGAACTATGGTAAAAACAAACACCGCTCACGCTTCACAGATGACAGCTTACAGTTTTGTGTAAAGATGAAGTTACTTCGTACAGCGCCGATTTGCAGACGCTGTGCACACAGGTTCATGAGCAGAAGTCCCATTGTACCACGGCAGATCCGACAATGTTTGCATGAACACGCTTTGAAGCATTACGTTATGGACCACTTTTCACACATGGTTGGTGTACCCAAACAGCCGGCTGTAGCTTTTCAACTCACAGCCCGACACACACCCAAAAAACAGCCGAGAGAGCACAGACTACGCCCGAGAGGCGTGATTGCAGGTGCCGCTCAGGTGGGTCCACCTCCCCTGCAGCGGCACTGCAGACCACACCCCGCCACACACATCAAACACGTAAAATAAATATTTATGCACTTTTGCATTCACTTTTTTTTTTTTGTTATTTTTACACAGTGTTCTGAATGATGAACAATGGTCTACAGCCAATCTTGTGTATTATTATACCAACTTTGCTTGTAAGATTCAGATAACTATTTAATAAAAGCTAAATATTTTATATGAGAGTAAGAAAGAAAAGTATATCCTTGTGTCCACCTTTCTCTGTTAATGCCCTACCTGGCCCCCTGGCAAAAGCTTTGCTAGATCCGCCCCTGCACAGTTACCAGCTGTCAGCTACACAAAAAAAGGAGCTTGGTGTATATTTGTCTCTCAGAAACAGTTCATAACTTCCCTTCAACTCATTCATGTCACCTAAGAGTAAACCTGTTTCTCCATCACCAGTTCAGCTCTGATGATTCAGTAAGGATATCTGGTTTGGAACAGCCTTTTTACAGCTGTGGCTGCAGCAAACATCAGCTGATACTAGAAATTAAAAGCAAATGAATTCTAACAACAGCTGATCAAGCTTAAACGTGCTGCTGTTGTTTAGCGCGATAAACAAACAAGAGAGAAAAGCCGATCATTGATCAGTTTCATGACTGAAGTTTCAACAGGCGAGAGAATGACAGGGGAGGCTGTCATAAAGTTCAACATCGGTAACTTAGCACGCACACAGCTGTATAGAAACTCTGTCGTGTCGCACGCAGTAGGAGTTATTGTAAGTGATTGAAAAAGTCAGCACAACGAAAATAAACTACACCTAAACTCGGTTTATATCTGACCCAAATAGAGTGCAGGTCATAACTTCTTACCTGAAATTCAGTTCACCTGACGCTCCTGCCTTCGCTTTCCCTGATCCACGATTGACCTCTGCGTTAGCAAACACCGGTCAATCGGCGGTATGTCTCGTTCGCGGCATGTCTCGTTCGCGGCATGTCCTTTCTGTCACACACCGGTGGATAACTGCCCTCTGTTGTAGCTCCACCACCAAACAACTCAGTTATTTTTTCCACATCGACCAGCATCATCGGCCCATATAAACGAAAAATAAGTCCAGCTAAGACACAGACCCTTGCCGAGCGATCGGGCGATGAAACAAATTTTAGCCACCTCACTATCAGCCAAGCCTGGGTGGTTTTTCATGAAGGGTCACTAGCGGCGCTAGCTAGCTAGCAAGCTATCAGCAACACGTAAGAGAATTGTCGCTAATATGGGATGTCCTAATAAAACGAACAGATATTTGAAGTTTACACACCTACATTCTCGCCTGAAAATATCTTGAAAGTTTATTTTGTGACCTAGAAACACGGAAAAAAAGCATTATAGAATGCAAGTGGTGTCCGCCATTGTTTCACTGGCAGAGGCTAGCGGCGCTAGCTAGCTAGCCGGCTATAAGCAACACATAAGAGAATTGTCGCTAATATGGGATGTCTCCATAAAACGAGCAGATATTTGAAGTTTACACACCTACATTCTCGCCTGAAAATATCTTAAAAGTGTATTTTGTGACCTAGAAACACAAATAAAAGACATATAAAACGAAGTGGTGGCCGCCATTGTTTACTCTGCAGAGGCGTGCTATGAATTGTGGGATATGGAGTTTCTGCCCAAGCATAAACTTTTTTGGCTGTACTACTCCGGGTATACCACTAGAGAGAGCCAACACACCACAAATGAAGTCTGTTTCTATGGGGCCAAAAGTAGAATCTTTCTCAGGAGCCTAGAAATTGGCCCAAATTTGCACTAAAATCTAAATATTTCAAAAACTATAAAAGTCATAAACACCAAAAGTCGTACCATACTAGTCCAGCTCCAGCCGCACAAAATTATCTAACATATGTAACCCTATTGTCAAAACTGTTCAGCAGAGGAGCGCGGGAAAATTTTCACTAAAATATTAATATTTAAAAAACTATAATAGTCATAAACACCAAAAGTCACAGCACACCATTCCAGATCCAGCCGCACAAAATGAGGTTTTGCTGCAAAATTTCAGGCGGAAACTGAATAATAATAATAATGATGATAATAATAATAATAAGAAGAATAATAAATCCGATGAATAGTAATATGTGTGCCTCTTGGCATAGGCACACATAATGACATTATTGAAGAAATATTGATCTCAGTAGAAAAACTCTTTTACTTCAGAAAAAAATTTGAATTCAACTGATGATATTGTTGTTTCAATGTGTGTAGAGAAAATATGATCTTTGTATTTTCTTGCAACTTCTGTGGTTTTTGGTTGTGAATGTAGATTCTGTATATATGGATGAGCCCAGGATAGAAAAGATAAAGCTGCTGTTAATGGGTTTTTAAAAAACCAACCAGCTGTACACACAGTTTCAATAACAGTGTAACTGTGATGTTTTTCTCACCTTTTGTGTTGAAGTCATTGTTTCCTCTGTAGTGGCTGAGCTGAGTCCAAATGGCTGAAATTGTTCCTCTGCTGCACCACCACTCTTCTCCTCCTGTTACTCAGCTGGGAGACAAAAAGTATACATGTGTATTTTATCCCTGACAAAAAGAAGCAGATCAAATAAACATGACTAAACTCCTCAGTGACAACAATACCTATGAAGCTTCAAGGTGAAACGACAGAAGCAACTACAAAAACAAAGTCATCAGTTGCCTACAAGAACTTGAAAGGGAAAAATCACTGACCCCCCTGCATTTCACCGCCTTTACCCAGGGGATGCTACACCCTGTATATATGGACTTCCATAGATCCACAAAGACGGAGTCCCAATCAGTTTCAATGGTAGCAGTATAAACTCAGCCACCTACAACATTTCAAGCACCTCATTACCATCTTAGCTCCCCTAGGATGGTAATGAGGTTTTTAAAAAACATTTCGAAACTCACTTTGTTAATGTGGAATTCTAAAATTATTTTACAAATGGAGAATTTATTCTACAATTCGTTATCTAAGCATCTAAGAATTCTGTATTTCGATGTGTGTGGCTATTGCGGTTCTCCATATGGTGGTACAAATAGAGGACATAGAGGAAGTGGCACACATCACCAGGGGGTACATGTTGAAGGTGTTAACAACACACAGTGTGGTTAGCTAGGTTAACTCACAAGCAGAATTTAGCTGTGCCTGACTACAATAGAGACTTTCTTCTTTAGATGTTTCTGAAACAAGAAGGTGTAGTAAACAGAGTTTTGTTTCAGAAAAAGGGGTAATGTAATTAAAACGACATACATAAGCACTGAATGTTTTAATCCTACTAACACATACACACACATGCAATGAAGCTCATGAATACCAGATTGTATTTTAAGCCTGTGTTTCTGATTTTATCATCTTGTTCGGCTCACTTAGTAAGATGAGAAACGATATATGAACTAGTGGACTAATATTATATTAGGAAAGATGATTGAATGATAGCAGGGGTGAACAGAATGCAGCAGAGGGTTTAAATGAGTGAGACTAACAGATTCTTAGGTTGTTCCTGATGATCAGATAAATGATGAGTTTAAAATCCAGTGAAGGAACGAAGAAATAAAAGAGGTCAAAGATTTTAAGATTTTAGGACTAACTTTTCCTGTGGTAGAATGTAGACAATGTATGAAAAAATCTTTACTGCAGATACTAATTTTACTAATTTATTAATAAGAATTTTGTGTTGTAAGATTTATGAGTTTCATGCTTTCATAGTGGTACTTAGGAGAGCTTGACATTTTTCTCAGGTGGTACACACTGTAAAAAGTTTGAGAAACACTGATAAGTGTATGTGTGCTTTTGGAAAACATTTAAAGCTGCAGTACAGAATCTTTGAAACAAGCTTAAAACATTTTTAGAATATAAACTCTGCTTCTCTTTATAGCTCCTCTCTCCAGCAGGGTGGGTGTGATGTTTTTCTGCTAAAAAGAAACATGGTCTGAGTCCTACCTAACTATATAAAGAGTAACTGAAGGTTAAATGCAGCTAACATGTCCTGTTTTAAGCCAGACACTCACACCTCCGCTCCGCTGCGTCTCAGCCATCATCGCTCTGGCTGAAGCACCCCCAAAAATGCGCCAATATTGCCCCTGTTTCCAGCGCAAATGAGGACGTCTGATTTTGGAAGTAAAAGTCTCCGCCTGATTGCTACCATCAAAAAGAATCGTACTCCAACAGCTCCTGGATGAGGTCTTCTGCTGCTCTCCTCGGTATCTGTTCACAGTTTATTGTGAAGCCGTTGAGAGAAGAGTGAGGCTGCGTCCAGCCCGGATAGATTGGAAAACGGCGTTCTCTTCTGAAAACATTCCATGTCCACACTAGCTGTCCTCGCTACCTGGCCTGACCTGTCTCCCCAATGTGATGTTTGTGTATTGTATGTACGGTCGGCAAGGTCTGTCATCTCAGTTGTGGGCAAAAGACCTGCAACTGACAAATAAAGGCTATCTCATCATCTCATCTCGAAAACTTCAGATTTTAAGATGTTTTCATGCAGTGTGTGATTTTGTGACACTTTATAGCGTCACAAATGTATGTGACAATGTATGTGACACTTCATACATTGTATACATTCTACCACAGGAAAAGTTGCCTCCATTTTTAATAGTTTTTATTCATATTTTGTTATAATTTATTCTTTTTGGGGAGTGTTTTTTAATGGTCTGATCCTAGAATTGCCCCTGGCTGGGAGTAAATAAAATACAGACGCATCTGGAGATCATCCAATGAAGTCCTATTCTAAAGGCTGATCTGAGGAGCATTCCTCACACACACCTTAATAACGTAAGGGGGACGGGCGGCGGGGGTAGCCCTTTGGCACCCCTGCTCAGTAGGCTTCCACTACTCTCTGTCTCTATTATTCACCCTGGGGTTGCCCTCCCCCAGACTTGTACCTGTGGCTTCCTGTCCTGGGGGTTGGTTGTTCTCCTGCCCTGCACCCTTTGTTCATATTCAAAGACTAGTTTTCTGTATGTATTCTTACCCCCTAGGAACCGCCATAATATAATGTTGCAAGCAATCACGAACTCTACAGTCTGTCTAACTCCACTGTATACCAAGCAATCTATTATTCTCACCAGAGAAAAACTCAACATAAACTGAACCCACCGGGGTAAAACTGATTTCGCAACACAATGTGATTGTTTTCTAACAAAAAACAGTTTGAAACTTAAGTTAGACTTGTGTTTGTAAATGAACCGCCCCATGTTGTGTAGCTTTCTGGATTTTATACTTATTGGGCTACATATTTATTTATTATACAGGCTATACAGTACATAATATCAAAACTCACATGTTTTATGTAACTAAAGTGTGTAATTATGTGGGCTACAGACAATAACTAAGTTATAGACTATATTTATATGAAAAACGTGTATACTTACTGCATTTGAATCATTTTAACCATATGTAACCACCTGCATATGTGTTTGGGGGGGAAAAAAGGCTTTGATTTTGCCAGTCTGTCTAACTCCACTGTATACCAAGCAATCTATTATTCTCAACAGAGATAAACTCAACATAAACTGAACCCACATTAAAGTTAGCTCGGTGCTTACCTTTAGATGAGCCCACAAACCGAGAGAACCTCCGTGATGAAGCTGGAAGTCTTTCCAAACAGAAAACAGATCAGGGAGCAGAGACCCACGTGGTTCACGCTGATCTCAGCTACAATACAGGAGACAAGGATGTGCAGATCGACGGTAGTGGTATATGTTCCTGTAAGTTTACTACTTAACTCCCGTTTAATGAAAAAGCAGCTCTCTCTGCTCGACTCCTCTCCTGCACACACACTTTGCTCCGCCCCCTTTTCCCAGCTCTGCTGTGATTTGTGGCTGTGCGGTCACCTGACTCAGCTGCACAACGTAACCACGTGGGTTGTTATTTCAAAATTAGCGCCTATCTCCTTTCCCTAAACTCTTTCCTTGGCCTCGAGGAAAACGTCATCGTGAAAAGGAGAATTGCTAAGGACTCAGGGAAAGAGAGGAGCGGTGCTGAGAATTAGAACAGCCTTTTTTTAGTAGTGCACACAGCTAACTCTCTCTGCTGAATATGTAAAGAATAAAAGTGTTACTGTGTTAGATGCCTGAATGTTGCTCATGGTCTGATGGGAAATAATGTTTTCTATTCTTTAGCACATGGAACAGTCAGCCGTTCACAGAGTTCAGGTTTAAAGGATGAAATCGTTTGTACTGATGCATCTCTCCTCTGGATAAATCTGTTCAATGACAAAAAGACTGAGGTGATGGTTTTTGGTCGCCCTAAATGTGTATTTAGATGCCAGCTGATGATTGTCCCTTAATGTAATCAGAACTGAGCATAAACATAGAGCAGATTGTGCTTGTGCTGTAGCAGCACCAAAACTGTGGAACAATCTGCCTTTAGAGATAAGACAGGCCTCTCCTGTTTGTTTGTTTATTATTATTTGATTCTATGCTATTTTATCTTGTTTTAAATATAGGGCTTTTAAAATTTTTATTTATTTATTTTTTACCATTTTGTTTTATTCTTTTGGTCCTGTGTTGGGTATTTTAAAGTGCTTTATGAATAAAGGAGGTTTGGATCGGATTGGATAAAATTAAATACATATTGTTTTCTTAGAATTTACTGTTGTGATCCAGTGTATCTCTTTTTCTCCTCCTTGTTAAGGATCTCTGTGACTACAATAAAATTCCCTCCATCCATCACTGAACTGCACTGAAGTAAAACTTAATCCTAAGGGCTGCAATACACCAAAGGACATCACTAATAAACACTAATTATACAGAACCTTAAGCTCACTTTGATTAGTCAATATATATATAATCTTGAGCTCATACTTTGTTCTCTGTTCTTCTGGCACCAACTTTTTTTTTCTGCAAGTAAGATTAGTTGTTAAGAACTATCTTCAGTGTAAAGAAGAACAAGAAGTATTGGAAGTGATTGTACAGCCCCCACAGAGCACATCATCAAGTTTGTCCAGGATTACATGAAGAGAGAGAAGGATGTGAGGAAGACTACATCCACAGAAGATCTGTGCTTAGTTCTCCAAAATGTTTAGAACAACCTACCAGCTGAGTTCCTTCAAAAACTGTGTGCAAGTGCACCTAGAAGACTTGATGCTGTTTTGAAGTGTGTTCACACCAAGTATTGATTTGATTTAGAGTTCTCTTTTGTTCATTCACTGCATTTTGTTGATTGAGCTAGCAGGGCTCAAACTAGAACACCGATCAGTCATATTTGTAGGTAATAACCTTCAACTATTAAAATACATTTTGCTAAAGTGACTGTAATGTCTCCTGTATTTGAACAAAATACGAGAACACAGATAACCAATGTTGTGATAACCTTTATCTCTCACCTGGGTTTGCTGGTTTTGTCAAGTCAATTAATACAAAGGAGGACTGGCTTTGTTGAGCTTCCTCAGTTAAAACACTAACACAGGCACACACTTAACCTGTATTTTTGTAGGAAAATTACATTCTGGCAACTTAAGCTCACCATCTGCAAACTTAACATGTGAAGTTCAAGATTACAGAAAACAAACTGAAGCAGAATTAAAGAGAAACTCTATATTTGTTTCTTTATCAGTACCTGTGAGAAGACTGTTCATACTGTGTTGTTCTCTCTACAAAGGTTTCTACCAGTAAATCTCAGAAAGACACACATTTACACATTTATCATCAGGTCCCGAGCTACTACTAAAGATACTGTTACTGTGGTACGTGCATATCTTTGGAAATAATGAAATAGGTGGCAAAACTGGAGAATTATAATCAGTTAATTAACTAAAAAGATAGAAAACAAGTAGAAAACCAAATTGAAAGGAAATATGTGTCGGTGTGGCCATATTCATCAGCATGAACATCAGACAACTTCAGGTTCTGTCACGACCGGGCAGCCAACACAAGGAAGAGGACTCAGATGCAGACACCACACAGAGGCTCGGAGGAACAGTGTACAACAAGATTTTATTTTGGCAAAATCACTAAATATGAACTAAAGGTGAGAGGCAAATGAATGTACCCTCTGGAATTGCTCAAACCCATACACTAACACACAATGCTACAAACTCAGGGGGACTAAGAAACTGAAAATTAACCCACACTATGGCAAGCAAGAGACTCAGAGTAACAAGATTCAATACTAGAACATTAGTGGGACACTATGAACAAGAGCTGAACTATGAAGTACTAAGCTATATTAGAGCAATCTCAGTAATTCACTCAATAGTCACAAAACATGAAATCATGAGACAAGAGTCAGACTACGTGTGTTGTAGCAGAGTAGTTGGGGTCTGGGATGCGGGTCCTCCCTGCTGCTGCAAAGCCAGGGGCGGTCTGCTTGTCTCCACCCCAGGGAAAAGGGTAACATACACACATCACGATAAAAGATCATACGATATAATCACACACACTCACACTTTGAACTACACTGAAGTGTTTTAAGAACCTATGTAGTTATAAGATTATATATTGTGAAGATTTAATAATTAGGATTAATGTGTGACCTTTGACCATGTTGTGACCTATTATCAGAAGGCAAAGCAAAGGGTTAACCTAAGGGTGTGGCTGTGGGCTGGGCCCTCAGCCAGAGCCCTGCGTGTACCCTGGCCTGTACCTGACCCCTGCAGTTGTGTTTGGGCGTGTGGGAAAGTTACCCAGCAGCAGGGGCGGGGATACTGGTCCCTGTATATTAGGGGACCAGAGGACACCCCAGCACTTTTCCCCCTCTGCTGTTACTCTCTGTCCGTCTCTGTGTTGCTCTGCTGTCTGTGCTTAAGGCTGTACACCCCGGGGTTTTGCTTTGCTTGCTTTCTGCTTTGTAATTCTCTTGCTAAATGTCTGTATGTATTTTTCCTGCTGTTCATATGATTCAGTGTATTAAACTCTGTTCCAAGAATTCTACTCTTTTACAGAGCATCTTTTTGAGTGTCTTGATTTTAATTGGATCTAAAAGGGTTGGATCTCCACATCGTTGGTGGGAAAAGGTTATCAGGATGGCTTCAAAATTTGCGACCACAGGCTCACAAATGACGGCTCACTTGACCGCGGTGTTCACGTTAGCATGACCTTTGCTACGGTGGACTAATAATCAAAAATAAATCTGATGTAACGAGAATGTAAATACAAAGTAGGATTAAATCATTAAATGTCTTCATTCTTCAAAGATCTCCACAGAACAACAAAAATATACAAACTTAACAATCAGACAAACCACCTCAAAATAAGTATTTTAGTACAGAGGAGGCAGCATTCAACTTTTATGGAAGCAAAAAGTGCAGAAATAGGAACACAGACTGATCCGGTGGTTTTCTGGATTTTTCTGTGTGGACGCTTCATCTGATTATTGTTGTGACTTTTTTCTAAGTGATTCATTTTCCCACGCTGCACCTCTACACTCAGTCTTAGGGTTCCTCCACCTGTCACACTCACTTTAACCTCTGATTACTTTTCAGAGTCCTTTTCACTTTGACTTCACTTCTGTACTTCTACTTAACTACAGATGAACTACAGAAGTGTCTGATTATCAGTAATAATCTATAATTTACTGAATAATATGGAGAATATAAAGCAGAAGCTGTGGGATGACTTACTGTAGTCAGGAGTTCAGGAGAATCCTCAGAGTTTCTGCTCCTCATCATGATGGAAAAATGAAAACATGTTGATGCTCTTTGAGCTGGAATCAGTCCAAAGCAGCCGTGAGTGTGAACCAACAGACATCATTATAATAACTCTGACATGAATCCTGATAGAAATCCTGCTCACTGACCTCTCTAACTGTAACTCTGTCACTGACACATCTGCCAACATCTGTTCCTGTAACAGCTCAGAGGAGTTCAGCACTTCCTCTCTGATTATTATCAGAAAAGTCAATATGACCGTGAATGTGGCGCAGCAATAAACAGATTCCAAACCACAAACTCACAGACTTTGAGACTTGCTCACAGATGACTATGAGGTCTGTGTGAAACACATTTTCAGCCTTTTATGGACACGTTTCATAAATCTGCATATTTTTCCCTGTTCAGCAGTGTAAAAATCTGAATTGTTGTCTGAAGGCCAAAAGATGCCAAACAGATTTAGGTTCCCAAGTCGATCATTACAGTATAACGTTCCACTTGAATCACAACAGACAAGACCAGGAGATACAAAAACAAAGTAAGAGAAGTGTTACGACCCGGCTCAAAAGCCGCAGCATAGGCTTCAGAGGGGCTTTTAATTCATTTACGGCTCCTAGAGGAACCTTTTGAGGGAGGTGTTACGCCCCTCTGCAGCCCCTAATCTCCTCAGTGTGTTCAGCTGTTGCTAATTGACCACACCTAGTCAGGTGTGGATAAAAGCTTACCTGAGACAGGCTTTCAGAGAGGCTCATTAGTCCTTGCCTGGGTGATACCAGCTGTTTTAGCCAACTTGCGTTGCATTTTAAGATAAAACCTCTTTTCACTGAAATTCTAGTGTTCGTCTCCTTATTCATGTTGCAGCTTTTGAGCCGGGAGGTAACATAAGGGAGAAAGTTAACAGAAGGAGAGGGAGAGAGAAAAAATAGCACAGTAGGCAAACCACAGCAACTACCAACATATGCATAAATAACAGTAAATAATAAATAATAATAAGTGCTCACCGGGCAGCCAAGCAGTCACCAGGAGTGAACCCAACCAGACGGCTGGAGTCCTTCTCCCAGCCTCCAGCCCCAGAATGGAGAACGCTGGTGTGTCAAAACCTCATTCCTCACTCTGCTCGCTCATATGTGGTGTTGATGTGTGCTGTTTTAAATCGCATAAAGTCTGAATATGTGAAATTAACTTAGAGTTATTTGATTGATGTAATTGCAGGAGTGGGAGTTGTTTATTCTAGTTTTCGTGCTCCACGTGTCTCTGATCTTTAATGTTCTCACAAACATTAAAGACCATCATCAGCCAAAATGATGTCACCAACTTTTGAACATAACGATGAAGCTAAAAAAATGTAGTTGTGCACCAGCATTGCAATTCCATTACTTTTTATCATGGCTGACCTTGGTGTGGTTTGCAAAGTGCTTCAGAAAGATGAGGAAATCTGTTTCTTGCACCCATCCTGACTTATTTCCACTACCAATACTTCCTACTGGTCCATCTCTGACACAGTGGTCTGCATAATGTATGTGTGGGAACACAAACAGTGGAGGAATTGTGTTGCCAATGGCATTAACCGCATATACAAAGGTGACCAGTGAACCTCTCTCTGCTGATGTCGTTGCCCCAACTTGTTTAATATAAGTTAAAGTAATAGTGTGGTAAGTTGTAACATCTGCATTATTGTTACAACTAACCCAGACTGTTGCTGTTACAACTGACCCAGACTGTTGCTGTTACAACTGACCCAGACTGCTATAGCCATGAACTAGCAAACATTACAGCCAACGGCTAAAACATTAGCACTAAAGACCTACACAGAATATATCCCCATAGACATACAAATAACATAATTTAAGTTTGATGAGTTTAACTGCAAAGCAGATAATGCTATTAGAAATTGAAATAAAGTAGAAAAACTTACTTTTTGGCATATGAATTACTTTTTTTCGTGTTAAATTGTCTGTGTTTGA
Organism: Oreochromis niloticus; assembly: GCF_001858045.2. Lineage (NCBI taxonomy): Eukaryota > Metazoa > Chordata > Actinopteri > Cichliformes > Cichlidae > Oreochromis > Oreochromis niloticus. The sequence continues at coordinate 59,181,911 of NC_031967.2, forward strand.
CAAAATGTGCTGATTTTTCACATGTGATAGCAGAACTGAATTGGGCATGCACAGGATGAGTCACATCATTTGAAACTTAGCCCTGATTGGAGAAATTGGAAGTGTTACAACTGACCCACGTTACAACTATCCCCGGTCTCCCCTAGTTTGAAATCCACACTTTTTACACAAAAATGGAGAATCAGGGTTGTCTTCGGCTGACACAGCATCTTGTTGCTATGTTATCTTAAATTGCTCATGTGATTGGTTTACCATGACTACTTCTCTTTCTCAGCCAATCAGCAGCACTGGTGAGATTTTTTCACCCCTTCCAGCTCCCAGTAAGCTGAAGACAGCTTCAACCATCTGTGTGTTGAAAAATAGTAACGTGTCTGCACTGCATTTTCTTCTTAATAATGGTAGCGGTGTTGTAACGATAGAAATAGTAATTAGTTGGATTACTAGTTACTGAAAAAAGTAACGCTGTTACTTTAATGCTGTCATTCCCATCAGACCTCCTCACACTTTGAACTCATTGTTATTCTGAATGTTTCTATTTTCACTTTGTTTCTATTTTTTTCTTCTCTCTGTGGTGATTCTTTGGTTTTCTTAAGTATTTCTGTGTTTACGCCTTGTCTCTATAGTTAATCACTTCCTGTTTTATTTTGAAAGAATCTGTTCTCGTGTTTTTTCTCACTTTACTTCCTACTCCTGTCTCTCCACACAGATTTTTACCTTCCTGCATTGACTCTGAAGTATCTGCAGCTATAATCAGAGCTGGTTGAATCTCTAAACACCTTGATTACCTCCTTTCAGTCTGACCTGTGTCTGTGTGTCCTGGACTTAGGTGGAAGACCAAAATCCAGACTTAGTTCTGAGCAGGTTTTAAGTATGTTGTGTCCTCACTGGAAAAATGACAACACTCAGAGCCCTAAAAACACAAAGCTGCGTTTAACGTTTACAACAATTTCTGCATTTTATCATTTTAGCCACAGCTTAAGAGTCCACTCATGAAAAGACGACATTTTAACTGATATCAGGGTTAACCCTAACCCCTAACTAGTTAAAAATGTCAGAATACATGAGGGAAAGGGAACATGTCAGTGACCTCCAGCTGTAAAACCATTCCTGTTTTGAGGGTTGTCTCATTGTTGTCCCAAAGTGCACCTGTTAAGATGAAACTGATTAACAACTTCCTCTGATTAGTCACTAGCTAGGATAGTGCATCTGAATTGGGAGAAGTGAGATGACAGAATTCAGTTGAATACAATCTGTTGACTTAAAGCATTGTGTCAAGATAAGTAGGAAGACCACGCTATAACGGACAGTTTAAGGAAAAGCTCAACTTTACAAGGAATCTTTTTTTTTGTTTTGTTTTTTGACAGAAAGATGAGAAGTTTGATGTCTGAGCTCTGGGCTTGAGTCACGATGTAGTTTGGTTAGCTTAGCTTAGCATGATGGCTGGAAACAGGGCGAGCAGCTAGCTTGTCTCTGTCCACAGTCAAAGATAAAGAGCAGCTGTACCTGGGCCTCCTTGTTCTGATGGTTGTTGGTCCATAACTGATGTCTTCAGTTCTCACTGCTGAGTAGACCACAGCTGAATCAGTCTCTGTACAATAAACACATTAAAATTACTGCAACAGTGCTGTGATATTATTACACTACAGCAATAGAGACATTTCATTCTGTTCTTTTAAGCTTATTAGAAGCATTAAATGGTGTCTTTTTATAAATAGCAGCAACTTTTCACAGTTTTTATTTTTAATCTTAACACCTCTGCTGCAAAACAGTGAGAACAAAGAAATCAGGATGTTTCTGAGAAAAAGAAGAAGGGCGGCCACAGAGCTGCAGGCTGATGCACTTTTACCGCAGAGCATACATGCATGACCACTGTTATCAGTTACTCTTATCAGCCAAACTCAAACACACTGCAGTAAGAAGCTCCATCAGTGTCAGACTAACTCGAGTCAAAAAGAAGCTGCTGTGTTTTACATGCAGATCAAGTTTAAAAGAATAAAAAGTCACTGATGGATATAAAGGACATTTTATCTGTTCTGTCTCTTCATATGTCTCATGTTAACACGTTACATATCTGTTAATGGAAAATTGTATTTTGTAGTCAGTATAAGCTTTTAATGATATAAGTTTGCATATGAAAGAATACTGCATAATGACCTTTTTATGATTTACACTGTTGTCCATTATAAGACTTGTTTCTGTTTTATAAATTCTTTCTCACGGCGATAATAGCTGAATAAGCTATTATTATTTCACTCCTGCCAGGAAAGAGGACAGCTGGACACTTTTATCTTCACTCCCTTTCTGTATCCAACAATACACATACGCACTAACATTCCTCTGTCTATGAACAGACGTATTCATCACTGTATTATTTTTTGTATATAAATAAAGACCAGAGCGGTAACAGAGCGCTGATCACAGGGCCCCCACTCTCTGATGTGAGCGCTCTGTGACCGCCCTTGCAAGTCAAATCTGCAGCGTGTGTGTCTTCACTCTCAGACTCTTAGCTGAAGAAGTGTCTTTAGAATAAATCTCTTGACAATATCTTAACTGTGTGTGTACCGACAAACACGCATGTGTGGGCCTCATCTGAGCTCTGACATTTATGGCTCAGTCACAGCACTGCTGAATGTGATGTCATCCAACAACAAACCCCTGCTGTAGAGCTGCAACAAAGTCCTTCTAGAAGCACATCCACCCACTCTGTCTACATGGCTGTGGACACAATTTAAACACTGAGGCTTCAAAATGCAGCATCTACAATAGTGTCACTCTGCCTGCATACAACTCTTATTTAGATTTGATGCAATGGTCACAATGGTGACAAGTACAATTTACTGTATCTTTACTGTGATAAGAAGCTGAAACTGTTTCAGAGCTGCTGATTGGCTCTTTGGGCCATTTACCTTCAGGTCATGGGCGAATCACTAAAGTTGTTCAGAGAGAGAAATGTGCACTGATCAAGCAAAGAAACTGAAACATTTCAGACTGAAGAAACTGAACTGTTTCCTAATTCATGTGACTCTGACCTTTGACCTGTTTATTTATTATCTTTACCCAAATAATTGGAGCAGGGCTTGAAATCTTTGGCTTTCATAAGCAGTAAAAACTTTAGATTTGAAGATGTAATCTCTTCAACTCGATGTTGTTTCTTGAATCATTTTTAAGGTCAGCTTTGTTCTTGGTGCTAACAGTGAAGCTGAAGGTCAGATGCTTCGAGAACACTGATGTCCTCCAAGGCTTTAATGTTGTTGCAAAAGTTTAGGATGATCCATAAAAAACAGGTAATATAATGGTAAACACTATAAGTAAACACTTTTATGATTTAAGAATCTAAATTATGACCACAGAATGGAAACAAAATACCACAATGATTAAAAATGAATATGTACAAACCTTCAAGTTTCCTGTGAACACAACGTCTCACCCGCAGAACCAGTAGCACCAGTAGAACCACAACATAGACTGATCCAACAGGCAACAGCACAGAGAGAGGAGGAGTAGAGAGTGATGGAGGAAGAGTGATGGAGGTGGAACCAGGTGGAGATGTGGATGTAGGTGGAGGTGGAGGTGAGCTGCTCAATGTAGGTGGAGGTGTTGTGGTGTGTTTCTCTAAAATAAAGTAAACACAGTCATTAAGTTGTCGTCACATTGTGAATGTTGAAACCTGCAGAAACACAGACAGGTGAGTGTGTCACCTGTGACAGTGATCCAGCTGTTAGTGAGGGGAGGGGCTGTGTGTCTGTGAGGGTGTGTCTCAGCTGGAGCAGCCACAAAGACAACAGCTGGAGAAACATCTGTCTACCTCTGACATCCACCAGCTCATCCATACAACAAACAAACATCAACAACCAGGAAGCAGCTTCACCTCTGATCACACACACACTCAACTCTACTCACTCACCTGGAGGATCAACAACACTAAGATAGATGATGCTGAGATCCCATAAGCGTGTTTCTCTCACATCAGCTCAACACTCGTATGTCATTAATCGTCACATTCTGTCTGTCCTGCAGATCCACCCGGTTCTTAAAAGATGGATGCTGATAAAATGGATCAAAGTGACCATCCCAGTGCAAAATGACAACTTCTGACTGCAGGTAAGCTTTTGTCCACTTTAAAAATTTGATCTTGTTGTTTGGAGCTCGACATGTCAGAGTGACGTCCTGTCCAGACTCAGCTGTGATGAATTTATGGTCTGAAAGAGGAAACAACACAGAGCAGAGAGGTTAAAGGTCAAAGTACAATTATGAACTGAATGATTGACTTTAAGTATTTTATTTATTTCCTTTGACATTTAAGTTTTTAATCATGTTGGATTTAATGAACCTCTGAACATCCACCAGGTCACCAGTGACCCACTGAGGGGGAATTTTAGCCTCATGCTAAACATGCAAAGAGTCAGAAACTACAAGATGTTAGCTTCTACAGAACAACAACATGTGCTGATAATAAGTGAACATAATATGTGAGAGAAAGCAAGTGTCCACCCAGCCTCGTGTCTCCTTCACACACAGAGAGACAAACTGAATCCAGATTAAAATAATCCTCCTGTACTTCTTGTTATCTCAGAGAGAAACTCAGTTCAGTTCAATCTCACCTGCAGAGACGAAGACAAGGACAAACAGCAAAGTGGAGCAGAGCAGCGCAGTGCCAGCAGCCATCCCTGTGTCAGTTTTCAGTGCAATTTCAATTATCAATCGATAATTTTTTTTTCACTTTGTTGTCACTGTTTGCCTTTTTTAGATGATGTCACATCATCTATGTGACTGTCTTTACGACAGTCCAGTTCAGTTTCCAAATATTGATCCACTGATCCACCTCAACACAGAGACAAACTACAGCATTTCATCCATTTACACACAGCTTCATCAACACTAACTCCACACACTCAGCTTACCAGTGACTGTCAGGTTAACCATGTTACTGATGGGACCCTCTCTGGACTCACACCAGTAAACTCCACTGTCCAGTTGGACAATGTGGTTGATGATGCATAAAATACCGTCTAATCTTCCAAACCCACCTCCACACAGAGTCCTGTTTCCCTTGCTTGTGTTTCTCCTCAGAGTCCATCCAGCAGAGCTGTCGTCCTCCTCACAGCTCAGAGACACAAAGTCTCCTTTAAAGAACTGAGAGCTGCTGGGACTCACAGTCAGACGAGCTGTGGGAGAAATGATTAAAATAAAGAAGACCATGAGAAAAAGCTTTTTCACAAAGAAACCAGGAGAATCTTTGTTGTTGTGTTTCAAATGAGGGCAGAAAATGATCCAGGAGTTTAGTTCATGCAAAAGATAATCTCCCAAAATCCTGCCCATGTATCATGAAATAACTTTTTAGAGATGCTGCTCTATGATATCATACAGATACAAAAGTCTAAACATGACAGTCTGCATTCTGAGCTTTAACCTCACAGGGATTACTTGTGCATACACTGACCTCATGATATCTATTATAAACATTCATCATTAAAGACAGGAAATTAGGAAACGAACAACATTTTCTCTCCAAGTTAAACAGAGATTTGCAATCTGTCTGCAGGTAAAAACTTAACAGATTAATTCAATTTCTAAATTATTTATTTTCATTCCTTCCTTCAAGAAATCGATCTGTTGGTAGCCATGTGCTCATCCTGTGTCACAGGACCAAGAAAGCCTCGTTAAAAAGCAAACATTGATGGTCACGTTTTATATCACCTTTTAGTCCTCTTATTTTTAATTGGGTTTTTGTTGGGATTTAAACATTTAAAACACTTTATGTTTAAGAATCTGTTCCTTTCTGCTGTTATTAAAATCATTAACTAGTATTTTGGGACTAGTCTACAGAAAACACATTACTTCCCTCTTTTTTACTGAAAAGTCCTAAAGTTTGGTGAAACTCCCAAAACTCTTAATATAAAGACTGGAACACTTTTGCTAGATTGATAGAACTTTATTAATCCCTCAGGTAGGTTCCTCTGGGAAATTCAGTTTCTGGTAGCAGAACACCAACAGAAATTTGCATAGTAGAAATTAGAAAAAAAAAAAAAGGCGAAAAAGAGAATATAAATATAAGCATAAATATAGAATATATAGAGAGAGGCTTATTTATATATGCTGTACACACACACACATTTATATATATATGTGTGTGTGTGTATATATATATATATATACATATACACATATACATATATACATATACACATATACATATATACATATACACATATATGTGTATACATATACACATATACATATATACATATACACATATACATATATACATATACACATATACATATATATGTATATACATATACACATATACATATATACATATACACATATATGTATATACATATACACATATACATATATACATATACACATATACATATATACATATACACATATACATATATATGTATATACATATACACATATACATATATACATATACACATATACATATATACATATACACATACACATATATATGTATATACATATACACACATACATATATACATATACATATATACATATATACATATACACATATACATATATGTATATACATATACACACATACATATATACATATACACATATACATATATACATATACACATATACATATATACATATACACATATACATATATATGTATATACATATACACATATACATATATACATATACACATATATGTATATACATATACACATATACATATACACATATACATATATACATATACACATATACATATATATGTATATACATATACATATATATGTATATGTGTATATGTATATATGTATGTGTGTATATACATATACACACATACATATATACATATACACATATACATATATACATATACACATATACATATATATGTATATACATATACACACATACATATATACATATACACATATACATATATACATATACACATATACACATATACATATATACATATACACATATACATATATATGTATATACATATACACACATACATATACACATATACACATATATGTATATACATATACACATATACATATATACATATACACATATACATATATACATATACACATATACATATATATGTATATACATATACACACATACATATATACATATACATATATACATATATACATATACATATATGTATATACATATACACACATACATATATACATATACACATATACATATATACATATATACATATATACATATATACATATACACATATACGTATATACATATACATATACATATATATATATATACACACATATATATACATATACACATATACATATATACATATATACATATACACATATACGTATATACATATACATATACATATATATATATACACACACATATATATACATATACACATATACATATATACATATACACATATACATATATATATATATATATATATATATATATATATATATATATATATATATATATATATATATATATTTATATAGCCAAGGTGTGAAAGCGGGTGTGGGACCTAATCAGCCAGGGTTTCGGGTGAGCTCATTGTGAAACCTGGCCCCACCTTGTCATGTGAATTCCTGAGGTCAGATGGCCCAGGATGTGAGTGGGCGTTAAGGCGTCTGGGGAGGGAACTCAAAACTGGATTATAGATGGCAGACAGTTGGTGTCGTAAACCACCGCCTCTGTTCAAAGATGGTCGCTCACAGTGGACATAGATGGCCTCTTTCACTCCTCTTTCAAACCATCTGTCCTCTCTGTCCAAAATGTGAACATTGGCATCCTCGAAAGAGTGACCTTTGTCCTTTAGATGCAGATGGACTGCTGAGTCTTGTCCTGTGGAGGTGGTTGATCTGCGGTTGAGTTTAGACAAAGATAGAAAGAATAAATATATTATACCACACACACAGGTTAGGATTGCACTGCCCTGATGTTGTCAGCATTCAACACCAGTATAACTCTATTTAGGCCCATAATGCATTTTATCCTTTCAGAGAATGCATTTTTGACCATTTCATTATGATGCTTTATTTTATTTATAAATTACTCCTCTCCATTATTTTGTGTGACATCTCTTTGCTCCCACCACAACAACAGATTCACAAGAACACTTCTCATAATCTGAGGTTCAGATGTCAGATCACACAGGAGGAAAGACACATTATAGCTGCACAGAAGAATTTGAAATAGTTCAACTTTAATTAAGAGACTTTGTAACATGTTGTGACCCTCATTGATCATTCTCATATGATTTGATTGTTTGTTATTTCGAGGAGTTTGCATTACTTGTGACTTTTTAAACTGTAACAGACGCACAACAGACCCGACCACATTTCAATGCTTTTCAACACTTTATTTAGGTTGCTGCTCCTTCAGCTCTCAGCTGCAGATTATCAGCTGCCAGCCACACACACAACAACAACAAACTCAGGAGCCAGTCCAGCCTTAAATGCAGTGGTGGTGTGATGAGCTGATGCCGCTAAGGTGTGGTTTTAAAATGATTCTTTTACATAAGAAAAACATTTAAAATTCATTCAAAAATAAATGCTGCAGGCCATTTGAAGTTTTGATAGATGTCATCAATATACTTTTCTTCTTTCAGAGATGCCTGATCCCACAATAATCCAGCTGAGCAAAGACAACACCAGGTTGCTTATTTTAGTCATAAAAACAAGCAGGCAAAGAGAAACACAAATATTACACTCTATAAATAATGACTTATAAATAAAATAAATAATTCCTACATCTAAATCATTTTTTATGTTATTTTTTATGTTTTGCAGAACCGGTGCACAGGTACACACACACACACACACACACACACACACACACAAACACACACACACACACACACACACACACAGACCCAATAGACTCTTTCTGTCCACTATGATCTTTTCCTACAGTAATGACATCAGCTTCTTCTTACAGCAATACTCTTTAAGGTCTGGGAGTGGGTTTAAAGGGAATAATCTCAATATTCTAGCCTCCTGCTTGAGCTGTCTAGCGTTGGTGAGGATGGTAACCATAGCAACAGTAACATTATTTTAACTTCCCTCCTTCAATTTTCCTCCATTTCCTGCTTTGCACTGATATCATTTTGGGTTGAAGCTGTGTGGCTCCGACCCTGAATATTTTGACTAAAATGTCAAATCTGATTGTTGGTCATTGCATTTAAAAAAAAAATCAAACTCATCAAACTCATGTATTCTGCTTCAACAATTCAGGGTCACAAGGTATTGGACCATATCGCAGCTAACAGGAAGCTACTCTGGACAGGTCGCTCATCTGTTACCGGGCTGACACATTCACACCTACAAGCAATTTAAATTCACCAATAAACCAAACCCCACTAACTCTGTGGACTGTGGGAAGAAGATGGAGAATCTGGAGAGAATCCACACAGACATGGAGAGAACATTCATACTCCACACTGAAAGACCTCAGACAGACAGTGGATTTGAAACCAGTGCAAAGCAGCATGCCACCCTGCTGCCTGTGTTAGGCATAGTGAATTACACAGTGGACTGAACTATTTACTTATTTAATACTGTCATTTATTTTAACAGATCACATTATTTGCATAAGATCCTAGGCCAAGATGATTTTGTTTGTTTAACAGAATTTGGAAATTTGTAGTTATTTGTTGTTGAGAAAGTTTGTAAAATGCTATACTTTTTATCCTGTTTATTTATGTCATTATTGTAGTGAGGTGATGGAGCAGCAGGTCAGCATTGCCATCTCTAAACCAGCTGAAAGTTCATGACACAAAGTGGTGACAAACTGTTTACAATGAGTATCCAAAAGTTCATTCGGTTGATCTGCACGTAGTATTTTCAGTGGGAGAAACATTTCGTCACTCATCCAAGTGACTTCTTCAGTCTCAGCTGACTGCAGGTTTCCCCAAATCTTATAAACTGTATATTTGGATAATGACTGAAACCAGCCCACTGAGGTATGTCTGTGAAGGTTCTCAGTCATCCAGGTCATTGTAGTCTAAGGAGCTTGGAAAGAAAAGCGTCTGGACTTCTTTAAGTTGCTTGAAGACGTTTTTTCAATTCAATTCAGTTTTATTTATATAGTGCCAAATCACAACAAAAGTTGCCTCAAGGCGCTTTATATTGTACAGTAGATCGCACAATAATAAATACAGAGAAACCCAACAATCATATGACCCCCTATGAGCAAGCACTTTGGCGACAGTGGGAAGGAAAAACTCCCTTTTAACAGGAAGAAACCTCCGGCAGAACCAGGCTCAGGGAGGGGCGGCCATCTGCTGCGACCGGTTGGGGTGAAAGAAGGAAAACAGGATAAAGACATGCTGTGGAAGAGAGACAGAGATTAATAACAAATATGCTTCGATGCAGAGAGGTCTATTAACACATAGTGAGTGAGAAAGGTGACTGGAAAGGAAAAACTCAATGCATCATGGGAATCCCCGGCAGCCTACGTCTATTGCAGCATAACTAAGGGAGGATTCAGGGTCACCTGGTCCAGCCCTAACTATATGCTTTAGCAAAAAGGAAAGTTTTAAGCCTAATCTTGAAAGTAGAGATAGTGTCTGTCTCCCGTTTCACCTCTCATCCAAGAAGCTTCTTCAGTTCTAAGGGTCAAATGGTGGAGAGTCCCAGATTTAAACCCAGTGGGAGTATCCCCCCAAAGAGGGACAAAGGACCCCCTGATGATCCTCTACCTAATCACATGAGCCAAGGTGTGAAAACCTTACTTACCTGGATGATTGTGCATGCATCAATATGTCTACAATGAGGCTACTATCAGCTGCAGCTCTTTGTCTGACTAACAATGTAACATGCTTCGTACACCATTGAATTCATCCTGTGCTGACCATTATAACATTTGTAAAATGGAGATCACACAACAAACATGACTTACTTGATACTGACAATGTGAAGGGTTCACTCCACTCTGTTGAAGAATATCGGTCATAACCGCGTCGACTCTTACACATGTAGTCTCCACTGCTGTACTCAGAAACTACAAATCTCAGAAAATTATAGGGTATCAGCTGTGTGAGTGTCCTGGGTCCTCTCCATTCAGAAAACCACTCAGTGGTTTCACCTCCTTCCTGCACCTCACATGTCAGAGTGATCATCTCACCTCTGAATAACTGAGGCCAGTTGGGTTGTTGTTTTATAACAACTTTAATGGAAACTGTTTACACACATTAACAGTTGAGATACAAATAGAAACATGAAATCAACACAGAAAACTTGACATTGTATGTTTGATAATCATGAGTGAATGTATATTTCAAACTAAATTACTGACTCACAGTCAGACGAGCTGTGAGAGAGATGATTAAAATAAAGAAGACCATGAGAAAAAGCTTTCTCACAAAGAAACCAGGAGAATCTTTGTTGGTGTGTTTGAGGTGAGGGCAGGAGTTTAGTTCATGCAACAGATATTTTTTTTTAGACTCCAAATCCTTCACAGAGAGCACAAAATAAATCTTTAGAGGTGCTGCTCTCATACAGACATAAAAGTCCAAACACAACAGCCTGCATTCTGGTCTTTAATCTCACGGGGATTACTTGTGCATACACTAACCTCATTATGTTTATTATGAACATTCGTCATTAATGACAGGAAATGAGATAAACCACAACATTTGTTGAAACTTTCTCTTCAACTTAAACAGATATTTGCAATCTGTCTGTATTTAAAGACTTAACAGATTAATTTACTTTTTGCATTATTTATTTTCATTCCTTCTTTCAAGAAATCGAGCTGTAACAGAAAAACCTGCTGGCTGATGCTAAACGTGTGTCACACGACCAAGAAAGCCTCGTTAAACAGCACACAGTGATGGTCACATTTTTTATCATCCACCTTTTAGTCCTCCTATTTTTAAGTAGGTTTTTTTTATTGGGATTTAAACATTTAAATCACTTTATGTTTAAGAATCTGTTCCTTTCTGATATTAAAATCATTAGGGACTAGTCTACAGACAACACATTACTAACCTCTTCACCTCTTCTCTCTTTTTTTACTGAAAAGTCCTAAAGTTTGGTGAAACTGTGCAAACTCTTAATATAAAGTCTGAATCTCTTTTGTAGTCATGGTAACTTTGACTGGTTTATACTGTTTGAATCAGCCTCTGAGCTCCATTTCAGTGTGTGATGTCACTGACAATGCAGTGGCCAAATTTTAAATCAAACATTAGTGAAGCAGGACATTTTTAATGCATCGTCACAGCTTTACAGGCTTGTTTCATTTCTCAGAGACACATATTAAAGCTAATCTGTCTCCATTGTTGTGCTACTTCTTGGTACTTGTGACTCAGTTACACTTGTAGGCCTGTTTTATGGTCTTATATTTGTCATTTAAAAAAATGTTCCCTCACCTTGGTTTGTTGCACAGCAGAGCAGCGACATCAGGACTGAAAGGAAAGCCCAAGAGATAAAGAGTCAATAGATTTTCATGTGTTTTTGTTTAAATACTAAATATTCACTACATGAACAGTGACCTCAAGCTGAGTGTGAGACTGATAAACAGGATGTGCTCTGTAGGTGGAGGTGAGGATGCAGTTTAACACCACCATAGTTTATCTGCACCATCGACCACTAAATCTGAGTTTTTAACTCATTTAGTGAAGTGAAAATATGAAGCTGTTAAAATCTCCTGTTAAAGGCAAAAGCCCAGCCGGATTACAGCACCTGAGGCATCCACCTGTACTTCTTTTTATACTGTGTAACCACATTTACTGTTTTTACTGTTACACCGTTTTTTCTTTTGTTATTAAAAGGTTTTAAGTCTTCAGTAAAAGCAAATGCCTCTGAAATGCTCTAACCCACAGGAGCCAAACGATCTTAAATATACATATGACAAGAGCATGTGGTACTTTCAGAGCACCACAGGAGAAGTGTTTGTCCCATTGTGCCACACAGATCTGAGACCTTTTTGTTCCACTGCAGCTCTTGAGCTGCATCCTGTCAGTAGCAAAGTTTGGGGGCTCTGTGGTTTCTCTGCAGCACTTCTCAGTGAAGAAACTCCTTTTTAGTTTTAAGCTAGGGTGTGAATGATGAGCTTTATTAAAGCAACACACTCAAAGTGACAGAATAAAAGCCTGTTTTGTTTTTTGTTTTTGGTTTGTTTTTTTGTCTTGTATTCTGTCTTGTGTTCTTTGAGGGATGTATTTGCATTAAAAATCCGCACTAATTAAAAAAAAAAAGAAAAAAGAAAAATAATATAAATAATAATACTAATATTAACCCTACAAGGGATAAAAAAAAACGACCCCACGCCACATTTGTGTCGCCTACTGGTCTAAAATTATTTTTAAGCATAGTGGAAAGAGATCCACGCAAAAACACAGCTTTGCTGTAAAAAACCCACATGTAGGCTACACAGCTGTGAGAGCTGGACTTTTATAAAACATCCTTATTTGTTTTTTTTTAATCAAATCATTGTTGTTGTTACAATAAATGTGACTCCCTGTCGTTTGTAGTCTGAATAAAGCCTGAATGTGTTCATCGTCACAGCCAGTAGGGGGAGCTCTGAAGGAAAAGAGTGACTGAAACGCTTTTATCCCACGCACCCCACGCGTCAGACAGACACCCGGCATCCATTCAGACGCAGATCTCTGAAAAAACAGTCTCGTTTCGGTCACGGATCAAAGCTTGTGTTTGTTGTCACTTAAGGTGGATTTGCACTATTATTTTTCCTCGATGGAGTTTCTAAACTGGCTGTTGAAGCGTCCCGAACAGAATGATGGGGCAAAACTCCTCTGCGATCAGAGGCAGCGCGCTGCTTGCCAGGGAAAAGTTTCAGCTACACCCCTGGGCAGCGAGAGAAACCACACAGTTGCCCGAGACTCCTGAGCGCAACCTGGAGCCCAAAAACAATGAATGGGTGAGTTTTTAGTTGGTTTTTAATTCTTACTTAAGCGCAATGACACCAACACCAAATCACCAGGAAATCCCCACTTTTGACTTCCTGAAATTTGTATCTGCTCTAACTTCTTATAGCAACCTTCATCCTTCACCGTCACACATATGTAACACGTTTCTGTGAATGACCTTGAAGCAGCTGAGAGGGAGGGTTAACACGTTGCACTTTTCATGTGGCTGCTGTGAACTGCGTGATTTTTCTCTCCACTTTAAACTGCAAACCGCGTTTGTGGGAGATGTGCTGTATCAGCTGCTTCTTCTCGCTGCTTCAGTCAGGGTGTGCACCTAATGTTTCCTTATGCTCCTGTGACCATCTCATGCTGGCATCTCATATTTTATATCGTGTAGTGTCAGTGAACATATTTTTCGTTGCGTAAAAACTGCACGTGTGGCTTTAAGAGCCGATCAGCAGCAGCAGAGGGCGTCAGTGATCAGCTTTGGTTTAAAATGGGTTGGGAGAGCCGGAGCTTCAAGAGCATCGCGGTTTATTTTAGTGTCGTGACGTCTGCTGTCACCAGAAGTGTCTGCAGAAAGAAGGAGGTTTGTAGGTGCAATCTGCTCACAGACAGTAAACAAAAACAGGAAGTCCCGAAGTTACACTGAGTGTTCAGGGACCTGCATACAATCAGCTAACCTTTATATATTCTAGCCTATTAGTTAGAAAGCATCATTTAAAAAATGACTTGTTATATAAAGAGTGACTGTGGTGATAAACAGAAGTTTGATCCTAAAACTGAGAGGAAATAACAATGTGATTAAGCTGTACAAGCTTATATTGTTGACATATGGGCGTGAATATGAAAGTGAAACTAACCACTCCTAAAAGGAACAAAATTTCAGACAGTAAACGCGCCAATTCTCGTTCAATGTCTGCACAAATGTCGTCGGTCGTGGTCTTCTTCTTCTCCCTTCACATCTTACTGGCTTCTGGATTGAAAGGTGAGTTCATGCGTTTAGAGACAAGACGAACAAGCAGTGGAGGAAATGACTCAACCTTTGCTAAAGAAAGTGGGCACTGCTTGATGGTAGTAATCACTGTATGATTATTAATACTGTGCATTGCATACACCGCAGTATTAATGTTGCAGTGTGTGCATGCACTGCACAGTTGCATCTATAAAATGTAAGTATATATGTAGTTGCAATTCCTTTACTTTTGACAAACCAAACATCCCACAATTAAAAATCCACAAGCCACTGCTGCACTGAGATAATATTTCGTACCCAGGCAAAAGAAGTCCACTATCCAAACTTGAAAGTTGCGTTTTTATGGTTTATTTATCCAGTTTGGCAATAACAAGATCCATTATTTGTTACTTCCTGCTGCTTCTCCTGCAAAAAAAAAAAGCAAAATGGCCCTACAGCTCTTACTGACTAATTTAACAAAGTAACATCAAAGAAATAAAACATTGAAACAAAATATTAACCTACAAATAAACTTGTAAATAAACCCCAAAATATAAGTAAACTAACAACAAACTAATTTCAAAAATAATAAAAATAAAGAACAAATAGCTCCAACAATATATATTATATTAAATATGTTGTTGTCTATTGTTGTAGGTCAACCTGCCAAGGAGTGTGTGAGGCAGTACAGTCCTCTCCAGCTGTAACATTAAAGTGATAGACACATTAATGATACATGTTAATAATGAATACTTTTATTACTTTAGGCAACAAAGCTCAAAGTTTTGTTCTTGAAGTTGGATTCAACTGTCACTAAAATATTGAGTCAAGTATTGTTTTTGCAGCTTCTTAACAGTTATTCAATTTTTTACATGTAATACATCTATTTGATAGCACAGAGCCAGAGATGAGCCTGAGAATCAAGCTGTATTTATGTATGGTCAGATATTCTGATGTCCTGTGGCCTCTTCTGTGGCCACAGAAGAGGCCACAGAACAAATTTCCCACCTGTGGGACTAATAAAGGCCATCTTATCTTCTGCCTTGTAAATGTGATGTTTGCAGCTGTTTTTAAACCGAAGTTCTTTAGAAAACCAGGGAGGGTTATGCATAAGTTACCATGGTGATCTAACAAGCTGAGAGCCATTATTGTGACACTCTAAACTCTGACCTTCTACTTGTTGCAACAACAATTCAGAGTTCAGTACTTGCTGTGATCCGTAGTGTTGCTGTCAGAGGTCTCAGGCTGTGACTGTATCTGCTGAAGTATAGGTGGTAGACATGGAGTCCAACATGTTCTTCTGCATAATGCATGTCCATGACGTGCAGTATAACACGCTATTAATGGGGTTTTTTTCTCCTCTTTCTTTTTCATTCGCACAGAGCTCAGAGTGAGTCCTGGACAAGCTGCCACTCTTCAGTGTTGGGGTCCCAGAGATGCACACATCACCCTGCTGGAGTGGAGCAGACCGGAGCTCATCTCACAGGGTTATGTGTTCTTCTTCCAAGACCAGCGCTCATACGAGAACTACCAGCACGAGTCCTTTAAAGGCCGAGTGCAGCTGAGAGACTCATCCATGATGGATGGAGACGCTTCTGTAACTATGAGGAACGTCAGCGTGAGCGATACGGGTATATACAAGTGTGAGATTACAACCAGCAAGACAAGCAGTGGCCAGAGAGTCGTCAGCGAGTTCAAGCACTCCATCAACCTCACAGTCACAGACACAGGTGAGTTTGTAGAGGTTGAGATGACTGCTTTAACAGAACAGCTGTTTTTAAGGGTATGCTTCACACCTCAGAGGTATGATGTTGGCTTTTTCCATGCTCAGAGTGGTTCTCTGTCCAGGTATGGTAAAGTACCTCATGAAATCCTCACAGGAGGCTCTAACAGTGGGCTAACTTTCCTTCTGCTTGTACGTATGTGATGTAGAAATAGTTTTATCCAATGAGAAGCTTCCTGTTGTGGTGGGTGGATACTTACACATACTTCTGCATGTTTTATGCATTTATTTTTGAAAGGTTCTGCACATGATAAACATGCAACAGTTTGAAAAAGAAAACAAAAGTGACACACTGCTGAATGATCTTTTTCTGCTTCTGTTAACTGATAAAAGTGATATGAAACATCAGCACAGAGATGCTACCCTGCAGTTATTAACTAAACGGCTGCAGACACATTCATCACTTACTTTTCTGACATCCAGCTCACTGCCAGCAGCTTTGAAATCACCTCTAACTGTTACAGATATTTTAAATTGTAAAACAAGAACTATTTACAGCCTACCTGGTAGCTGAGTCTTCAAACCTGTATTTTGTTTTGTTTTTTGCTCTGCAGGTTTCACAGAAGGAGACTCGAAAGAAAGAGGACACAAGGATGCATGTTTTTATGCTATTGTGTTAATTCCTTCATGCGGACTTTTTCTTGGTGTTATGGTTTTTGTTACTGTAGCTGTAAATATCTACAGAAAAAAGCAATCATCAAAATCCAAATCATACCAGCATGAATGGAAAGTGTGAACAGCTGGCATGAAATGTTCAGACCTGTTTAACCTCAACGACTGAGGTTTCTGCTGTTCCACAAAAAATGAAAATTCAGAAGTATGTATATATATATATATATACATATACATAGAGAGAGAGAGAGACATATGCATTAATTTGGGTCTACCTTACAATATAAAGAGACTTGAGGCGACTGCTGTTGTGATTTGATGTTATATAAATAAAATTGAATTGAGTTGTTCATTCATCTTAACTGTGTTTAAAAGTGACTTGAAGCAACTGGGTGGCCCTGATGAAACTGAATTAAACTGAAAAGTTTTTTTGAGTGTGTTGACACACATCTGATTACATCATAGAATTAAAATGAGTGATGTCACATCTAGATTTGAGGTAGGAGGTTTGCTTGGTGGTTTCCATATGAGGAATTTTCTTTGTAGGAGGTTATTTTGGATTCATTCCCTTCAATCTTTATCTAAAACTGTTCTGCAAGTCCACACAGCACACACCCCCCCCCCCCACGCACACACACACACACACATAAAACATATTAAGGATTATACATAGTTACACCCTTTTTACACGTTCTTTTCTACTCTGTAATATTCTTGTCAATTTTGGGGGGTATTAGTTTATAATCACCTCTGTCAATCCTTGATATTTATAATTGAGTGATCTGTATATATTAGTATTTCTAAATGTGTAAAATCTGTAACATAATGTAGTGTTTGGAGTTTAGTCTGTTACTGTTACTATTTTTACCATTTCTTCTTGGACCAACTGTAACCCACATTATTTCCTTAGGGATTAATAAAGTATTCTGATTCTGATTGTTTCAGGATGACCTGCCATTATACATCTGCTTACCTGTATCTTTTGCTCGTTTCTCTTTTTTCTAAACTGAGCACCTGATGACTTTGAACTTTTCTTGTCCATCTTCCATTGGTTTCAATTTTGCACTCCAGTATGAACACAAATCCCCCAACCCGAGGATCGCCACAACATAACCTAATAGACCTACACCTTAGTTCACAGATTCACTTTGTCTAAGGTGTTTTTCTGGGATTTCGCACAACCCAGGATTCAAATCATGAATACATAATGGGCTTGGATTTACAACATTATGAATTAAACGTGCTCTATCTGGGATCAGCCGGTGTTGTGCCAAAAAGTGATTGCCTGCCAAAAACTGATTTCCAATACATAAAAAATGTATTTTTTATGTGTAATATCTTTAGGTATGTTGGTAAATAGACTTCGGTGAACAGCGTTTACAAAGGGGTTATATGTAGGATTAAAAAATTATCTGTTTTTTCATGTATCTTTACAACTCTGTGTTATTCTACTGACATTATAACCAATCCGGTCCTTTATCCCCACTTAAAATATTTTTACAGAACTATTGTAATATTTGCGGCCATTTCTGCTGTCCTCTTGGCCAACTTACTCTTACAAAAGACATTTTTAATGTTAATGAGATTTTATTTAACTGCATAAATCAAGGGTGTAGATTTGGCATGGACGGAAGGGACGTGTCCCCACCAATATCCAGCGATTACTGAATTGTCCCCACCAATAATTTGAACTCTTCAAGTAAAGAAAAACAAACCCGATAGAAAGAAATAAAGATCTGTCAACGTCTCATTCACCCAGCAGTGCAGAAAGAGTTAAATTAGTCTAAAATTGTATGTAACCATGAATAACTTGTTGCCATGTCCACCAGGAGAGACTGGACAGTATAGATGTAAAACAAATATGCCAGCAGTTTATCTCAGTTAACGAGAGGAGAAGGCATGTGTTTGGCTCCTTCACATAGTGGACATTGAGTTGTTGTGTGGGGCACCAGTAGTCCATGTCTGTTGCTGTAACAGTAGTTCATGTTTAGAATAAAAAATCCCAGCTCACTGATTTGATTGGGGCAATAGTGCCTAAAATGTTGCATCATTTTGCTGAGAGATCTTTTACTTTGTGGTAATCTTAGATGAGTAGTTTTATGGACATAAACCACCAGGTCATTCAGTGTTCCCTTAGTGCTAATATATCAGAGATGTTGGTGTACTATAACTGAAGGAATGTTGTTAAGTCCTTAAAGTCATATTCTTTATTGTCATGACTGTATTTGAAGCTATTTTTATTTTTGTATGACACCTGATTTATATGGAATATGGCTGAAGTAAACTAAAGCCTAAAATACTTAGTCAGTCATTTGTTTAATAGTAATTTAACATTATATAATTCACATATAAAACTATGAATTGTAATTTTAAATGGTTTAAAAGCATGTACAATAGCATATGTAGGCAAGTATATTTCTCCTTTTTTATCAAGAAGCAAAAACAAAAAGGGAAAAAAAAGAAACGGCAGGGTTCGGTGGTTGAATCATCCGTCCCCACCAACGCCAAAACCAAATCTACGCCCTTGGCATAAATAAAGATCATAAGTCACTGCCAAAAACTGATTGCGGCTTCAACCTTGTTACACGAATGTTGTTTGTGGCTCCAGATGACTTTATGTCATCTATGAGGGATGCATTTGACATATGTTTCACATATTATAGCCCAACAAGTTATAGCAGTCTAAATACGAGCAGTCAGTTTACCCCTGGTCCTAAAGTGTATATTCATTTTCTTACTCTTCTTATATTTATTGTTTGTTTACTTGCACTGCTGTAACTGGAGCCTCGTCGTCTCGTCTCTCTATATACTGGACTGTATGTAGCGGAGATGACAATAAAGTTTACTTTGACTTCAGCAGCGCGCAGGCGCACCGAGGGCTCTCGCGCTCACTTTTCGCGTATAGAATTTTGAAAAAACATCGGTGCAAATTATAAAACTTTATCACAACGTTTGGTGTTTTCGTGTTTGTTGGTTTGTTTTTATTTTGTTTTATTTTGCGAGTTGGTTATTAGATGCTGCTCCAGCCAGCCAGAGACTCCCCCGCCGCCCCGCCCTCTCCTCCCTGTGCCGCAAGCAGCAGGCGCACCTCGCAAACGGAGGGCGCCCTTACTCCCAGCAAATGGGTGATAGAAAACCGATCGGTGATAGAAAACCGATCGGTGCCTATGCCATTCCCAGTATGCGCTGGCTGATGTCGGGACAGCATGGGTAAGAGCAATTTTTTTGCCGATGCCCGTGATGCCGCCCCCACCACGATGCCGCCCTGGGGAACCACCCGTGTCCACCATATCAAAAACCGCTACTGGGTGTAATTAAAGGAACATGTCAGAATATGAACTGTCTCTGGATGCTGTTTTACTTTCTCATCATCTTCTCTCCTTGTAAATAAATCACCCAGCTGAACATAAACACAACCGGTCAACATTTTTGCTTTAATAAGAATAAAGCAAAAATCAGAAATAAAATCACCAAAATTAGTTAGAGAACGAAGCAGCCATCTGCTGCAACCGGTTGGGGTGAGAGAAGGAAGTCAGGATAAAGACATGCTGTGGAAGAGAGACAGAGATTAATAACAAGTACGATTCAATGCAGAGAGGTCTGTTAACACATAGTGGGTGAAGAAGAAACACCCAGTGCATCATGGGAATTCCCCAGCAGTCTACACCTATTGCTGCATAACTAAAGGAGGATTCAGGGTCACCTGGTCCAGCCCTAACTATATGCTTTAGCAAAAAGGAAAGTTTTAAGCCTAATCTTGAGAGTAGAGATAGTGTCTGTCTCCCAAATTAGATGGATGGAACAGGGGACCAAGAATTAGGCAGGAAGCCCACACAGGAATATCTGAATAGAAATAAAGATGGTGGAGACAGCTGATGGAGAAGAAACTGATTTAGAGGCTCATGTGCAGCTAAAATACAGATGAATGACATGAAAAGAGGCCTCAGTTTACACAATAACTGTTAAAGTAAAAGTCATCTCATACTTATCCAAGTACATAATGTTTAGCTGCCAAATACTCTAAAAGTGCCTACAGCAGAATTACTTGTTACACACAAAAATATTCACGAAATGACCTCATCATAAGTGTTGTTTCATTAATGTGTGTATCGCTTTTATTGGGGATTATTTTAATGTCTTGTGTACTGCTGGGTAGCTTCAGCTATATTAGTACAGTTTTAGTGTTTCATTATATAGGTGGTGCAGTAAGTATAACCTTGCACTCCTTACTTTGGATACATCCATGCTTTTCATCTTTCTGTGGGGAAAATTATTATTATTATTTTTGTTTATTAATTTTGCTCCTGATGGCAGCTAAAAATGTTGTGAAACCGCTTAGATGCTATTAAGACTGGAAAAGAGCTTATGACATTTAGCCAATCTGTTTTCTTTTCTATCCTGTCAGCTGCAGCCTCGGTGCTGTTAAAGGATTTGAGAGCGGAGGTGTGTGGATCAATACTGAAATATCGATTCTACGAGATATGTGTGTTCTAGAACTGATTCTCATATTAAAATATCGATATTTTAGTAAAGTGGGGGTAAATTGTTAGTTTATGATTAGCGGGACACAGTGGAAAGTCTCTTACTTTCTTCTTCCGCCTGTCAGTGATATGCGAAATATAAACTGTATAAATGCATGGCTGATACGTGCTCCTTCACTCAGTTCATTATAATAAGCGGAGTCACGTGTGGAGCAAAAGTGCTGATGTTTAGAAAATGGAAAATCCCCGCATCCTGTAATCGACAGATTCTCATTTGTTCAAATTGCAGGATATGCTGGGTGTCATTAAAACATACACATACAGCAGTAAAACAGCCACTGTACGCTTTAAAAAGAAAAATACAAGTCAAAATATTTCATACATAAGACAGAGAGGCTAGATAACACGTATCTATGAAGTGCCATCCTCATTGATGCTGGAGGAGGGGCTTTAGCGGAAGATCCGCTGCAGGCTGCGGTCTCCCTGAGCAGGTTGGCATTTCTCTGTTGCGACCTGGTGAAAACAGTCTCTCAGAGGAGTGTGGGAGTTCCAGTCTTGGATCACAGCTTTTTTGTTTTTAACTGAAGACGGATTTTCTCTTTTTTTTCCTCCTTCGGAGTTTCTTATCTGGCTGCGGAGGCGCCTGACCGGGCTACCTGAGGGTGAACGGAGCGGCTTACGCCTGGAGCCCAAAAACAATGACTAGGTGAGTTTTTATTTCTTTATTCAGTGCAATGGCACCGACACTAAATCCCTGGAAATTCCCACGTTGATTTCCTGACATTTGTATCTGCTCAGACTTCTTGTAACAGTCTTCATCCTTCACACATACGCTACACGTGTCTGTGGATGACCTTGGTGAAGCTGTGGGCTGTATTCTGTGCGCACTCTCTCCCCCTCTCTCTCTAGGGTAGTAGGCGGAAGTCGATCGCCACATTTTATCGAGTTTGAAGAAGCAGCGGCTTAATTTTGTGAGAGGCACCGGAGAAGGAGCGTTAACGTGTTGCGCTTTTCATGTGGCTGCTGTGAACTGCGTGATGTTTCTCTCCACTTTAAACTGTAAACCGTGTTTGTGGGAGATGTGCTGTGTCAGCGAAGCTGCTTCTTCTCAGGGGAATTATGCTGAATTCAGCTTGTGCGCGTAAAGTGAACTTCTTGACTCTAACACAGTTTAAGATATAATAGCGACCTTTCCTTATATTCATGTGATGCATCTCATAGTTTATATCGTGCAGTGTAAGTTAACATTTTTATTTATTATTTTAAAAACTGCAACCCTGGTTTTAAGAGCCGATCAGCAGCAGCAGCAGAGGGCGTCAGTGATCAGCTTTGGTTTCAAGTCAGTTGAGCTTCGCTGTTTCCTTTAGTATTTGTACGTGCAGCCTGCCCACAGTTTAGAAAAAAAGGAAGTACTGAAGTTACACTTGGTGGAGCAATAAACAAACAAACAATGCATGCAGTTTTACGTCTCAGGGCTGTAATGTGCAGCTGTCACTGTAGAAGAGCAATGAGCAGCAAATGATAAGCATGTGAGAGCGTTATGATCAGAGTACTGCTACACAAACAAACAGCATCACCCGAAGCATAGCAGATTTACATCCAGTGTCCAGTATATTAGGAACACCAAGCTCACACTGAGTCAGTCTAACCCAGAGGTCGTGCAGCTCATTTAATCCTCACTGATAATGGTAATATAACTGCTGTGGTCATTTTAAAAGCCAGCGAGGATTACTTCTTACCAGGGTCTGTGTCCTGATTTAAAATTATTTTGAACTACGATCTTTAAATCCTCCGCCTGTCCCCACCCTGACAAAGAGGAAGCAGATGTTGAAAGAGAGATGTGACCAAAGCTGACCTTTATGTTTGTGTTGTTGTCACAGACCGCGCCAAATACTAAAGTCACAGACTGAAATAAACAAGGAAAATAAAAACTACGACATGAGCTTCCCTGTTTCTCTCTCTATATTTTTTTGCTGGGGATGTTTGTGAGGAATTTCCTTCCTCCTCTCTCCGCTTGATCACGGAGTCACGTGACAGTAGGACAATAACAACACACAGTGGGGCTGGAGGAACGGGAAAGTCCCTGCGGAGACCCGAATCTTTACAGAACAGAGAAAAACATTGATCCTTTCACATTAGCATTGATTTGATATCAATATCGGGGTTGTATGTGCCGTCTATATTTGGATCGATCCGCCCACTACTACCAAACAGCAGGCCGACCGTTGGGCGACCTGCAGAAATGTCGTCGGTTGTAGTTTTCTTCTCCCTCCCGATGTTGGTGGCTTCAGCGTTGAAAGGTGAGTTTCTTGTGTTTTGAGGTGACATGAACTGACAGGTTCAGAAATGACTCATCCATCAAGAATGTAAACAGTGAAACAACGCACCGCAGCGTTTTCACGCTTCCGGGAATGCAAACAGCTGCTGCAGCAGTTACTCGTCTGATACCGTACTTGGAAGAAAATGTGAGCGACTTTAGAAGGAATTTGCCAACAAAATGTTTTTGACGCTAACATGGTGCCAGGCTGCAGAGAAAGTAAAGCAAGCTCTGACGAAACAGAATCAACTTGTTGTTGTTGATGATTTTACTGCTTTCCAAACTACTCCACTGTATATTAGATGAAGTATTGTACTTTGTACTCAATATTGTTTATTTTAAAACTTCTTCAATAATTTAAAATGTATCCAGTTTTAAAAAACCCATCTAAAATACTATGCTGTGTTATTAAAGTTTAAGCTACCAGGCAGTTCAGGAAAAACGTCTCCAGATGCAACATTAAAGGACTAGACTCATTAATGAAACATGTACACCATGTTGTTAATAATGAGTACTTTTATAACTTTCAGCTCTTTAAGGACATTTGGAAGCTCAAAGTTTTCTTCTTGAATATCTATCAAGAAATACTGCTTTCCCCACCAGGTTCAATATGAGTTACCATGGTGATCTAATAAGGTTAATAAGTAAGTTTATAAGTCTTGTTCCTTTATAGAGACCGAACATATATGAGTTTCATGCCCAGAGAGCTGCAGGAATCCATTACTTTGATTAATCCACTGATATTATTCAGACTTCCTCTGTTCAGTACTTCCTGACTGTCTACAAAAAGAAAAACTGCAGAGACAGAGTCCTCCTCTTCTGCAAAATGTATTTCCAAGACATGCAGTATGAAACACTATTAATGCTTTTTTTCTCCTCTTTCTTTTTCATTTATACAGAGGTTTGTGTGAGGCCTGGAGAAGATGCCACTCTTCAGTGTTGGGGTCCCAGAAATGCACACATCACCCTGCTGGAGTGGAGCAGGCCGGAGCTCATCTCACAGGGTTATGTGTTCTTCTTCCAAGACCAGCGCTCATACGAGAACTACCAGCACGAGTCCTTCAAAGGACGAGTGGAGCTGAGAGACCCATCCATGAAGGATGGAGACGTTTCTGTGATTGTGAGGAACGTCAGCATCAGCGATACAGGAACATACGAGTGTCAGATTACAACCAGCAGCACCAGAAATGGCGAGAGAGTCGTCAAAGAGTTCAAGCACTCCATCAACCTCACAGTCACAGAGTCTGGTGAGTCTGCAGACGTTCAGCTTACTGCGCTTAGAGCATGGGTGTTTATGGATGAGTGCTTTGGATTTCTGAAGTGTTGCATTGTCTTCCCAATCCTTTTCCTATCAATCCTTGTTTGGCAAAGGAGATTTTTGTATTTGTGTAACTGAAAACTCGAATAAAAACACGGAGAGGGTTTTAAATGTTTTCCCTTTGGTTGGAGGCATCACATATTCTTTATACAGAAAATAAATATGATTACATAAATAAGAAATTAGCACAAACTTTAGTTTGGCTCATAAAATCTTCATTACAGGTTTCAACAGAAGCACTTTGCTTCTGTTTTCTATCTGATGTGTTAATATTTTAATCAAATGAGAAGCTTCCTGTGGTGCTGGGTGTTAAAATGTTTGATATAGACTTCATCACACTTATATTTATTGGTGGTTGTTTTGGGGTTTTTTGCATGCTATGGTTTGTGAGTTTTGCATGCTTATTTTCATGCTGACACATAACTCTACTTGTGGTTCTGTCTCACTGAGCTCAAACGAGGGCAAAGCATGCAGCAGTTATTATTGCCCCGAGAGAGCTCAAGGTACTCTGAGGCTACGTCCACACTAGTCCGGATAGATTTGAAAACGGCGTTTTCATCTGAAAACGCTCCGCGTCCACACTGGCGTTTTCAGTCGTTTTCACAGTTGTGCGTCCACATTGAAACGGATGAAAATGCTTACGTTCCAGTCCTGCGCATGCGCAAAAGTGAGTGAGAATTAAAGAATATGAAGAAATGCTATCTGGAGCATGTACAAACTGATATTCATCTTTTTTAGGGCTGTCAAAATTGAGAGCAATCAAAACAACTGCTGTATAATGCACTGCTATCTTTGTTTATTTGGTCACATGACTGCATCACATGACTAAAATACATCACCGTTTTAGAAAGTCTGCGTTTTCCGAGTGTCCACACTGCGACTGGACAGCTGATTGCGGTTTTGAGTGATGAACCAGGCTGGGAGATTTTAAAAACCTCAGGAATCTTTTGCAGGTGTTTAGAGTTAATTCGTTGATTCAGATGGTTAGGTTAATAGCTCGTTTAGAGAACGTTTTCATGATATGCTAATTTTTTGAGACAGGAATGTTGGGTTTTCATGACTTATGTATGCCAAAATCATCAATATTAAAACAATGAAAGGCTTGAACTACTTCAGTTGTGTATAATGAATCTAAAATATATGAAAGTCTAATGTTTATCAGTACATTACAGGAAATAATGAACTTTATCACAATATGCTAATTTTTTGAGAAGGACCTGTATATTAAAACATTTTTCTACTTTCACTGAATTGATTTTTTTGAATTAGCATCAGTGCTGTTCATCAAGACCAAAATTTCATTCAAATTCAGAATTTTAACCCTTTAATTACCAGTTAAATCACATAATTGTAATGATTTACATAAGGATAAAACCATGAAATCCCTTTTTTTTTTTTACTTAAATAATACGTGCAAACTGATTTATTTCTAACATCATTGCTGTTACATGTATAGAAATAATTAACAGTATAAATTATTTTTATGCATTATAATTTTTTGTGCAGTGACAAAAAAACAAAGAAACTCCCTCTCAGCTTGTTTGTGGCCAAGAATGGCCACCCCCTGTTTACGTTCACAAAATGCTATAAAATTAATATGTATTAAAACATTGTTCTACGTTGACCAACTTGATTTTTTTTTTTTTAAATTAGCACCGGTCCTACTGATGAAAAACAAAATATAATTCAAATTCAGAAATTATACGCTTTGAATACCAGTTGGATTACGTATTATTACTATGTTTTTCGAGGGGGAAAATAACAATAAAGTTCAAAGTCTTTCAGCATATGAATGATGAAACCTTTTTTTTTTTTATCATCATTGCAGGTCAGAACCAGTAACCGTAACAGTGGTTTATTTTTAATTTACTTTATTTTATTTATTTTTTTTAATGGCCAAAAAGAAAATCACACATGGTGTGTTAGTGGCCAGAAAGGCCATTTAATGACCAAATTACCACTAAAATGATCAAAATGTGTATTTCAGTGTGTGTGCTTCTGTGTGCATCCTCATTAGCAGCAAGATGTGCAAACCACAGTAGAACAGTTTTTGTAGGCACACTTTCCACAGCTGGAGCAAGTGGCTGTTATGTCCACTTGAATTTGTTCCTCATGATGGTGCACGATCTTCTCTAGTAATAAGACAAAGTGACAGGGAAGTTAATCTGGCAAATAGAGTTAGTACTGATTGTACTCTAAAACATGTGTTGATCATAATTTTTGATAGTCGGGTATATTAAAAAAATAAACTTGTTTAGAATTGTGTAACAATTGTGTGCCTCATTGTTTCACAGAGTGGTGTTATCAACATGTGGCTATGACAAAAGTTGTCAGTATTTAGCACTGTGGAGGTGGATTTCAAACTTATTTGAAACTTTAGTATAATTCTGGCGCAAATACAAAAAGCCTCAGCTGGCCATCCCATCACTCCTGTCTCCTTATGTTTTTTTCCTGAGCTCCTCGGTTTGCATCTCTGGTAAGAGTAAGACACAAGGACAGAAATCAAAAGTTTGCACTTTGGGGGGATCTGTATTTGTAGCTCTTCGTGGTGATCAGTGGTGCAGAAATGAATGTTTGCACTTTGTTTTAACCTCTCTCTGCTTCCTCTCTTTCAGTTCAGATAAACATCACAGCTGGACACAACGTAATTCTGCCATGTCGAGCTCCAAACATCGACAGCAATTCCAAGGCAGTTGTAGAGTGGAGCAGAGCTGACCTTGGAAAAGATTATGTTCTTTTGTATCGGGATGAACAGCCTGATCCAGAAGAGCAGCATCCATCTTTTAAGAACCGGGTGGATCTGCAGGACAGAAAGATGAAGGATGGAGACGTGTCTTTGATTCTGAAGGATGTGACGACTGCTGATGCTGGAACATACGAGTGTCGCGTCTTCAGGAGAAGAACAAACCGCAGGAAGAGAGCTAATCTGGAGACTGACCCCATCAGCATCATCTACCTGAGTGTTGATCCTCCAGGTGAGTGAGTAGAGTTGAGTGTGTGTGTGATCAGAGGTGAAGCTGCTTCCTGGTTGTTGATGTTTGTTTCTAAAGATGTTGTTGATGAGACTTTGTAGAAAGCAGCTGGTCTGAGTGATGTGATCAGAGTGCAGTAGATAATGTCTGACAGCAGTTTGAAGAGGAAATGGATTCTGTTCTGTTCTTCACTCATCACCTACCTGACAGCTGACACCTCACACCTGTTTCTCACCCGCAGGTCCGATGGATGGGGTCAGCAGAAGACATCCTGGACTGGCAGCCGCCTTGTCACTTTTTGCTGTGATTGCTGCTTTGGCGATCTTTAATAAACTAAAACCTCCTCCTGAGCCAGTTTGAAGCAAAACAGTTTGCAGGTCTTTTTTGTTTGTTTTTTTCTGTCTGCAGATACATCACAGTTGGCTTATAGCATCATCCTGACATTAAGATGAAAGTACCAGCTTTCAGTAAATATGATTAAGACAACTAGAATCATCATCATTGCTACTGAACTGGCTGTTGTACATGAAAGGATTCAGTTTTTCTCAATCTACTTGGTTCAATTCTCACAGCAGAAACCTCATTCTCACTTCTCTTCATGCAGTTCTTAAAACAGTTTGGGCTTAGATCTGAATCATTGTGCGAAAAACGCTCACCAGCCTTTAAAGAAATCATCAGGGTTTCTTTTTTTCTCAAAATCTCACTGACTTTGGAAAATTTGTGCAAAAATGTCTGACCTTGAAGATGATGGGCTACAGTTACAGGCGAGCACACAGGGGGCCACACCTGTCAGCTAACAACATGAAACTGGGGCTGCATTTCACCCAGACAAACATATTGAAAACATTAGATTGAAATACTGAAAAACGGTAATCGGAGAAATGAGCGATCAAGAGCTCTAACTGACAAAAGTACAAACTGTTCTGTTCTGGTGAGCTGTCAGATTCAAGTGACAAGTGCATTAACGCAGCAACAAATATCACAAGTATGGATATAAACAAAAGCGGTGTTTATAAAAACAATGAGACCATCTAATGTTCATAAGGAAATGCTCAAACCGATTTAAGAACTGCATCAAGAGGAATGAGAATGACTTTTCTCTCTGTGACGGATGGAGAAAAGCTGTAAAGCTGGCCCACGTGTCCGCTTCAATTTGTGCTCTCGTCACAGTGGACAGTTTGTGAACCGAGAACTTGCTGGGCACTCAGATAGTTCTTAGGTCATGTGACAGAACAGTTCACCTTTATTTCAGCTTTTTCATTCAGACTTCCTTCACTGGAAAATAATAATTAAAAAAATATCCAAAACAATACATTTTAAAAATAATTAATACAAAACAATAAAAGTTGTTACAATGAATTGTCTTCCATATTTTTATTTTATATCCTATTTTTCCTGTTTGATAAAATAAATAATATTGTGAAAATTGTTGAATGTTTTATCTGATTTTGAGTGTGAACTGTAACTTTGGATACGTTAAAATATGTTTGCATCAGTAGCTGTGATTGGCTCCAGCCCCCCTAAAGACTCTCATAAGGCTAAGTGGAAGAGGATTAATAGATGGATATTTACCTTTGATCATTTCTCTTGCTGTAATCGTGCTGAAGGAGTGTTAAAGAACAAACAGCTCACACACAAACGGAGAAATCCAGAGACATTTATTCACAGGGTATTCAAAGAAAACCGTCTGATGTGCATCTGTTCATGTCTGAAGCAAAAGGAAATTCTAGTTGATCAAATGAGACTTTTATTCCTTTTAAATGTTACATATGCTGTTGTTGGTCGCTGTAGTGGCAATTCCTTTTGTTTGACCAACCAAACATCCCACGATTAAAAGTCCACAAGCCACTGCTGCACTGAGATAATATTTCGTACGCAGGAAAAAGAAGTCCACTGTCCAAACTTGAAAGTTGCGTTTTATGGTTTATTCATCCAGTTTGGCAATAACAAGATCAATTTTTTGTTACTTCCTGCTGCTTCTCCTGCTCTGGTAAACAACCATAGGCCCACCCCAGTGCATGCTGGTCCTATACCAGTCTCTTTATTTATAGTAACAAAATGGCCCTACAGCTCTTATTGGCTAATTTAACAAGGTAACACCAGACAAACAAAACATTGAAACAAATATTAACCTACAAATAAACCCCAAAATATAAGTAAACTAACAACAAACTTTAACAAATAAAGAACAAATTGCTCCAACACTCCGGCCCCTAATTGTGCATACAATCACAATTACTTTAAAGTCCCAAAAGGAGGAGCTATTCCCTTAAGCAGGTCCTTAATCTTCGTTGCTGATTTTCTTCAAGATGAGGCTTCCAGTAGCAAAATAAGTTTTGCCACTGGCCTTTCCAAAACACTGGTCTTTGTTTGTAGTCTCACAGAACGCACCAAGCCTTTTGCATACTGGTTTACACTTAAGACTTTCGCCATCATCCACGATCCTCTTGGAGCTGTAGCGTCTGCAATCAAAACAACATCTCCAGGTATAAGACATCCTTTAGTCCTCGTCTATTTTTTTCTTCCTTGCATCAGAGGTAGGTACTCAGAAAGCCATCTCTTCCAGAACAACTCTGCCATGTACTGTACCTGTTTCCACCTTTTCCTGACATGCAGATCACTTGGATCAAACAGTCCTGGTGGTAAAACTGGTTTGTTTTTCAGCAACAACAAGTGATTGGGTGTCAGTGCTTCAAGATCATTTGAGTCATCTGAAACTCTAGTAATGGGTCTGTCGTTCAATATAGCTTCAACCTCACAGAAGACTGTTTGGAGTCCTTCATCATCCAAAACTTGCTCTTTGAGAACTGAGGCTAAAATACTCTTTATTGAACGAATGAGGCGCTCCCACACACCGCCTTGGTGAGAGGCTGCTGGGATGCTAAAGTTCCATTTCATGCCATCCTGAACAAGAGCCTTTTGAATTTTGGCATGGTTCAGCTCAGTCAAACTTTCTTTCAACTCTCGATTCGCCCCAATAAAATTTGTAGCATTATCAGACCTGATGGTCGAAACTGGGCCTCGTCTACAGATGAACTGCCGCACAGCATTTATACAGGAGTCTGTATCAAGTGTACAGGCAGTCTCCAGATGTACTGCACGACTGGTCAAACAAATAAAAAGAACTCCATGCCTTTTAAGGAGACTTCGTCCTCTTTTAACACTTATAGGTCCAAAATAATAAATGTATAAGAAAATATCATCACAAGGATATTTTTATTATCTGTGAAGATCAATTTGTTATAAAGTCACATGAGGATCAAACATTAAAAACCTATAATAATTGATACATCGTTACGTTTATATATCGATTGTTATGTAGCCCACATGTATTATCACAGCAGGGCTGACCAGCTGTACTTCCAAATGTGCTGTTGGGTGTCTTCGTGTGATCTGCAATTGGCCTGAAAGATTTGACACATTCACGGGGCTTCATCCCACCATCACTACCTCATGCTACCGGTAGTGAGACTGAGCCAAATGAAAAAAATGGTAAAAAAAACTGTCAAAAGAGGAGAAGAGAAAGAAATCTGAGTGCATCATCAAGGACCACAGCCACCCAGCACGTCAGCTGTTCTCCTTGCTGCCATCTGGGTGAAGTTACAGGAGTCTGCCTGCTCGGACTACAAGACTACAGTTTTTACCAACAACCACAACACTGCACACAGAAGCTGTCCTACAGTTTCACAGGTACATACTACACTCTGCACTGGTCACCTCATTTTTATTAGTATTTAAATAAAAATAAAAACCCTTACAGACGATATTTAGTATGTTATCATTTTTTACTATGTTTTTCACTATATTTTATAAATATTTTGTTTTTTTCTATTTCTTTACTGTACTATTCTGCTGAGTGACTGTCTTCTGCTCGTCAAATACATTTCATTGCAATGTAGACCCTGTGCTTACTTGCATATGACAAATAAAACTGAAACTGAACTGAGAATTGGTCTGTGGCTTTTTGTCAGACTCGGGGGCTTCGGTGCTGGTTTTTGTCGCCATTTTCTCCTTTACCAGGTTTCAAAATGGCGCTTTTGATTTTTGTGAAAGAGACACTCTCATGACTCATTGAGTGACACTGTTGACCAGCAAATATGAGATATGCAGTCTGACAATGTCACATGAACCCTGGCTGAGCAGGTATTATTTTAGTATCTGGTACCAGGTAGTATTACCTAAAGGAAAACCCTGGTGAACCATTGCAAGTTGATTCGAGTAGGTAACAGTAACAACATTAACTACCAAAGTAATAAAATTAACAACATTAACAAAATTTAGAACAACAATAGTAGCAATAATAACAACAACAATAACAGTAACAGTAACAGCCATGGTAATAACAATAACAAAAGTGACACTGTAACAACAAAAACATAATTAACAACAAGAATAACACCCAAAATCCACTGTTAATATCTGAGACTGCAGATATTAACTGTTTTCAAAGATGAGCTCTTCAGGCACAAACATGCAGACTGACGTCTGTTGACTCTGCTTTAGGCAAGAAAACAATCTTCCTTTTTGAATCTCAAATGTTTCACAGGTGTATTCAGTGACTGTGTTATATTTAAGGCACTTTATTTTAGAAAAAGCACTTTGCACTTCATCCCGAGCTCTACATTCAAACTGGTCCAGTGCAGCTGTACGACTGTAAACACACACATGATTAAATAAATAATAAATAATATAGAGAGGAGTGCAGGGATGTGTTTAGCAGCCAGTTGGACAACACTACACAGACTGGTTAAGCTGTGGTGAAGGTGTGTGGCTCAGCTTCAGTGAGGAGTAGATGACTGTGGACTCTAATGATACATCTGAATACAAACACACAGATTACAGAAAGTTTAGATAAACATGAGAAAAAAAAACTGCACCGGCTCTATTTGTTACAGAAACAATATCCACAAAACTGTCTTACACAAATATCAATAAATAAATCTCAGAATTCGAACAATTAATATTGAAATATATAAATATGTGTTAGTAGTAGTCAGATCTTTTATTTTTGAATGACAGAACTCTGATGCTTTGCTATATTATAAGCTGCTTCTGTTTCCTGAGTCCTTCCATCGCATGTCATCATCAACCTTCTGCTGGACCATCTCTGATTTGCATTAAAAATAATCATAATTTTAAGATATACTAAGAGGCATTAACTGTGTAGCATATACTGGTTCGTTTTTACAGTAAGAAAAATGGGATTTTTTTAGGCTAGGTTTTAAGACACTCATGTTCAAACATGAATGTCCAAAAATGTGTGAGAACATGCTACAAGCTGATCATTTAAAATACACATGTGTGTATCTTTAAAAGTATTTGATATATGAAGCTAACATTTCACAACAAGCAGAAAATTATGTAAAACTTTGGTGATCACAGATGAAATGACTGTCTCGGATTTAATAGCGCCGTTCCAGTCTTACTGACCAATCAGAGCTTTTCACACCACTTTCAAATTAATACCACATTTTTTTCTTTCTATATTTACTTCATATACTTTTCGACTCACGTGCAAACCATGATTATTCTCCAGCAGCTGTGTGTATTATTTGTTTAATTTCTTTATATAGTACACCTGTCAGGCTTGTGGATCATATAATCGCCTTCATGTGCTGCTGCAGGCTGAGAACTAAGATTGAGACCTTTTATTTTCGCAAAGGGGGGGGGGGGGGGGGGTTGCAGCGAGCATGAAAGAGGAGCAGCTGTACCTCTCTGTCTGCAGTTTGTCTTGATGGGGATCTGTGCATAGCTGACGTCAGATGTTCTGTGCACTGAAGAATAAACTGCCGCTGGATCGCTCTCTGTAAAACATGATAAAGTCATGTGACTGACCCAGAACTCGTGTTTTAGGGTGAGAAAAGGTTTGACATTCCAGGAATAACAGCGGCAAACGTGAGGCCACAGCACAGCACGTCTTTAACCTAGGGCGACTTTAACACCTCTGCTCGGTTTAGCTCTCAAAACAGGAAACCTAATGACCACAGAGCCGCTCACTTGGCACAATGATGTAACAGTCTTACACAGTGCATCTTGTAAAATAAACACTTTGCAAACCTGCGAAAGTAAAAGAAAAATTTAATTAAACCTGACCTGACTAGTATGTGACAGGAGTTATATGAAGTGCTGCACCAAAGATTATTATAACCTGCAAATATTCAAAGCTACACTAGTATAGTCCAAGAATAAAAACATGGAGCTGCTTTAATGTGAGAATTACAAGAAGGGATTTCATTGTTTCTGGCTCTGGTTCAACATCTTTAATGCAGGAGATTTTTAACAGTGGACTGAAATCTTTGTGCATTATGTGCAAGCAATTTTCAGTCCAGACAAAGAAACTGATCAACCTGACCTGATGAAAAACCAGGGGATGAACCTGCAGTCCATGCTAAAAGAACCTGAACCAAAATGCATGAAACACATGTTCTAAACCCTCAGCCATGCACCTCACAGAGCCTCATGTGGAAGCACGAGAGGATTATCGCTCTCCTGTACCTCTCATCATCTTTGACCCATTTCCATCATCTGCTGATGTTCTTCTCACTGATGAAGAGGTGGCAGCTGTCACAGCATCACTCACTGCAAAATCAAATGCAAAGATTTTCCATTAATAGCAAAACTGTAAATGCTGCTGATTCAGCAAGATTAATATTTATATGAAGGCGAAATGTGTTTAAAATGGAAAGTGAAGGAAAAACTGCAGTCAGAATAAAATTAATTTTTAAAAAGTGTTTCTATCTTTTCTTTCAAAAAACAGGAAACTGGACTGAACTGCTCGCATCAGCTTTCTTTGACCACAACTCTCACAAACAACTTCTCACTTCACACACACTGGAAAAAATTACCAAACTGTGTACAGTGTACAAATGTATATATTCAAATATGACATTAATCATAAAATGCTATTGTCGAACTTGATGCACAAATACAGGATGTAGCTTAGTCATAATAAGCCTTATTTAAATATTAGTTAAAAATGTAAATGGTCTGTGGCTCAAACTGGTCCTCACAGAGTTAGATGTGTGGAAATAACATGCAGCATGTGGCAGCTTTTAAAGCAAGAGATTGTGTTTGCTCTGTTTCCACTTAGATGATGTTAGTTTGAGCTTTGACTGTCTGAGATGTGGGCTGTAGAAATGAGGCTCAAAGTGCCAGAAACACATTTGAAAACTTGGCAGAGAAAAAACTGCAGATTACAATTTATTGATTTTTTTAGGTGATTTGTTTAAAAAAAAAAACAGTGGTTTAATATGTCAACATAAAGTGTGAGCAGAATGTGTCTCACCTCCAGTTTTTCTCTGGATGCATCGTCTCAGCACCAGAACCAGTATGACCAGCAGCAGCGGCCCAGTTATA
Source organism: Oreochromis niloticus (assembly GCF_001858045.2). Classification (NCBI taxonomy): domain Eukaryota; kingdom Metazoa; phylum Chordata; class Actinopteri; order Cichliformes; family Cichlidae; genus Oreochromis; species Oreochromis niloticus. The sequence continues at coordinate 59,217,590 of NC_031967.2, forward strand.
GAGGGAACGGACACCATCACAGAGAGAGGAGGAGAGGAAAACAAGGAGTAGAAGGAGGTAGTGGAGGCTGATGGAGGAGGACAGGTGGGAGAACCTGCATCTACTAAGAATTACAAATCCTTGTGGTCAGTTTGAGTCTCTTTGAGTCTAAAATCTGTAAAAGAAACAGAAGCTTCACCTGTGACAGTGATCCAGCTGGATGGAGACTCTCCATGACCGCTGATGTCACACTTGTAGAGGCCTTCATCAGACCTGGAAACATGCTGGATGGTCATGTGACCTGTAGGCTGCTTCCTGATGAGGGAGCCATCTTTATAGAAAGCAGCTGGGAGGTTGGAGGGAGTGGTCTTTGTTTTACAGAGCAGAGTGACGTCATCTCCCTCCATCACAGGGAGGACAGGACTCTGCAGGATCACTGATCCACCTCAACACAGAGACAAACTACAGCATTTCATCCATTTACACACAGCTTCATCAACACTAACTCCACACACTCAGCTTACCAGTGACTGTCAGGTTAACCATGTTACTGATGGGACCCTCTCTGGACTCACACCAGTAAACTCCACTGTCCAAAGGGTCGATGTAGCTGATGTTACAGGAAGAACCAGCTGATCTTCCCTACTCATCTCCACACTCAGCTCCGGTGTCTCAGCTTGTGTTTCTCCTCAGAGTCCATCCAGCAGAGCTGTCGTCCTCCTCACAGCTCAGAGTCACAAAGTCTCCTTTGAAGAACTGAGAGCTGCTGGGACTCACAGTCAGACGAGCTGTGAAGAGAGATGATTAAAATAAAAGAAAATTGTGAGGAAAAGCTTTCTCACAAAGAAACCAGGAGAATCTATATTGGTGTGTTTTAGATGAGGGCAGGAGTTTAGCTCATGCAACAGATATTTTGTTAGACTCCCAAATCCTGCACAGAGAGCACGAAATAAATCTTTAGAGGTGCTGCTCTATGATATCATACAGATATAAAAGTCAAAACACAACAGTCTGCAAACTGATCTTTAATCTCACGGGGATTACTTATGCATACACTGACTTCATGATGTTTATTATGAACATTCATCATTAATGACAGGAAATGAGGCAAACCACAACATTTGTTGAAACTTTCTCTCCAACTTAAACAGATATTTGCAATCTGTCTGTAGTTAAAGACTCAACAGATTAATTTACTTTTTTCAATATTTGTTTTCATTCCTTCTTTCAAGAAATCGAGCTGTAACAGAAAAACCTGCTGGCTGATGCTAAACGTGTGTCACAGGACCAAGAAAGCCTCGTTAAACAGCACACAGTGATGGTCACATTTTTTATCATCCACCTTTTAGTCCTCTTATTTTAAAGCAGGTTTTTGTTGGGATTTAAACATTTAAATCACTTTATGTTTACGAATCTGTTCCTTTCTGATATTAAAAAGATTAACTAGTACTTTCTCTGATGGACAGAGTCTCCCACCCCATGCATGTATATGTTGCTGAACTGCAGAGCTCCTCCTCCAGTGACAGACTGCTGCATACTAGATGCATGAAGGAGCGTTTCCGCAGGTCCTTCCTCCCTGCAGCTGTCAGACTGTACAATCAGAACTGCTCCCAACAAACACAGATGTTTACATCAGAGCTGTAATTTGCACTAAAATCAACCAAACAACTTCTACTGTTATAACTGCACATTACTTTTCTCAGTTTATATATACACCAACTTATTGGAAGTTACATGTCTACTTTTTAATGCACAGGTACAATACACAATCTGCACTTTTCTAATTATTCTAAATATTCTTAACTATTTAAACATCTTTCAGTATCCTGCTCTGTTTGCACACTACAACCTGGGTTTGCCACTTATCTGTACTCTTTAATAACTGTACAGTACTCTGCTTTGGTAACTATTGTCCATCATGTAAATATGTAAAAATTGTGTTTCTGTTCTGGGTCCTGTTCTGTTTGTATATGTGTGTTTTTTTGCTGCTGATACAACCAAATTTCCCCTTGTGAGACAATTAAAGGATTACTCTATTCTATTCTATTCTATTCTATTCTATTCTATTCTACAGATAACACATTACTAACCTCTTCACATCTTCCCTCTTTTTTTACTGAAAAGTCCTAAAGTTTGGTGAAACTGTGCAAACTCTTAATATAAAGTCTGAATCTCTTTTGTAGTCATGGTAACTCTGACTGGTTTATACTGTTTGAATCAGCCTCTGAGCTTCCATTCAGTGTGTGATGTCACTGACAACGCAGTGGCCAAATTTTTAATCAAACATTAGTGAAGCAGGACATTTTTAATATATCGTCACAGCTTTACAGGCTTGTTTCATTTCTCAGAGACACATATTAAAGCTAATCTGTCTCCATTGTTGTGCTACTTCTTGGTACTTGGGACTCAGTTACACTTGTAGGCCTGTTTTATGGTCTTATATTTGTCATTTAAAAAAACGTTCCCTCACCTTGGTTTGTTGCACAGCAGAGCAGCGACATCAGGACTGAAAGGAAAGCCCAAGAGATAAAGAATCAATAGATTTTAATGTGTTTTTGTTTAAATACTAAATATCCACTACATGAACAGTGACCTCAAGCTGAGTGTGAGACTGATAAACAGGATGTGCTCTGTAGGGGGAGGTGAGGATGCAGTTTAACACCACCATAGTTTATCTGCATCATCGACCACTAAATCTGAGTTTTTAACTAATTTAGTGACGTGAAACTATGAAGCTGTTAAAATCTCCTGTTAAAGGCAAAAACCAGCCGGATTACAGCACCTGAGGCATCCACCTGTACTTCTTTTTTATACTGTGTAACCACATTTACTGTTACAGCATTTTTCTTTTGTTATTAAAAGGTTTTTAAGTCTTAAGTAAAAGCAAGTGCCTGGCTCTAACCCACAGGAGCCAAAAGATCTTAAATATACATATGACAAGAGCATGTGGTACTTACAGAGCGGCCACAGAAGAGGTGTTTGTCCCATCGTGCCACACAGATCTGAGACCTTTTTGTTCCACTGCAGCACTCGAGCTGCTCCTCCTTCCTCTCAGTAGCAAAGTTTGGGGGCTCTGTGGTTTCTCTGCTGCACTTCTCAGGGAAAAAAGTCCTTTGACCTTTTAGTTTTAACCTGAGATGTGAATCATGAGGTTTATTAAAGCAACAAACTGAAACTGAAAGAATAAAAGCCAGTTTTTAGGGGGGGTTGTTTTTGGGGGGGGATATTTATATCTGTCTTGTATTCTTTGAGGAATTTATTTGCATTAAAAATCAGCACAGCTCTTTCTAATTAAAATAAGAACGATAATAATAATAATAATAACATTAACGCTACACTGTTGTTTCTTGTAGGAGAGGGATAAAAAAAAAAACGCGCCACGGCACATTTGTGCCAGCTGCTGGTCTAAAATCATTTTTCAAAGTTAAGGAAAGTGGAAAGAGATCCACAGAGAAACGCAGTTTTGCTGTAATAATACATGTGGGCTACACATAGCTGGTCTTTTATTTAAAGAACATCCTTATTTTCACTTTATTTTGTGTTTTTAATTACATCATTTTTGTTGTTGTTACAATGAATGAGATTCCCTGTCGTCTGTCTGAATGAAGCCTGCGTGTCTTCATCGTCACAGCCAGCGGGGGGAGCTCTGAAGTAAGCTCTGAAGTAAAAACATTGACTGAAGCGCTTTTACCCCACGCACCCCACGCATCAGACAGGCACTGACATCCATTCAGACGCAGATCTCTGAAAAAGCAGTCACGTTTCGGTCATGGATCAAAGTTTGTGTTTGTTGTCACTTAAGCTTGATTTACACTTTTATTTTTTCTGGATGGAGGGTTTTTTTGGGGGGGGGGGGGGGGGGGGGGTATATTGGTTGGGTCTGAGTATTGTGAGGGTGCTCACAGGCAGTAAACAAAAATCAGGAAGTCCCGAAGTTACACTCTTTGTTCAGGGACCTGCATGCAGGCAGCTGACCTTAATGTATTCTAGGCTAGCAGTAAGAAAGCATCATTTCAAAACTGAGTTATATAAAGAGTGACGGTGGTGATAAACAGATGTTTGATCCAGGAACTGAGAGGAAATAACAATGTGATTAAGCTGTACAAGCTTACATAAGCGACATGTCAAAATGAAACCAAAAGTACTTCCCTTTCAAAACAAAACAAACTTCAACTTTCAAATTGTGCGTGCTTCTTCTCGTTTAATGTCTGCACAAATGTCGTCGGTTGTGGTCTTCTTCTTCTCCCTTCACATCTTACTGGCTTCTGGATTGAAAGGTGAGTTCATGCGTTTAGAGACAGGACGAACTAGCAGTGGAGGAAATGACTCAACCTTTGCTAAAGAAAGTGAACACTGCTTGATGATAGTAAACAATGCATGATTAATAATACTGTGCAGTGCATACATGATGTTGTTATGTTGCAGTGTGTGCATGCACTGCACGGTTGCATCGATAAAAATGTTAGGAGCTGGTATATGAGTAATTGATCTGATACCAAAGATGGAATAAAATGTTACTTTTACTTCACGGTTTGACTGTACTGGGCATCATCACCACAAACAGAAATGATTAGCTTATAAAGCACATTTCAGACAGACACAATTTACAATGAAGAGGACATCAATACAGGTTAGTGGAAATCTCACAACAGTGGCATGAAAGGTGTACAAATCCAAATATCGACAATGTTGATACCAATGTTTGTACTGATATTGAGATGACACTTTAGTTTCTGTTCCTCTCCTGCATATAATGCTGCAGTTTCATAGAAGAGGAGACCCAGCTGTCTGTGTAGGAGCTGCTCTCACATGTCACAGCAAAAACTTTCTATTTTCAACCGAAAATGTTATTCACTGCATCTGGTGACGTCATCTCAGCAAAATGTGTTGTAGGATACAGCATCGACGGAAGTATAAAGTTAAAGTAAAAGTCATGATTCAGAGGTTGTTCAGAGGGTGAGGAGAGGATGATTTTTAAATGTACTGATTAAAGAGTGTGAACTCATGATTACATATTAAATCTAGAAAGCTTGAATGCAAATATTGTACTTTTCTTAATACAATTTATTTTAAAGCTTGTGTGACTTAATATTTTGCTAATTTAAAACAAAAATGATAAAATATGATTCTTTACTGTTATAGATCAAGCTGCCGAGCAGTATGTGAGTCATTACAGTCCTCTCCCGCTGTAACATTAGAGCAATAGACACATTAATGAAACATGTATACTATTTGTTAATAAATAATAGTTTTATTACTTTAGGCACTTTAACCACATTTGGAAGCTCCAAGTTTTGTTTTTGAAGTTGGATTGCAACTGTCACTTAAATATTTATTCAAGTATTGTTTTTGCTGCTTCATACCAGGTTACCATGGTGACCTCACAAGCTGAGAGCCATTATTGTGACACTGTAAACTCTGACCTTCTACTTGTTACAACAACAATTCAGAGTTCAGTACTTGCTGTGATCCGTAGTGTTGCTGTCAGAGGTCTCAGGCTGTGACTGTCTGCTGAAGTATAGGTGGTAGACATGGAGTCCAACGTGTTCTTCTGCATAATGCGTGTCCATGACGTGCAATATAACATGCTATTAATGTTTTGTTTTTTCTCCTCTTTCTTTTTCATTCACACAGAGCTCAGAGTGAGGCCTGGAGAAGATGCCACTCTTCAGTGTTGGGGTCCCAGAGATGCACACATCACCCTGCTGGAGTGGAGCAGACCGGAGCTCATCTCACAGGGTTATGTGTTCTTCTTCCAAGACCAGCGCTCTTACGAGAACTACCAGCACGAGTCCTTCAAAGGCAGAGTGCAGCTGAGAGACTCATCCATGATGGATGGAGACGTTTCTGTGATTGTGAGGAACGTCAGGGTCAGTGATACGGGAATATACAAGTGTGAGATTACAACCAGCAAGACAAGCAGTGGCCAGAGAGTCGTCAGCGAGTTCAAGCACTCCATCAACCTCACAGTCACAGACACAGGTGAGTTCGTAGAGGTTGAGCTGACTGCTTTAACAGCACAGCTGTTTATAAGGGTTGCTGTTCCATGCTCAGAGTGGTTCTCTGTCCGTGTATGCTAAAAGCAGTGCCTCATGAAATCCTCACAGCAGGCTCCAACAGTGGGCTCATTTTCCTTCTGCTTCTATGTGATGTGGAAATAGTTTTATCCAATAAGAAGCTTCCTGTTGTGGTGGGTGGATTCTTATACCACACTTGTTTACCTTACAATGTAAAGCACCTTGAGGGTTGTGATTTAAATCTGAATTAAATTAAATATTTCTGCTTGTTTTATGCATTTATTTTTGAAAGGTTCTGCACTTGATAGACATCCAACAGTTTGAAAAAGAAAACAAAAGTGACACACTCTCTGTCTAAAGCTGCTGAATGATCTTTTTCTGCTTCTGTTAACGCAGAGGTTCCCAAAGTGTGGGGCCCGCCCCCTAGGGGGGGCGCAGAGCCATTGCAGGGGGGCGCGGTATGAAAAGAAAAAGAAAAAAAAAGAGCGCTTGGACACTGCTAATGGACAGGTTTTTGACGGGGCTCCCACACAAACGCAAAGCAGAAGATGAAGCATCGCCAAATATGTTTCCAAACCAACTTCCTTCCAAGCCAAAGACTAGAAAATATGGTGAAGCATATCTTCCCTTTGGCTTCACCTGCACAAGTGCCAAGGTAGGTCTCCCCTGCAGAATTAGTTTTCCCTGCGTCGGGAGCACGCGCTGGGCTCTCCAAATCACGGACAAACAGTATCCAACATTCTTGATTTTTAGTTCACAAACACTTCTTGTAATAACTAACTACTCCTGACATACCTTTGACGTTGCGTGACGAACTCTGTAATCCTCGTCCACACGTAAACGCAAAAAAGGAGTTTTAAATAATCTCCGTTTTCGGTGAATCGCAACGCCGTTTACGTGTTGACGAAAAGCCCAAACGCATAGACACAGCTGAGTTTTCAAAAATACCCGTGTAGGTGTGGACGCAGCACTAACAAGAGTTAGTAGTATATTTTATTACTACCTGTAATTTATTGCCGTTTACTTGTATTTGCTTAATTGTTTACTAAATGTTTGAGGTGTGAAATAAACCGGAATGGAGTTTGTAAACAAAATATGGGTGTGTGTGTTTAAATTGAAATTTTTATTTCAGTCAACAATAACACAACAAATTATAATTTTTTTGGAGTTTGGAGGATGTGTTTCTGGGGGGGGGGGGGGGGTGTTAGGTGGTGGGGGGGCGCGAGCATTTTTCTTGTAAAAAAGGGGGGCCTGGCAAAAAAAGTTTGGGAACCACTGTGTTAACGGATAAAAGTGGTATGAAACATGAGCACAGAGATGCTACCCAGCAGTTATTAACTAAATGGCTGCAGATACATTCATTACTTACTTTTCTGACATCCAGCTCACTGCCAGCAGCTTTGACATCACCTCTGTTACAGATATTTCAAAGTGTAAAACAAGAACTACTTTTAGCCTACCTGGTAGCTGAGTCTTCACACTTTTTTTTGCTCTGCAGGTTTCACAGAAGAAGACTCCAAAGAAAGAGGACACAAGGATGGAGGAGACAAGGATACATCTTTTCCTGTTATTATATTAGTTCTTCCATGCGGACTTCTTGTTGTTGTTATTGCTACTGTAGCTGTAAATATCTACAGGAAAAAAGGAAATCAAAATGCAAAACATACCAACATGATGGAAAGTGTAAACACTTTAAAAATGTAAATGTCATGTTAGCAAGCAAAGGATACTAACAGAGGCGCTGTGGGTATCAGAGTCAGAATATTTTATTATATCCCAAGGAAATTATAGTAGCACTGTCCCCTCAACCCTGCAACAGGGGTTCACCACCTCCCAACCCAGAGTCAGCTGATCTTCACAGCTCACATTTAGGAGTCAGAGTCCTACAAACATTTAAACTCCAACACTACAGCTTGACTGACCTGTTGTTAACTGGATAGAACACCTCTGAAATGAATTAGAACCTCACAAATGTGGTTCTGGAAGGTTCTGGTCAGAATTCCCATAAGCGCATTTGTAAACCCTGATATAAACATCTATCTCTCTCTCTCTCTCTCTCTCTCTCTCTATTATGTTATGTAATTTATATGTTTAAACCTTCCCAAATTTCCTTTGTCTTCTGAAAGATAAAAGACCTTTACAGCGTGTCTTTTATCCTGTCCTGAGCCCTATTCCTGATCCTGGTTGTTGTAAAGACCCACCTTTTAGCACATCCCAGCACACCCACTCACTTCACCAGATACACCTTGTTTAGTTCTCTCACCTTTGATTGGGTGTGGTGCTTGTCCTTAATTGCACTCACCTGTCACATGTTATATAAGGACTGCATTCACTTTTGGCTCACTCTTTCTTCACTCCCACATGGGGTGGCAGTGGAGGTGAGGTTCTGTTTGGGTTTTTGATTTCATGTGTTGTTTAAGGTAATGAGTAACTTAAATCTGTTTTCTTTCAGCGTTGGCAATCCATGTCTTTCCTTTTTGATTTTGAGAATAAAAGGAGAACCCTGTGAGTTAGTGATGGCCAAATGAAGCTTTCTGAAGCACTGAAGCTTGTATTGAAAAACGGTTCATTACTCGAAGCTTTTCAACACAGTCCTCTCCGGTGACATCTGGTGGCGAAAATTATGAAGAGCAGCTTGAATCTGCAAAATAAAACGGACTGCTTAATTATCACTGCTCACTCCACAGGGTGGAGTTCTCTCTGATATTGGGCCACCGTTGCGTTGCTTTGAACATGTATTTTTTTTTTCCTCGATTGGGGGGCTGAAAAAATTGTACTGCTTATTTGCTTAATACATTTTGATCAATAAACTTTCCTTATGTAAACATGCACCATGGTGTGGCCTTTCTTTGCTTATGACTCCTTGATGTTGGTAAATACAATAAGTGAGCAATATATATAATATACATATGATAATGTACAGCACATTATGGAGTATGCCCCTGCTGTGAAGTCCTGCCTCCATCTACTTGTGCATTTAATCACTGGACAGCTGGACAGGTATGTTCATACAAAATATTAGATTAGGCCAATTGTCCTATAAATATTTTTGACCTAGGGGTAGCATTGATTGTGAACTGGAAAGGGAAAATGCTTAGGGGGCTGAGTACGGCTGGGTATCGTCACTGATTTGTAGAATCATTTTGATTCGATACAGGATCCGATTCAATTTGATTGGAATCTGGAAAGTTTTGCCTCAGACAGTCAGAAATATTACAATTCTGATCATTTATCAGTATATATCCATATTTTTGTATCTATTGAAAGAAAGCTGACACTTGTGAGACTTAATTAGAGATGTAAACAGAGAGTTATGAAACCTGCAGCTGCAGAAGCCAGCGAAAAAAAAAAGATAAACACAGCGCGAACCCGCCGACACATCAAAATTTGATTCTGACGCGTCGGGTCCGCGCTCTGTGTTTATGTTTGTATGTTTTAGCTGTTTGGTGTTTGACGAAATTTTGTGAGGTTTAACCTGAGATGCTGGCGCTTCAGGCAAAATAACGTTTAATTTACAAATCGACTCAGGATTTTAATGAATCAATATCACTTTATTCAATTTAGAATGGATTGTAATCAGAAAAGCGATAATCAAAACCCACCCCTAATCATGAACTTGCAAAGTAAAAACATGATCTATGTAAGGTAGCCCTTTTGTTATTTTCATTTAAAAAGAGGATTAGTTTTACTGTGCGCTGGCCGAGTCTGTTTCTTTTCTTAGAAATAATTTCTCCTGCCCAAGAGAAAATCCTCTCGCATGGAACAGAAGAGGCTGGAGTGCAGAAACTACACTGCAAGTTGGTAGATATGCAGATATGCAGGTATGCGGTCTTCCTGGGTCCTGCAGACTATCACCTAAAAACAATAAACAAAATGATTTTCTAAAATGTGTAGCAATGTAATTTACGTATAGTGTCAAATACATTTTTTTAGTCTTTATTAGCTTTAATTCACATGGAAGTGTTCCTAAAGTCATATGCTGTAATGATATTTACATTATGAAAAGATGATTTTGGACATTTCAAGTTTTTCACTTCTGCAGATAAAATAAATTGAGCAAAATCAACTCAAAATCCCGCGAATGATTCACTTCCTTATAAACCACTGAATCACTTGTGTTCTAAATGAAGCTTCGGACGTCACTGATCACGTGACTCCGGCCAAACGAAACAGTGCTTCTGCAGTGTGTTGTTTGTTGGGTACGCATCGGAGCGCCAGCTACAAGCGGGCCATCATTAGTCTAATGGATAGATTTAATCAATAAACCGTTCTTATGTAAACATGCACCATGGTGTGGTATTTCTTTGCCTGTCACTTCTTGATGTTGGTAAATAAAATAGATGCAAAATACATATAATAACATACATTATGGCGCATGCCTCTGCTGTGAGGTCCTGCCTCCAGGTACTTAGCAATTAACCACTGGACACCTGGATATATATATATATATATATATATATATATATATATATATATATATATATGTATATATATATGTATGTAGTGGAATGATCACCTCTTCGCTATCTGTCACCATCAACACACTCCACAAATCCCGTGAATGATTCACTTCCTTATATCCATTTGAATCAGGTACCGAAGCAGTTACGTGCGTAATGAAGCTTCGGACGTCACTGGTCACATGACTTTTGCCAAACGAAGCAAGCCTCGACACAGTGCTTCTGAAGCAGTGTGTTGTTTTTTTCGACACACGCTCCGGAGCGTCAGCTTCACGCGGGCCATCACTAAGTGTGAGTGATTGATGACTGCTTATTCTCATTCTAATCGGATGAGCCCATGATGATGACTACTTAAACTCTGAGCCTTCCTTCCTTCATAACACTGGTTCTGCCAGGGGTTTCTTCATGTTAAAAGGAAGTTTTTCCTTCCCACTGTTGCCAAAGTGCTTTCCCATAAGGGGTCATATGATTGTTGGGTTTTTGTATGGTCTACCTTACAATATAAAGTTCCTTGAGGTGTCTGTTGTGAGTTGGCGCTGTATGAATAAAATTGAATTGAAATTTTTCTTTTCTATCCTCTAGGCTGCAGCCTCGGTGCTGTTAAAGGGTTTGGGAGCAGCTGTTGTGCGGATCAATACTGAAATATCGATTCTAAGAGAGATTTATGTTCTAGGACTGATTCTCATATTAAAATATCGATGTTTTAGTAACGTTGGGGTAAATTGTTAGTTTATGATTAACAGGACACAGTGGAACGTGTCTAAACGATTGGTAGGAACTACTTTCTTCTTCCGTCTGTCAGTAATATGCAAAATATAAACTGTATAAACGCATCGCTGATACGTGCTCCTTCACTCAGTTCATTATAATAAGCGGAGTCACGTGTGGAGCAAAAGTGCTGATGTTTAGAAAATGGAAAATCCCCGCATCCTGTAAACGACAGATTCTCATTTGTTCAAATTGTAGAACCTTTAACGTGGATCGTATATGCTGGGTGTCATTAAAACATACACATACAGTACTGTACGCTTTAAAAATAAAAATACAAGTCAAAATGTTTCATACATAAGACAGAGGCTAGATAACGTGTATCTATGAAGTGTCATCGTTGTCGATGCTGGAGGAGGGGCTTTAGCGGAAGACCCGCTGTAGGCTGCAGTCTCTGGTCTGAGCAGGTTGGCATTACTCTGCTGCGACCTGTTGAAAACAGTCTCTCAGAGGAATGTGGGAGTTCCAGTCTTGGATCACAGCTTCTTCTTTTTTTTTTTCTTTTTTTTAACTGAAGACAGATTTGCTCTTATTTTTTCCTCCTTCGAAGTGTCTTATCTGGCTGCGGAGGCGCCTGACCGGGCTACCTGAGGATGGTGGGGCGTGCTGGCGCTGGTGTGATCTGGCTCCAAGGCGAGCCGGTGTTGTGCCAAAAAGTGATTGCCTGCCAATCACTTTTTGGCACAACGCCCGGTCGACAAGGGGGAAAGTTCAGCTCCGCCTCCGGACAGCGGGAGATAAACCAGACAGTTGTGTGCGAACGGAGCGGCTCACACCTGGAGCCCAAAAACAATGACTAGGTGAGTTCTTATTTCTTTATTCAGTGCAATGGCACCGACACCAAATCCCCACGTTGACTTCCTGACATTTGTATCTGCTCAAACTTCTTATAACAGCCTTCATCCTTCACCATCACACATACGCTACACGTGTCTGTGGATGACCTTGGTGAAGCTGTGGGCTCTATTCCGTGCTCCCCCCCTCTCTGGTAGTGGGCGGAAGTCGATTTGAAGAAGCAGCGGCTTCATTTTGTGAGGGAGGGTTAACGTGTTGCGCTTTTCATGTGGCTGCTGTGAACTGCATGATGTTTCTCTCCACTTTACACTGTAAACCGTGTTTGTGGGAAATGTGCTGGATCAGCTCGGCTGCTGCTTCTCGCGGTAATGAAGCTGAATTACAGTCAGCTTGTGCGCGTAAAGTGAACTTCTTGACTCAGGGAACACAGTTTCAGATATAATAGCGACCTTTCCTTATATTCATGTGACCATCTCATGCTGGCATCTCATAGTTTTATATCGTGTAGTGTAAGTCAACATTTTATTCGTTGGGTAAAAACTGCAACCCTGGTTTTAAGAGCCGATCAGCAGCAGCAGAGGGCGTCAGTGATCAGCTTTGGTTTCAAGTCAGTTGAGCTTCGCTGTTTCTTTTAGTATTTGTACGTGCAGCCTGCCCACAGTTTAGAAAAAAAAAGGAAGTACTGAAGTTACACTGTGTGCAGGGCTCTACGTGTATTCACTTGGTGGAGCAATAAACGAACGAAAGTCTCAGAGCTGTAATGTGCAGCTGTCACTGTAGAAAAGCAACGACCAGCAAATGATAAGCATATGAGAGCGTTATGATCAGAGTACTGCTACACAAACAAACAGCATCACCTGAAGTATAGCAGATTTACACTCAGTGTCCAGTATATTAGGAACACCAAGCTCACACTGAGTCAGTCTAACCCAGAGGTCGTGCAGCTCATTTAATCCTCACTGATAATGGTTCAGCAGGATCACTGCTTATTATAACTGCTGTGGTCATTTTAAAAGCCGGCGAGGATTACTTCTTACCAGGGTCTGTGTCCTGATTTAAAATTATTTTGAACTACGATCTTTAAATCCTCCGCCTGTCCCCACCCTGACAAAGAGGAAGCAGATGTTGAAACAGAGATGCTACCAAAATTGGCCTATATGCTTGTGTTGTAGTCACAGACAATATTAAATTTAGTCACAGAGTGAGGTAAAGAAGGAAAATAAAAACAACTACATAAGCTGCCCGGTTATTCTGTACTTTTTTTTGCTGGGGGCCTTTGTGGTGGATTTCCTTCCTCCTCTCGCCCGTCCTCAGAGTCACGTGACATTAAGAAAACAACAACAACTGGAGGAAGTCCCTGCAGAGACGCATATCCTTACAGAGTTTGCAGAGCAAAGTAAACCACTGATCCTGTCACATTAGGATAGATTCGCTACCAATATCGGGCTTGTATGTGCCATCTATATTTGGATCGATCCGCCCACTACTACCAAACAGCGGGCCGACCGTTGTGCAACCTGCAGAAATGTCGTCTGTTGTAGTTTTCTTCTCCCTCCCGATGTTGGTGGCTTCTGCGTTGAAAGGTGAGTGTTTTGAGGTAACATGAACTGACAGGCTGCCAAAAGAAATGACTCATCCATCAAGGATGTAAACAGTGAAACAACGCACCGCAGCATTTTCACGCTTCCGGGAATGCAAACAGCTGCTGCAGCTCGTCTGATATCGTAGATGGAAGAAAATGTGAGCGACTTCAGAAAGAATTTGGCAACAAAAAGAATCTGTGTGATACTAACATGGTGCCAGGCAGTGGCGGGCCTAGCCTGTTTGGCTGTGTCAGTATTTCTTAAACAACATCTAAGTCAAAAAACAGAAATTAGTGGTGTGTGACACTGCAAATCTTGATAAACACAGTGACAGTATTGCAAATTTACTAAAGTGTTTCTGTATTTTACTGTTTTCCAAACTACTCCACTCTATATTAGATGTAATTTGTGCTCGATATAGTTTATTTTAAAATGTCAAATTTAAATTTAAAATTGTGCAGGTTTTAAAAAAATAAATCTAATGTATGTCATTATACTTTAAGCTACCAAGCAGTATGCAAGTGAGTAAATTTTCTCCAGCTGCAACATTAAAAGAATAAACTCATTATTAACAACATGGTGTACATGTTGTTAATAATGAGTACTTTCATTAATTAAGCTTTTTAAGGACATTTGGAAGCTCCAAGTTTTGTTCTTGAATATCTATCAAGTCTAAATACTGGTTTTGCCAACAGGTTAGGTATGAGTTACATGATGATCTAATAAGGTGAGAGGCACCTTTCATGATACTGAAAACTCTAAGTAATTTCTCCTGCTTTGCAGTAAAAGCCCTCTGCTTAATGTCAGAGTTTAATTACTGACAAACACACTTGCAGCAGGTCATGAAGAGGATTCCTCTCTGGTCTTGAAGGTTTGTCAGTCCAGATTCACTGCTGGGGTTTGTTGCAACACTCATAACTGAAGAACAGTTCACAAATTTAAATGCATGTTCATTTATAGAGACATGAGACACATGAGTATCATGTCGGAGAGCTGCAGGTATCCATTACTTTGAGTAATCAACTGATGCGTTTTAGACTTCCTCTGTTCAGTACTTCCTCACTGTCCATAGAAAGAAGCTGCAGTGTTGTTCTGAACAATGTATTTCCAACATGTGCAGTATAACATGCTATTATGTTTGGTTTTTTTTCTCCTCTTTCTTTTTCATTCACACAGAGCTCAGAGTGAGGCCTGGACAAGATGCCACTCTTCAATGTTGGGGTCCCAGAAATGCACACATCACCCTGCTGGAGTGGAGCAGACCGGAGCTCATCTCACAGGGTTATGTGTTCTTCTTCCAAGACCAGCGCTCGTACGAGAACTACCAGCACGAGTCCTTTAAAGGTCGAGTGCAGCTGAGAGACCCATCCATGAAAGACGGAGATGTTACTGTGATTCTGAGAAACGTCAGCGTGAGCGATACAGGAGCATATGAGTGTCAGATTACAACCAGCAGCACCAGAAATGGCGAGAGAGTCGTCAAAGAGTTCAAGCACTCCATCAACCTCACAGTCACAGAGTCTGGTGAGTCTGCAGAGGCTCAGCTTACTGCTGAAGCTCTGCAGCATGTTTACAGCATGAGTGTTTATGAAAGAGTGCTATGGATATCTGAAGTGTGGCATTTTTTTCCAGCTCAGATGAGCCTCTGGAGGCAGTTTTATCAATCCTTGTTTGGTAAAGGAGATTTTTTGTTTTTGTTTAACTGGAAACTTAAATAAAAACACTGCAGAGGATTTTAAATGTTTTCCCTTTGATTTGAGGCATCACATAGTCTTTGTACAGAAAATAAATGATTAAATAAATAAGACATTAGCTCAGACTTTAGTCTGGCTCATAAAATCTTCATTACATGTTTCAACAGTGGTCTTTAAGCTCTCTGCTTTTGTTTTCTATCTGTGTTAATATTTTGATCAAATGAGAAGCTTCCTGTTTTGGTGGGTGTTACCATGTTCGATACAGACTTCCTCGCAGTTATATTTATTGGTTGTTTTTTTATTTTTTTTGCATGCTATGGTTTGAGTTGTCTTTGCATGTTTATTTTCATGCTGACAAACAGCTGTAGTTGTGCGTCTGCCTCACTGAGCTCAAACAAGGGCAAAGAATGCAGCAGTTATTATTGGCCACGAGAGTGCTCAAAATACTCAGTCAAGCAGCTACATTGATCTGATGAGCTCTTATTGCTCATCAGTTTTTGCATGGTGAAACCAGCTGAGTGCATTTCACAAATCCATGTGCTGGCACAAGGGACCAAGAACCAGTCAGAAGAAACCTAGGCTTCATTTTTCAGGCAGTGACACTGTGACCTGCTCTGCCCTCTTTGGATATGCCCAGGCTTCACTTGTCTCTGTGAGATTATTGTATTATTTCTTAGTTCCGCTGTTTGTGTTACACCTTTAATGTGAAGCACTATTGCAGCTTTTGTTTTGAAAGGATCGTTACTTAACGAGCATACCGCAGTTTGGGAAAGAAAGTAAAAGTACTGTGTGCAGTCAGTGTGATCTGACCCTGCTTGAATGGTGGGGGTTTTTTCCTGCTTATGTTAGCAGCTAAAGCTGATGTGAATCTTGACCACAGTGATGCTTGTCAGCAGCCAAATGCTTGCAGATAGTTTCATTACTTTTCTGACAACCAGCTCACTGTCAGCAGCTGTGACCTCTGACTGTTAGCGATGTTTTAAAGTTAAAAAAAAAAAAAAAAAAGAGAGGGAGGAAAAAAGAAATATTCTCAACATTTTTGTTTGGCTGTAGTTGATCTAAAGTCAATCAGCAATCTTCAGGCTCGCTATCTATCTTCCTCCATTAGACTAAGATAAATCATGGCATGAATAATAGAATTTTAATATGTGATTATACAATAACTTCATACTTTATGTATGTATAAAAATATAAGTATTTATGAAAAAGATATATATTGCATTGTTGTATGAGCTGTAAGTAAAAGAGAACCTTATCAGTGATTTCAGTTCAGCTGATCTCACATTAAAGGTCATTAAACTCTGGATTGTTTTCACTGCAGTTGCTGTTTTTAGATCTCAGCAAACATCCTGTTATGTCCACATGAAGTTGTTCCTCTGATGGTGCACGATCTTCTCTAGTGAGTAGACAAAGTGACATCTGGCAAATAGAGTTAGTGCAGATTTTACAGGGATTTCTCCAGAACATGTGTTCATAATTTTTGATAGTTGAGTATATAAGAAAATAACCTTGTTTAGAATCGTCCAACAATTTTGTGCCTCGTTGATTCACAGAGTGACGTTATCAACATCTGGCTATGACAAAAGCATTTATCACTGTGGAGGTGGATTTGAGATTTATTTGAAACTTTAATATAATTCTGGCATAAGTACAAAAAGCCTCAGCTGGCCGTCCCATCACTCCTGTCGCCTTGTTTTTCTTCCTGAGCTCCTCGGTTTGCATCTCTGGTAAGAGTAAGACGCAAGGACAGAAATCAAAAGTTTGCACTTTGGGGGGATCTGTATTTGTAGCTCTTCGTGGTGATCAGTGCTGCAGAAATGAATGTTTGCACTTTGTTTTAACCACTCTATGGTTCCTCTCTTTCAGTTCAGATAAACATCACAGCTGGACAGAACGTAATTCTGCCATGTCGAGCTCCAAACATCGACAGCAATTCCAAGGCAGTTGTAAAGTGGAGCAGAGCTGACCTTGGAAAAGATTATGTTCTTTTGTATCGGGATGAACAGCCTGATCCAGAAGAGCAGCATCCATCTTTTAAGAACCGGGTGGATCTGCAGAACAGACAGATAAAGGATGGAGACGCGTCTTTGATTCTGAAGGATGTCACGACTGCTGATAGTGGAACATACGAGTGTCGCGTCTTCAGAAGAACAAACCGCAGGAAGAGAGCTAATCTGGAGACTGACCCTATCAGTGTCATCAGCCTGAAAGTTGATCCTCCAGGTGAGTGAGTAGAGTTGAGTGTGTGTGTGATCAGAGGTGAAGCTGCTTCCTGGTTGTTGATGTTTGTTTCTAAAGATGTTGTTGATGAGACTTTGTAGAAAGCAGCTGGTCTGAGTGATGTGATCAGAGTGCAGTAGATAATGTCTGACAGCAGTTTGAAGAGGAAATGGATTCTGTTCTGTTCTTCACTCATCACCTACCTGACAGCTGACACCTCACACCTGTTTCTCACCTGCAGGTCAGACAGGAGGAGACACAGAGGATGGAGTGAGCAGAGGACATGCTGGACTGATGGCGGTTTTGTCACTCTTTGCTGTGATTGCTGCTTTGGCGATCTTTATAAAACTAAATCCACCTCCTCCTCTTTCTTGTCCTTCTGTCTGCAGAAATGTACTTTGATTGTAGTATGATCCTGACATTAAGATTAAGGAAAAATCTTTCAGTAAATATGATTAAGACAACTAGAATGATCATTATTGCTACTGAACTGACTGTTGCACGTGTCAGAAATTACAGTTGTTCTCAATCGATTTGGTGCAATTCTCACAGCACAAACCTCATTCTCCCTGCTCTTCATGAAGTCCTTAAAACAGTTTGGGCATTCTTCATAATTCAGAATCATCTGTGCAAAACACGCTCCAAACACGAATCAGTCACTTCAACTCTGTGAAGTGAATGGATAAAAAAAAAAAAAACTTTCACCGCCTCTTAAAGAAGTCATCAAAGTATTTTTTTTTCTCAAAAACGTCCTGACTTTGGAAAAAATGTCTGACCTTGATGATGATGGGCTACAGTTACAGGCGAGCACACAGGGGGCCACACCTGTCAGCTATCAACATGAAACTGGGGCTGCATTTCACACAGACAAACATATTGAAAACATTAGATTGAAATACTGAAAAACAGTAATCGGAGAAATGAGCGATCAAGAGCTCTAACTGACAAAAGTACAAACTTCTGTTTTGATGAGTTTTCAGATTCAAGTGACAAGTGCATTAACGCAGCAACAAAGATCACAAGTATGGATATAAACAAAAGCAGTGTTTATAAAAACAATGAGACCGTCTAATGTTCATAAGGAAATGCTCAAACCGATTTAAGAACTGCATCAAAAATGGTGAGAATGACTTTTCTCTCTGTGACGGATGGAGAAAAGCTGTAAAGCTGGCCCACGTGTCCGCTTCAATCCGTGCTCTCGTCACAGTGGACAGTTTGTGAACCAAGAACTAACTGGGCACTCAGATAGTTCTTAGGTCATGTGACAGAACAGTTCACCTTTATTTCAGCTTTTTCATTCAGACTTCCTTCACTGGAAAATAATAAATAAAAATAATACAAAACAATACATTTTAAAAATAAATACAAAAATAAAAGCTGTTACAATAAATTGTCTTCCATATTTTTATTTTATATCCTATTTTTCCTTTTTGATAAAATAAATAATATTGTGAAAATTGTCGAATGTTTTATCTGATTTTGAGTGTGAACTGTAGCTTTGAATATGTTAAAATATATTTGCATTAGTAGCTGTGATTGGCTCCAGCCCCCCTAAAGACTCTCATAAGGCTAAGTGGAAGAGGATTAATAGATGGATATTTACCTTTGATGACTTCGCTTGCTGTAATCGTGCTGAAGGAGTGTTAAAGAGCAAACAGCTCACACACAAATGGAGAAATCCAGAGACATTTATTCACAGAGGATTCAAAGAAAACAGTCTGATGTGCATCTGTTCATGTCTGAAGCAAAAGGAAATTCTAGTTGATCAAATGAGACTTTTATTCCTTTTAAATGCTTGATTGTAGATTACATATGCTGCTGTTGGTCACTGTTGTTTTCATTACTGTTTTTGTTTTATTGTTCTCAGACAGCTCCTGCTTGTCGTAAGACCTGAAACATCACACATTTGTCTCTTTTTATTTCCATGTTGTTGTACTTTTTCAACATGTTCAAAATAAAGATTCAATCAATCAACATCATGGTTTATTTTCAGTGTTAGATTTTCTTTATAGTCAGATTTGATCTGTAGCACTGATCCCCTCCAGCTCTGCTGACTCTGGAAGAATCGGAAAGAACAACAGTTTTTGAAAGTTTGAACCAAAATATATTTTCATTTGCGTAAGACATTTAGGCAAACGTTTGCAGTGCACACGGTGAAATACTATCCTTAGTGTTTCCATGACTCTTGAAGGTTCAGGTTCAGCAGTGGGATCGATGACTCAGCTCATTTCTTTTCAGCCAAAATCACTGAGTGCAATATAAAGCTTCATCACCACAGCTGAGAGCCAAACGGTGAGCGTTACAGAAGAGTTACAACAGGACAGAACATATGAGAAAACAGTGCAGAGAGTGAAGCTGAGATCATCCGGACATGTCAATAAGAAAGTCAGTGATAAACTTAAACTGTGTTAGAGCTCTGATTTAAGGTAATGACTGTCATCTGAGCAGCTGAACGCTTCTGAATTATCAAAGAAATCAACCTGAGCTACAGACATGGGCCTTAGACCAGGGTACAGAGTAACAAGTGGATCAGAGAGGGAAGTGTCAGGAGTCAGAAATGGTCAAATAATTAGGGTATTATATAAATGTAAATGTTCAGTGCTCACTGGATGATGATAAAACACTACCTGCCTTATTATTCTTTCAATTCAAAATGTATAAGAAAATATCATCATAAGGATATTTTTATTATCCGTGAAGATCAGTTTGTTATAGAGTCACATGAGGATCAAACATTAAAAACCTATAACAATTGATACATTGTTACATTTATATATCGATTGTTATGTAGCCCACATGTATTATCACAGCAGGGCTGACCAGCTGTACTTCCAAATGTGCTGTTGGGTGTCTTCGTGTGATCTGCATTTTGTTGAAGCAATTGGCCTGAAAGATTTGACACATTCACGGGGCTTCATCCCACCATCACTACCTCATGCTACCGATAGTGAGACTGAGCCAAATGAAAAAAATGGTGAAAAACTGTCAAAAGAGGAGAAGAGAAAGAAATCTGAGTGCATCCGGATTATACTAATGTCACATCTCTTCTAAATTCTCATAGGTTTTTCTGTTGCTTACACCGAACCAGAATGAGGTTTGTGTTACATTACAAACTGTACCCTTGCTCAACAGAGGAGACACTAGTTTTACTGACAGAATTGTGAGGACCTCACTGGCATGAGTCTTCCTGCCATTCAGGACATCTATCTTCAACGGTGCCTCTTTAAAGACCACAGCCACCCAGCACGTCAGCTGTTCTCCTTGTTACCATCTGGGTGAAGTTACAGGAGTCTGTCTGCTCGGACTACAAGACTACAGTTTTTACCAACAACCACAACACTGCACACAGAAGCTGTCCTACAGTTTCACAGGTACATACTACACTCTGCACTGGTCACTTCATTTTTATTAGTATAAAAATAAAAACCCTTATATACGATATTTAGTTTGTTAACATTTTTTACTATGTTTTTCACTATATTTTATAAATATTTTGTTTTTTACTATTTTTATTGTACTATACTGCTGAGTGACTCGTCTTCTGCTTGTCAAATACATTTCATTGCAATGTAGACCCTGTGCTTACTTGCATATGACAAATAAAACTGAAACTGAACTGAGAATTGGTCTGTGGCTTTTCGTCAGACTCGGGGGCTTCGGTGCTGGTTTTTGTCGCCATTTCCCCTTTACCAGGTTTCAAAATGGCGCTTTTGATTTTTGTGAAAGAGACACTCTCATAACGCTGTTGACCAGCAAATATGAGATATATAGTCTGACAATGTCACATGAACCCTGGCTGAGCAGGTATTATTTTAGTATCTGGTACCAGGTAGTTTTACCTAAAGGAAAAACCTGGTGAACCGTTGCAAGTTGATTCGAGTAGGTAACAGTAACAACATTAACTACCAAAGTAATAAAATTAACAACATTAACAAAAATTAAGAACAACTTTAGTAGCAATAATAACAACAACATTAACAGTAACAGTAACAGCCATGGTAATAACAATAACAAAAGTGACACTGTAACAACAAAAACATAATTAACAACAAGAATAACACCCAAAATCCACTGTTAATATCTGAGACTGCAGATATTAACTGTTTTCAAAGATGAGCTTTTCAGGCACAAACATGCAGACTGACGTCTGTTGACTCTTCTTTAGGCAAGAAAACAAGCTTCCTTTTTGAATCTCAAATGTTTCACAGGTGTATTCAGTGACTGTGTTATATTTAAGGCACTTTATTTTAGAAAAAGCACTTTGCACTTCATCCTGAGCTCTACATTCAAACTGCTCCAGTGCAGCTGTACGACTGTAAACACACACATGCTTAAATAAATAATAAATAATATAGAGAGGAGTGCAGGGATCTGTTTAGCAGCCAGTTGGACAACACTACACAGACTGGTTACACTGTGGTGAAGGTGTGTGGGTCAGCTTCAGTGAGGAGTAGATGACCGCTGACTCTGGTGGAAGATCTGAACACAAACACACAGATTAGAGAAAGTTTAGATGTCTGGAGGAAAACATGAGAAAAACCTGCACCGGCTCTGTTTATTACAGAGGGGATATCCACAGAGTCACGTGAGCAGGAGGAGTTTAACACTGCAGGAAAAAGAATAAAAATAACACTGTCTTATACACTGTATAAGACAGTGAATTTCCTAAATTTCAGGATTTCTGCAATTACTATATGTACAAACATTTATTCGTAGCTGTAATCAGATCTTTCGAGTCTGAATGACAGAGTTGTTGCACTGATAACTCTGCTAACTTACAAAAGGATTCCTTGTATTTCCACCTCTTTTCTGACTAATTTCGTCATAAATTTTATAGACCTTCTGCTCATTATTTAAATTTTATGGTCCACAGTTTGTAAAATTGTAAAAATAAAATTTTTAAAAGGCATTAAAAGCATATGTGTATTGGAATTTTTTTCAGCATTCAGTATAGCAGTCAGCTTGCAGACTGCCTGATTCCTCCTTACCTGTAGAAGCTGTGGTATTAGGATAGGTTGGATTTGGAGGTGAGGGGCAGTGTCTTGTATCCGACAATCGATTGCACCATGTGGACACAACCACCTGGCCTTGCAAGACTCACATGAAATAAGCTACTTATCCTTTTTTCATAACTTTTAATTGTTTTGCTATTTGTTTTTTTATGTTAGAAAAATTTTACATTGACAATTGGGTTGTTGTGTTTTTCATGCATCTTAGCATATTTTAAACTTAACCTAAATTTTCAGAGTCCTCGAAAATGCAAAAAAAAAAAAAAAAAAAAATGCATATGTTTGCCAAATGTGTTTCGTCAGTGGTAATTAAAGTACAATTGACGTACCAAAGTTGCTCTATTAAGGTTACATTTGCTCAATCTGGTACAAAAGTTTAATAAGAAAAGCATTTTCTTCATTTTCGTAACTGAGACTTTTGTGTTAAAAAGTATTCCATGTGATTTATTTAGAAATACTGTAAAATTACATATTATACAGAAATTTTCACTATTTGTCTTTTGCACCATAAAGTTTGTATAATTAGTGCATGCTCAAATATGCGATTTTGCAGGACTGCTTGAATGTTTTTTTCATGATTTAACCAGCCAGTAGGCATTTTTGATGTATCTAACCCAACAGATTCACTTTTATAGTAAGAAAGGCCAGCTAAAATTTAAGGCTTATATCTTTAATAGTACATGAAATTTTCATGTTCAACATTGCCTCAGATTTCAAAATGCAAAAAAATTCATATATTCACACCAATTTATATTTAAAGAACATTTTTTTCATACTATATTTAGATCATATGCTTTCTATCTCACACACAAACCCTGATTTCTCTCCAGAAGTTGTGTGTTTAATCTCTTCATACCATATCCTTTTAATATAGTTTTCTCTTCCTTTGTATTAGACCTGTCTGACATGTGGAGCTGATAACCACCTTCATTTCACCAGGTTAATCCCTCCACAGTGCAGAGGAACTAATGGTGCTTTTCACTGCGTTTGCTGCTGCAGGCTGAGATCTGAGCTTTTTAAAATTTCAATTTAGGTTTGGAATTTTTCTATACATGAGGGAGATTTTGGAGTCAATATCGAAGAGCTGTACCTCTCTGTCTGCTGTTTGTCCTGATGGTGATTTCTCCATAGCTGACGTCACCTGTTCTGTGCACTGATGAATAAACTGCAGCTGGATCACGGACTACAAAACAAGAGAAAGTCATGTAACTGACACAGAACTTTTTATTTTAGGGTGAAATAAATCTATAATAAAATTTAAATCTATAAATTAGAGTTGAAAAGTACGGAGACATATCCAAGCTTTAAGCTGAAGGAACTTTAACAACTCTACTTAGTTCTCAAAACAGGAAGCTTGATGACCACAGAGTTGCTCATGTGTCAAAACAATGTAACACTTTGACACAATGCATCTTGTAAAGGAAACAAACTTGCAAACCTCTGAAACTCATTTAAAATAAAATTACCAACAATAAATTTGTATCTGACAGCCTGACGACAATTACACAAGGCTACGCCAAAGGTTATTTTTTCAAGAATGAAAACACGGAGCCGGAAATAAGCTGAATAACTCCGCTTTAACGTGACAAATAAAAGACGTTTCTGGCTCTGAGCTCAGAGTGAAGTCTCTGTTTCAACTTCTTTAACACAGCTGTGCATGGGCCTCAGTGTTTTCCAGCTTTCTGCACTAATTGTATTTCTTTATAAATATTCTGAATCCTTTGGGTCCCTCTGCTGTGTGCTTTGTACTGCCTGTGCTGCTTAAGTTAATAAGGAAGTCCTGAGGTTCTGTCCGACTGTAGAGAGGTCACCTCTAAATGCAAATAAGTTTTTTTTTTAATAATATGAAGTTTTATCTTTTGAAAAACTCCCTAAATAAAGTTTGATTTCTGTGCTGAGCATGTGCAGTGGACTAAAATATTTTAAAGCAATTTTTAATCCAACTAAATCTCCGCCTTTTAGTCCAGTGTGTTTTTCTTATAAAAAAAACAATGATCTCACTTTAATGTGCTAGCATGAAATCCACAAACACAGACAAAAAACTGAATATGATAAAATGATGAAATGATGATAAAACAATTAGAGGATGACCTGCAGTCCATCCTGCAAGAATCTCCAAAATCTGAACCAAGTTATCACAATGCATCTAACACATGATTATCTAACAGGAAAGTTGACCTGTACCTCTCATCATCTTTGATCCATGTTGGCCTTCTGCTGTTGTTTTTCTCACTGATGAGTAAGTGACAGCTGCTGCAGGATCTCTCTCTGCAAAATCAAATGCAAAGATTTTCTAATATTAACAAAACTGTAACTACTACTGCTTCATCAGTCGGAAGATATTTATAAATTAGTTAATAATGAGTCCTATAATAACAATGCTGATGATGATAATAATAATAATAATAATAATAATAATGAAACTAGACTGTAACAGAGCTGCTACTTCTTCTTCCGCACAATGACGTGTAGTTCATAAACACAGGATTAGGTCATAAACTGAAGCTTTGAAAGTACTGAAAATATTGACCTGATCAAACACCAATGTCTGAACCAACACATATTTATTAAAAACTCCAAACATTAACTTCTTAGATTGGATAAATAAGAGGTTTATTGAAACCTCAGAGGAAGATTAAAGTTTTGAGCGTTTACCTTGTAGGAAACTTGTTGCACCTCTTGTCCTGTTTGACCCATTATAGTCATCTGCTGATACTTTTCTCCCTGATAAGCAGGTGTCACCTGCTGCAGGATCTCTCTCTGAAAAGCAAATGCAAACAATAGAACTGTTACTGCTGTTGTTTCATCATTTGGAATATTAATATTTATAAGGCAGTTAATTATATTTAAAAATGGAAAGTAAAAGAAAGATTTGATTAAGTATAAAGTAGGGTGAAGCCAAAGAAAGTAGAACTATTTCTATCTTTCGGAGTTCTGTGGTGAAACAACAAGTAAAGGTTAGTTTTTTTCTTCCAGAAAACAGGAAACTGGACTGCAGAAGAGCTTTGCTCACATTGACACTCTGACCACAAAATCTCACACACAGCATCTCAATTCAGACACAGGAAAAAACTAACTGAACTAACTTAAGTATGTGATGCACAAATATAGCATTTAGATGCACTGTAATGACCTTAATTTAACTCTCTGTGGCTCAAATTTGTCCTCACAAAGACAGAAGTGCGAAAACTGCACATGCTGTGCATCATGTAATAGTTTTTACAGGAACAGTTCTCCCCATAATCACACCTACATGTGTTTGGTCTGCAGTGCTGTTTGAGTTGCCCACTGTTGGAGTTATGGGCTGTAGAGACGACGCTCAATGTGTCAAAACTCAACAGAGAAAAATTGTGTAGATTTTGATAGACTGAGTCTTAGGTAATCTGTCTTTCAAAACTAGTATAATAGTTAAGGGTAAGCAGAATGTGACTCTTACCTTCAGGTTTTCTCTTTACACATCGTCTCACCAGTACAACCAGTAAAACCAACAGCAGCAGCACTCCAATTATGGAGGGAACAGAGACCAGCATGGAGAGAGGAACAGAGGAGTGCTGAGGAGGAGGAGAGGAAAACGAGGAGGAGAGGGAGGTAGTGGAGGCTGATAGAGGAGGAGAGGTGGGAGAACCTGCATCTACTAAGAAATACAAATCGTTGTGGTCAGTTTGAGTCTCTTTGGACCTAAAATGTGTAAAAGAATCTGAAGCCTCACCTGTGACAGTGATCCAGCTGGATGGAGACTCTCCATGACCGCTGATGTCACACTTGTAGAGGCCTTCATCAGACCTGGAAACATGCTGGATGGTCATGTGACCTGTAGGCTGCTTCCTGATGAGGGAGCCATCTTTATAGAAAGCAGCTGGGAGGTTGGAGGGAGTGGTCTTTGTTTTACAGAGCAGAGTGACGTCATCTCCCTCCATCACAGGGAGGACAGGACTCTGCAGGATCACTGATCCACCTCAACACAGAGACAAACTACAGCATTTCATCCATTTACACACAGCTTCATCAACACTAACTCCACACACTCAGCTTACCAGTGACTGTCAGGTTAACCATGTTACTGATGGGGCCCTCTCTGGACTCACACCAGTAAACTCCACTGTCTACTAAGACGATGTGGTTGAAGGTACAGGAAGAACCAGCTGATTCTCCAAACCCAGCTCCACACTGAGTCCTGGTTTCTTTGCTTGTGTTTCTCCTCAGAGTCCATCCAGCAGAGCTGTCGTCCTCCTCACAGCTCAGAGACACAAAGTCTCTAAAAAAGAATTGAGAGCTGCTGGGACTCACAGTCAGACGAGCTGTGAGAGAAATTATTACAACAAAGCCAAACATGAGGAATAACTTTGTCACAAAGAAAACATACATTTGTTGAAAAGCAAGAGAATCTTTGTTGGTGTATTTAAGGTGCAGGCAGAAGATGATCCAGGAGTGTAACACGTGTAAAGCTTTGGAGGTGCTGGTAGGTAAATTTTGTTATGTTGCAGCTCCTCAGTTCGTCTTCAGTCTGAAAAGTGCAAATTTAGCTTTTCCCTCTTTTTCTTTTTTGTCTAAAATTTGCATGATGTGTCTCTGCGTATATATGACCACATATGGCCCTAAAGGTCCAGCTGTAACATAAACATCTGCTGGCTGATGCTGATTGTGTGTTACAGCACCAAGAAAACCTTGTTAAACAGTGCACATGCTGGTTATCATCCACTCCTAAATCCTCTTATTTTAACATTATATCACTTTACATTTAACAACCCCTTCTACTGATGTTAAAAGAATAAACGGATATTTAGAGACTATGGTACTAATGCCTTCACATTTATTTTTTAAAATCCATTGTTATTGAATCAGGACTTTTTTTTTTTAAACAATCATCACAATTTTATAGGCTCGTTTAATTTCTCACAGACACAGTAAACCTAATCTGTCTCCATTGTTGTGCTACTTCTTGGTACTTGGGACTCAGTTACACTTGTAGGCCTGTTTTACGGTCTTTTATTTGTCATTTTAAAAAACGTTTCCTCACCGTGGTTTGTTGCCCAGCTGAGCAGCGACATCAGGACTGAAAGGAAAGCCCAAGAGATAAAGACTCAATAGATTTTCATGTGTTTTTGGTTTAAATGCTAAATATCCACTACTTGACCTGTGGGGCAGTGACCTAAAGTGTCAGACTGATAAACAGGATGTGCTCTGTAGGGGGAGGTGAGGATGTAGCTTAACACCGCCATAGTTTACCTGCACCGTCGACCACTAAATTTGAGTTTTTAACTCATTTAGTGACGTGAAACTGTGAAGCTGTTAAAATTTCATCTTAAACACACACACACACACACAAACAGCTGCATTACAGCACATGAGGCATCCACTTGTACTTCCTTTTATACTGTGTAACCACATTTACTGTTACACCATTTTTCCTTTTGTTATTAACACAGGTTTTAAGCCTTAAATAAAAGTGACTACCTGTGGCTCCAACCCACTGCCACTCTCAACCAGAATACCTTAAATATACATATTACATACTGAGATTTTCAAAAGAGCATGTGGTACTTACAGAGCAGCCACAGAAGAGGTGTTTGTCCCATCGTGTCACACAGATCTGAGACCTTTTTGTTCCACTGCAGCCCTTGAACCCTCCTCCTTCCTCTCAGTAAAGTTTGGGGGCTCTGTGGTTTCTCTGCAGCACTTCTAGGAAAATGAAGAAAAAAAAAGTATCTAAAATGTGAATCGGGAGGTGCATTAAAGTGACAAGTACAAACTGAAAGAATGAAAATATCAGTAGGGTGTTTATTTCATTGTATTAATTTTTTTTTCTGTAATCCCA
Source organism: Oreochromis niloticus (assembly GCF_001858045.2). Lineage (NCBI taxonomy): Eukaryota > Metazoa > Chordata > Actinopteri > Cichliformes > Cichlidae > Oreochromis > Oreochromis niloticus. The sequence goes on from NC_031967.2 coordinate 59,245,930, forward strand.
CAAAAAGAAAAAGGCTCAGTATTAACTTGGGTTTTACGACACAGCAAAAGTGAGAAGTAAGCAGAAAGAAATGTACGTTGACTGTGTGTACCTGGGTGACAGTGGCACAAGGTTTGTTCATGTTTCCTTTAATGTAATAAGTCATGTGGAATCAGAATGTTATTGAACAGAGTTTATGTGAAATTGTAAGCTATTGTGAATCAGGTGAACTCTAGTAGTGTCATAACAGTACTTTTCCAGTGAAAGGACTTGCAGCCTCATTTGATGTGTTATGTGGGAGATATATAACAGCTATGAGAGCCTGTGATATGTGAGTAAATGTGATGTGCATGTTATAGTTTATGTGTGTGCATGAGAATTGTGCGTTACTTTAATATTTTTATTTTATGGTGGTACTGTAGAGGTAAACAGTTTCTACACCAGAGCTATCGATTCTCATTCCTGGTTTATTCTTCATCACCACACAACTGCTCCAAAACACAGCAACACACTTCTGTGGTGAAAGTGAAGCCCTCTAGTGGACCACCACAGTAATTTATATATTTATATATTTCTGTTTTCACCGAAAAGTTCCAATGAACCACATCTTTAGTAAAGTTTCTGTGATGCATCAGTTAAGGAGACCACCATTCAGCCTGGGATGCGACAGTTATCAATCGATATCCTTTCTTTTTCCAGCTCATTTTCGTTACACAAGAATAGCTTTGCAATTAAATCCCTGCATGCGCACAGTAAAAAACAACACACATTCTACAGGCGTGAGAACTGGAGTTATATAAAGCACGCAAAACGTCCTTATTTTATGTTTTTCAATTGCAGGTTGCTACTTTTAAAGCCTCCGAGAGGGGCATATATGCGGCAGTCTCGACTGCTTGCACTATGATTGTAAGCCCAACGAGGGACATTCATAGACATGTGTCAGAAAGCAAACTGGGGTTTTGCATGTCAAGGATATTTGGCATGCAGACTGGTATCGAACTGACAGTAAGTGACCCGCTCTACTACCTGAGCTACAGCCACTTCCTGACCGCTTGTCACGCAGTGATTTTCCTTTATTTACAGTTTTTCTCAGTCGCCTTGGTGCTTTTCTCAGATCAAAATGAAAATTCTCAAAAACATTAGTGCAACCTCTACATCATTTAGTCATTTGTGCACATCATAGTAGCAATTTCTCCTTCCTCTGAACAAATTGCAAATGCTCTTGGACATGTATCAGGTGCTTTCATACAATTCTCTGCCATCGACAACATTATCATTTGCTTATGTCATGTCAGTCAAAATGAACTGTACTTTTGGATGCTAAATAGTCGTTCCCAATAAAACTAATAGTCTTTATTTCATTGCTTGAGTCATTACATACAAAATTGGTGAATTAATTTTCAAATGCTGTCAAGAAAATTTTATACTTTTTTTCATTATTTTTTCCTGTCCCCAAAATTGAACAATTTCTCTCATGCCATAGTCCCTGAGAATGAGAGGGGTGGAGGTCAACTCAACAAATACGTTGTTGTGTGGGATAATGTCACTTTTCACTACTCACATCTGGTCAGACAGTGGTTTGCAGCACATGACAGAAAGCCTGTTGAATATCTCCCTCCCTACTCCCCATTCCTTAATCTGATAGAAGGGTTTTTGTCTGCCTGGAGGTGGAAGACTTATGACCGGCATTCACATGCACAAATGGCCCTGTTAGCAGCCATGGATGCAGCATGTGACGACATCACAGAGTCATGCAGAGGGTGGATTCGCCACTCCAGGAGATACTTTCCTCACTGCATTGCAAGGGATGATATCCGTTGACGTAGATGAGAACATGTGGCCAGACAGACAGGAACGTCTGAATGTGCCAGAATGATTTACGTATGTTCAGTTACAATATGTACTGTTATATTGTTCACATTTGTGCACAGCTCTACCAAAAGGGTGTTTCTCATGTTTATTCTAAATACGTGACTGTAGAGTATTTTTCTTTTGCACAATTTTGTAGAATTACAAACAGCCTACACCGTAAAAATGTGAAACATATGTATTCAGTGTCTTGAACTCACTTACTTCCATAACTACAGGAATGTCTAACTTTACTGTAAATGGCTGTGCAAAAAGTGTATAGTGCTGTGACCTTTTTTTTTTTTGTTGCATTGGAAGACACTGAGAGAATACTGTAAACTGTCATAATGAAAACATGACAAAACTATTTGATTATCTTGTTCATAAAGATGGTGTCAAGACTTCTCATTTTGATGACACTGGCAGTTTCATTGACATGAATACTTGCTTTTGATGGATGGATTATTGATTTTGAGCAAGTGACCTGCTTTTGCAGGTTATCCACTAGGTTTTGCAGTTTGCACTAATTGTTTTGAGAAATACACAAACTGCTGTGCAAATGTTACTAGTGACGTGAGAAAAGCACCAAAGCGACTGAGAAAAACTGTAAAAGAACCGGCGGATCTTTAAATCTCAGATCTCTGTGGTGATCAAAACAGTGGGATAAAAAGGCAGTCTTTTGGAGGAACGTAGAAGTTCCCGTCGGGGATCAGTCTTTTTCTTTCCTCTGCAGAGTTTCTTATTTGGGCAATGAGGTGCTGGCCTGGCCTGGCCACAGAGCTCGGAGCAGCGACCGAAACCACATAGTTGTCTTCCATGTTCCATCTTTTACCTGGAACCCAAAAAAAAGAGAGAGAGAGAGAGAGAGCGAGAGAGAGAGCGATAGATAGATAGGGGTGTGTATGTGTTGAAAACGAGCGGCAAAATAAAAAAAGGTGGTGGATATTTTGTTATAAATTGATATAAGAAGTATATAAAAGAGAACGGTCTTTTTCGTTGTATTGTTTATAATCTTCATAGAGCCCTTTCGCATGACTCTCTGATAATGTCTGCTAACTGGAAGAGGATTCAAATGACGCGCCAAGTGGCGTCTTTTCTGTGAGCAAAGCAGCGTAGCACCGCACGTGCAACGTCTTGTTTTTATATTGCGGAAACAGAATATAAACGTCGTTTCCGTAAATGAAATTCTTCATGACTAAAGCTGAGAAACAGCTGGTAGACATCTGCCCACATGCAGAAGCAGCTCCGTTTTCCATTTACTGATATGTGTTAAGAACAGCATATATGTGACGTTTCTATGAATAAGGTCTCTACATAAAAACATCTCTGCACCTGAAATGTAATAACCATACACTGATCGTCGAGTAAATGAAGCTCACCAAGCTTACACTGAGTCAGTGTGTTTAATCTATGGTCCTTAATAATACTGGTTGTGGTATTTTGTTGAACTAACAGAGCTGCAGTGAGAAGGTAGACATAAAATAGTGCCGCATCTATTTTCATTAACAATTAATTGCTGCCAATAACTAATTATTAATTATAACTATTAAAAGCAGGCTTTGTAGCTTGATTTAAGATGGTCTTAATTTTGACCTACAATTATTCCAGCCTTCACTAAACACTTACTCTAAACTCTTCAGGGGGGATGAACAGGCAAAACGGCAGTATTGTTCAAGTTAAAAAAAAAAAAAATAATAACTGACATGTCACGCTTAGGGCTACGTGGCTGAGTTCCTGTTCAAAAACAACAACCCCGCCTCTACCAGCACCAAAACAAACGGCTTGCCCAGCTCGATCGTCGTTTATTTTCTTGCAGAAATGTCGTTTTTTGTGGTTTTCCTCTCCTTTGCATTATTTGTGACTTCTGCATTAGAAGGTACGTTTCATATTATTAGCGGTAAGATAAACTGGCAGGCACAATGTACATAGCAGTGCAGCAGCTGGTGCATTTGTTTTGACAGCACAGATGGAGTAAAATGTAAGCTTAGAGTTTAGAAAGTATTTTTTAAAATATTTGTCATGAATTGTTGGTGGGTAAAGTCATCACTAACATGGTGAAAAATTGCACTTTGCACTCTGCAGGGAAAGTAAGACTCGTATGCACAGAATGAAAGCGAAACTTTACAGGTTAATCGTTGGTTTCTGCAGGGGCGTCGCAGCAGGGACATGTTGTACTCTTCTCTCTCGTCACTCCTCCCAGATAACAAAGACATTCACAAAGTGTGTGTGTTTGTTAGTAAATCTTGTGTGACGTTTTCTGATCATTTTGCTTCATGTTTGGTTATAACGAGTTATTTGAGCTCACTCACACACAGACAGAGAATCTGGCACTACATAAAAATAATTCAATCGAATCAGTTTTGTTGCTGATCTTTTGCGTGTCCAAAACACTAATAACCACCAATACCCCACCCCCATACTATTCATTACATGGAAAACAATACCGTTTTTGTGGGGTTAATAATAAACAATTATTAATTCTTATGTTAAGGCTCAAAATTAATGTTTGATCGTTTTGATATTTCCTCAAGTTAAGTGAATTATTATTTAACAAAAATAGCTGAAAACTATTGTTGCATGAGGATTTTATGGCTGATTTTTTGCTTGTACGTTTTTGGCCTCAAAGGTGTCAAAAGGGTGCAAAATACATCAATTCATATATTGATAACATGTAAGAGTAAAAGACACTGGATTTCAAAAATTTTACTAAAGTTTGGAATAAAAGTACAAAACTACCAGAAGAGGGCATAAGGGCTAAAATGTTGTTTAATGAATGAATGAATAAATAAATGAATAAATACAAGATGTCCAAGATGGACAGTATAGCACATTATCAATATTTGCTTTCTTTTTCTTTTCTCTTTGTGTTTAGATCACACAGAGGTCAAAGTGAGGTCTGGGCAAAATGTCACTCTCCACTGTCAGGGTCCCAGAGGTTTAAATATCACCATGTTAGAGTGGAGCAAACCTGAGTTCAACTCAGAGAGTTATGTGTTCTTCTTCCAAAACCATCGCTTGTATGAAAACTACCAACATGAATCCTTTAAAGGCCGAGTGGCGCTGAAAGATCGATCGATGAAAGATGGAGATGTTTCTGTGATTCTGAGGAACGTCAACATCAACGATACAGGAACATACAGCTGTGAGATTACAACCAGGATGAAGGAAAGAGTGGTTCATGAGGTTGTGAACTCCATCAACCTCAAAGTCACAGACTCAGGTGGGTTTGTAGAGGTTCAACTTACAGCTTTTAGAGCACAGCTGTTTATGGAAGGGTTTCACTTCTTTTATTTTGAAAGGTGTTTTACTTGATACACATGCAGCAGTTGGGAAGCGAATAAAAGTAAAAGTAAGAGTCTTTGCACTCAATGTGAGCTAATACTGAAGTTTTTTCTTCCCCTTCCCGTTAGTGGCATAAAATGGTGTGAAACATGATCACATGGATGCTCTCCAGTGATTGTATCTGCAGTCACTTGATCAGTAATCATTAGTTATTGCTTCATATTATCCAGATCACTGCCAGCAGCTGTGACATCATGTCTACTGACTGTTAGATATGTTTTAAAATTTAAAACAAGAAATATTGTCAGTACAATCAGCAGAGTTCTCACAGGTGTTTCTTTCCTGCTTGTTTCACAGATGAAAACATCAAGGGTGGAGAAGAAGAGGATGGAAAAAACATGAATAAGACTCTTCTAGTTTTATTTGGTGTGTCAGTTACGTTTGTAGTTATGATATGTGTTGTAATTCTAATTATAGTAATCCCCCGCAGAACACAAAAGGAAAACTCACACATAAATTACACAAGTGTCCATTTGCAAACAAATTTTTGCCAGCTGATGAGAAAACTTTGCTCAGTTTCTACTTAAATGATTGTGGCTTTTGCTGTTCCATAAAGTTGTAAATATTTGAAAAAGGTTGTGCGGCTTTGCACTTTCCTGAACCTTTAATCACAGCTAAGGCTTAAAACACCCTGTGAGCAAGCTGATTAACAAAGGTGTTGTGCACAGCAGTGTAACATCACAACCTCAGGACACATCCAGGAAGCCGATTTTAACATCCATCATTAGAACTCATGCTAGTGCTGCGTTTTAGATGGGTAGGTGATGCAGCATGGTGTAGTACATTCCCTTTGCAGCATAAACACTGTGTTGGTGTGTCGCTCAGTAGCGACATCTGCTGGATTTAAAATAATCAGATAAAGAGTGAGGAGAGCCACTGAACTAGAATTATTCATTCCAACATCTAGACACCAAATGAGTGATGAATGGTCCTGTTTACATAACCAGCTCATCATAAAGTACTGAATCGAAGAGAATTTTATATATTCCAGTTAATTTGATTATAACAAACTAACATGATTGAATAACACAGCATGTCAAATGTAGAATTTACAAAAATAAAAACCAAACAAAATGAAAAAAATAGCTGAAAATACAGTGAAAGTTTGTTTAGGACACATAAGTGCTTGTGACAGAGGGAGTGCCTGTGTACTTGTAGTTGAGGGGAGCTGACTCTTTTATCTTAAAATAAAATTAATAATTTTAATTTATTTTTTAAAAAAACAACTAATTTTTAAATATTAAAAAATTTAATCAGAAATTAATTTGACAACTGAGTCAAAGTGGAAACAGGAAAGGAGCAACATTAAACTTGTTTGGTGTTATGAGATCAAAATGATCCCTGACTGGAGAATTTCGTTTTTCTTAAAAGTGTTCTATCGTACAGTAAATGATACACAAGCCACACAAACAGCTCCAAAGACATTATCTCCCCCTTAGCACGAATGCAAATGAGTCGAAAGTTGCGCTTCTCAATTTTGTACCTCACACAGTGCAGCTGTATTGGTCACGTGATTTATTTTCTCCTAAAGTATTACACGCACACATGTGGGGTTTCAATGGGGTTTGTGATTGATGCAAGTGCCAATGATTTGTATTTTAGTGATTTACTGTCAGCAGTTTGGTGCAGAGCATGAGGTTGCTCTGAGAACAGGGAGCAGGTGGGGGGCTGCTCTTCACCCAAGTAAGCATGTTCAAGCTTGTAGTAGGTAAACAGGACAGTGACGATCACGTTGTTCATCAGTCCCCCCCACCACCACCTTTATGTAAAGCAGATCCTTTGTGCGGTACTTTTTGTTTATATGAATTGTTATAAATAGCAATAGAATCACTGTTAACATGTAAAACTGATTCCCACTTCATTATATTTTTATTTTGTGCCTTTAAGCGCATTCTGTTTAACTTTGGATCAGTTGCAGCCAGTCAGCTGCTTTCTGTATGTTTTTTTTTCTTTTTTTTTTAAATTCCTTGTTTTCTGGTGTTGGTGGACCACAATCTCAGTGAAAACAGTTCTTGATGCCAAGCAAACCATCCAGAAGTATGTGTGTGTATATGTATATATATATATATATGTGTGTGTGTGTGTGTGTGTGTGTGTGTGTGTGAGAGAGAGAGAGAGGGAGAGAGTGAGTCTATATTTTTATATACTATACTTTTATATATTTTCTTTTCTTTTCATCTGTCACAGATCTTATGACATAAGATTCCAAACATATTGTTGTTACACTTTCATGCAGCTGTTTTTCTTAGATTCATATTGTACATTTTACATATAACAGTGAACTAACTTCATTTTTACTTTTCCTTGTTTATTGTCACTGTTGTGTGTGTGTGTGTGTCTGTGTGTGTGTTTGTGTGCAAATTGCTGCACTCTCTGATAGTATAAAATAGTTAAAATTAAAACTGTTCCTGCAGTCATTTTGCTTTCTGTTCATTTATTTTAACTGTATGTGTCGAAGTTGTTTACAACATCTAATTTCATCATAGAAATTCAACTGACTCCATAATACATCACATCTAAAAGACAAAAGGGTTTGTCTGGTGGTTTTAATGCAAGGGTTTTATTTATTTATTTGTATGATGGTCAGATGAATCACCACATTTAAGAAAAATGAAATAGAAAGTGCTAAGAAATATTTCTGTTAGGATCCCTGGGTCATCGACCCAGTGGTTTGTGTTTTGGTTCTTTGAGTTTGTTATTTCATTATATTCTAGTTTTGCTTTTTGGGTTTTTGGATTATTCTTAGTTTAGGTTCTCTGGGTGGGTTCTGTTAGAGTTTTAGTGTTCTGGTTTTCTGTCTGTGATTCTGAGTTGCTGTCTCCCCTGTTTGCTGTATCCCCACGTCCACTCAGTGTCTGTGTCTGCCCTGGTCCCACGTCTTTGTTCCCTTTGTTATAATGCCTGCCTGTGAGTCTGTGTTATGTTTCCTGTTTTACTTTGAAAGTCCATGTCTCATGTTAGTGTATCTGGTTTTGCTCTCCTTGTCTCGTTAGTCCTGATTTGCCCCAGCTGTGTTTCCCTCCTGTTGCCCATTCCCTGATTGCTCCCTCTGTGTACTTAAACCCTGTGTTTCTTTGAGTCAGTGTCGCGTCGTCCCTCATGCTGTGTTTACGGGTTCGAAATTGAGGATGAGAGTAAAACAATGATAGTCCAGAAGAGGTCGTTCAAACAATTGATTTTAATGCACGCAGCGTGGAGAGGTGCAAACTGCAAAACAGCTGTACATCTCTGCCCAAAATACACTCTAGATTGCTTTTATAACATCAGGGTATTGTAACGCCCCTTCTTGCGTTTACAAGCACATAATTTGCATGTACAGAACATTCATGTATTTTAAGAATTAAATGCAAACACAGAGGTTCCTCTTTCTGGCATCCTTTTCCGAATATGGTGATGATCTAAGGCCTTTGAGGTCACCATGGACTGGACATCCTGCTGTCACCTGTAACTAGGCAAACTCAAATACCACAAGAAGCTGAATACATTCAGGCCTTTGCTCAGCTACTATTTTACTGTAACAATATACTCAGCATATGAGTTATGATACAGTATCTCCCTGTGGCTCCCTGTGTGTGTTTTGTTAGTTTCTTCTCAGTTTAGGTTTTGTAGATATTCTTTGTTCAGCAATAAAGCTGTTTTGAGTTCATGACTGTCTCCGGAGTCTGCGCCTTGGGTCCTATTCCTGTCTGCACACAGCCGTAACATGACAATTTCCTTTAAAAATGACTGAAGTGTTCCCATATTTCCACTTTTTGACCTGTAACAGGAACGACTGTAGCTTGCTTAAATTAGGACAAAGCAAAAATAGTCATCATTGGCAGCGAGTTTAAAATACTCTATTAAGTTTACTTTCTAATATTTCATAGATTAAATGTGTTTTTTTAAGTTTATTTTATTTGATAGAGCTAATAAATGTGTCTGTTGCCTAAGACAAACAGAAATAAACGAAAGCAACACACTCTCTGTGGTCAGTGAGCTCTAACGCTGCTGAATGATGTTTTTCTGCTTCTGTTAGTGGCTAAAATGCCGTGAAACAGCAAAACATGATAGATGAGCGATGCTTTCTAAAAGTTATTAACCAAGTGGCTGCAGGTATAATCATTAGTTATTGGTCTGACATCCAGGTCATTGCCAGCAGATATTCAGAAAAACAAAGGATATAACTGACACTCCTTCTAAGGTGAAAAACAGAAACTGGAACCAGTACATATGTAAGGTTCATGAGACTCATGAGTGGAAGTCTTTTCAAAGTAACCACAGAATCAGTATTAAGATTTGAAACTGTTAACATAAGCTATATCAAAAATGTAAACAAAATATGGGCAGGTGTATAAGCATAAAATGGGGGAATGGCAAAATAAACTTGACAAAGAAATTGACTCTTTATTAACCTCTTTAGCTCTATAGTTTTATTTCTATTTGTGTATCTGTTTATGTATTTATGCTTTTGATCCAGCTCGAGCCAATCACCTGGAAGTGTCCTGTCTATTTCCTGGATTGGATTAAGAGAAATATCATCATTTGCAAAGAGTGGGAAGGACTTATCTCTAAATGTGGATTAGTAATAAAAAACAATCATTCCCTTCACTACATTAGGTTGTAAGATTTGAAAGTGGTTGATATCTTGTTTGGGTTTTTTGCACTTACCTTGACATAATTATGTGATTTAAAAACTGTTCATCACTCTATAGCGTTGTTGTATTCATTTATTTATTTATTTTTGTTCACTGAGCATGTTTACGGTAATGTAATCGAATTTCACTGTCCACCAATTCTCCATATGAAATTCAGGGCAGTTTGAAAGAGCAGATGGTGTTTTCTCTCTCCAGAACTTTGAGGTCCAAGGTGAGATTGCAGAGTGCTCAGTGTAAGCAGTCTGATAGGGGCTTACAGGGAAAGCTCTAAAAGAAGTAGATGCTCTGAAAAAAAGTCCAGAGGTGCTTGAGAACATAATTGTGAAAGTGAAATAGACTAAATGTTTAGGCAATGTTTCTGACATCTTTCTCAGAACTTTTTGATCACACAATAGTAAGTGCATAGCAATGTGACACTCAGAAAATACTGAATTCAAATCTATGGGAGACTTTAGAGACGATAAAGATGGTGGTAGATGAAGGAAGAAACAAGCTTTGTAAATTTTGCAGCACTTAGCAAACTTTTAAAACACTAGATATCCTGTTGGACTGCTGACTGTATTTTGTAAAACAACAACAAAAAAACATCCATAAATGTCTGTTATCATCTGTACTTTTTTAATACAAGTTGTTTTTCTTTCTAACAATTTTATTATATATTTATTTGTGTGTGTGTTTCGTTTTTTATTTTCTTTTGTTTATTTTTGTCATTACAAAGTCAAAGCAAAAGTGGGAACTCTGCAGCTCATTTGATTCATGTGAACTTTGCTTGCAAAATAAAAACAGCTGACTGCCCACACGGTTGCTGTTTTGTTTCATCAGAACCCACGAGGACAGCTAATGAGCAGGACAAGTAAACAAATAAGCCTTTGCTGAACCTTGCAGATTAACACTTCCTTACTTGTACAGAAAGTATCAGGGCAAAGGCAAAACATCTGATTGGGCTGCCGCCAGATAAGACTGGGCCGGCTCAAACAGGGATCTCCACATTACACAGTGTTACCTAGTGTTACGTTAAAGTGGACAGATTATAAGATATTATAAGAGAATGTGTGAGATATTGTGTTTTGTACTGGTACAACATGTCTGTAAGGATTCCCCCCCCCCCCAAAAAAAAACCCACCTCATAGTTGTTGAGCCTTTGTTTCATTGTTACATGCTTCATTTATTGCAACAGTTGCATGAGTTTAATAACACTCTGAATTTCTGTGTTCTTCCCCTGAACTTTAAAATATGAGCAAAATGAAACAACCCATAAAGTGTCAAGTGATAGTGGAGGTGTGGCTGTGATACTGAGGAAAAAGGAGTTTGAGTGGGGGTGTAGGAGGTTAGTGGTTAGTTCAATACAGGCCCCCACATGCATGTATAATTCGTCATTGTTTTTGCTAGTGATTATGAAGACTAATATACCCTACCCATTAACCACCAAGTACTTTTAGGTGGGGATGATCCAGTGTAAGAACATAAATAAAAATGCCAGAAAAAAATCATTAATTACGTGTCTCTGATTCTGAAGGATGTGACAATTGATGATGCTGCAACATACAAGTGTCATGTCGCCCAGAAATCGGGAGAATTGATGAGGCTAATCAGCATCATCCACCTGAGTGTTGATCCTCCAGGTGAGTGAGTAGAGTTGAGTGTGTGTGTGATCAGAGGTGAAGCTGCTTCCTGGTTGTTGATGTTTGTTTCTAAAGATGTTGTTGATGAGACTTTGTAGAAAGCAGCTGGTCTGAGTGATGTGATCAGAGTGCAGTAGATAATGTCTGACAGCAGTTTGAAGAGGAAATGGATTCTGTTCTGTTCTTCACTCATCACCTACCTGACAGCTGACACCTCACACCTGTTTCTCACCTGCAGGTCAGACAGGAGGACACACAGAGGATGGAGGGAAGGAGGATGGAGTCAGCAGAGGACATGCTTTGTCACTTTTTTTCTGTGCTGCTTTGGTGATCTTTAGAAAAATGAAACTCCCTCCAGAACCAGCATGGAGTAAAACAGTTAACATCTGTAATTAGGATGGAAGCAACAGCAGCAGGACTGTTTGAACTTATGTGTCATACTTCATGAAATAATGGAAATCACAGTCAGCCATTGGTACCATTCTCAGACACTGGCAGCGCTCAGAGCTTTTTAAGAATTAATTGTTCATGCTTTTCAACAATCCAACCCTACCTGAGGAGAAAGGACATGCGCTGCCACCTGTTGGCTGTAGTTTGTCACTAAAGTTGTGATGAAACATGGACATGAGATAATTTTTTAATTTTCCTTGTTCTGCAGGAAAAGTTCCTTTTGTGTTTCTACTTCCTGCATTTGCTATTTTGTGCCTCACCACAAACCCCTCTGAGTCATTAATGCTGAAGAATGTCTTGATTCTTAAAATGCATTGTTGTAATCAGTCGTGATGAGAAAGGAGGCTCCAGGAGGAGCTGTAATGCTGTATCTTTCAACATCTGAAAGAGGCGTGGCCATAGCTAGAATATATGAACCATGGAGGGAGGAAGACTCTTTGACTCTTTTTTGCGTATTTTGTTCAGTATTTCCTGTTCTTGGTGGGACACGTAAGCTTCTTCTAAGGATTTGATGGTTTGATTTTTTTATAATCCCTCAATATTTTTGTTTTCTTTTTTCTTTGTATATGATGAGAAAGAAATTATTTTACTTCTCATCACAGCTTTTCCTGCTTCCCAGACTGTCACAGGGCAAACATACAGAGAAAAATAACCATTCAGAAGTACCTGGAGAGAAGCCACACAGAAACATGAACATGCAAAGTCCACACAGAACAGTCCCAAACTGGATTCAGACTCTGGACCTTCTCCCTGTAGACTGTGGTGACGGTGCCACCCTTGGTTGTAATCATAAACAGCAATTGTTTATTTGATACATGAATGATACATAAATGAGAAACAATTTGATAGGTTTTACTCAATTTTATGTTACATTTTAAATTACATGATCTTAATAGAACAAATAAATCAAGGGTAAATTTTCACTTAACGTTTTTATAACTGTAACAACCGTTCTGTGTCTGTGACAGTAAAAATAATAAATTCATTAAATTCAGTGGTGGTTCCCTTCAAAACTCTGCATTGGGTTTTTTTTTATTAATCACAAATACTTCACAAAATTTTACACCGAATTTAATCAAACTGCAGACTTCAGCTTCCGCCATTTAATTCTACTCTTTGCTTTCGCTCGCTCTGTCCTGTTGTTGTCCAAAGTCATCACACACACTACCATCTCATGTTGCCTAGCTACCTTCTCCCTGACACCACCTTGCAATCTCTTTCAGATTATACCCTCAGCATAAGATGTAGTCCACCTGTGTGCTGTTTTACAGTAAGTGTGAAAAGGGAGCAGCTGTACCTCTGTGTCTGCAGTTTGTCCTGATGGAGATCTGTGCAGTTATTAACTGTTCTGTGCACTGAAGAACAACCTGCAGCTGGATGATTCTCAGTCATACAAAGTCATGTGACTGATACAAAACTTTTGTTTTAGGATGAAATGTTGGACTTTATAGATCAGAACCTTGTGGCCACAGCTCATCCTCTCTTTAACCTGAAGTGACTGTAACACCGCTGCATCACAGGTCTGATTAGCTGCTATAATATTAACTGGCAGGAGGGGGTCAGTCTAAGAGAGACATGTGGCACTCAGAAAATCCTGAATTCAAATCTATGACAGACAGCAACAGTAAAGATGGTTGTAGAGGTTGAATCCCACATGTGAAAAAGGGTTTTTAAAACCTTATTTTGGAGCAAAGTCAGCAAACGTTAAAAAATGCTTGATGTCAAATTTGACTGCTGATCCTGTACATGCAGTGTTTATGTCCTGGTGACCATTCAAATAAAAGACAGTGCAGATAATGCTTCATAAATATTTACCAATGCAGCATTTCATGATGGCTGCAGAGTGATCGGATCTGCATCTAGAAGGAATTTCCTGTGTGACGCCAAACTGGTTACCTTTAAAATGTTTTATTAAAGACAAACAAACGTTCCACTTCATCCTGAGCTCTACGTTCAAACTGTTCCAGTGCAGCTGTACAACTGTAAACACACAGAGAATATGATTGAATAAATAATATATAATATAGAGAGGAGCAGTGTTGGTCAAGTTACTTGAAAAAAGTAATCAGTAACTAATTACTGATTACTTCCCCCAAAAGTAATCCCGTTACTTTACTGATTACTTATTTTCAAAAGTAATTAATTACTTAGTTACTTTTTAAAAACATGATTTACAACCTGAATAGGTGATAACAAAATAGATCTTTCAGCCCAATTCTACTTTTTCTGCATAATCCATCATACAAAATGTAATCAAATGGAAAAGTCTCTTTTTAAAACTTGTTTTATTAGTTTTAATCTTTTAACTTTATGCATCAAGTAAAAAATTAATTATATGCAACATTCTCTGACTTCATCCTGAGCTCTACATTCAAACTGTTCCAGTGCAGCTGTACAACTGTAAACACACAGAGAATATGATTGAATAAATAATATATATTATAGAGAGGAGTGCAGGGATGTGTTTGGAAGCCAGCTGGACGTCACTGGTCAGACTGGTCACACTGTGGTGTAGGTGTGAGGGTCAGCTTCAGTGAGGAGTAGATGACTGCTGGCTCTGGTGGAAGATCTGAACACAAACACACAGATTAGAGAAAGTTTAGATAAACATGAAAAAAGACCTGCATCAGCTCTGTTTATCACAGCAGAGATATTCACTGGCTGATGTGAGCAGGAGCAGGTTAACACTTCTCTTCCTTGTGGAGCTGATAACACCTTCATATGACCACATTAGTCTCTCTACACTGCAGAAGGACCAAAGCACTGTAATGTTTTCGTTGTGGTTTTCCCAGTGTCTGCTGCTGCAGGCTGAGATTTAAGCTTTTTAACATTTGATTTAGGGTTGGACCTTTGAAGAGGAGCAGCTGTACCTCTGTGTCTGCTGTTTGTCCTGATGGTGATGTCTCCATAAGTGATGTCAGCTGTTCTCTGCACTGCAGCTGCAAAACAAGACAAAGTCATGTGAGAGATACAGTACTTTTTGTGTTAGGGTGAGATAAAGATGGACTAGAGTTGCAAACCTGAGGCACATTCTTCACAACACATCCTCTGTTTAACCTGAAGCGACTTCAACACCTCTGATCAGTTTAGCTCTCAAAACAGGAAACTTAATGACCACAGAGCTGCTCATGTGTTAAAATGATGCAGCTGTTTACACCTCTTGTAAAGGAAACCCTTTTTTAAATGATTTAAAATAAATGTTTTTGCTTGACTGGCACAGCATCACCATATAGCTGACCTGTGCTCATGTGGTACACAGAAAACATAAAAGCTTCTGTTCACTGTGAGAGTCAAATGGACAAACTTTAAGAGTTTTTTTTAAACAACTTCTGCAGTTAAAGTGATCATATTGCTGTTAACATCATCAATGAACAGCTTCAGTTCTACCTCATGTCTTTTTGTTCATGCCACTGTCTCCCAACACCACTATAAATCACAATGCTGTTTGGAAACATCACGATCCACAGAAAAGCCTCCCTGACCTCAGCCTGTCCGTGACATCACAAACAAGAAGGGGCTCAGAGCAGATCTCATACATGTCCTGCTCCACCCTCACATACCTATCTGCCAATATTGACCTGCTCATGCAGTACCACAGTTCCTCTCTTGGCACCCTATCACATGTTTTCTCTAGAGCCACAACAACACAGTCCAGCTCTGTCTAACCTCCTCTGTCTTCTCCATCAACACTGTGTCAAGAAAGTGGAGCTCTGCGGAGCTCTTTCTCAGTATGAAGCCGTACCGCTGCTTGTTGATCATCACCTCCACTGCCCTCTCTCCTCAGGGCTCTAGAGTGCGACCAATTTGGTCGCAAATGCGACCAAATTTTTCAGTGGTGCGACTAAAAAAAAATATTTGGTTGCACCGGTGCGACCAAATATTTTCGGGTAACAACAACAACAAAAAAAAATCTCTGCAACTCTCCGTGTGATCAACAACAGACACACATTATGCCCCTATCGTGGACTAAACCAATCAGAGATAGTCAGGGGCGGGACCTCTCTGATTGGCCGTGGTCCAGTTGAAAGTGCAGGTGGAAGAGAGAGGTGAGTAGCTTGAATAAAGCGATATCGATTCATTAACGGATTCCACACAAAGACGTAAACACACGGTGGGATTCTGGGAGTAAGGGCAGGCACTTGTATCATTTTAAGAAGGAGGTGGCAGGGTGTAGGTTGTATGGGGGTGATAGGAGAGAAGAGGTGGTCATTACCAGGCTTAGACTGGGACATTGTGCGTTAAATAAAACACTACAGATGATAGGAGAACATGAGACGGGGCTTTGTGGGGTGTGCCAGGAGGAGGAGGAGACGGTAGAGCATGTAATACTGCGGTGCAAGGGTTATGATGTGGAGAGAAAAGTTCTGCAGAATAGATTGAGGGAGCGGGGAATCGGGGAATTTAATCTGAAGAGTGTGTTGGAGGGTAGTAGGGCACAGGTGAGGGACTTGGTGGGGTTTTTGAAGGCTATAGGTGTGTATGAAAGAGTGTGAGGGTTTTTTTTTTTTTTTTTTTTTTTTTTGTTGTTTGTTTGTTTTTTGTTTTTTGTTTTTTGATACAGATTGTAAGCTCACTGTCTGATCCATACTCCGGAACAGTAGGAGGCGGTAATGCTCCTTTTACGTTGGTTGCCAACCGCCGTTAAAAACAAAGAAGAAGAAGAAGAAGAGACGTAAACACAGAGTGGACCCGACGCATCAGAATCAGCTTTGTCTTTCTCGGCTTTCTCACCCCACGGCCCGAACACGGACACGCTGTCGGAGCTTAGCGATTCTGATGCGTCGGGTCCGCGCTGTGTTTCCGTCTTTTTTGCGCTGATTCTGAGCTGCAGGTTTTGTCTCTCTCCAACCAAAATTCACCGAGCCAGCAGCAAAAGAAGCAGCAAGCTACGCTTCACATTTGATCAATGTCGTCATGAATTCCCTCTGACTTTTGCTGTTTTGCTTCCACCACGATAAAAATTACACTTCATGCACAGCTCCCTCTCTCTCTCTCTCTCTCTCTCTGTACTTCAAGAACAGTTTCCCGTCTCAAATCTCTGTTTTCTGCATTATCCATTCGCTTTTTACCCACCAGTCTACCGTTGTTTACAGCGCTGTCGGCCGCTGTCTTTTTCTTTTCCTTTTCTTTGTTTTCACTTAAATGACCTCGGACAAGAAAGCCTAATTTCTGCTGTTCAATACTGAAGAAATTTAAACTTCTTAAAATTATGCAAAATTGCAGAATATTGCAGAATATTTTTAAGGTTATCTGCTATAAAACGCCAGACCAGGAAAATCTCCTTCATGTTTTTCTGTGTTTTATTCTCAGTTACTTTCACACAAAGGCATCTGCTGTGATGTTCACAATTCTGATGAAGTCTCACAAGTGTCAGTACTGATAAATGATCAGAATTATAATATTTCTGACTGTCTGAGGCTAAATTGAATCGAATCAGGACTTTGAGAACCGGAATCGAATGGATTATAGAAATCAGTGATGATACCCAGCCCTAGTGAGCAGCCTAGGCCTGACAGAAGTGGATGTAGCTGTGGGTAATAAGAAAAGATGAAAAGAACTATTGATAACTTTTGTGTTAAGGTCTGATCCGTCTGAAGTTCATAGCCAGCTCTGACATGGTGCCATCAATCTTTGAATGCTGAAAAAACAGCAGTGTATCCAGAAAACACATTATATGCTGCAATAAATGCACTGCCCAAGTGTCCACCTCTCCCCACTGCCTTTCAGCAGCAGGCAGCAGCAAACAGGTCGTCAGAGGAGCCAAGATGATGATTAAGTTTAACATTTTCTACAATATTGACAAAGCACTTTAAGCACAAGTTTGTTAGTTAATAATTTAGAAATGAATATTGTCTGTATGGACTTCCCCCCAAAGAAAGTGCACATGTAAAACTGCGGTGTTAAGCGATGCGGTTGAAAAATTTGAGGGCGCCTAACTTTTGTGCTGGTACGCCTAAATTTTTAAAGTTAGGCGTACCGGTGCGCCCATGTCAAAAAGTTAGTCTAGAGCCCTGCTCCTACACATCTCCACATGTATGTCATCTGGACTAACAGCATTTCCACTCCTTCATTTCCTCTGCACCTCCTGATTCATTAACCATCCTCCATCCACCCTCTTCGGTCTGCAATGTTCTAAATTTCCTCTCCTCAAAGTGCTACTTCCAAATCAAGCATGCTGATCAAAAAGAATGGGAAAATGCCTCTGTCAGTATTACAACAAAAATAAACTCCATTATAAAGAAGACTGGGGTTCTGCATGACAGTTGAGAAGTCATCTCTAAATAGAAATAAGGTCAATTTTCCCACTTATATTATTTATTTTTTTGTTTTTGTGTTTGGACAACTGCCTGAGCACCAAGAAAGGTGAGCACAGAGGTTTTCTCAGTGTTCTGAGCATGTGCAGTGGACTTTGTGCAGGCAACTTTGTAATCCAGCAGTATAATTACTCACACAGTATGCTAACATATGATATTTAGTATTAAACCAAAGTATAGAAAGTATTTAAAATGATAAATGTTGGCCTGATGAAAAATCAGCACATGTTTAAAAATCTCAGCCATGGACGTCATGGTGCCTCTTGTGGAAAGAGCAGAGGACTTTTAAAGAGTTTCTAACAGGAAACTTGTCATACGTCTTCTCCTGTTTGACTCGTCTCGACCATCTGCTGAAGTTCTTCTCACTGATGAGGAGGTGGCAGCTGCTGCAGGATCTCTGTCTGCAAATATCACAGATTTCCCTCTGATAACACAATCATTATTGTTGCTGCTGGTTTGACAGCTGGAATATGAATATTTATAAGAATAATGGCAGATGAATGAAACATTTTAGTCAGTAAAGCTGGAATAAAAAGAACTCTTTCTTTCTGAAAGCTGTGGTAAAAGGAAAAAAAAGCTTTTCTTTTTTTAGTCATAATACAGGAAACTGGACGCCAGCAGAGTTACTCACATCAAAACTCTGTGACCACAAAGTCTCATCATTGAGTACATCAAAGTACATCATTGCAATCAACACAGGAAACATAAACTAACTAATCTAACTATCCAAATGTAAAAGTATATTTAAAAAAAATCACAAAATTATTATCATATGCATGAGGAGAAAATGATGCACAAATAGAGCCTGTAGTTTATCTTTAACTTAACCCTCAGGTAGTAATGTGAAGGTCTGTGGCTCAAATCGGTCCTCACAAAGATAGAAGTGCTACACTCCCTTTGCATCATGTGTTTTTGTATCTATGTAAGGAACAATTCACTCCATAATCACACCTACATACGTTTGGTTTGCAGTGCTGCTTCTGCTTAGATCAGTGTGACTAACACACTGATCTAATTCAATAGAATGAAACTAACTTTCAGTTACCTTTCAAGCCTTAAGCAGAGAAAACCAAATATGATTTTGAGGTGAACTGTGCCTTTACATGTTAGGTGAGGGCAGAATGTGTGTCTCACCTTCAGGTTTCCTCTGGACACATCGTCTCACCTGTACAACCAGTACAACCAGCAGCAGTAGCCCAAATATGGATGGAACAGACACCATGACAGAGAGAGGAGGAGAGGAAAATGAGGAGGAGAGGGAGGCAATGGAAGCTGATTCAGGAGGAGAGGTGGAAGAACCTGGAATTAAAGAGAAAAGGGGATCTTTGTGATCAGTTTGAATTACTTTGGACCTAAACTATGAATAGAAACAAAAGCCTCATCTGTGACAGTGATCCAGCTGGATGGAGACTCCATGACCGCTGATGTCACACTTGTAGAGGCCTTCATCAGACCTGGAAACATGCTGGATGGTCATGTGACCTGTAGGCTGCTTCCTGATGAGGGAGCCATCTTTATAGAAAGCAGCTGTGAGGTTGGAGGGAGTGGTCTTTGTTTTACAGAGCAGAGTGATGTCATCTCCCTCCATCACAGGGAGGACAGGACTCTGCAGGATCACTGATCCACCTCAACACAGAGACAAACTACAGCATTTCATCCATTTACACACAGCTTCATCAACACTAACTCCACACACTCAGCTTACCAGTGACTGTCAGGTTAACCATGTTACTGATGGGACCCTCTCTGGACTCACACCAGTAAACTCCACTGTCCAATGGGAGGGCACTGATGTTACAAGAAGAACCAGCTGGTGTTCCCCACTTTTCACACTCAGCTCTGGTTTCTTTGCTTGTGTTTCTCCTCAGAGTCCATCCAGCAGAGCTGTCGTCCTCCTCACAGCTCAGAGACACAAAGTCTCCTTTAAGGAATTGAAAGCTGCTGGGACTCACAGTCAGACGAGCTGTGGGAGAATTTCTTGTATCTTGAACAAAAAAGTTTTTAAAAAATTGTGTATTTGAGGTGAACTGAAGCTTATTCAACAGATCATGCCAGAACACTGCACGCATGTCATAACCCAGATAGCAAGGAAACATTGAAACAATGTTGAGTCAATATCAGGCGACGTCATTGAAGCAACGTTGAAGTGTGACGTTGACCCAACGTCATTCTTGCACCCATTTTTAACGTTGAAACAACGTCAGGTTTTGATGTTGAATCAATGTTGAAACCTGACATTGATTCGACGTTATATTTTCGAATACTGTTGACATTGAAACAATGTCAGATTCTGATATTGAAACACTGTTGAGCTATGGTGTTAATTTTCCACCTCTTTTGCACAGTTGCTTTTTATTGAAAAAAAAAACAAAAAAAAACAAACAAAAAAGGTCAATAGACATGTATCATTTGCAAAATACTTTATTAAAAGACAAAGTTTCCTATTTACATTTCTATGTTTCACGTCACTTTTTATTATTTACTCCGGGATGGGGATGGATGATGTGTGTCCTGCGCGCCACCCGTACGATCTGGAGCATATCTGAGCCATTTCTGGACTGCTTAAGCAAAGACCAACTCAGACATAGAGTTCGCCCCTACCTGCTGCGCCAGGCCATCTAGGACAAAAATAGACACACACACACAAAAAAAAAAAACAAAGACAAAAAAAAGGGAATTAGAGCACATGAATAAGCTCTTGTTAATTGTCTTCAGCAGGGAGAAAGTATGTAAACTCCTAGGCTGATAAACATGAAAGTCACCAGGCGGAAATCAGCAAACTGCTGCATTTGATTCCCAAAGAGCTATAAGCTGAAAATGTGATATGTCTTAGCATGGTGTGCCGTGTATCCTTTAAAAAAAAAAAAAGAAAAAAGAAAACATGGGGTCCTCGGGCTGTACAAAGTGTACAACCCGAGGACAAAACAAGCCGAAGACCAAAGACTCCATCTCCAGATTAACCGGACATGAAAGTCTTGTTATTAAGAAAGACAAAGTAATATAGCAAAAAAAAAAAAAAAAAAAAAAAACCATAGGAAATGTGAAACGCACCCAGCACATCAATTGATCCCTTTATTGTTCACTTTAGGCTCATAAAACTACAATAAACAGTAAAACTTACCAAATATGCATCTGCACAGCGCTGTCTCTTTAAATGCCCTTTTTTGCTTTGTCTGGTCCTTGGTTTTTTTCCCTGCCCAGTTGAGTACAGAGGCCAGCTCCTTTGTAATGGCATAAACCATTACACGGCGGACTCGCACCTCCAGTGTGGTCCAGCAGCACCAATCAACACAAAGCGTCTCACCTATAGACACATTTTAAGAGATGGAATTAGCGTGTCTCATGTCTTAAATGTGTATGCAAGTGCTTGTGTGTTTACTTCATGTAATTGATGATAGAAACATGTCATTTAGTTTTCCCTAAAGCCTGATTTTCAAGTCATACAAAGAATAAACCAAAGTATTGGCAGTACAATGTATTTCTATTCCCTTTTGTTGGATATTCATTTGTTAGTTCTTGTAACTGCTAAAAGTGTTTACTAGTTTTTGCCTGTCACATATATTTGTTATACCATGTAAACTGTGAAATTCCAAGATTTTCAAACTTGCCTTGTAATAGTGGCCTCACAGAGTCTCTGGAATCTGCAGGAAAAAAAAAAAAAAAAAAAAAATCACAACAAGATGACATTCAGGAGTATAAATTGGGTTTTTTTTTTTTTTAGATAAGAGTACAATGACATTGTGATGCAGCTTTAAAACTTTTTTAAAAGCATACCATCTATAGGGAAGACATCAGACTGCATGCTGGCGAGATCGCAAAGCTGTGTCGGTTTGTGCCGGAGTGGCGAAAGGTACCGGAAGCTGGGTGTGGCATTATGATGGTTGCTATCAGTGGGCTGGGGGGCAGACTGGAGTGATGAGGGCTGTTCAGAAAAAGATAATTTTTTAAGTATTTAAGAATACAGACAACTTGTCAAAAAAAGTTTCCTTGTGTCAGACACAGATATGTACACAGACACTAGACAGTATTATATTACCTGGTATTTTCACTCGAGGGGCCTGGGGAAACAGTTTTTTTGTAGGCTGCTCATCCTCTGAGTCCGTATATGTGTACAGGGGATTTGGTCTAAAGAAAAGAAATTAAAAACGGTCTTAAGTAATTGTAAATATGCTTTTGGCATATTGTTTCCTAAAGTTAGTTTGATTTCTAACAACACACACAGGAAACAGAGACGTGCAAGAAGGTACAGTATACAATGAATTTTTGAAGTGCACAAGTGTACACGACTTTGCATTTTTAAAAAGTTTACAAACTTCCACTTTTTGGACTATATTATGTGGTGATATTGCAGTATGCAAGCACCACAGATATGTATAAAAGACAAGATCATAAATTCTTAACAATCAAAGATATGTTTGTGAATAAAAGGGTTTTACTTGTGCTTTCTTTTAAGACTGGTCTGGGTTTCTTCTTCGGACTGAAGGTCAGACGTATCACAGCGTTCACGTGGATATCTCTGACGACTGCGTTCTGCTTCGTGAAATGTGCCTGGAAATACAAACACAATGTACGGCCAGACATAAATTACGTGTGGACAAAAGGTGCAAACGCATAGAAAAATCAGCGTTTTCAAAAATACGCTGGTACGTGTGGACGTAGCCTTATTCATTATAAGGCCATCTTATACAAGGCACAAACGGAAAGTCATGTACGCGTGCAACGTAAAGTTAGGTCAGCGTGCAACGTACAGTCACGTGGGCATGCCGCGTGGGCATTCAAACGGAGTCTAAAGTTTTCGTGTGCGAATTGAAACGAGTACTCTCCAATCATCAAAAGTAACAAAGTCATTGAACACGTTTATACAGTTAACTTTACGTTTATCAATCATATATCACAGATTTAGAATTTTTTGTAGTACTAAGCAACTACAGAGCGAAAGTCTGGGTCAAGCGCCGAGGCCACGGCAAGAACAAAGGAAAACTCGAAGCATTAAAGCTAGCTTTGTAAGGGAATATAACGAAGAAATTATGAAACGAAAATGTTTTCTTTGTTGATATACTTTGTTCGCAGTGCAGTTTATTTGTTGCCGGATTGTAAGAAGTAGACACAATTTCGGGCTCGTAAATAACAGTAAAAAACTTGTTAATGTACAACATTAACGAGTTTTTTTTACTGTTATTCAAATGCAAACATGGAAATAACGAGTAGGAAAAAAAAATCATTCATTCTTACCTTATACTAATCGTGGTGCAGGCCAGTGCAGTGCATGAAACTGATGCCTTCTCCGGTCAATTCCGCTGAGAG
This sequence comes from Oreochromis niloticus, assembly GCF_001858045.2. NCBI lineage: Eukaryota > Metazoa > Chordata > Actinopteri > Cichliformes > Cichlidae > Oreochromis > Oreochromis niloticus. The sequence goes on from NC_031967.2 coordinate 59,269,423, forward strand.
TAAATCAAATGTCCCGCTCTACTGTAGAAGACAATGAATACCTGGGGGGATGTACCAATGTGAGAGGGGTGCTGCGGAATAGTCCAAGTGATCGCTGCTTTAATTTCCCGGTCAACTATACATAAATTGCACGTAGACATGATTTTTTTAAAGCTGGTGAACTAGACCAAGTCATTGATAACAAATGAACAATAAATCTACTTTCTCTGGTACTTTATACCTGATCAGTTGCAATGCAATTTAATGCTCAACTACAAATCGATGGTTTTTGATGGTGACCGGAGCCAAATGATCGTCAACTATAAATAGACGTTTTCTCGACGTTGTTGTTGTCACCTGGTCGACTATAAATAGATCAAATATCAATGACAAAAAAACAACGGTGAATCAACATCGTTACAACGTCTCTATAGTAAGACCGTCGGTTTACCACAGTATTTCAATGTTGTTACAACATTGGCATTTCAACCCCGACCATATACGACGGTTCGAATGAAAAATCAACATAGATTCAATGTCGTCTTGCTATCTGGGAAACTAAAGCTGGTTGGTAGATTTTGCTGCCTTGATGTAGCTCCTCAGTTCATCATCTGTTTAAAATATCACAAATGATCTCCTCTGCACTTTTTTTCTGATTGGCTGCCTCTCCTAAACAGACGGTGTTAACAGCAGCATGGACCTTCCTTTGGTTTGAACCTTCTGGTGATGGTTCTCTACGTACACACACATAAAATAAGGAACTGACTGTATTTTAGTGGTGATATCTTTAACTAGTCTAAACCACTGATTTTCACTCAAATATTAAACTGAACCACATTTTTTTAAAGAATCATTGGAGTTTTACTGGATTTTTAATTTGTGTTCTTTTTAATTCTGAGCTTCCCCTAACACACACATCTGGGACTAATCTGTCTTTTATTGGTTGGTGACGCTCTTTGGGTCTGTTTAATTGTTCTTTATGTTATTCTGTCATAAAAACAGGTTCACTAACCTTGATTTGTTGTGTGGCAGAGTAGAAACATTAGAACTGAAAAGAAGCACAAGATCATAAAGATTCAGTGTCTTTTAGTGAGTTTTTAGTTACAGGAGCAGTGACCACAAACTGAGTCTCAGACTGATGAACTCAAAACAATTTCTTTGAACAGGATGTGAAGATGCAGTTTAACACTGTGGTGGTTTACTCAGAATTTCAATGAATTTAAGGAAAGAAACTTCTGAACCTGTTAAAACCTTCCGCTAATGATAGAATCAGCTGAATTAAAACACCTCAGATCGTCACTAGTATTTCTTTTTTCATTGTCCTTAAAGTTTCATTTTCTTTTTAAGAGTTTTGTCACTGTTTCTCTCATGGTCATTAACTTCTATACTTAAGTAAATGCAAATATATCTGCTTTTTCTCACTGCTGTTCTCAGCCAGAATCCCTTAAATGCACATATTAAGATTTTTTTTTAAAAAAGCATGAGGTACTTACGGAGCAGACACAGATGAGGTGCTTTTCCCATCGTACCACACAGAGGTGTGAGACCTGTTTCCCCCCGGCAGTTAAACCCGCCTCCTTCCTCTTAGCAGCACAATTTAGAGTCTGTGGTTTATTTGTAGCAAGTCAGAAAAAAAACAAGGGGTTATAATCCTTTAGGTTATAAATGAGACGTGAATTGTGAAATTTAATAAAGCTATGAACAAGAAACAATGAAAATATCAGCAGGGTTGGTTACATGATTTTTTTTTAATCATAGAAAAGTGATGTTGAGGGTCCGTCTGTTATATGGGGTCCTTTTGTCCCTCTTTGGGAGGAAACGCCCACTGAGTTTAAATCTGGGACTCTCCACCATTTGACCTTGGAACTCAAGAAGCTTCTCGGATGAGAGGTGAAACGTCTTCAAGCAACTTAAAGAAGTCCAGACGCTTTTCTTTACAAGCTCCTTAGACTACGATGACCTGGATGACTGAGAACCTTCACAGACAATAAGATTAAATAAGATTATTTAAACAAAGGGTCACACAAAGGCTCCTTCCAATTAAAATCACATTTTAACCTTAAAATGTTTCTTATGGAGGAAATCTCCTGCTTCTTTGGATTTCTGAGACACAAACACATAATCAGAGTTACATAAAACTTCTTTTTTAAATGTAATTATTTTTTCTTTGTAACATTTATTTTTAGTTATACCCGTACTTTCTTGGGCATATGCCTCCCTTTTTAGTTCCATATGACAAATAAAATATAGTTTTAACCCGCTGAGAACGTTTTTGTGTTAATAAAGTTTAATTGAGAAGAGTGAAATGAGTGAGCATACTCATGTCCGATCTATGCTCCAGTCCATTAGGTGGCGGTAATCCACCTCTAAGCTGTCGAAAGCAGAAGAGGCTGCATTTAATTCATACAGCTGGCGACTGGACGACAAGTGTGCTGACAGCAAGACAAACCAGTCTGGAGGAGTCTGATGTTGTCGGTCTTGGCTCACAGCTTCTTGTTTTTATTTTTTTCCGCTGAAGATGAACTTTGAGGGGTTTTTTCTCTGTGGAGTTTGTCTTCTGGCGGCTTGAGAGGAAGAGCTGAGCTGCTGCTCGAGAGAAATCCCGAAAACATGACCTGAAAGGAGCGGATCCCCCAAAGAAAGTGACTTGATGAGTGTAACTTAGTTTAATGCTTCAGACACGGGCTACTTTCAGCTGCTTCCACAGTCAAAATGTCCTTTTTTTACGTGTACCTGTATGCAGCACCACATCATGGCAGCAGCATGTTGCGTGTTTGTTATTTCGCACTGTTTCCAGTTTAAAACACACTGTCAGAGTGGAGTCTATTCAGAGTGGGAGGTTCTGTTTATGTGGTGTGTTCAAGAGTTTCGGGTTAACACGGGTCTGGGAGAGTCGCCGTTACATCCGTCATTTGTCTTGTTGAATAAAGCCGCAGACACAGAGTTCCAGTGGCTCAAAATGTCTGCAGGAACTTCCCGATGTCAGAACATCTGAAATATGTTTTATGTTTGGTTCTCATTTTGGTTGCTCCTCACTGCTCGGATTGTGACAGACCGAAGTTCATTCTTCCTGTCTGACCTTCGCATAATTTCATTTGAATGGTCATAATCTAAAATGATCTCCATCCTTATTTGTCGGACTGTGGGGCAGCGAGTAACCTTGATGTTTACAGTTTCAGTGCTGTAGTGCTCAGCTGCAAAAACCACAGCGCCGATCAAGCTGCGCATTTAATGGCTCATAATCTGTCACGTGTCGAACACGTCAACCCACCCCACCCCTACCCAAAAAAGGAAAACAAAAACACTTATTCGTTTCCAAAATAAACATCAGCTGTTCAGTTTTTCCTCACAAATGTCGTCCGTTGCGGTTTTCCTGTGTTTGCTGGTCATCCCGGTTTCCGGATTAAAAGGTGAGTCACGGTTCTTGGAGACAGGAGGAAAAAAATGTAAATATTAACGTCATCGTGTGTGTTTAGAAGTTAAAACGAACTGCTGGTGTGTTTTAGAATAGAATAGAATTCAACTTTATTGTCATGTCACAGGTACAGGGCAACGAAATGCAGTTTGCATCCATCCAGAAGTGCTTTAGCCGTGATATAGATATATTACGATATATATTAGCAATAATATAGATATGTAAGTATATTACAGAAATGGGTCTATTATGGTATGTTATAATGTACACGGTATGTAGTATGTTATGAATATTCTATAACTATAAGTATGTACAGGCTGTAGTGAGTACAAGCTATGTACAGGCTATGAACAGGATATAAATATGAAATAAAAAAACTATACAGAAATATGAGATATACAGCTATACAGAAATGTGAACTATGCAAGTTATAAACAGTTGTAGGATTAAAAATTATTGTATGTACAGAATGATTATTTACACAGAACTATACAGTAGTGCAGTTAAGATAAGTGAGATATGTGGATAATTTCTACAGAGGCTATATAAAGTGTGAGTGGTGGTTCAGTCCATGTTATTATTGTGTGTTTGAGGGTACGGTTGTCCATTGTGTGTGTGTGTGTAGGTGGTTGTGGGTGTGTGTATGTTCAGTCCATGAGTTTAACGTGGGTCAGATGTCAGGAGGCAGAGTTCAGGAGTCTGACAGCTGTGGGGAAGAAGCTGTTCCGGTACCTGGTGGTCTTAGTCCGGAGGCTCCTGCAGCGCCTCCCAGAGGGCAGGAGGGTGAAGAGTCCATGTGATGGGTGACTGGGGTCTTTGATGATTTTCCCAGCCCTTTTCAGACACCGCTTCCTGTAGATGTCCTTTATGGCAGGAAGTGGTGCTCCGGCGATGCGCTGGGCAGTTTTCACGACCCTCCCGTTGGTCTAAACGGGAAGCTTTTCAGCGAGTTATTAGAGGAAGTAACTCCGTTGTGAAAACGGGAAGCCCTGTCTTTGCAGCGGCCTAGAGGACATGTGAGGCAGATGTCGTCGTTACATTTTAATTTGGGAGTGTTGCACAACACAGGGTTATTTTGCGCTATTTAACATGACGACACGTACAACCCAGTCAGACAATCATCGGGTTTTTGGTTGGGGGTGGTACTGATCTGGCATCGATGCTTTAGGCTTATCTTATCTGTCTCTAGTGTTATTTAACAATAGAGGGTTAGTCTGTCCTGGTAAACACCTGCGCTCTGACATCTGCCAGGCACATTGTGGACCCTGCTCCGTGTGGGTGCTTTCCTGAATAAGTCGGAATTGGCGGTGATTTCTATTTTTACAGTGTTAAAAAAAAAAAGTTAAAGCTGTACATGAGCTGTGTCTATCATTGTTTCACAATGTTTTATAACAACTGGAGTAAAATTCAGAGTTGAACAGACAAAAACAAAGCCTGTCACATGTTCTTTGATGTACTCTGTGGACATTCAAACAACATGCTGGCACAAGTCGCAAAAATTTTGAGGCTTGCAGAGGAGCAGGTGATCATTATTAATACTAAAACACACTGTTGCTCTTTTAGATTTCTTCATTTCAGTACTCCCTGCAGTCCAAACAGTTCCTGTCAGAAGTCTCTGGATGGGCTCATCTTCTGGAAGAACAAACTATAGCGAGGGAGTCCAACCAGTTCTTCAGCATAGCATGTCTGACAGACGTGCGGTCTTTAACATGACTAATTTTTTTTCTTTTATCTTTGTGTTTTAATCACACAGAGCTCAAAGTGAATCCTGGAGAAGACGCCTCTCTTCAGTGTCAGGGTCCCAGAGATGCAGAGATCACCCTGTTGGAGTGGAACAGAGCTGACCTCAAATCAGATGATTATGTCTTCTTGTACAGAAACCAGCGCCCGTATGAAAGCTACCAACATGTGTCCTTTAGAGGCCGAGTGGACCTGATGGATCCATCCATGAAGGATGGAAATGTTTCAGTGATGCTGAGGAATGTAAGTATCAACGATACAGGAACGTACAAGTGTCAGATTACAACCAAGGAAACAGAAAGTGTCGTCCATGAGTGCTCCATCAACCTCACAGTCACATCCTCAGGTAAGTTTGTAGAGGTTGAACTTGGTGTTTATGAGTCTTCTCACTGTGGGATGTCTGGGCATCAAAGGTTCTTTCATTCAGGACAAAGTCTGTTGGTTTCTTGGTCTTTAGGCTCATGTTTGTCTCTGTAACCAAAAATGAATGTATGAGATGAAAAGTGGCGTCAGTCATTAATTAATGCCGATGCAGGAATCTGAGAGAGAAAATAGAAATGATAACCTCTGCAGTGAGTGTGCTCTAACCCTAATGAATGCTTTATTTCTCTTCTTCTTCTGTTGGATGTGTTTATGGGTGAAAATGGTGTGAAACGCTGAGATTCTAGTTCTTAGCCAAATGCCTGCAGATAATGTCATTACTGCTTTTCTGACATCCGGGTGACTGCTGAAAGGTGTGACATCACTTCTGCTGAAAACAGGAATGGTTTTCCTGGTAGCTCAGTCCTCACACCTGTTTCTGCTCTGCTGGTTTTACAGATAAACACACCAAGGAGTTCCAGACTGAGTCCAAGGATGGAGGAGAGAGGGTTAAGTGTCTGTCTGTCATCATCCTCGTCCTGTCAGTTTTTGTTGTGCTTATTACTGATATTATGTAATTGCCCGCAGAACCTGAAAAATGTGTGAGATTTCTTTACTGACAGTGAGTTCTGCTCTTCAACAAAGACAAATCTTTCAAGAGGATCTGATTCTGTTAGAGCTTCATGCAGCGCATTCATAGCACTGCAGGCCTCACCAATCATTACAGTTAAATCAGTTAATGTTAGATCAGTGCTGTGGGTTCCCAGTGTGGCTGTAAAAAGCTTTGAGTTTAAGCCTGGGTTTTATGTTTTTACCTGTAGCTTTATTGTTTGAAGTCTGCAGCAGAGCTTGGCTTTCCTCTGGGAACAGGCAGCAGGTGGAGGAGCAGCTGGTGTGCACAGGGGAGTAAATGATAGGTTGAGTCTTTCCAAAAGAAAAAATCAATCTATCCTTTTTCTTTAGCTTATCTGGAGTGGGCTATGGGAGCACCAGCCTAAGCAGAGAAGGCCAGACCTCCTTCTCACCAGCCACTTCCTCCAGCGTGTCCTGGAGCCTCCTCTCAGTGGAAAAAATGAAACGAGTAGGTGTTGTTGTAGTTTTGTTTGGGGGGGGGGTTGTTTTGAGAAAGACCAACAGAATCAGCATTAACATGTAATATAAGCTATATATATCACAGCGCATGTAGGCAGAGGTGGACGCATGCAGTGCATCTATTGTAGCAAGACTTGGAACATCTTAGATTCCAAAGTATATTACTGAATAAGCTCTTTATTACCTTCTTCAAGCACTTTCTTGCACTTTTAAAAAATATTTGTTTTTTAACCAACTGCAGGCACTTTCCTCCTTTTTGCTGAGACCTTATCAGTGGTTTCGATTCAGATGACCTCACATTTAAGATCACTGGCCCGGGCATCTCTGGACTGTTTTCAGCACAGCTGCAGTTTTAAGATCTCAGCAGACATCTTATTATGTCCTCTTGTTCTTGTGTCTCTGTGATCAATCTTCTTTAATGAGTCAGAACTCTGACTTTTTAAATCATTTTCACTTTTGGGAAGTGGACAAAATCACAGGGAGGTTAATGTGGTGAATAGGGTGGTGGTCAAAGATTTCACTCTGTAGACTTTAATGTACTGAGCGACAGTACAGAGAGGGGCCGACACCTCCTACAATTTGTGTTTAAAACTGACTTGAATTTCATTCCTGAGCAATTTTCTGATGAAGACATTCAAAGACTGAGGGCAGGTTTAAAAACAGCAGCTGCACCTAAAACAGTCCAGAGGTTTCAGATTTTTTATTAATCTGTTCTTTGAATGTACTTTTATTATATATGTGTATTAAAGTTATCTGTTAGTCAGTGTTAGGGGACCATGATCAGCCGTGATCATTGTTTATCGTGCTTCAGTTTGTTTTTAATGCGCAGCATATAATCCTGATAAATATCCAACACAACAGGCACTGAGTGATGAGTCAAATACATTCGATCGCGGCTCAAGAGTTGGGAGTTCGCCTTGTAATCGGAAGGTTACCGGTTCGAGCCCCGGCTTGGACAGTCTCGGTCGTTGTGTCCTTGGGCAAGACACTTCACCCGTTGCCTACTGGTGGTGGTCAGAGGGCCCGGTGGCGCCAGTGTCCGGCAGCCTCGCCTCTGTCAGTGCGCCCCAGGGTGGCTGTGGCTACATCGTAGCTTGCCATCACCAGTGTGTGAATGTGTGCGTGAATGGGTGAATGACTGGATATGTAAAGCGCTTTGGGGTCCTTAGGGACCAGAAAAGCGCTATATAAATACAGGCCATTTACCATTTACCATTTTAAATAAGCAATTCATATAATGGAAATCTATCAGTGCAATGATTGGATAAAATCTGTTAAAGAAACTGAGCAGAAGATGTGCTCATATCAGGAGTAAACAAGACTGTGTGTGTGTTTGTACACATCAGATGGATGATATACATACATGTATCCATACATAAGCTATAATGAATTGTGATTACGTTATTATTAAAATTTGCAGTGTTCCTTGTTTTCTTTATTTTATATTAACCGTTTGTGTAAATGTTTTGACTACACACATCTGACTTCATGTGTATGGTGGTTTTCATGTGAGGCCTTTTATTTTGTCTCTGAAGTAGTAAGTGGGGGCAGGCCCCATGATCGGAAGGTCGGGGGTTCGAATCCACTGAACGGCTACCCTGAGCAAGGTACCGTCCCTACACACTGCTCCCTGGGCACCAATGGCTCCCACTGTCTGTTTAATATCTTTTTAAAATAATGTTAAATCTTATTTTGGGTCAAAGTCAGAAAACATTTAAAACACGTCATGTCAGATTTGACTGCTGATTCTATACGTGCATATTTTATGCCCTGGTGACCATAAACTTTAAAGGAGGTGTAGATGATGCTTCACAAATAACAACCAATCAGTGTTTCCTGATGGCTGCAGAGCATGGAGATATGCTGTCGTCCTGCAGCTGTGGTGCCAGAGATGAGTCCATCCTGTGGAGATGAAAGCTTAGTTTAACTTTGTCGTGTTGCAAATCACATCAAGTTTCACCTGGATGAGGAAACAGTCTTGGAGTCATAACTGGTGATGGTGATCTTAGACTAGTTACTTTTCCTCCCACCTCCTTAGATCACCATGACCTGCATGACTGAAAACCTACACAGACTTGGTTATTGTTTTTATTGATGTTTTTGACTCACTGTCAGTGGATCATGAGTTCTGTTTAAAGGATCAAGGGTCAACACTCCCTCCTCACATCCAGCTGTGGCCCTGCCACCCTCAGAGCTTTTTTTTTTTTTTTTTTAAAGTGTACCTAAATTTCTGTTTTCATCCATCCTTTTAACAGGAGCTGCTTTTAAATTTTTCTTCCTTTTAGCCCAAAGTGGTAAATCTGTACCTAAGATGCATGCAGCTCATGGACACTTTGTGTCAACAACAAGAAGCCTTTGGTGAAACTTACAGATCAGCAGGTCCTTACTTTTACAGGAAGTCGGAGCTGATCATGTTTTTTTTCTCTGTAATTTTCCAGGATCACATCGGAACTGTTAAGGTTCAAAAATATAGGGAAGTAAACACAGGCGGAATGCAAGTAACCACACTGGTCCAAAAGGTAAAGACGATGATTTTAATGAAACACGCAGCGTGGGAGCTGAACACTGTACGCCGACAGTATCAGGTCTCATCGCCCAGACTTCAAAATACAATTTTATATGCATCAGAGTATATTTAGTGACGCCCCCTCATTGCGTCATCACAAAACTACAAATGTTCTATTTGACAACTTGAGACACAATTAAAAGAACATCGCGTCTTCGCCTCCATGCAGATGTTTTCCCCCACACCGCTGTCGCTTATCGCTGGAACCAGCAGATCAGTTTCCTGAAACGGCTCGGTCGCGTACGCCGGCACTCTTACAGTTATAGCAGAATTAAATCTGAACTCTTTACCACAAAATGAGCCTACTACTATGTGTATGTATGTATGTATGTGGTTATGTCATCACCGCAGGTGCACTTTGTCTCACCTCTCACCTTCTCCCCAGACAAAGGCCAGCACATACACAACTGAAACTGATGTGTAATATATTGAATAAATGTCTTACTTAAATGGTACTACTTAAAACTTAATCAAAGAATGTAAACAAATAAAAGATCATAAAAATAACCTGATATACATGTCTTGTAAGCGTGTGTTGCGATCCTTCCACAGCTCCAGTCAAACTCACAGTAGATTGGCTGATCATAACACCAACCAAAAGTTTTTGACCCTCACTTGACCAAGGAGCGACAGCTCTTTAATAAGCACAAAATGCAATTATGTATAAATGATTATAATCATTTTCATAACAGAAGTTCCAACAGTTTCAAAAGTTGCCAATATGTTCGCTCCTCCTAATATAGTCTAAAAGCAACCCCAAGCAAAACTTTCCCCTATAAATGATCCCTCTAACTAAGTGTGTGCGTGTGTGTGTGTGGTTACGTGTATGTCTATGTGCTAACCACAATCGCACCCCATTTCACCTGCCGACTAGCTCCTCAGACTAACTTTCACTCAGACTCTGGTTTTGGTTTCACTTCCTGCAAAGCATGTAACTTCAAAAAACATGTAACTTCCTGTCTTATTTTGGCACAGAGTTACTCTTTCACACTGCAGTCTGCATATAAACATTTAAGATTATAAATCCAACTCAACAGTTTAAAGTGGTTATAACTGCACCTGTAATAAAAACTTAATTGGGTGCCAATATGTTTAAACATCTAAATGCAATATCACTATTAATAAATGCGTCAATGCAAATGCTTGTCATATGATTATGATGCAATAGCAGTAACAAAATAATGAAACTAGAAATAGTAAAATGAAATAATAAAAATGGCAGAAAAATAACACCTCAATTCCTCACAGAACCCACAAAAGTCTCTGTGTGGATAAAACAAAATAAGACTGTTTGTATAACAGAAAAACTAGACATATTGACACTATTACTGACTATTACTGACAAAATGGTTTGAAAACTGGAGATCGGTTTCTATTTTACATGCTTTCAGTGTCTGTTTGTCTCTCCATCAAAAAATGTTTCACTCATCACAGTTTTTAAGTCCTGAGCAGCAGAGCAGCTGCACGCCTTGAACATCTGTTTTCTCCCCCTGAGACTTAAAATATGGGCAAACAAACAGGCCGTGAAAGGAGGACTGATGGTGGAGGAGTGGCTGTGATCATGAAGTGTTCTTGAGGAGAAAGGAGATGTGCTGCCACCTGCTGGCTGTAGTTTGTAACTGAAATTGTGAAGAAACATTGACATAGATCATTTCTTAAGGTTTAACTTTGATTTGATATATAATGGTCCCTGCTTCCTGTTATATTTCGAAGACTAGTCTCCTGTTGTGTTTCTGTTTATTGCCTTTACTATTTTGTTCCTCATCAAAAACCACTGTGAGCCTTTCATGCTGATGGATGTCTTAATTCTTAAAATGCATCGTGAGGATTGAGGAGGCTCCAGGAGGAGCTGTAATTTTGTTTATATTTTTTAAAGGACTTGTAATTACTGAGGATATTTTATTATATGAATATATTATGATCTAAATATTTAAATCATATATGAATGTATTGTTTGTAGCATATATGCATGAAGATCACTGGACTGTAATAATTTATAATGCATATGTGAAGCTGAATGGTTTTGTGTCTGCAACAGAGTGTAACTTGAGTGATGCAACAGCAAATATAAATATTACTTATATATAACCTGCAGCTGGACTGTCTCAGTCATACCAAGTCATGTGACTGATACAAAACTTTTGTTTTAGGATGAAATGTTGGGCTTTATAGATTAGAGCAGCAAACATGGGGCCACAGCTCATCCTCTCTTTAACCTGAAGTGACTGTAACACCTCTGCATCACAGGTCTGATAAGTTGCTTTAATATTAACTTGCAGGAGGGAGTCAGTCTTAGAGAGACATGTGGCACTCAGAAAATCCTGAATTCAAATCTATGACAGACAGCAACAGTAAAGATGGTTGCACAGGTTGAAATCCCATGTGTGAAAAGGGTTTTTAAAACCTTATTTTGGGGCAAAGTCAGCAAACGTTAAAAAATGCTTGATGTCAAATTTGACTGCTGATCCTGTACATGCAGTGTTTATGTCCTGGTGACCATTCAAATGAAAGACAGTGCAGATAATGCTTCATTAATAACTACTAATGCAGCATTTCATGATGGCTGCAGTGTGATCAGATCTGCTTCTAGAAGGAATTTCCTGTGTGCGGCGAAACTGGTTACCTTTAAAATGTTTTATTAAAGACAAACAAACGTTCCACTTCATCCTGAGCTCTACATTCAAACTGTTCCAGTGCAGCTGTACAACTGTAAACACACACAGAATATGATTGAATAAATAATATATCATATAGAGAGGAGCGGTGTTGGTCAAGTTACTTGAAAAGAGTAATCAGTAACTAATTACTGATTACTCCCCCCCCAAAAAAAGAAAGTAAAAAAAAAAGTAATCCCGTTACTTTACTGATTACTTATTTTCAAAAGTAATTAATTACTTAGTTACTTTTTAAAAACACGATTTACAACCTGAATAGGTAATAACGAAATAGATCTTTCAGCCCAATTCTACTTTTTCTGCATAATCCATCATACAAAATGTAATCAAATGGAAAAGTCTCTTTTTAAAACTTGTTTTATTAGTTTTAGTCTTTTAACTTTATGCATCAAGCAAAAATTAAATTATATGCAACATTCTCTGACTGGAAGAAATTTGTTTAACATTTAAACCTATTTTCTGCACATTCCAGCACATAAAATAAAATATTTTTTTGTGTTTACACTCACTCTTTCAAATAGATGCAAGTAAAACACAGCAGAAAATAAATAAAATCAAAGACTCAGCGGTCCTGTTGCTCTATTTTCACCTGTATAGCAGGACTGGGTTAGGCGGAGGTTTACCCTGGTGCAGGTGTGCCGCAGCGGTCAGTGGAAGAATCCGCGAGTTTCTCTGAATTTCCCATTACAGTCGTAGCGCACTCGGTGCTTGCTTGGAAGTTTAGGGGGTTTTTTTCACTGTAAAAAGAAGTTTTCTTCCCACGCACAACGGACACTAATGTTTTTGTCACTTTTTATGGAATCAAACTCAAAGTAAGGTCAGTACTTCCACGCTTTGAACGCTGCACGCTCATACTCTCTCCTGCACTCGATATATTATCCATTGTTGATCTGCAGACAGCTGTTGTCACGAACGTCGCACTCGCTTACGTCATTGTCATGAGACACTCTCGCAAAAAACTCACGGTTTTAGTAACGCAGTAACGCAGCGTTCTTATCGGAAAGTAACAGTAATCTAATTACCATTTTTGCAATTGTAATCCCTTACTTTACGCGTTACTTGAAAAAAGTAATCGGATTACAGTAAAGCGTTACTTCCCATCTCTGGGGAGGAGTGCAGGGATGTGTTTGGCAGCCAGCTGGACGTCACTGGTCAGACTGGTTAAGGTGTGGTGTAGGTGTGAGGGTCAGCTTCAGTGAGGAGTAGATGACTGCTGGCTCTGGTGGAAGATCTGAACACAAACACACAGATTAGAGAAAGTTTAGATAAACATGAAAAAAGACCTGCATCAGCTCTGTTAATGACAGCAGAGATATTCACTGACTGATGTGAGCAGGAGCAGGTTAACACTTCTCTTCCTTGTGGAGCGGATAACATCTTCAGATGACCACATTAGTCTCTCTACACTGCAGAAGGACCAAAGCGCTGTAATGTTTTCGTTCTGGTTTTCCCAGTGTCTGCTGCTGCACGCTCAGATTTAAGCTTTTTAACATTTGATTTAGGGTTGGACCTTTGAAGAGGAGCAGCTGTACCTCTGTGTCTGCTGTTTGTCCTGATGGTGATGTCTCCATAAGTGATGCCAGCTGTTCTCTGCACTGCAGCTGCAAAACAAGACAAAGTCATGTGAGAGATACAGTACTTTTTGTGCTAGGGTGAGATAAAGATGGACTTTTCATGATTTAGAGTGTAATGGAATTTCTTTCACTTATGTAATCACGTTATTGTAATGCCTTGGTGATTTTAACATGTCTGACACTCATACTGTAAGACAAATGGTGGGGGTCTATTTAGGAAGTTGGGGGAAGCAGACAACTCCACAGGAGGGAGAGTCTTTTGTCTCTTCGAGGACTCTGGGGGGTAGCAAGGGAGTGTGAACCTTAAGGTGTGAAACAGCTGTGTACTGCCTTTTGTTCCTGGAGAAGGTATTTAACTGAGAGCCACACTAGGCTCAGTGAGACTCTGCTGACCCTGCCCCGTGGTCATGCAGGCTCTCCATCAAGCTTGGTTGTCTGTTCTTTGTGTGTTTGGATTAAAGAATGTTAGTCACCGCTCACCGCTCATCTGCAGGCTTTATTTAAGTGGAAAACTTCCACAACAGAATGGCGCTGTGAGCAGGGTGGTCCGTGTGGTCGCTGAACAACGGTTCCGTGGACGGGCTGATCACCCCTGAGGGAAAAGGTACCTTTGTCCTACCGGCTGTTGAAGCAAAGGAAATGGAGGAGTCACGGAGCCGCGTGTTTTAGCCACCACCGAGATCATCGATTTTGAGGGGACTTCTGCAGATGGGTGAGTTGTAGCTAACTTGTATACAGTCATGGAGAGTTTTTGTCTGGCCGAGGGGGGTAACGCTGGCCGACTCCGGAGTTCGAGTCTCCGGAGGAAAAATCCTGGTGGTTTGAGGCCCCAGGCTTGTGTTGGGAACGGCCTATCACAAGGACAGTGGCTCGAGCACGCAGTTGGGGAGAAGCCGGCCCAGACCTGTGTTCGGTCCAAGTACGCCACATGGACGGCGGTTCGAGTACACTGTTGGGAAATCATTCCTACGTGGAGTGACGGTATTTTAGCACTTTTCTGCCGGTAAGGGAAGAAGGCCATTGCAGAGGACGCTCTGAATGTAAAGGGAAACTGGATCCAGTAAAGCGGCAGACGTTCCACCAGGCGGCCAGAGACAAAACTCAATGTTTGACTGTATGGTAAGAACTGAGTAAATGTGTGGTGTGTAAGATTGCAGAGAATGGTTGTGTGGGAAAAGTTGATGTGTGTGAAAAAAAAAAACAGTGAAAAATGGGAACAAAAACAAGAAAAGAAAAAAAAAGAGAGAGGAGTGTAGAAATGTGTGTAAAAATTGTTTCCAACTAGCAGGAGAGGGTGGTACTGCAGGCCACCAGCTCCCCTAGGGTGGACACACAAAAATTTATTTTTTTTAGCAGAATTGTTGATGAAAATAAGCAATAAAATAGGAAGAGGGTTTGGTGATTTTCAGTGTAGAACAACTACAATCTCTCTGGGTTTTTAAGAAAGGGGACTTCAGAACCAGAGAGGGGAGACGTGTTTCTTTAAGCAGTGATAAGAATGATCAAAATGTCTCAGTGTGTCACTTGCAGGTGAAGAGCAGACCCTGATCAATTTTTCACGTGCAGCAGTCGGAAGAAATGATAGGTTAACATCATTTAGAAACACTCAAGCCAAGTTTTGGCTGAATTGTTTTACAGCTTAACTTCCATGTGTTTGTCACCCTGAGAAAACAAGCTCCAAGAATCTCTCCCTGAAGACAAGAAATGCAGTTCCAGAACAACGAGATGGATATCAAGAGCTCACAGCAGTGTCCTGAGCAGTGAAAAAAAGTTCCAGCAGCAGCAGCTGTGCAAGACAGCGACAGCAAGGAGAAAAATGGCATCATCATGACTGGATGGATGGATGTGCATTTCCAACGAGCTGCAACTTCACTGTGTGTGAATGGACCTTTGAAAAGACTGTCTGAGTTGGACATTTGCCACTTTTGGAACAAAATGGCAAGATGAGACAGTGGAAAACACAGAACAAAGCTGAAAGACAACTGACTCTCACTGGACTGCTGCAAGGGAGGAGAGATGAGATGAGACCACAGTGGAAGGAGCAGGGGAGAACATGGCTGTTTTAGTGTGGGAACTGAAATTTGGGTTTAGGAAACTGGGAAGAAAAAACGACTGCCTTGCGTGGAGAATTGAAAAGTGTCTGGAGCATCGCAAAGAGGAGAGGTACACAAAAATTACACAAACAGAAAAATGCATTAATCCTACTAACACAAACACACATGCAATGAAGCTCATGAAGACCAAATAGCATTTTAAGCATGCATAGCTGTTACCATCATCTCGTCCGGTTCACTTAGTAGGTTAAAAAGTGATACATAGACTAGTGAACTAGTATTATTTTGGGGAAGGATGATTGAATTATTGCAGGGGTGAACAGAATGATGCAGGGGGGTCAGATGAGTGGGGACTAATAGATTATTGAGTTTCTGGTTTCTGATGTGTGGGGGAGGTCTTATCATGACACACATCTGGTTACATGGGGGAAAACAAAACTCATTATCTAATAGAATATTGTTGTGTGAGGTGTGACTGGTGGATGAAAGTTTTGGGGATTTATCATTTTCCTTTGGTACCACTTTGAAACTGCCAATTAGTTTTGTTTTGATCTATCATTCTGAGAGAAGTATGCTTAGACAACTTCAAAAAAGAGGCCTTCATATTGTTTTGATTTTTAACAGTGCACTGAGATATTTTTTTTTGTTTGGCAATTTTCTCTTTTGAAGCAGGCCTGCAATATCGGGACCGAAAGCGCTACACAACATGTTGAACAATCGCAAGTGAGTTTCTCCAAAAAATTAAAATGGGCTCGGGAGAAAGCCACTTATTTGGGACAATCAGAAAACAAGTCCCTGTCAAAACGGATTCAGCGAGGTAATCCAGTCTAAATTCTTTTTTCTTTTTTGAAATGACGTCATTGCTGGCAGTAGAAACTTATTGCGTCACGAGGTTCTACTGTCAGCAAATAAAAAATGGGGACTGACTGGACTGACAAAGCTTGACTGACTTGACACCAGTATGCAAGATTGCACCTCCACCTTGACCTGACAAAAGGGTGGATGTATGTATGTATGTTTCTTTTTACAGGAGCAGAAAGGTGACAGCAACAGGTTGCATGGGCTTTTGGGCCATGCTGGTTTAACCTTTTAATTGCCACTTTCTGTGTCTTTGAATTTACCAGCGGTGTGTTATTCATGACCTTGTATTGTTTACAGTGCAGAGGTCACTGTGGGAAAGTGTGCATACAGATGCGCTGCGCTAACATCTATTTTTCCACAGCAAAGGGTTAATCATATGATCTAATCACATGATTTACGGCAGGACACACCACTGGTTAATGTTTTTCTTAAGACAGGGCCTGCAGTGAAACTACTCCAGGGGAGAATCCCTGGGAATTTTTAAGAGACAATGCACAACTTCATTGTGCATGTCTAATTGTGTTAAACTAACATTTGGCAAAAGAGGGTTTTCCGTGGAAGCTTTCATTTTTAAATTGCAGAGACTGTGACATGAGAGATATGGAAGAAGAGACTGAAGTGCAGATACAGACCACGACCGGGAGAGAACGCTTCAACAGGACCAGTGAGAAGCAGGGACCATCTGCAGGACAGCAGACAAACAACAGTGGGCTGCACCACTGGGCTTCCAAAGGATTGTCACGAGGAGATTTTGAACAGCAAAATCTTAAAATAAAATGAAAGAGTTTCGCCGTTGACGTTGAGGAAGACAACTAAGGTGTACGACGTGCTCTGCCTTAAATCTACAGCCGCGTTGGAACAGAAATCGAGGGATGGAGAGAGCGTGCCAAGCTCCAAAGGTGACAGCACAGAGGAAGATCAGCGTTGGAATTATAACTCTGTAAATGGCACAGACACCAGGAGCCATGACTGTGACTGGGAATGACCATCTAATGCTTTTTCACTTTGCCATGCAAAGTACTTTGACACTCTGGAGAAGACCTTTCCTCTGTATCATTGTTGTTTCCATTTGCATGTGAGAGCTTAGATTGGGGGAAAGATTAAAGATGAACAAAGGGTGGTGGGAGAACAGTGAAGTGAGGATACACAGTGTGAAACTCCTTTAAGTGTAAAATAATGTTGATGTGATTACAGAATGTCAGGAAAGAAATTCTGGTATTAATGTGATTCTTGATTTAAGAATCAAAGGATGGGATTGTAATGGAATTTCTTTCACTTATGTATTAATCATGTTATTGTGTAATGCCTTGGTGATTTTAACATGTCTGACACTCATACTGTAAGACAAATGGTGGGGGTCTATTTAGGAAGTTGGGGGAAGCAGACAACTCCACAGGAGGGAGAGTCTTTTGTCTCTTCGAGGACTCTGGGGGGTAGCAAGGGAGTGTGAACCTTAAGGTGTGAAACAGCTGTGTACTGCCTTTTGTTCCTGGAGAAGGTATTTAACTGAGAGCCACACTAGGCTCAGTGAGACTCTGCTGACCCTGCCCCGTGGTCATGCAGGCTCTCCATCAAGCTTGGTTTTCTGTTCTGTGTGTGTTTTGATTAAAGAATGTTGGCTACCGCTCACCGCTCATCTGCAGGCTTTATTTAAGTGGAAAAACTTCCACAACAAGAGCTGCAAACCTGAGGCACTTTCTTCACAACACATCCTCTGTTTAACCTGAAGCCACTTTAACACCTCTGATCAGTTTAGCTCTCAAAACAGAAAAATTAATGACCACAGAGATGCTCATGTGTTAAAACGATGCAACTGTTTACACCTCTTGTAGAGGAACCCTTTTTTAAACTGATTTAAAATAAATATTTTTGCCTGACTGGCACAGCATCACCATAGAGCTGACCTGTGTTCATGTGGTACACAGAAAACATAAAAGCTTCTGTTCACTGTGAGAGTCAAATGGACAAACTTTAAGATTAAAAAAAAAACAAATATTCTGTGTAGTTAAAGGTATTATATTTGTGTTAACATCATTAGTTCTACCTCATGTCTTTTTGTTCATGCTACTGTCTCCAAACTGCCATCTTTATTTTCACTCTTGCTGCCATCCTTCTGTCACAAATCAGATCGTCTCCACCCACTCCCCCCTCATTACACCCTCCTATTCATGGTAAATGGCCTGTATTTGTATAGTGCTTTTCTAGACCCCAAAGCGCTTTACACAACCTGTCATCAACCCATTCACACATAGGTGATGGCAAGCTACATTGTAGCTGTTAGAGTGAATTGTTAAATGTTTGTCATTTTTATTCTTACCATTTGTACTTTAACTGTGTGTTGAAAGGAATTCTTTTGTTCTCCCCTCCCCAGATTCTCGAGGTTCTGAGTGGGGGGCTGTAGTGTTTTATCACAGGCAAACATCCTTGTGAAGGTCTGATGTGGTAAAACTTCCTGCCCTTTGTATGGCTTCACTGTGTTATCTAGGGTGAACCATAGATTGGGTGTGGGGAGGTTACCCTCTTTATGACCTAGGATGTTGTTCCTGCTTTATGACCCTTTTGGTCAGCAGCACACACACACACAAGGTATTCCTTGTTCACATGTATACCTATAAGATGTCATATGTTAATGAACCTATGCATATTCATGTAACCACAATAAAAGAGCAGTGTTACGGGGGAGCGGACGAGAGCAACTGGGGTCAAGCGAAGGAACGGCGCCTGTCCAGTTCTCTCCCGTGCACGTGAAACATTAAGAATGTTGCCTACTCGTGTCTTGCTTGCTGTGTAATCACATTGCCTTCAACGTTCCAGCGAATAGGTTCAAGCTACAAACCTATCAGTAGCCACAGCCACCCTGGGGCGCACTGACAGAGGCAAGGCTGCCGGACACTGGCGCCACCGGGCCCTCTGACCACCACCAGTAGGCAATGGGGGAAGTGTCTTGCCCAAGGACACAGCGACCGAGACTGTCCAAGTCGGGGCTCAAACTGGCAATCTTCCAATTACAAAGCGAACTCCCAACTCTTGAGCCACGCCCTCATGAGAGGGCGATATTCACCTCTCCTGCTTTTGATGGTTGGCCCCAGGTATTCATACTCATCCACCTTCAGATCTCTACTCCTAGCATGTTCACCTTCCCACCTGCCTCCCTCTCATTCACACACATGTATTCTGTCTTGCTTCTACTGACTTTCACTCATCTTCTCTCCGGAGCACACCTCCACCTCTCCAGCCTCTCTTCCTCCTGCTCCGTGCTCTCACTATAAATCACAATGCCATCTGCAAACATGACAGTCCACAGAAAAGCCTGCCTGACCTCAGCCTGTCCGTGACATCACAAACAAGAAGGGGCTCAGAGCAGATCCCATACATGTCCTGCTCCACCCTCACATACCTATCTGCCAATATTGACCTCTTCATGCAGTACCACAGTTCCTCTCTTGGCACCCTATCACATGTTTTCTCTAGAGCCACAACAACACAGCCCAGCTCCATCTAACCTTCTCTGTTGTCTCCATCAATACTCTGTAAAGAAAGCATCTGTGGAGCTCTTTCTCAGTATGAAGCCGTACCGCTGCTTGTTGATCGACACCTCCACTGCCCTCTCTCCTACACATCTCCAGATGTATGTCATCTGGACTAACAACATTTCCACTCCTTCATTTCCTCTACTTCCAAATTAACCATGTTGATCCTGTGCCAGTATTGAAACAAAATAAACTCCATTATAAAGAAGACTGTATGACTCTTGAGAAGTCATCTCTAAATAGAAATAAGGTCAATTGTCCCACTTATAATAGGATTTTTTTTTTTTAGTTTTTGTGTTTGGACAACTGCCTGAGCACAAGAAATGTGAGCACAAAAGTTTTCTCAGTGTTCTGAGCATGTGCAGTGGACTTTGTGCATGCAACTTTGTAATCCAGCAGTGTAATTACTCACACAGCATGCTAACATGAAGTCCCAGAAAGAAAATATGATATTTAGTATTAAGCCAAAGTTTAGAAAGCATTTATGATTAAAAATGTTGGCCTGATGAAGAGTCGGCACATGTTTAAAAATCTCAGCCATGGACGTCATGGAGCCTTTTGTGGAAAGAGCAGAGGACTTTTAAAGAGTTTCTAACAGGAAACTGTTTGACTTGGGTCGGACTGCTGAAGTTCTTCTCACTGATGAGGAGGTAGCAGCTGCTGCAGGATCTCTGTCTGCAAATATCACAGATTTCCCTCTGATAACACAATCATTATGGCTGCTTCTGGTTTGACAGTTGGAATATGAATATTTATAATAATAATGGAAAGTCAATGGAAAGATTTCAGTCAGTAAAACTTGGATGAAGCTGGAATAAAAAAGAACTAATTCTTTCTGAAAGCTGCGCTAAAAGGAAAAAGAGCTTTTCTTTCTTTTAGTCATAATACAGGAAACTGGACGCCAGCAGAGCTACTCACATCAAAACTCTTTGACCACAAAGTCTCAAGTACATCATCGCAATCAACACAGCAAACAAAAGCTAACTAAAAATATCCAAATGTGAAAATATATTTAAAAAATGACAAATTATTATCAAATGCGTGAGGAGAAAATGATGCCCAAATACAGCCTGTAGCTTATTTTTAATTTAACACTCAAGTAGTAATGTGAAGGTCTGTGGCTCAAATCGGTCCTCACAAAGATAGCAGTGTAAAAAATACACTTCCTGTGTAGTATGTGTTTTTAAAGAAACATTTCACCCTATAATCACACCTACACATGTTTGGTTTGCAGTGCTTCTACTGAGATTAGTGTGACTAACCCACTGATCTGTAGTGGAATACATTTTAAAAGTAACCTTCCTAACACTGCCCACTACAGAATACATGCCCCAAAATGTTACATTACTCAATGAGAGTAACATAACGGAATACTTTAGATTACTTAATATATCAGAATGCTTTTTACAATTACATGGATGTACTATTGCTGTGTGATTTATTACTATTACTGAAGGTTACTCGCCATAGCAATACCAACTAGATTTTTAAATCTTAATATAAAATGAGTAACAGTAGGGTGGACATTAGGTAAGGCTGCACTTTTTGCAGTGATCTTGTATAGAAAACTATTCCGTGCGTATATAAAACAGGTCCACGGCTCCGAACTGTAGTAAAGGGACCTCTGAGACGTAAAGAGACGTCGGGTTCCGTGTCGGGCTGGTAGCTGAAAACTAGCTTTACTTTGTTGTCTGGGTCAACTTTGCTTGCCAGAGACAGAGAGAGGCGTTGAAAGGCTTCTCCAACGGAACTTATTGTTTAGGAGGAAAACACGAACACAGTGTACAGTCGAGTCTTAATAGCTTACTTACAGCTGGGTTTGTCAGGCACTCTTCTTGGCTGCAGTGGTTATTATTATATTTACATGCTTCCAGCTCCCGTTTCTGCTCAGTGACAGCTCGTACTTTTCCACTCTCCTTTTTCTCACTCGCTCGCGCTCACAGGCACATAACGGGTATGGTAGTCCATTCTCCCTGCAGCACGGACTACACTGCCCATGAGGCCACATTCTTTGGAGCTATGCCTGTAACCTTCTGCCTCTTGCAGAAATGTTTAGCTTATTTTAGAGTTTAGACATGTAGGATTGTTTAGTTTGTTTTAGAGTTTAGAAATGTGTTAAGATAGAATGTAGAATTATGGTAGAGACACTGACACTGCCCTGGATATAAATAAAGGCCTGACTGTGTCATGAACTTAGGAGTAGATCTTAGGAGACCCTCCCCAGTTTGAACTGTGAAACTAAGACAGAAAGGAGTTAATGTTAAGTGGAAATTCCTCAGGGCATACCTAGGTGGGGGTCTCAACATTTGTAACTTGATAACTGTGGTCTGGAAGAGAGAGGGGGTTTTTATGACCCCTAGGGAGTCACGTACCAGAGACACACACAGTGCTTAAACTGTTACACTCACACATCCACATGCACACTCACTCATGTGCACTGACATAGACACGCGGGTACGCGCACACACAGGCACTCACGTGCTCGTGCACATAGACACAGACACAGAGTTTGCAGCACACCGTGGGGGTTTTATGATGCGGCTGCTTCCATAAAGCTGGCTGTGACTAACAAAGAGGTGAAGATTGTTGCAGAGGGACACCGGCCTCGTCTTCCCTTCTAGAAGTGCATGCTTAAATGAAGATGAATAAAGATGAATAAAGATTTTGTGAAAATAACTACTGAGTTCCGGTGCCGTCTCTGGATCCCTCAACGAATAAAAGAACCGGGGTAAAAACTGATTTTGCAACACTTTATATTCAATAATTTTTTGAATAATTTTAAAAAATATTTCTTCACGTCATTATGGGGTGACATGGGCCGCGAGATTGAGACACAGACATTAGAGCCTCTTAATGCATGTTTTGTTTGGGTTTCCACCGGTGTGGCATTACCAGAAATAGAGAGGGCATAGCCTAATATATGAAACAGGAAAACACCGCAGTGTAATCCATTTATTTCAACAAAGTAACTGTATTCTAAATACCACCTTTTTAAACAGTAACTGTAACGTAATACAGTTACTCATATTTTGTATTTTAAATACGTAACACCGGTACATGTTTTCTGTTACTCCCCAACAATGATAGTGGAATTCATTTTAAAAGTAACCTTCCCAACACTGTATGTATGTAAGGAACAGTTCACCCCATAATCAAACTTACGTATTGCAGTGCTGCTTCTACTTAGGTTAGTGTGACTAAACCACAGATGGAGATATCTGATCTAATATAATGAAACTAACTTACTCACTCACCTTTTAAGCCTAAGTAGAGAAAACTGATATGATTTTGAGGTGAACTGTCCCTTTAAACGTTAAGTGTGAGCAGAATGTGTGACTCACCTTCAGGTTTCCTTGGGACACATCGTCTCACCAGTACAACCAGTACAACCAGCTGCAGCCCAAATATGGAGGGAACAGACACCATCACAGAGAGTGGAGGAGAGGAAAATGAGGAGGAGAGGGAGGCAGTGGAAGCTGATGGAGAAGGAGATGTGGAAGAACCTGGAAATGATAAAAAAGAACACATGAATCTTTGTGGTCAGTTTGAGTTTCTTTTGACGCCGATATTGGCCTCTCTACACTGGCTTCCAATTGAATTTAGGATCCGTTTTAAAGTCCTTTTATTGGTTTTTAAATCTCTAAATGGTCTGGCACCTGTTTATTTGTCTGACTTGTTGAAGCCCCACGTTCCCACTCGTTCCCTTCGGTCAGCTGAGCAGTTGCTGCTTTCTGTCCCAAAGTCACGGCTGAAACTTAGAGGAGACCGAGCTTTCTCTGTTGCAGCGCCGATGCTTTGGAATAACCTTCCTCTCCATATTAGACAGGCTACATCAGTGCCAGTTTTTAAGTCTTTACTAAAAACCAATTTTTATTCCTTGGCTTTTAACTCTGTGGGTAGCTGATTTTATTTTTATTTTTATTTTATTTTATTTTATTTTATTTTATTTTATTTTATTTTATTTTATTTTATTTTATTTTTTATTTTTTATTTTTATTTTTATTACTATGTGCATATTAGTATTGTACAGCACTTTGGTCTACCAGGTGTGTTTTTAAAGTGCTATATAAATAAATGATGATGATGATGATGATGATGATGACGTAAAAACTGTAAAAGAAACAGAAGCTCTTCACCTGTGACAGTGATCCAGCTGGATGGAGACTCTCCATGACCGCTGATGTCACACTTGTAGAGGCCTTCATCAGACCTGGAAACATGCTGGATGGTCATGTGACCTGTAGGCTGCTTCCTGATGAGGGAGCCATCTTTATAGAAAGCAGCTGGGAGGTTGGAGGGAGTGGTCTTTGTTTTACAGAGCAGAGTGACGTCATCTCCCTCCATCACAGGGAGGACAGGACTCTGCAGGATCACTGATCCACCTCAACACAGAGACAAACTACAGCATTTCATCCATTTACACACAGCTTCATCAACACTAACTCCACACACTCAGCTTACCAGTGACTGTCAGGTTAACCATGTTACTGATGGGACCCTCTCTGGACTCACACCAGTAAACTCCACTGTCCGCTGTGAGGATGGCAGTGAGGTTACAGGAAGAACCAGCTGGTTTTCCCCAATCTTCACACTCAGCTCTAGTGTCTCTGCTTGTGTTTCTCCTCAGAGTCCATCCAGCAGAGCTGTCGTCCTCCTCACAGCTCAGAGAAACAAAGGCTCCTTTAAGGAATTGAAAGCTGCTGGGACTCACAGTCAGACGAACTGCGGGAGAATTTATTGTAACTTGAACAAAAAAGTTAAAAAAACAGTTTTTGAGGTGACCTGAAGTTTATTCAACAGATCGTGCCAGAACACTGCATAAAATAAAGCTGGTTGGTAGATTTTGCTGCCTTGACGTAGCTGCTAATTTCATTATCTGTTTAAATCTATCTCCTCCGCACTCTTCTTCTGATAGGCTGCCCTTCTGAAACAGACAGTATGAACAGCAGCATTACTGTTTCTTTGGTTTGAACCTTCTGGTGTTGGTTCTCTGTACGCACACATAAAATAAGGAAATGACTGTATTGTAGTGGTGTTATCTTTAACTGATCTAAACCACTGATGTCACTATTTTCACTCAAACATTAAACTGAACCACATTTTTAAAAAAATCATTGGAGTTTTACTGGATTTTTGATTTTTGTTCTTTTTCATTCTGAGCTTCCCCTAACACACACATCTGGGACTAATCTGTCTTTTATTGGTCAGATATGGTCTTTAGGCCTGCTTAATTCTTCTTTATGTTATTCTGTCATAAAAACAGGTTCACTAACCTTGATTTGTTGCGTGGCAGAGTAGAAACATTAGAACTGAAAAGAAGCACAAGATCATAAAGATTCAGTGTCTTTTAGTGAGTTTTTAGTTACAGGAGCAGTGACCACAAACTGCGTCTCAGACTGATGAACACAAAACAATTCCTTTGAACAGGATGTGATGATGCAGTTTAACACTGTGGTGGTTTACTCAGAATTTTGAATGAATTTAGTGAAAGCAAACTCTGAACCTGTTAAAACCTTCTGCTAATGACAGAACCAGCTGAATTAAAACACCTCAGATAGTCATTAGTATTTCTTTTTTCATTGTCCTTAAAGTTTCATTTTCTTTTTAAGAGTTTTGTCACTGTTTCTCTCATGGTCATTAACTTCTATACATAAGTAAACGCAAATATATCTGCTTTATCTCACTGCTGTTCTCAGCCAGAATCCCGTAAATGCACATATTAAGATTTAAAAAGAGCATGAAGTACTTACAGAGCAGCCACAGATGAGGTGCTTTTCCCATCGTACCACACAGAGGTGTGAGATCTTTCTGTTTCCCCCCGGCAGTTAAACCCACCTCCTTCCTCTCAGTAGCACGATTTAGAGTCTGTGGTTTATTTGTAGCAGTTTAGGAAAAAAACAGAATTTATAACCCTTTAGGTTTAAATCGAGATGTGAGTTTTAATAAAGCCACAAACATGAAACAGTGAAAAACATCAGCAGGGTTGGTTACCCGATTGTTTTTAATCATAGAAAAGTGATGTTTAGAGTCTGTTATATTCAAACAATGATTTTTTTCAAACAAAAAGGATCACGTAAAGATTCTCTCCAATTAAAATCCCATTTTAACCTTAAATGTTTCTTCTGGAAGAAATCTCATCTTTTTGGATTTCTGAGATACAACTAATCAAAGTTACATAAAATGTCTTAATTTTTATTTAATTAATTCTTTTTTAAAAACAATGATATTTAGTCATACCTGTACTTTCTGGGGTATATAAACCCCCTTTTTAGTTGTAGTGAGAAGTAAAATATAGTTTTAACCCGCTGAGATAATGTGTTAATAAAGTTTATTTAAAAAAAGGTGAAATATGTCCTGATCCTGATCTGTTTATTTACTACTAGGTAGTGGAAGATGGGTGTGATAAAATGAGGTTATGCTTCTTCCTGCTTCTTTTTGAACATGGAAGTCAAAATAAAGATTCAATGCAAATTGAATCCACGCTCCAATCCAGTAGGTGGCGGTAATCTATGGGGTTAGAACAATTCCACCTTAAAATGAAACTGAAAAAATATTGTAACTGAAAAAAATATACTGAAAAATCTTGTACTGAAAGTGAAAAAAATGATAGTGAAAAACAATTAATTGAAGATTTGTCAGTACATTTATTTCAGTTACAATGTTTGTTTGTTTTTTCAGTTTCATTTTAAGGTGGCATCGGTCTAACCCCATAGCTGGGTACTCTTTTTAGGATGGGGAAACATTCGACCACGTTATCTGATTGGTTTAATGTTATGGAGACGGTTGAACATTTGCTTATTAGTTGCAGGAAGTATATAAGTCAAAGGAAAGTTGAAATGGGTGGTGGAATGGAACTTATTGGTTAATCAGTTAATTCATGCTGAAGGGAAAGGAGTGGTTTTTTGTTTTTTAAGAAACACTGGCTCATCAAGGCTCTACGGCAGGGGTAGGCAGCCTTTCTGATGATGAGTGCCATCTAAAGTTTCCTATTATTAAAATTAAAATCATTTTTAAGTCAATGTGCCATTATTGCATTAGCAATATATTTCATAACGCCCTATATTAACAGTTACACACTATATAGAACAACTTGACAGAATTGTATATACATATATATATATATATATATATGGGGTGCCGTTTGTAAAGTGAAACATGCTGAAATTAACGGCAACATTTTTCCACATTTAGCTCAAAACGAGTCCTTTTTTACAACATTTAATAAAATATTTGTAACTTTTCATATTTAAAACACAATTTTAAATGTTAAATCTAAATCTAAATGTTAAATCTAAATGTTAAATGTTAAATCTATGTCTGGACTCAATCTACACATGTTCTTTCATTTTCTGAAAATCGCTTTGGAAAACACTACTTTACGTCATTTAACTGCTAGTTAAGGTTAGGAATAAGGTTATGGTTAGGGATAAGGTTAGGTTTAGGGCTGGGCTTAGGGCTATATACATATATATATATATATATATATATACATATATATATATATATATATATATATATTTTTTTTTTTTTTTTTTTTTTTTTTTAATTGAATTTTATTTTTATTTGTTTTCTTTCACTTACCTGTGTTTGAGTAATCTCTGTAACTGTGAGACACCTGCTGCTGCCTATCTTGGCCAGGTCTCCCTTGAAAAAGAGGTTTTTAATCTCAATGGGATCTTCCTGGTTAAATAAAGGTTAATAAATAAATAAATAATATATATATATATATATATATATATGTATGTATTTGACCTTTGAATGACCTATAAAATAAAGTTTAATATCTCAAAAACCGTAGCAGCACGAACACTAATTTTACCTGCACAAATCTGCACAAACATAGCACTAACCGCTCCGCCTATTTGCCTTTACGTTTCAAGTGGGTGGGGGGATCAGCTTCACTCTGCTCATGTAGCGCCATCAGTTAACCCTTCACGTGCCAGCTGTGGCACGCGTGCCCAGGATTGCCGACCTCTGCTCTAGGGATATGGAACTGAAGTGGGAGGAAAAGCCAGGAGATGGCAGTAATGCAACATCTGTGGATGCAAGCTGCCGTTAAAAACGACAGAAGAAGAAGATTACAGCGACAACTGTTACTCAGTTTTTCCACACAAATGTTGTCCATTGTGGTTTTCCTGTCTTTGCTAATCATCTTGGTTTCAGGATTAAAAGGTGAGTCACGGTGAGTTACAATGAGTCATGTTGAGTCACGATGAGTCATGGTGAGTCACAATGAGTCATGTTGAGTCATTTGGAGACAGGAAGAGGAAAAAAATAAATAAACGTTACGCTATCGTTTGTGTTTACAAACAAAAGCTGCTGGTGTGCTTTAGGCTGTAGCTAACATAAACGGGAAAACAATTTCAGCGAGTTATTAACCCTGTAAGACCCAACCCATCAATAAATAGCCAGAAAAGTCAGATTATTTTTTGAGATGTTTATTAACCCTTACAACAAATCCACCAAAAATATTTTTGCTATATCATGTTGCGTACGATATATTTTTGTGATATATTTATTGCATCGCATTTAATACATTGGGCGTTTTTGGTAACTTTTAGTTAACAACAATGTTAATTTTAAACAAAAAACCAGTTTTGCTCATAACATTTTGAAATTATGAAATCATGTTGATGAGGTAGAGGTCTCAGAAACTCACGTATCAAATACATACAAAGGGCATTAAAGGGTTATAGGAAGTAACTCCGCTGTGTTGGAGTATGAAAGCTACAGCTATACATGAGGTATATCTATCAGAGAGGCTGATTTTACAGCCTTTTTCTTGTTGTGTAAATGTGGTGCCTACATGACTTTTAAACGAGGGCAGGTTATGCGTAGGTTACCATGGTGCTCTGATAAGGTGAGAACCAATGTTCCCTCTAATTTTTCATGTGTCTGAGCGAACTCCCTGAGCGGTCCCTTGGACCACTGTGAGCGACATCAGACGTGTGCACTGTGGTCACACCAGCATCTAATCCATCCAAGTTACATGGTTTATTAAAATCAAATCAAATTACAGCAGTTACATTTATGTTAGACTACTTTTAATTAACTGTTTTAGCCCATTTACAATGAAAATGTAAAAAAAATCTATTCACTGACCTGTGTAGTATGTTAACACTATTGGAAGTAAAAATAACTTGAACTCCAATTTCGAAAACACAACTTTATTTATTTTTTTTTTGTTAAATAAAGCTCTGACTTGTATTATGAGTCTGTGGTCTGGGAGAGAGTCCTGTAACTCTCTGTCTGCAAAATATAGTATATAATGAGCAATGCTGGGCAATTAATTATATAGTTACTTCTTCAAAAAAGTAACTCAGTTTGGTAAACAACACAAGTTTTTTGCAGCTTTTTTTTAATGCAGCCAAGGTGGTTTTTAAATAAAAATTTCAAACTATTTACAGAACAATCAGCTGTTCTGCATGAAATTTGATGCCACACAAATCATTTGTGCAACTCCAAAAAATAATTTCTGTCCACTGTGAGATAAAGGAGAACAACAGCCTGATACCTGCAGGCCTGACAGCAGGAGATGTATCACTCCTGTAACACCTGTAACATTCAGCAGTCGCCTCATTGTTCTGACACACAACAAAACTATTGACTACACTACACACTAACTACACACTAACTAGACAAGATTTGCGCTAAACGTCTCTTTCTTAACAACTAGATGCCACGTTGCCATATCATTTTTTGATTGGTCGACATGGTACTTTTTTGGACGAATAGGAAAGGATGGGGGGGGAGGGTTGTTTTTTCTCACAGGCTTTCGAGCCTTTTTTCTTCTAAAACGCAGTTTTTACCATTTCACCGCGCAGTAAATATCAACAACGATAGTATTCAGGAAGAAAACCAAACATTGCATTTTTTTTTTTTTATCATAACTCTGGTTTTACGTGGCCTATCAACACAATTTAAAAACTGGTATAAAGTCCACACTTTTTCCGTCAATTGTTCCGTCTGTCCTGCTCACATCTCCAATGGTTGTACATGTTGTCATTAACGTGGCTTCACTCCACATCAGCCACGCCGCTTTGCCAGCTAAAACTCCGGTGTCGGCACATAAGGACGCTGTCATAGCCTGTCAACGACGTTGATTAGCTGCGTATATACGAATGTGAATCGCATTATTGGCTGGATTATGGGATAAAGTGGCATCGTTCTAATCCCATACGGGAGCAGCCAGTCACTTACTGACTAACACTGCAAAACAGAATTGTTAAAGTATTAATTCTAATTTCAATTCAGGTTAGATTTTTTTTTTTTAGTGCGCAACGCAGATTTTCTGTGCGCAGAGACCGTGCCAGCAGTGCGCAATTGCGCAAGTGCGCAGCTTAGAGGGAATATTGGTGAGAACCACCTTTGTGATGCTGCAAACTCCGACCCTTTACTTGTCATATCACACTAAACCGTGCTGCAAACTTAATGTCAATTTACTTACTGACAAACACACCTCTGGTCTTTATTGTTTATTTGTCTGTGTCTGTGAGGTTTTACTGCTGAAGTGTTTTAAGCATTCACAATGTTTTATAACAACTGAAGTAAAGTTCAGAGTTGAACAGACAAAGACAAAGCCTGTCACATCTTCCGCGAACGCATCGGACTACAAACACGCACATTACCAACTCCAGAAGACGATCAAAGCAGCCAAACGTGAGTACAGGGACAGGGTGGAGCAACAGTTTGACAACCCTCGGAGTATGTGGCAGGGACTAAACACAATCGCAAACTTTAGAGGGAAAACCAGCACACCGCAGACCACGGCCTCTCTGTGTGAGGATCTAAATGTATTCTACGCTAGATTCGACACAGCGAACACCATGAGACCGGACAGTGTGCGTACCGCAGATGACGTCAGTGCGCACACTGTGTCTGAGGAGGATGTGCGGAAGTGCTTCAGGAAGGTGAACGCACGCAAAGCTACTGGTCCGGACGGGATTCCCGGCCGCGTCCTCAAGTCATGCGCGGCTCAGCTGGCTGGAGTTTTTACACACATCTTCAACCTTTCCCTCTCTCTGTCTGTAGTCCCAGCCTGCTTCAACATGGCCACCATCGTCCCTGTACCCAAATCCTCCACCATCTCCTCATTGAACGACCTGACCCCCATCGTGAGCAAATGCTTCGAGAAGCTGGTCAGGGACTTTGTTTGCTCTGCACTACCCGACTCACTGGACCCTCTACAATTTGCATACCGCCACAACAGGTCCACTGATGATGCCATAGCCCTGATACTACATACTGCCCTGTCACACCTGGAGAAGAGAGACACGTATGTGAGAATGCTGTTTGTAGATTACAGCTCAGCATTCAACACCATCGTTCCCTCGGAGCTGGACAGGAAACTGCAGGATCTAGGACTGAGCAGCTCCCTCTGCAGATGGATCCTTAACTTCCTGTCTGACAGACGCCAAGTGGTCAGACTGGGCAGCACCACCTCATCCCCCATCACACTGAACACTGGTGCTCCACAGGGGTGTGTACTGAGCCCTCTCCTGTACTCACTCTACACCTATGACTGCACGGCCACTAACAACTCCAACATCATTGTGAAGTTTCCGGACGACACTACAGTGGTGGGTCTTATCACCAGCGGTGATGAGACGGCCTACAGGGAGGAGGTCAGCGCCCTGACCCACTGGTGTCAAGACAACCATCTCACCCTCAACGTCGCAAAGACAAAGGAGTTGATAGTGGACTTCCGGAGGTGCAGAGGAGTACACACCCCCATCACCATCAACGGCGCCGCTGTGGAGAGAGTGAGCAGCTTCCGCTTCCTTGGTGTACATCTGGCTGAGGATCTTACGTGGTCAGTACACATAAACAAAACAGTGAAGAAGGCGCAGCAGCGCCTCTTCTTTCTCAGGAGACTGAAAAGATTCGGCATGAGCCCCTGCATCCTCAGGACCTTCTATCGCTGTGCCATTGAGAGCATCCTCATTGGATGCATCACCACCTGGTACGGCAACAGCACCGCTTACAACCGCAAAGCTCTCCAGAGAGTAGTGCGGTGCTCTGAACGGATAATTGGAGGTGAGCTTCCCTCCCTCCAGAACATCTACAGGAAGCGGTGCCTGAGGAAAGCGGGGAGGATCATCAAGGACTCCAGTCACCCCAGCCACAAACTGTTCAGACTACTTCCATCAGGAAGGAGGTTCTGCAGCATCCGGTCCCGTACCAGCAGACTGAGAGACACCTTTTTCCACCAGGCCATCAGACTGCTGAACACTTCGTAGACAGCTCACCCTCACTACTGGAACTTCAACATTATGCACTCCATACTGTGCATTAATGCCACTGTTTTGTACATGTCAACTACCAACCTCTGTATATTTCATATATTTTATTTTATTGTTTACTCTATTTAATTTGTAAAAAATATATATTTACACACACACACACACACACACACACACACACACACACACACACACACGTAGAAAAACATATTTAGTATACACATCCAGTAATGCATATACTCTTATATATTGTACATATATTTATTACTCTCAGATTTAGCCATTCTTATATTTTCCTTGTTTTACGTTATTGTATTTTTTGCACAACTCTGTTGCTTGTGAAGTTCGCACACAAGAATTTCACTCTCATGTACTGTACCAGTGTACCTGCACATGTGATGTGACAATAAAAGTGATTTGATCTTACTTGATGTACTTGTGGACATGCAAGCAACATGCTGGCACAGATGGCACGTCAAAGATTTTGAGGCTTGCAGAGGAGCAGGTGACCATTACAGTAATACTAAAACACACTGATGCTCTTGTAGATTTTCTTCATTTCAATAGTCCCTGCGGTCCAAATGGTTCCTGTCTCTGGATGGGCTCGTCTACTGGAAGAACAAACTATAGCGAGGGAGTCCAACCAGTTCTTCAGCACAACATATCTGACAGACGTGCGATCTTAAACATGACTAATTTCTTTCTTTTATCATTGTGTTTTAATCACACAGAGCTCAAAGTGAATCCTGGACAAGATGCCTCTCTTCAATGTCAGGGTCCCAGGGATGCAGAGATCACCCTGTTGGAGTGGAACAGAGCTGACCTCAAATCAGATGATTATGTCTTTATGTACAGAAACCAGCGCCCGTATGAAAGCTACCAGCATGTGTCCTTTAGAGGCCGAGTGGACCTGATGGATCCATCCATGAAGGATGGAAATGTGTCTGTGACGCTAAGGAACGTCAGGCTCAGCGATACAGGAACGTACAAGTGTCAGATTACAACCAAGGAAACAGAAAGTGTCGTCCATGAGTGCTCCATCAACCTCACAGTCACAACCCCAGGTAAGTTTGTAGAGGTGGAACTTGGTGTTTATGATTCATTAATAAGTCTGAGAGAGAAAATAGAAATGATAACCTCTGCAGTGAGTGTGCTCTAATGCTAATGAATGCTTTTTCTTCTGCTGCTGCTGCTTGTGTTTGTGGGTGAATATGGTGAAACGCTGAGATTCTACCTGACAGTTCTTAACCAAATGCCTGCAGATGCTTTTATTACTATGTTTCTGACATCTGGGTGACTGCTGACAGCTGTGACATCACCTCTGCTAAAAACTGGAACTATTTTCCTGCCATCGCAGCCCTCTCACCTGTTTCTGCTCTCCTGGTTTCACAGATAAAGACTCCAAGGCGTCCAATGATGGAGGAGAGAGGGATAAGTGTCTGCCTGTCACCATCCTTGTCCTGTCAGTTTTTGTTGTGCTTATTACTGATATGATGTAATTACCTGCAGAAACTGAAAAATGTGTCTGATATCTTGGCTACTGAGAGTCCAAAGTATACTACTGATTAAATTTTTTATTAACTTCTTCAAGCATTTTATGTTGAACTTTTGTTACAGCCCTAGCAGGGCCGCCTCCTGAAGTTGTCTGTGTGGGCGTGTCCGACCATCTCTCCTGCCTTAGCTGCCACCTTTTTTCTTTTGTGCAGCTGACTCTCGTCAGTAATTAAAAGTATTTAAGCCCAGGGAAAGGTGAGCTCTGGGCCAGTGTGCCATTAGTATGGTTGCAGCTAGTGAGCTGCTCTCTCTTTTTGAGTTACTTTTTACTTTATTGACCAACGCTTGAGTTTTGTTTGTTTTCCTTAAATGGTGATAGCGGCTTGTCCGTCTCTTTTAGTTGAGCTACCTTAATAAAACTATTTAATTTAACCGCTTTGCCTCCTTGACTCCTTTTTCTGACCCGGACACTTTTTGTTACATCCCCCTCACCGCCTAGACCCCTCAGGGGAACGTGACACTTTTAAAAACTGTTTGATTTTGAACCAGCTGCAATCACCTTCCTCCTTTTTGCTAACACCTAATCAGTCGTTTCAGTTAAGCTTACCTCACATTTAAGATCACTGGCTCAGGAATCTCTGGACTGTTTAGATCTCCGCAGACATCCTGTTATGTCCTCTTGAGAGGGGCCGACACTTCCTACAATTTGTGTTTAAAACTGACCTGAATTTCATGGCTGAGCAGTTTTCTGATAAAAACATTCAAAGACTGAGGGCAGGTCTAAAAACAGCAGATGCTCCTAAAACAGTCCAGAGGTTTCTGATGTTTATGAATCTGTTCTTTGGTATGTGAAGAATACAATATTATAATATAAGTGTATTTATTAAAGTTCTGTTAGTCCGTGTTGAGGGACCATGATCAGTTGCCACCACTCACCGTTTATCGTGATCAGAGGTGGGTCGAGTATCCAAAAATTGTACTCAAGTAAGAGTAGCATTACTTTAAAATATTATTACTCAAGTAAAAGTGAAAAGTAGTCGTCAAAAAAGTTACTCAAGTAAGTAAAAAAGTACTTGGTGAAAAGACTACTCAAGTAGCGAGTAACTGTTTGAAATGTCCAATTTATTTTTTAAATAAATGCTATCAGACAAACAGAAATAAATAAATATACAAATTTTCATATTTTCAAAAGGAATATATGTAAAAACATCAACAAAATAAGGCACAACAATTCTAATTTTTAGATTTCAGTTTTTCACAACATAAAGCCTATTTAACCAATATCTACAGTAAATAATATAAATATATAGAGCCGATATTTCAGTTGCGCAACCGTTTGAGGGATCGGCCCGAGTTTTGCCTTCATCGTGTGTCGTGCATCGTGTAGTATACATGGGGTAACGAAAAGCGATTAACGCCTCACGACCAGCTCCCAATCATCAATCGTATGGTCACAAGAAAATCAAACCTGTTTGAAATCCTGTCGCCCCTCAACGCAGCCTCTCACACTGCGCATGCACAAACACAGAAATGAAAGTGAAAAGGTGGAGCAGCACGGCAGTGCAGCGTGTGATCTGGACACAAGAGATGGAGGCACAACTTGTAGAACTTTGGCAAGCTCATCTGAGTATGTAAGCGTAGAGCTGCCCCCCAGGCAAAAGAAAAATAGAGCTATATCACGTTCTAACGTAAAAGTTTATTGTTCTAACATTATACTTTTAATGTTAGTGCAATATACCTTTCACGTTCCTACAATATAATATTTATTTTCAACTAACTTCCCCACTTTAAAAAAAATGGTTTTTAAAAGCTTATTTTTAGTCAAAGTCAAAAAACTTTTAAAACATTTGATGTCAGATTTGATTCTAAACATCCATATTTTATGCCCTGGTGACCATTAACATTAAAGAGTGTGTAGATGATGCTTCACAAATAACAACCAATCAGTGTTTCCTGATGGCTGCAGAGCATGGACATATGCTGTCATCCTGCAGCTGTGGCCTCAGAGATGAGTCCATCCTGTGGAGATGAAAGCTTAGTTTAACTCTGTCGTCTGCAAAACACATCAAATCTCACCTGGAAGAGAAAACAATCTTGGAGTCATAACAACTGGTTATGGTGATCTTAGACTAGTTACTTTTTATTTTTTAAAATGTCCCTAAATGTCTGTATTCATCTGTCTTTTTAACAGGAGCTGCTTTTATTTCATTTTTATTTCAATTGTTCTTGTTCTATGCTGCTGAATCCAGCTGTGCACTAAGAGCTCTTTGCAATCCCCAGTTTTTAAAAATGTCCCTAATTATTTGCTTTTTAACAGGAGCTGCTATTTTTTCTGTCATGACAAAGTTAGAGGTGATCTGCAGCTCCTGTTATTCATGCTGTGCCCTTTGCTTCCTAAATAAAAGCACCTGACCGGTCACTAGTTCTTTTTTTGGTCCGTCAGGAAACATGCATGCAGCTCATGAATACTTTCTGTCAACAACGAGAAGCCTTTGGTGAAACTTACAGATCAGCAGGTCCTTACACGACTCTACAGGAAGCTCATCATGTTTTTGGTTGGTTTTTTTCTGTATAATTTTACAAGATCACATCTGAACTCACAAAAGTCTCTGTGTGGCTCAAACAGACTGTTTGTGTCACAGTAAACTGTAGACATGGTCAGACACTATTACTGACAGAGTGGTCTGAAACTGTGGGGACTGGAGTCTATTTTACATGTTTTCAACGTTTGTTTGCTTTTGCATCAGAAAACGTTTCGCTCATCTCTATAGTTTTTCATTCCTGAGCAGCAGAACAGCTGCATGCCCTGAACATCTGTTTCCTCCCCCTGAGGTTCAAAGTGTGAGCAAACAAACATGTCTTGAAGTGAGGAGTGATCCTGGAGGAGGGACTGAGTGTTCTTGAGGAGAAAGGAGATGTGCTGCCACATGATGGCTGTAGTTTGTCACTGAAATTGTGATGAAATGTGAACATGGATCATTTCTTTAGTTTGTCTTGTTCTGCTCGGAAGGTTTAACTTTGATTTGATGTATAATGGTCTTTACTTCCTGTTCTATTTTGAATGCTAGTTTCATTTTGTGTTTCTACTTCCTGCATTTGCTATTTTGTTCCTCACCAAAAACCACTCTGAGTCTTTCATGCTGAAGGATGTCTTGATTCTTAAAATGCACCGTGAGGATCGAAGCTGAAATTACTTTGTGTCTGTAACAGTGCGAGTTAACTTGAATGATTCAACAGCAAATATAAATATTACTTTGCCTTTTGTAATTATTTATAATGTGTATCTCTCATACATGTGACAGTGCTGCAGGCATCAGAATAAATGATGTTACAGGTTATAAATGACACACATGATGGGGCTCATATGCAACAAGTGAATATTCATAAATGACAAACACTTTAACATTGTTTATTCAATTCTATGTCACATTTAAAATTACAGAAAGAACAAGTAAATTAAGAGTAAACTTTCACTTAACGTTTTTGTAACTGTAACAGCCATTCTGTGTCTGTAACAGGAAAACACTGAATTCAGTGGTGGTTCCCTTCAAAGCTCTGCATCTCTTTTTATTAATCACAAAATTTTCTACCAAATTTACATCAAACCGACTCCTTCAGCTTCCCCCATTTAATCTTCTCGCTTCCTCCTGTTATTGTCCAAAGTCATCACACACACTACCATCTCATGTTGCCTAGCTACCTTCTCCCTGACACCACCTTGCAATCTCTTTCAGATTATACCCTCAGCATAAGATGTAGTCCACCTGTGTGCACCTTCCTCCACTCTTTTATGTCCTTAATTTCTCCCTCTTCTTCTTGAAACCAGCTAAATGTCATCGTCTTCATCAGGTGAGGAAACGTTACTTTTTGAATCTGAGCTGTGGTGAAGGTGTGTCAGTCAGCTTCAGTGAGGAGTAGATGACTGTTGTCTCTAATGAAACATCTGAACACAAACAGAATAAAGAAGTTTAGACGTCAGGAGGTAAACATGAGAAAAGAACTGCAAACATGAGGACACAGCTCATCCTCTCTTTAACCTGAAGTAACTTTAACACCTCTGCTGAGTTTAGTTCTCAAAACAGGAAACTTAATGACCACAGAGCTGCTCATTTCACCATTTACAAAGGTTGTTCTTTCTTCATGCCATCTCATTCACACATGTATTCCATCTTGCTTCTACTGACTTTCATTCACCTTCTCTCCAGAGCACACCTCCACCTCTCCAGCCTGTCTTCCTCCTGCTCAGTTCTCTCACTATAAATCACAATGCCGTTTGCAAACATCACAATCCACAGAGACTCCAGCCTGACCTCAGCCTGTCCGTGACATCACAAACAAGAAGGGGCTCAGAACAGATCTCATACATGTTCTGCTCCACCCTCACATACCTATCTGCCAATATTGACCTCCTCATGCAGTACCACAGTTCCTCTCTTGGCACCCTATACAGCATTTCCAGTCCTTATTTCCTCTACTTCCAAATTAAGCATGTTGATCCTGTGCCAGTATTGAAACAAAAAAAAAAAAATCCATTATAAAGAAGACTGAGGTTCTGTATGACTCTTGAGAAGTCATCTCTAAATAGAAATAAGGTCAATTTTTCCCACTTATAGTATGATTAATCCAGCAGTATAAATACTCCCTTTACTCACACTGCAACCACTGAACATCCAAGGTATGGACATTGAGGCTGTGGACAGCTACAGGTACCTTGGTGTTCATCTGAACAACAAATTGGACTGGACTCATAACTCAGACGCCCTCTACAGGAAAGGGCAGAGCAGGCTGTACCTGCTGCGGAGACTCAGGTCGTTTGGAGTGGAGGCCTTCTATGACTCTGTGGTGGCCTCAGCCATCTTTTATGGTGTGGTCTGCTGGGGCGGCAGCATCTTTGCCGGGGACAGGAAGAGACTGAACAGGCTGATCCGAAGGGCCAGCTCTGTTCTAGGATGCCCTCTGGACCCAGTGGAGGTGGTGAGTGACAGGAGAATGGTGGCTAAGCTGTCATCCCTGTTGGACAACATCTCCCACCCCATGCATGAAACTGTAAATGGTAAATGGACTGGTTCTTATATAGCGCTTTTCTACTCTTCTCAGTACTCAAAGCGCTTTACACAACTTGTGCATTCACCCATTCACACAAGCACATTTTTCCTAAGTGCTTTCTAGCTAACATTCACACACATTCATACTCCGATGGATGCATCGGAGAGCAATTTGGGGTTAGTATCTTGCCCAAGGATATTTGGCATGCAGACTAGGGGAAGCCAGGAATCGAACCACCAACCTTCCGATCAGTAGATGACCTGCTCTACCACCTGAGCTACAGCCACCCCTGGGTTTAGACCATTTATTTTGCTCTTTAAACAGTGTTTAGTTTCTCTTATCAATACAGATTTCAACCATCCATGAATGTCTGATTCCCTTTACGCACAGTGTACCGTTTGAAATCTGCCAGGGTGTTTTTGATGCCCCAAATCATTATTGTCTCTTATCATTAACAGAAATAAGAATAGCGTTTGAAATGTGACAGCACTGAGCAGCTCCTTCAGTGGCTGCGGCACCCACGGTGTGGAATGGAGAGATTTCGCAGGTCTTTTCTCCCCACTGCTGTCAGACTCCACAACAAAGACTTTAACTGATCAAACACACACATCCACACATATGCAATAACACTAAGTGAAATTTTTCTGACAAAGTTGTATTTTTACTCAGTTGTATAAAGCATTTGCATTCTAGTTTTATCCTATTGTATATTTTATTCTATTTATTCTACTGTATATAGTATTTTATTTTATTCTATTCTGTACAGTTGTGTACTGTATTTATTCTTATTGTATTCTAATTTTGCTATATAACTTTTGCACCGTCCACTTCCTGCTGTGACAAAACAAAATCCCCACGTGTGGGACTAATAAAGGTTATCTTATCTTATCTTACTGATCTCACTTAAGTGTGTTAGGATACTAACATAAAGCCCAGAAAAACATATTCTATTTAGAATTAAGCCAAAGTATAGAAAGTATTGAAAATGATAAATGTTGGCCTGATGAAAAATCAGCACATGTTTAAAAATCTCAGCCAAGGACGTCATGGAGCCTTTTGTGGAAAGAGCAGAGGACTTTTAAAGAGTTTCTAACAGGAAACTTGTCGTACCTCTTTTTCTGTTTGACCCGTGTCGGACTTCTAATGAAGTTCTTCTCACTGATGAGGAGGTGGCAGCTGCTGCAGGAGCTCTGTCTGCAAATACCACAGATTTTCCTCTGATAACACAAATCATTATTGTTGCTGCTGGTTTGACAGCTGGAATATGAATATTTATAAGAATTATGGAAAGTCAATGGAAAGATTTCAGTCAGTAAACTTGGATGAATAAAAAAGAACTCACTTTCTGAAAGCTGCGGTAAAAGGAAAAAAAAAAGCTTTTCTTTTTTTTAGTCATAATACAGGAAGCTGGACGCCAGCAGAGCTACTCACATCAAAACTCTTTGACCACAAAGTCTCAAGTACATCATCGCAATCAACAAAGGAAACAAAAGCTAACTAAAAATATCCAAATGTAAAAATATATTTAAAAAATTACCAAGTATTTTCAAGTTGTTAAGTAGAAATTGATGCACAAATACAGCCTTTCATTTATTTTTAATCCTCAGGTAGTAATGTGAAGGTCTGTGTGCAAAAACTGCACTTC
Organism: Oreochromis niloticus; assembly: GCF_001858045.2. Taxonomy (NCBI): domain Eukaryota; kingdom Metazoa; phylum Chordata; class Actinopteri; order Cichliformes; family Cichlidae; genus Oreochromis; species Oreochromis niloticus. The sequence goes on from NC_031967.2 coordinate 59,309,696, forward strand.
CTGTGCAGCATGTGTTTTTAAACGAACAGTTCACTCCATAATCAAACTTACATGTTGCAGTGCTGCTTCTACTTAGATTACTTAGGGCTCGTCTCCGGTAATATGGACCTATACAAGGCTGCGTCCTACAACGTGCGCAGCGCGGTCAGAAAGGCAAAGCGGAGCTACGGGGAAAAACTAGAGTCACAGCTACGACAGTGCGACTCTAGGAGCCTGTGGAAAGGACTGCGGACTATAACGGACTATAAACGACCAGCTTCTTCATTGATGAATGCTGATGCTTCACTGGCTGATGAGCTGAACACGTTTTATGCTCGCTTCGACGCCGCAGTGAAGACAATGCATTCATCATCACAGAGCATGCCGTGAGGAACACCTTCAGGAGGGTGAACACCAGGAAGGCAGCAGGACCAGATGCAATCCCTGGCCGGGTCCTGAGAGCCTGTGCTGACCAGCTAGCACCGGTGTTCACGGAGATCTTCAACCTTTCCTTGGCCCAAGCAGTGGTTCCCACGTGCTTCAAACAGTCCATTATTGTTCCTGTTCCAAAGAAACAACAGCCCGCTTGCCACAATGACTACCGTCCAGTAGCATTGACTTCAATTGTGATGAAGTGTTTTGAAAGACTGATGAGAGATCACATCACTTCTTCACTTCCTGCAACCATCGACTCACTTCAGTTTGCTTACCGGACTAATCGTTCCACAGACGATGCCATATCTCACCTGCTCCACACATCCCTGAGTCACCTGGACACTGGCAGAGGGAATTATGTTAGGATGCTGTTCGTGGACTACAGTTCAGCATTCAACACAATAATTCCCTCTAAGCTTTTCACCAAGTTGACGGATCTAGGACTCAGCTCAGCACTGTGTCAGTGGATCCTCAACTTCCTCACAGACAGACCCCAATCAGTGAAGGTGGGAAAACAAGTCTCCCCCTCCATCTCACTCAGCACTGGAGTGCCTCAGGGCTGTGTTTTAAGCCCCCTGCTGTACTCACTGTACACTTATGACTGTGTAGCCACATCAGACACCACCTCCATTGTCAAGTTTGCTGAGGACACTGTTGTTGTAGGCCTGATCTCCGACAACATCGAGACGGCCTACCTGGAGGAGATTAGGAACCTGGAGAACTGGTGCCAGGAGAATAACCTCCTCCTAAACGTCAGCAAGACTAAGGAGCTGATCGTGGACTTCACTACAAAGCAGGCGAGGAATTACAAACCCCTCATCATCAGTGGCACGCCAGTGGAGAGAGTGGACAGTTTCCGATACCTGGGTGTCCACATCACTCAGGACCTGTCATGGTCCTGTCACATCAACACCCTGGTTAAGAAAGCCCGTCAGCATCTCTTCTTCCTAAGAAGACTTAGAGACTTCCATCTGCCACTGAAGGTGCTCAAGAACTTTTACTCCTGCACCATCGAGAGCATCCTGACGGGAAACATCTGCACCTGGTTTGGGAACAGCACCAAGCAGGACAGACGAGATCTGCAAAGAGTGGTGCGCTCGGCCGAACGCATCATTCAATCAGAGCTCCCTAACCTGCTGTCCATCTACACCAAGCGGTGCAAGTCCAAAGCTAGGAAGATTATGATGGACCTCTCCCATCCCAACAATGGACTCTTCTCACTGTTGAGGTCTGGGAAGCGCTTCCGCTCCCTTAAGGCCAAAACAGAGAGAATGAGGAGGAGCTTCTTCCCTCAGGCTATTCGGGCCCTGAACCAGGTGTAGGACTGGACGCTCCCACACACATCACATCACTATAAGGCTGGACTCTCAGACACATCACATTAACACACGCACCACGACACATTTCCTATAATTTATAATCTTTATAATCTCTTTCTGCTATTTGCACATTTTTTACTGTAAATTTCTAAGTTAATTTGTAAATTTTGTAGTAACCTGTAAATTGTAAATACTGTAAAACTTTTTTCTGTCATTTAATGGTCGGGCATTGTACAGCTACAAGCATTTCACCCCTATGTCATACTGTGTATGGTTGTGTGTGTGTGACAAATAAAATTTGAATTTGAATTTGAATTTGAATTAGTGTGATTAAACCACTGATGGAGATATCTGATCCAATATAATGAAACTAACTTACTCACTCACCTTGAGGTGAACTGTCCCTTTAAACGTTAAGTGTGAGCAGAATGTGTGTCTCACCTTCAGGTTTCCTTGGGACACATCGTCTCACCAGTACAACCAGCAGCAGCAGCCCAAATATGGAGGGAACAGATACCAGCACAGAGAGAGGAGGAGAGGAGCGCTGAGGAGGAGGAGGAGGAGAGGAAAATGAGGAGGAGAAAGAGGCAGTAGAAGCTGATGGAGAAGGAGATGTGGAAGAACCTGAAACAGATTTTTAAAAAAAGAACACATGAATCTTTGTGGTCAGATTGACTTTCTTTTGACGTGAAAACTGTAAAAGAAACAGAAGCCTCACCTGTGACAGTGATCCAGCTGGATGGAGACTCTCCATGACCGCTGATGTCACACTTGTAGAGGCCTTCATCAGACCTGGAAACATGCTGGATGGTCATGTGACCTGTAGGCTCTTCCCCGATGAAGACACCATCTTTATAGAAAGCAGCTGGGAGGTTGGAGGGAGTGGTCTCTGTTTTACAGAGCAGAGAGGAGGACAGGACTCTGCAGGATCACTGATCCACCTCAAAACAGAGACAAACTACAGCATTTCATCCATTTACACACAGCTTCATCAACACTAACTCCACACACTCAGCTTACCAGTGACTGTCAGGTTAACCATGTTACTGATGGGACCCTCTCTGGACTCACACCAGTAAACTCCACTGTCCAGTGGGTCGATGTAGCTGATGTTACATGAAGAACCAGCTGCTTCTCCCCACTCCTCACACTTAGCTTTGGTGTCTATGCTTGTGTTTCTCCTCAGAGTCCATCCAGCAGAGCTGTCGTCCTCCTCACAGCTCAGAGACACAAAGTCTCCTTCAAAGAACTGAGAGCTGCTGGGACTCACAGTCAGACGAGCTGTGAGAGAATTTATTGTATCTTGAACAAAAAAGTTTTTAAAAAAATGTGTATTTGAGGTGAACTGAGGCTTATTCACAGATATAATGCCAGAATACTGCACACATGTCATAAACTAAAGCTGGTTGGTAGATTTTGCTGCCTTGATTTAAAATATCACAAATGATCTCCTCTGCACTTTTTTTCTGATTGGCTGCCTGTCCTAAACAGACAGTATGAACAGCAGCATGGACGTTTCTTTGGTTTGAACCTTCTGGTGTTGGTTCTCTGTACGCACACATAAAATAAGGAAATGAGTGTACTGTAGTGGTGTTATGTTTAACTGATCTAAACCACTGACTTCACTATTTTCACTCAAATATTAAACTGAACCACATTTTTATAAAAATCATTGGAGTTTTACTGGATTTGTAATTTTTGTTCTTTTTACTTCTGAGCTTCCCCTAACACACACATCTGGGACTAATCTGTCTTTTATTGGTCAGAGATGCTCTTTGGGTCTGCTTAATTTTTTTTGTGTTATTCTGTCATAAAAACAGGTTCACTAACCTTGATTTGTTGTGTGGCAGAGTAGAAACATTAGAACTGAAAAGAAGCACAAGATCATAAAGATTCAGTGTCTTTTAGTGAGTTTTTGCTTACAAGAGCAGTGACCACAAACTGAGTCTCAGACTGATGAACTCAAAACAATTTCTTTGAACAGGATGTGAAGATGCAGTTTAACACTGTGGTGGTTTACTCAGAATTTCAATGAATTTAAGGAAAGAAACTTCTGAACCTGTTAAAACCTTCCGCTAATGACAGAACCAGCTGAATTAAAACACCTCAGATCGTCACTAGTATTTCTTTTTTCATTGTCCTTAAAGTTTCATTTTCTTTTTAAGAGTTTTGTCACTGTTTCTTTCATGGTCATTAACTTCTATACTTAAGTAAACACAAATATATCTGCTTTATCTCACTGCTGTTCTCAGCCAGAATCCCTTAACCCTAGACCACTATCGCCGGGTGATTTACACCCGGGAAATACATTTACATGATTTCTCTCTCCTGCAGCTGTTTGCGTGTCGGGGAGCCTGTGCCTTCACCAGGGAAGTCTCAAATTTCCCAGGAATGGGTGGACCAAAGACCAGCTTTCCAGAGTCATTATTTTGTTTTAGGAGGGTTTTTTTTTTTTCATTTTGTTAGACATGGCACAGTTGAAAGTAAAAGACGACCACTCTAATTTGTCATGTGTTGTCATATTTTGATATATTTGATTACTTTTTATTGGTTATATTATATCGGGTAAAAATCACCCGGCACTAGTGATTGTGTTACTATTTATAGCGATAGTGTTCTAGGGTTAAATGCACATATTAAGATTTAAAAAGAGCATGAGGTACTTACGGAGCAGACACAGATGAGGTGCTTTTCCCATCGTACCACACAGAGATGTGAGATCTTTCTGTTTCGCCCTGGGCAGTTAAACCCACCTCCTTCCTCTCAGTAGCACGATTTAGAGTGCAGTAGGTGGCGTCCCTCTATGGTCTGTTGGTTTGATCATGTGACCTCCCTGTCCCCACTGTTGTTGCTCAGTTTTTCCACACAAATGTCATCGTTATGGAAATCCAGGACTGCCAAAATGAATTAATTAAATACACCATTAAATAATTAACTAAATGTGTCAATAATTAATTAAATGTGTTAATAATTAATTAATTAAGTATGGCATGAATATGTATTTCATTAATTAATTCCAATTTTAACCCTCTGGGGTCACTGGACGCGCCGGCGCGTCACAGTTACAAGATGCAGCAACTTAGAGTCTCCATTTCAACTTGGGTCGAAAGTGTGGACTTCAAACTATATACCAGTTTTTGAATTGTGTCGATGGGCCACATAAAACCAGAGTTAAGATAAAAAAATACACGTAATGTTTTTTTCTGAACAAAACAGTGGTGTTTACAGCGGGAAGGACGGTAAAAACGGCGTTTACTACAGACAGCGCTAGCAAACACTCTCTGCTTGCGAGTGAAAAAAGAGAAAGAAAAAACACCCCTTCCCTATTGGTGTTAAAGTTAACCATGTCAGCCAATCAAAAAAATGATAAGGCAACATGTGACATTTGGTTGTTTGGAGAGAAGGGGAAGTTTTTAGGAGTGACACCCGCGACGGAAAGCGGGCGAGCGAAAGAAAGAGAGAGAGCGAGTTTTCATATGTGAGACATTAGTGACGTTTAGCGTGTTTGGAGGCTGTAGTTAGTTTGTTGTGTAGTTATTGTCTTGTATTGTGTGTCAGTTAGACTGCTGAATTTCATATTTGCTCTAAAAAAGCCGTCAAAGGCAGATTCCAGTGTAAACACTGTTCCCACATGGAAAAGTGGACTGATGCACCTCCTGCAGTCAGACCTGCAGGGTTTAGGCCTGTGGTGTTCTCCTCTGTCTTATACTGAACACAAACTACATTTTTTGGACTGGTACAAATAATTTGTGTCCCTTCTTATTTGATGCAGCACACCTGATTGTTCTGTAAATAGATTTAAATGGTTATATAAAAAACGCCTGAGGCCTTGGCTGCATTTTTAGGTAAATAGTACCATATAACTTTGTTGTTTGCAAAACTTGTGCATAATTTTTAGAAATGTACAATTTCTATTTGCATTTCAAGTTATGAAAATGATTCGTTAAACATGTTTGTGGGTTTTACAGTAAAAAATATAACTTTTTTCTACTCGGATTTTGAATTTTTTGTCTGAATTTAGATCAATTGTGCTAATATAGTATACCAAAATGAAAAAAATTAACTCAAATTTCAGATATTTGAGGTTGTTCTGGAAAGAAAAACATATTTTAAAGGTGAAATATAGAGGTAAAATCAAAAGTAGTAAAAAATGGCCAATTATACCCTGGAGGGTTAATTAATTATTTAATGGTGTATTTAATTAATTCATTTTGGCAGTCCTGGCATTCCATACATCCATTTCAGGATTAAAAGGTGAGTCACTTGGAGACAGGAAGAGGAAAGAAAACATAAACATTAACGTCATCATGTGTGTTTACAAGTTAAAACAAAAGTTGCTGGTGTATTTTGGGCTATAGGTACCATAAACGGGAAAACAATTTCAGGGTATTATTAACCGTGTAAAACCCAACTCATCAAAAAATAACCAGAAAATGTTTATTAACCCTTACAACAAAATCTGCAAAAAAAAAATTCTATATCATGTTGCGTGTGATATATTTATTTATTTACTATTTGTGTCGCATTTGATACATTGGGCGTTTTTGGCAACTTTTTGTTAACAACAATGTTAATTTTAGACAAAAAAATCAGTTTTGCTCATAACATTTTGAAATAATGAAATCATGTTAATGAGGTAGAGGTCTCAGAAACTCACGTATCAAATACATACAAAGGGCATTAAAGGATTATAGGAAGTAACTCCGCTGTGTTGGAGTATGAAAGCTACAGCTATACATGAGGTATATCTATCAGAGAGGTTGATTTTACAGCCTTTTTCTTGTTGTGTATATGTGGTGCCTACATGACTTTTAAACCAGGGCAGGATATGCGTAGGTTACCATGGTGCTCTGATAAGGTGAGAACCACCTTTGTGATGCTGTAAACTCCGACCCTTTACTTGTCATATCACACTAAACCGTGCTGAAAAACTTAATGTCAATTTACTTACTGACAAACGCACCTGCAGCAGATTCCTCACTGGTCTTTATTGTTTTTTTGTCTGTGTCTGTGAGGCTTTACTGCTGAAGTGTGTTTAAGCATTCACAATGTTTTATAACAACTGAAGTAAAGTTCAGAGTTGAACAGACACAAACAAATCCTGTCACATCTTCCTTGATGTACTTGTGGACATGCAAGCAACATGCTGGCACAGATGGCACGTCAAAGATTTTGAGGCTTGCAGAGGAGCAGGTGACCATTACAGTAATACTAAAACACACTAATGCTCTTGTAGATTTTCTTCATTTCAATAGTCCCTGCGGTCCAAATGGTTCCTGTCTCTGGATGGGCTCGTCTACTGGAAGAACAAACTGTGGAGAGGGAGTCCAACCAGTTGTTCAGCACAACATATCTGACAGACATGCGGTCTTAAACATGACTTATCTTTTTTTCTTTTATCATTGTGTTTTAATCACACAGAGCTCAAAGTAAATCCTGGAGAAGACGCCCCTCTTCAGTGTCAGTGTCCCAGAGATGCAGAGATCACCCTGTTGGAGTGGAACAGAGCTGACCTCAAATCAGATGATTATGTCTTTATGTACAGAAACCAGCGCCCGTATGAAAGCTACCAGCATGTGTCCTTTAGAGGCCGAGTGGACCTGATGGATCCATCCATGAAGGATGGAAATGTGTCTGTGACGCTGAGGGACGTCAGGATCAACGATACAGGAACGTACAAGTGTCAGATTACAACCAAGGAAACAGAAAGTGTCGACCACGAGTGCTCCATCAGCCTCACAGTCACATCCTCAGGTAAGTTTGTAGAGGTGGAATTTGGAGTTTATGATTTATTAATAAGTCTGAGAGAGAAAATAGAAACGATAACCTCTGCAGTGAGTGTGCTCTAATGCTAATGAATGCTTTTTCTTCTTCTGCTGCTTGTGTTTGTGGGTAAATATGGTGAAACGCTGAGATTCTACCTGACAGTTCTTAACCAAATGCCTGCAGATGCTTTTATTTATATTTTTCTGACATCTGGGTGACTGCTGACAGCTGTGACATCACCTCTGCTAAAAACTGGAACTATTTTCCTGTCAGCTGAGTCCTCTCACCTGTTTCTGCTCTCCTGGTTTCACAGATAAAGACTCCAAGGCGTCCAAGGATGGAGGAGAGAGGGATAAGTGTCTTTGTGTCACCATCCTTGTCCTGTGAGTTTTTGTTGTGCTTATTACTGATATTATGTAATTACCTGCAGAACATGAAAAATGTGTCTGATATCTTGGCTACTGAGAGTATTTTTGAATGCTAGTTTCATTTTGTGTTTCTACTTCCTGTATTTGCTATTTTGTTCCTCACCAAAAACCACCCCGAGACTTTCATGCTGAAGGATGTCTTGATTCTTAAAATGCATCGTGAGGATCGAAGCTGAAATTACTTTGTGTCTGTAACAGTGGATAACTTGAATGATTCGACAGCAAATATAAATATTACTTTGCCTTTTGTAATTATTTATAATATGTATATCCCATGAATGGGACAGAGCTGCAGGCATCAGAATAAATGATGTTACTGCATGACACACATGATGGGGCTCATATGCAACAAGTGAATATTCATAAATGAGCAACACTTTGACATTGTTTATTCAATTCTATGTCAAATTACAGAAAGTAAAAGTAAATTAGGAGCAAACTTTCATGTTTATTTGATGTTTTTGTAATTGTAACAGCCATTCTGTGTCTGTAACAGGGAAACATTAAATTCAGTGGTGGTTCCCTTCAAAGTTGTCAAAGTCCATCCAACTGTTGAGCTGACTATTGCGAAAACACACAGTCGTAGATCTCAGGTTAGGGTTCAGATCTTAAAATATGGTCCCTCTTTTTATTAATCACAAAATTTTCTACCAAATTTACATCAAACCGACTCCTTCAGCTTCCCCCATTTAATCTTCTCGCTTCCTCCTGTTGTTGTCCAAAGTCATCACACACACTACTATCTCATGTTATCTCATGTTGCCTAGCTACCTTCTCCCTGACACCACCTTCCAATCTCTTTCAGATTATACCCTCAGCATAAGATGTAGTCCACCTGTGTGCACCTTGCTCCACTCCTTTATGTCCTCCTACTGTATATTCCGCCCTCTTCTTCTTGAAACCAGCTAAATGTCTTCGTCTTCGTCAGGTGAGGAAATAATGTTACTTTTGAATCTGAGCTGTGGTGAAGGTGTGTCAGTCAGCTTTAGTGAGGAGTAGATGACTGTTGTCTCTAATGAAACATCTGAACACAAACACAGGATAAATAAGTTTAGATGTCAGGAGGTAAACTTGAGAAAACAACTGCAAACATGCAAATATGAGGTCACAGCACATTAACCTGGAGCGACTTCAACACCTCTGCTGAGTTTAGTTCTCAAAACAGGAAACTTAATGACCACAGAGCTGCTCATGTTACCATTTATCAAAGGTTAATTGTTGTTACACAGAAAACATGAATGTTTCGGCTCACTAACAGCCAAACTTCAGGAGTTTGAAAAAGTCATCTGCAGTTAAAATTAGAGATGGACCGATCCGATATTAGGTATCGGTATCGGTCCGATACTGACGTAAATTACTGGATCGGATATCGGCGAGAAATAAAAAATGTAATCCGATCCATTAAATATCAAAAAAACACCTCACAAAACTTGCGACACGGCGTAACTCGGCTCATAACCGTAGCACGTCGGAGCAGTGCGCATCACGTGATAGAGCGGCTGTGTTTATTTGTAGCCTAGCTAGCAAACCAGCATTTCATCTCCGAGGAAGTTATCCCAGAGAGAAGTAAAGCAAGTGTGTAAGTTCATCTCTGAATGTTTGTAAAGCATTCCCACGTTAAGCTTAACAACCGATATAAGGAGCGTCTGCCTCTTCTCTCCCTCTCCTGCCGCTACTTCATGAAACTGCTTAATGATCAGCTGATCGGCTTTTCTGTCGCGAGTCCGTCTCTCTTCTTTGTTTTGGTCCACTTTGCACCAGAAAGAGGAAACCAGCAGATAAACAACAGCAGCACGTTTAAGCTTGATAAGCTGTTGTTAGAATTTATTTAATATTACTTTCTACACCAGGATCCCTTTCTACGCAGCTGACGGCTGGTAACTGTGCAGGGGCGGATCTAGCAAAGTTTAGCCAGGGGGGCCGATAGGGCATTAACAGGGAAAAGGGGGCACAAAGACATACTTTTCTTTCTTATTCTCATTTAAAATGTCTAGCTTTTAATAAACAATTATCTGAATCTTACACCCAAAGTTTTAATCTGATGTAAAATGTATAGAAGTCCATTACTGTATATAGTAACTGTTAAGTCTAATATACCCTAGTAAGCTATAGTACTTTTTCCTTTGGGAAGGTACCATCTGTGAATTCTGCAATTCTATAGAAGAAAGATGTTGAATCTATTTAATTATTCTTGAAAAATAATTTATTTCTGTGCATTTTTTTTCACACTGCATCAAATTAAAGTTGATTACATCGATTAAGCATCATGAGGTGGAGGGTGGGGGGTGGTTCTCTATTTTGTTTTGCTGGGAGTTTGCAACCCTATTAGTTAGGTTGCTTAATATTTCTGCTAAGTACTCTTTAAAATACCAGAATAGGGAGGATGGTGTAGGTTTAAGTTTATTAGATTGATCAGTGTTGCTGAACTATGAAATATTTTGGGTGCAGTGTATTTTTTACATACAGGTATAACAGAATAGCTTTAGTGTTGTTGTTTACTTAAACTTGAGTATGAACTTATACAAAATGCAGCAAGATATTAAAAAAACAGTTTTATTGATTAAAAAACACACTATATCGGATTCATATCGGTATCGGCAGATATCCAAATTTATGATATCGGTATCGGACTTAAAAAAGTGGTATCGTGCCATCTCTAATTAAAATGATCAGAGTACTGTTAACACTCTCTTCACCCTGTTCCCTACTCTCACTACAGATCACACTATCATCTGCAAACATTATAATCCACAGAGCCTGAGCTCATTTGTCAACCTGTCCATCACCACTGCACTGCACCACAGTTCCTCTCTCAGGACTATCATCTGTTTTCTCCAGATACACAAAGACACAGTGAAGCTGCTTTTGACGTTCTCTGCACTTTTCTGCACTTATCCATCAACACTCTCAAAGAAAACATCACATCTGTAGAGCTCTTTCTCTGCAAGAAGCCACACTGCTGCTCACTGATAGTCACTTCTCTTTGTAACCTTGCTTCAGTGACTCTTTGCCTTAGCTTCATGGTAAAACTTATCAGTGGGGGAGCTTTAAGAAGTTTAGAGATTTTCTAACAGGAAACTTGTCGTACCTCTTCTCCTGATCGATCCGTGTCGGCCGTCTGCTGATGTTCTTCCCACTGATGAGGAGGTGGCAGCTGCTGCAGGATCTCTGTCTGCAAAATCAAATGTTTCCTACTAATAACAGAACTGTTGCTACTGCTGTTTCAGCATTTGCGTCATTAATTATTTCTAATTAATAACAGTAATAATTATTTCTAAGAATAGCCATGTATGATATTATATCAAAATAAACGAAGCAAAGACTGTGAGTCATAAAACAGAAAGCTTCTATTCAGATCAACATTATCTGACCACAAAGTCGTGTGTGTCATGTGACTGTAAGTCCATAATCACACCAACATGTGTTTGGTCTCCAGTGCTGTTTATCCAATTAGATTAGTGTGAACTGGCCACTGTTGGAGATCTTATCTGATTAATTTTTCAGGTGAAATTTCCCTTTAAACTCTTTAATATGTTCACATAAGTGTGAGCAGAATGTGTGTCTCACCTTCAGGTTTCCTTGAGACACATTGTCTCACCAGTACAACCAGCAGCAGCCCAAGTATGGAGGGAACAGACACCAGCACAGAGAGAGGAGGAGAGGAGCGGTGAGGAGGAGGAAAGGTGGAAGAACCTGGAATTAAAGAGAAAAATGAATCTTTGTGGTCAATTTGAGTGGCTTTGGATCTAAAGTCTGTAAAATAAACAGAAGCCTCACCTGTGACAGTGATCCAGCTGGGTGGAGACTCTCTATGACCGCTGATGTCACACTTGTAGAGGCCTTCATCAGACCTGGAAACATGCTGGATGGTCATGTGACTTGTAGGCTGCTTCCTGATGAGGGAGCCATCTTTATAGAAAGCAGCTGGGAGGTTGGAGGGAGTGGTCTCTGTTTTACAGAGCAGAGTGACGTCATCTCCCTCCATCACAGGGAGGACAGGACTCTGCAGGATCACTGATCCACCTCAACACAGAGACAAACTACAGCATTTCATCCATTTACACACAGCTTCATCAACACTAACTCCACACACTCAGCTTACCAGTGACTGTCAGGTTAACCATGTTACTGATGGGACCCTCTCTGGACTCACACCAGTAAACTCCACTGTCCAGTGTGTCAATGTAACTGATGTTACAGGAAGAACCAGCAGCCTCTGGCCACTCAGCTCTGGTGTCTCTGCTTGTGTTTCTCCTCAGAGTCCATCCAGCAGAGCTGTCGTCCTCCTCACAGCTCAGAGACACAAAGTCTCCTTCAAAAAACTGAGAGCTGCTGGGACTCACAGTCAGACGAGCTGTGAGAGAATTTATATTTTTGAGCAAAAACATTAAACCCTTTCATGCATGATTTCTGACAACCTCAATCGGGATTTTTTTCTTAAATATTTTTATTCATCTTTAGGCATGAAAAAAAGATTTCTGAACTTAATTTGTTAAATATGTACTTTCCAAAGAGTTTTTTACATGTGGTGGACAACATACATTTTGACTCATGAATTTGACAAATGAATAAATAATATATACTGTGTGAAAACTATAAAATAATAAAAATATTTTTTAAACTTTTGTTGTTTTTAAACTTATGTGGTAACACTGCCTCTGTTGCCGTCCAGTGCAATGCAAAAAGTTGAAACTTACTCATGACTCCTCAGCCTCTCTCCTCTCTATGCATCAGTAGTTTTTTTTTATGTGCAAGTTTACCATCAACACTGACACAAATACAAGAAAGCAGCCTTTGAATAGCTGTCCACTGTAGTGACCACTATGCATGAAACGGTTAAATAAAATCAGTCACAACAAATTAACTATATGTTAAAAAGATCTTTCTTGGTGTGTTTGTGCTGCAGAATGAAGGTGAAGAGCAGATCAGCTTGTTCAGTAGATGTTAAAACAGCACACATAACATAAAATAAAGAAATTTTTTAGATTTTGCTGCCTTCAGTCCATCAGCTCACGCAACAGCTCACTGTTCTGATCTTCATCTTAAGCATGCCAAATCTTCTCCTCCTCCTTTACACCACCTTTTACTCTAAATTTTTTAATGAAGTGAAACTTTGAGCTGAATTAAAGCACCTCAGATAGTCAGGAGTACTTTTTTCCTTTTCATTTTATTTAGAAGCCACAAGTCTTCCTCTTTACATTTTTATCTTCTGAACATTTTTTCTTTGGACATTTCTTTCTCCATGGTCGTTAACAGTTATTGATTTAAATAAAATATATCTTGCTTTATGTCACGGCTACTTTAAACCAGATTCACTTCAATAATCATATTAAGATTTTTAGAAAGCATTTGTACTTACGGAGCAGCCACAGAAGAAGTGTTTTTCCCATCGTGGCACACAGAGGTGTGAAATCCCTTTGTTCAAATGCAACACTTAAACCCTCCTCTTTCCTCTCAGTAGCTCAGTGTGGAGGGTCTGTGGTTTCTCTCCAGCACTTCTGGAGAAAAAAATGTCTCTGACCTTTTAGTTTTAAGCCAAGTTGTGAATCATGGGATGTATTGTAGTGATGAAGAAGAAAGAATGAAAAATTTCAGGTAGTTGGTCACCTGATTTTTTTTTCCTTATTCAGAGAAAACTGATGTTTATCATCTGTCTTCTTATTTATTTTTAAATATATCTACTCGGAATTGAGCCAGGGCTCTTTCACTGTGAAATGTGGAAACTGCCACAATAGCAGTCACATGTTCGCTGAGAAATTCCCACATTTGACAGAAGTTTATAAGTGACTTCTTTTATCAGCACACCTGTCGAGCAGGTCAAATGAGGACTATTCACATGAGTAAATAGGAGCCTTGTTCTTACGTGTATTTTCTTTCATGTACCTGAATGCAGCACCACGCTGCAGCAGCTGTTTCCAAAACCTCCTCTACCTTTAAAACATGTGGTTTGTTTAGCTTGTGCAGTGTGAGGTAATTTGCTATTTGCTGTGAGTAAGAATAGTTTCTGCTGGTGGAAATATAACTAACAAGTGAAACGTGTGAGAACAGCTAAGATGAGGAAGAGTGCAAACCTGTGTTGGTATGGTGATGTGTGTTTTGAGTCAGAGTAAGAGGACGCCTGAGAAACGGAGAAGCAGCCCAGATTACAAGACAACATTGAACTAATGTTGATTTTTTATCGTTACATCAACATTATGGTCCAGATTTAAATCTCAATGACTAATGTTGAATCAAGTTATAAATATGAATTTAATATAGACAGTAAGTTTAATATAGATGGTAATACGAGTGGATTAACTTTGATTAGTTGTCCTGTTAAATGGATTGATGACATTAAAAATGTGAGCAAAATAGAAAAAGGCCTTAAATTGAGGAGTAATGATGTAGGAGTGGCTTTGACCATGAGGTAATAATGAGGAGAAAGGAGATGTGCTGCTACCTGCTGGCTATAGTTTGTTACTGGATCTGTGATGAAAGGTCGACTTTAGATTACTGTTACTTTAGTTTGTCTTGTTTACACTAAAAGTTTAAATTTAATTTGAAGTATCATGGTCCTTACTTCCTGTTCTATTTTGAAGGCTAGTTTCCTTAAGTCAAGTCAAGTCACCTGGCTGTGTTGTCATTCCAACCATGTGTAGTGGTACTGTACACAGTGAAATGAGACAACGTTCCTCCAAGACCATTGTGCTACATGTGACATGTAACAGACAATCAACACAGGACTATATAAAGTGAAATGTGCAAAAATTGCAACAAAACAAAACAAACAAAGACAGTGCAACACCAGAGAGAACAGAAAAATACAGACACAAGACTGCAATAGAAATGTGCAAGAGTGAAGAGTGTGTGTGAGGACCTCCACAATACTGGTGGCTTTGTGGATGCAGCAGGTGCGATAAGTGTCTGTGATGGAGGGAAGAGAGGCTCCAATGATGTTCTCAGCTGTTCTCACTATCTGTTGTAGGGTATCGCGATCTGATACGGTGCAGTTACCATGCCAGACACTGATGCAGCTGCTCAGGATGCTCTCGATAGTCGCTCTGTAGAAGATGGTGAGAATGGATGGAGGGAAATGGGCTTTTCTCAGCTTCCACAGGAAGTAGAGGTGCTGTCAGGCCTATTTAGTTTTGGAGCTGGTAAATGGTAAATGGACTGGTTCTTATATAGCGCTTTTCTACTCTTCTGAGCACTCCAAGTGCTTTATACAACTTGTGCATTCACCCATTCACATTTTTCCTAAGTGCTTTCTAACTAACATTCACACTCTGATGGATGCATCGGAGAGCAATTTGGGGTTAGTATCTTTGGGGTTAGATATTTAGCAAACAAACTAGGGGAAGCCAGGAATCGAATCACCAACCTTCCAATCAGTAGATGACCTGCTCTACCCTGCTACAGCCACCCCAGCTGGTGTTGAGGGAAAGGTTCTCCGCCAGGTGATCACTAAGGGTGCTCTTGATGACCTGATCCGGAGTGTCTGAAGCCTCTCCGTCAGAAAGTCAAAGAGCCAATTGCAGAGGGAGGTGTTCAGGCCCAGCAGGCTCAGTTTTCCAATCAGGTGCTGAGGAATGATTGTGTTGAATGCTGAACTGAAATCTACAAACATTATTTGTACATATGTGTCCTTATTGTCGAGGATGGTGAGGGCAAGATGGCGATGGCATCATCTGTTGACCAGTTTGGGCGATAGACAAACTGCAGTGGGTCCAGTATGGGTGGCATCCGAGTCTTAATGTGCTTCATGACGAGCCTCTCCAAGCACATCATCATCATGATGGGTATGAGTGCAACCGGATGATGGCCATTGAGGCAGGACAGTGGGGACTTCTTTGGCACAGGAACGATGGTGGTGGCCTTGAGGCACGTTGGAACAACAGCAGTGGTCAGGGAGAGGTTGAAGATGTCAGTGAGGACATCTGTCAGCTGGGCTGCACATTCTCTGAGCACTCCCCCAGGGATGTTATTTGGACCAGCAGCTTTCCATGGGTTAACTCTGCAAAGTCAGGTGAGGTCAGACACAAAACCTGGTCATTGTAAAAGGGGGATGGGCTTCCTCACCAACACATCATTCTGAGTGTCAAACTGTGCATAGAAGTTGCTCAATGCATCTGGTAGGGAGGCGTCACTCTTGCAGGCAGGTGTCGTCTTCCTGTAGTTGGTAATGTCCTGGATGCCCTGCCACATGGGCCGTGTGTCGCCGCTGTCCTGGAAGTGGCTGTGGATTCTTCTGCCCTGCGAATGCTTCGCTGCTCTGATGGCTCGAGACAGTTTGGCCCTCGCTGTTCCCAGGGCTGCCTTATCGCCTGCTCTGAAGGCAGAGCAGCTCACACACTTCTGCACTCATCCACAGTTTCTGGTTGGTGCGTATTGTGATAGTCTTGGAAACAGTGACATCATCGATGCACTTGCTGATGTAGCACAGATAATGTGTACTCCTCCAAGTTGGTGTGGTCGCCATTTGTTGCAGCCTTCCTGAACATGTCCCAGTCAGTACGCGCAAAACAGTCCTAAAGAGCAGAGAGAGCTCCTGCAGCCCAGGTAATCACCTGTCTCTGAACCACTTTGCAGTGTCTGACGAGTGGCCTGTATGCAAGAATTAGCATAACAGACAAGTGGTCTGAGTATCCGAGGTGGGGGCGGGGCTTTGCTCTGTACGCTCGGAATGTTTGTATGAACAAGATCCAGCACATTTTCCCCCCTTGTCACGAAGTCCACATGATGATGGAATTTCGGACTTAAGATTTGCATGGTTGAAAACTCCAGCGATAATAAACAGTTCATTGGGGAACTCTACCAGCGATGAGCATTAATTATAAATTATCACAGAGTTCTTGCACCATTCCAAGGTGATGTAGACACACAAGCCACCACAGCGAGTCTTACCGCACAGAGCTGCATTTCTGCTGGCACGAAATGAGGTGAGCCTGTGTAGCTGAATTGCGGTGTCCAGAACTCTGTCACTGAGCCATGTTTCTGTGGAAACAAAGACGCAGCAGTCCCTAAATTCCTGCTGTGTGGTCCGCTGGAGTCTGATGTAGTCCAGTTTATTGTCCAGTGAGCAAACAGACAATAAACTGTCTTTCTTTTACTTTTGTTTTTCTACTTCCTGTATTTGCTATTTTGTGCCTCACCAAAAACCAATGTGAGTCTTTCATGCTGAAAGATGTCTTGATTCTTAAACTGTATTGTGAGGACAGAGGAGGCTCGTCGAGGAGCAGTAATGGAAGCTGAAGCGGTGTATCCCAACATATGAAAGAGGCGTGGCCACAGCTGGAATATATAAACCATGGAGGAAGGAAAGTTTGAATAACTCATCCCTTTTAATTTATATCTTCCAGTTATTTAAAATCACCATCCTCTCTACAATTCACTGTTTCACTATGTGTGAAATGTATTTTTCTTACGTCTATGCCAATTTATTTATTTATTGAGCATTTAGATTTGTGTTTATATTGTTTAAAGGGCTTGTGATTACTGAGAATAGTTTATTATATAAATGGATTATTATCTAAATATTTAAATCATACATGAATGTATTACTTGGGCCAAATATGCATGAAGATCAATGGACTGTAATTTATAATGTACATGTGAAGCTGAATGGTTTTGTGTCTGTGGCAGTGTGTAACTTGAGTGATTCAACAGCAAATATAAATATTACTTTGCCTTTTGTAATTATTTATAATGTGTATATCCCATGCATGTGACAGAGCTGCAGGCATCAGAATAAGTGATGTTACAGGTGAATATACATAAATGAGAAACACTTTGATATTGTTTATTCAATTATTTGTCACATTTAAAATTATAGAAAGAACAAGTAAATTAAGAGTAAACTTTCACTTAACGTTTTTGTAACTGTATAACAGCCATTCTGTGTCTGTAACAGGAAAACATTGAATTCAGTGGTGGTTCCCTTCAAACCTGTGTATGTTTTTTTATTTATCACAAGATTTTACACCAAATTTACATCAAACTGACTCCTTCAGCTTCCGCCATTTAATCCTTGTCTTTGCTCTCACTCACTTCCTCCTGTTGTTGTCCAAAGTCATCACACACACTACCATCTCATGTTGCCTAGCTACCTTCTCCCTGACACCACCTTGCAATCTCTTTCAGATTATACCCTCAGCATAAGATGTAGTCCACCTGTGTGCACCTTCCTCCACTCCTTTATGTCCTCCTTTATTTCTCCCTCTTCTTAAAGTATGTGTTCAGTGCAGCCATTGCCAATTCCCTATTAATATGTTTAAGACTGTGACTGCAGCTGGTTTGAGAGACGTCTTCTTCTTCTTTGTCTTCTTCAGGTGAGGAAAAAATGTTACTTTTGAATCTGAGCTGTGGTGAAGGTGTGTCAGTCAGCTTCAGTGAGGAGTAGATGACTGTTGTCTCTAATGAAACATCTGAACACAAACACAGAACAAAGACGTTTAGCTGTCAGGAGGTAAACATGAGAAAAGAACTGCAAACATGAGGACACAGCACATCCTCTTTAACCTGGAGTGACTTTAACACCTCTGCTGAGTTTAATTCTGAAAACAGGAAGCTTAATGACCACAGAGGTGCTCATGTTTACATTTACCAAAGTTGAACTGTTCTGTGTTCCTGCAGTACACAGAAAACATGAACATTTTGGCTCAATGTGAGAGTCTAACGGCCAAACCTTAGGAGTTTAAAAAGCTGTCTGCAGTTAAAATGATCAGAGTGCTGTTAACACTCTTCACCCTGTTCTCTACTCTCACTACAGATCTGTAAACATTACAATCCACAGAGACTCCTGCCTGCGCTCATTTGTCAACCTGTCCACCACCACTGCAAACAAGAAGGGACTCAGAACCAGGGCTGGACTGCGACAAAAAATCAGCCCGGGCATTTTGACTAGAGACCGGCCCACCAGGTATATATATGTATGATTTCTATACATTTTACATCAGATAAAAACTTTGGTTGTAAGATTCAGATAATTATTTAATAAAAGCTAGACATTTTAGATAGATTTTAGCGACATCTGCTGGTTTCTTCTTTCTGGCGCAAAGTGGGCGATAAACAAACAAGAGAGAAAAGCCGATCAGCTGATCATTGATCAGTTTCATGATTGAAGTAGAAACAGGAGAGGGAGGAGAGAGAATGAGAGAAGAAGAGGCAGCTGTGCAGCAAAGACACAGAATAACTCCAGCTTTGTGTCTTTTTTCATTCTAGCTGAAGTACGGGACAAACTGTGTTCCTTTTCATCTCAATACAAAACCTGTAATATTTTCTCTGAATGAGGGACCATTCCATTTTTAAGGAGCCGTTGGCAACTCTACTAACTAACCTTATGAATAAAATAAAGTTCAACATCAGTAACATCACAGCACCCACCCAGCTGTATAGAAACTCCGTCATGCTAGCTAGCACGCAGTACGAGTTATTGTAACTGACTGTAAAAAGTCAGCACAACGAAAATAAACTCCACCTAAACTTGGTTTATATCTGACCCAGATAGACTGCAGGTCATAACTTCTTACCTGAAGTTCAGTTCACCTGACACTCGGACCGGCTCTCTCCTCCTCCTGCCTCCCCTTTCCCTCATCCACCCGCTGGCCTATGTGGAAACTCCGCCATAGCCACCAACAACAACTGAGTTATTTTTACACATCGGCCAGCATCTGGCCAATCCACCACCTCTCATTGTTCATGCCATTACAAAAAAAAAAATAATTCATTGGCCCATAGCCAGTCCAGCTATGCTCAGAACAGATCCCTGCTGTAATCCCACCCACACCTTGAACCTGTCACTATAGCCCACACCTCAGAGCTGATTCATTGTCCTTGTCCTGCACCACCCTCACATACTTCTTTGCCACTTCACTCCTCTGACCTCCTCGTGCAATACCACAGTTCCTCTCTCAGGTCTCTATCATCTGCTTTCTGCAGATACACAAAGACACATTTGGTCTTAAACCAAAGTACTGAAAATGATAAATGTGACCTGATCAGCTGATGCAAAGTTAAAGAGCCACCATCACCTGAACCAAATTTAATTGCAATACATCCAACACATGTTTAAAACTCTCAGCCAATGACCTCATGGAGCTTTATGTGGAAACAGCAGAGGAGATTTAAAGAGTTTAGAGATTTTCTAACAGGACACTTGTCGTACCTCTTCTCCTGATCGATCCGTGTTGGCCGTCTGCTAATGT
The DNA here is from genome assembly GCF_001858045.2 of Oreochromis niloticus. NCBI lineage: Eukaryota > Metazoa > Chordata > Actinopteri > Cichliformes > Cichlidae > Oreochromis > Oreochromis niloticus. Next base: position 59,329,805 of record NC_031967.2, read on the forward strand.
TCTTCTCACTGACGAGGAGGTGGGAGCTGCTGCAGGATCTCTGTCTGCAAAATCAAATGTAAATGTTTCCTATTTATTGTCACTGTCCTGGGTCTGCGAGCCAGTGTTTTGAGTTTGTACTATTACTGATCTTTGTTTTCATCATGGTTTATGACTGCTGGTGTTTTGGTTTCTGTTTTGTATTTCTGGCTCTCTCTCTCTTTTTGTTTTGTTATTTCTAGTTCTTCACTTTCGGTTCCTGTGCCGCTCCTGTTTAGTGTAGGGTTAGTTCTGTCACGTTTTCTTGCTCCAGTCAGTCGTGTCTCATTTTGCAGTTTGTTACTCCTGTCTCTGTTCTTCATGTTTCCTCTGTTCACACGTCTGTCATGTATCCACATCTCAGTGTCAAGTCCGCTTATCTGTGTTATGCTTCCGGTTTTACTTTGACTGTCTGTGTCCTGTGTCGGTGTGTTCTGCTTTGCTTCCTTCGTCTCGTTATGTGTAATTAGTCCCAGCTGTGTTTCCCTCCTGTTTCTCACTCCCTCACTATCGCCTGTGTATATAAGCCCTGTGTTTTCCTCTGCTTGTTGCTGGTTTGTCTGCATGTGTTGTGCTGTTTCTCTCATCCCCGGTGTTAATGTCTCATTCCTTGTGTCCAGGTTTTTGTAACGTTTACTGCTTTCTTCACGGTCTTTTGTTAGTTTATCCCAGTTAAGTTTTTGTTAGTCTAAGTCCCCACCATACTCTGCTTTTGTTTGCATTTTGTCTTTCACAATAAATACATTCACTCACAGCTACGCTGTTGTTAGTGCCTGCACTTGGGTCCGCTCTTTCTCATCTTGATCATCTGCCTCGTAGATCTATAACAGGACTGTTACTGCAGCTGTTTCAGCATTTGTGTTATTAATATTTATGACAATATAAAATACAGTTTTTATATCAATATAAATGAAGCAAAGTGTAATGAACCGCTGGTCTGTTCCATAAATTGTCATTACTGGAGTTGTTTAGAGCTCTGTGCGCAGTAGCATTAATGACAGATACACTCAGGCAGTTACAGGCGTGCCCTGTAACCTGTATAGAGCAGTCTGTCGTGCACATAAAAAAGGTGCATAAAGTTGCAATAATATTTAAATAAATTCAGTGTTAAAGTTTGTTTCTGACATAAGGTATGTTACTGCTTTTATATTGTGAGATACCTGTAAACTTTCTCATTCTGTACTTACGGTGCATGCATCCATGTGCTATTTTTAGACATGCGTGTCACTCAAGCTAGCAGCAGCCCATGAGAAACGGACCGAATGTTTAAGTGTTCACTGGAGTTTGCACCCTTGGCAAGCAGCGTGAGATATGTGATGTTATATTTTATTCAATTGAACTGTGAAGCACCTTGATGCAGTTTAAAATGACCTTTTTTGTTTTATTTAATTAGTGACTGTAAATCTCAGAATTGCTTGTTTGTAAATTAACCTGACTTAATTTAAGCTTATTTTTTGTTATTGCTTATTGGTAAAGCATAATTCAAAGGGATTGTGCGAGAAGCAATTTTTCCTTATTTTGTAGTTTTCACAATGCTCTGCGATGTGCAGAGAATGAGCCTATGTGTTTGGTGAGGAAATAAGTGGCTGCACCTGTTAGAGACTCTTCTGTCATTCTTGATGCCAGGGAGTCCTACACAAAGATTGTGAGTCATAAAACAGAAAGCTTCTGTTCACACCCACACTATGTGATCACAAAGTCTTGTGCGTCATTAAAGGGAAAGTTCGCCCCATAATCACAACTACATGTGTTTGGTCTGAAGTGCTGTTTCCACTTATATTAGTGTGAATTGCCAACAATTTGAGATGTCTGATTCATTTTTCAGGTGAACTTTCCCTTTGAACTATTTAATATGTTCACATTAAGTGTGAACAGAATGTGTGTCTCACCTTCAGGTTTCTTCCGGACACGTCGTTTCACCAGTACAACCAGTAGAACCAGCAGCAGCCCAAATATGGAGGGAACAGACACCAGCACAGAGAGAGGAGGAGAGGATTGCAGAGCAGGAGGAGGAGAGGTGGATGAATCTGGAATTAAAGAGAAAAATGAATCTTTGTGGTCAATTTGAATCGCTTTGGATCTAAAGTCTGTAAAAGACACAGAAGCCTCACCTGTGACAGTGATCCAGCTGGATGGAGAAGCTCCATGACCACTGATGTCACACTTGTAGAGGCCTTCATCAGACCTGGAAACATGCTGGATGGTCATGTGACCTGTAGGCTCCTCTCTGATGAGGGAGCCGTCTTTATAGAAAGCAGCTGTGAGGTTGGAGGGAGTGGTCTTTGTTTTACAGAGCAGAGTGACGTCATCTCCCTCCATTACAGGGAGGACAGGACTCTGCAGGATCACTGATCCACCTCAACACAGAGACAAACTACAGCATTTCATCCATTTACACACAGCTTCATCAACACTAACTCCACACACTCAGCTTACCAGTGACTCTGAGGTTAACCATGTTACTGATGGGACCCTCTCTGGACTCACACCAGTAAACCCCACAGTCTTTTAAGACGATGTTGTTGAAGGTACAGGAAGAACCAGCTGTTTCTCCAAACCCATCTCCACACTGAGTCCTGGTTTCTCTGCTTGTGTTTCTCCTCAGAGTCCATCCAGCAGAGCTGTCGTCCTCCTCACAGCTCAGAGACACAAATTCATATTCAAAGAACTGCGATCTGCTGGGACTCACAGTCAGACGAGCTGTGAGAGAATTTATATTTTTGAGCAAAAACATTAAACCCTTTAATGCATGAATTATGACAACCTCAATCAGGATTTTATTCTTAAGTATTTTTATTCATCTTTAGGCATGAAAATAAGATTTCTGAACTTAATTTGTTAAACATGTACTTTTCAAAGAGTTTTTTTTTTTCCATTGGTTGACAACATATGTTTTGACACATAATTTTGACAAACAAATAAATAATATATACTGTGTATATATGAAAATAAACATATATGTTATTGTTATTTGTTTTTAAACTTATGTGGTAACACTGAAAGCCAAGAAAAAAGGTGGAAATTACTCATGACTCCTCAACCTCTCTCCTCTCTATGCATCAGTAGTTTTTTTTATGTGTAAGTTTACCATCAGCACTTACAAAAATACAAGAAAACACCCTTTCAATAGCTGTCCACTGTGGTGACCACCATGCATGAAAGGGTTCGATAAAATCAGACTCAACGAATAAACTATATATTAAAAAGATCTTTCTTGGTGTGTTTGTGCTGCAGAATGAAGGTGAAGAGCAGATCAGCTTGTTCAGTAGATGTTAAAACAGCACACATAACATAAAATAAAGAAATTTTTTAGATTTTGCTGCCTTCAGTCCATCAGCTCACGCAACAGATCACTGTTCTGATCTTCATCTTAAACATGCCAAATTTTCTCCTCCTCCTTTACACCACCTTTCTTCTGATTGGCTGCCCCTCAGAAGCAGACGGTGTGAAAAGCAGCAGCCTGGAGCTGTCAGGTTGAAGCTGTCGGTTCTCTGTATGCACACTCTTACTATAACGTAAGGGACTGCTTCTGTTGAGGTGTCATCTTTAACTGCTTTAAACATCAATGTTGTTAATACATTTTTACACAAATATTGAACTGACCCACACATTTTCTTTTGTTCAGTTTTACTGCATTTACTTTTATTTCTTCAAGAAATGAATAGAATTGGTTCAAATTACCATAACATAGCATCTGGTTCTAATCTGTCTCTATTCTGGCTCTATTTTTGCTCCTTGTGGCTCAGTTCTCTGCTGGGAAATTCCTGTTTTATGGTTTTGTCACAGGACAGGATCACTAACCTTGATTTGTTGTGGAGCAGAGGAGAAACATTAGAACTGAAAAGAAAAGAAAAGATCATAAAGATTCTGTGTTAATAACAAATATAAGCTCACAGGAGCAGTGACCACGAACTGAGCCTCAGACTGATAAACTCAAAACATTTTCTTTGAACAGGATGAGATGAAGCAGTTTAACTCTGTGGTGGTTTATCTGCAGCATTGACCACACACTCTGAATTTTTAATTAGCTGAATCTTTGAGCTGAATTAAAGCACCTCCGATAGTCAGGAGTATTTTTTCCTTTTCCTTTTATTGAGAAGCCACAAGTTTTCCTCTTTACATTTTTATCTTCTGAACATTTTTTCTTCGGGCATTTCTTTCTCCATGGTCATTAACAGTTATTGATTTAAATAAAATATTGCTTTATGCTTTATTATATAGATATTGCTTTATCTTGCTTTATGTCACGGCCAATTTAAACCAGATATACTTCAATAAACATATTAAGATTTTAAGAAAGCATTTGGTACTTACACAGGAGCCACAGAAGAAGTGTTTGTCCCATCGTGGCACACAGAGGTGTGATATCCCTTTGTCAAGATGCAACAGTTAAACCCTCCTCCTTCCTCTCAGTAGCTCAGTGAGGGTCTGTGGTTTCTCTCCAGCAGTTCTGGAAAAAAATGTCTCTGACCTTTTAGTTTTAAGCCGAGCTGTGAATCATGGGATGTATTTTAGTGATGAAAAAGAAAGAATGAAAAAAATTTAGGCAGTTGGTCACCTGTTATTTTTTTTCCTTATTCAGAGAAAACTGATGTTTAGCGTCTGTCTTCTTATTTATTTTTAAATATATCTACTCGGAATTGAGCCAGGGCTCTTTCACTGTGAAATGTGGAAACCACCACAATAGCAGTCACACGTTCGCTGAGAAATTCCCACTTTTGACAGAAGTTTATAAGTGACTTCTTTTATCAGCACACCTGTCAAGCAGGTCAAATGAGGATTATTCACATGAGTAAATAGGAGCCTTGTTCTTACGTGTATTTTCTTTCATGTACCTGAATGCAGCACCACGCTGCAGCAGCTGTTTCCAAAGCCTCCTGTATCTTTAAAACATGTGGTTTGTTTAGCTTGTGCAGTGTGAGGTAACTTGCTATTTGCTGTGAGTAAGAATAGTTTCTGCTGGTGGAAATGTAACTAACAAGTGAAACGTGTGAGAACAGCTAAGACGAGGAAGAGTGCAAACCTGTGTTGGTATGGTGATGTGTGTTTTGAGTCAGAGTAAGAGGACGCCTGAGAAACGGAAAAGAAGCCCAGATTACAAGACAAAATTGAACTAATGTCGATTTTTTATCGTTACATCAACATTATGGTCCAGATTTAAATCTCAATGACTAATGTTGAATCAAGTTATAAATATGAATTTAATATAGACAGTAAGTTTAATATAGATAGTAATACGACTGGATTAACTTTGATTAGTTGTCCTGTTAAATGGATTGATGACATTAAAAATGTGAGCAAAATAGAAAAAGGCCTTAAATTGAGGAGAGATGATGGAGGAGTGGCTTCGATCATGAGGTAATAATGAGGAGAAAGGAGATGTGCTGCTACCTGCTGGCTATAATTTGTTACTGGATCTGTGATGAAAGGTGGACTTTAGATTACTGTTACTTTAGTTTGTCTTGTTTACACTAAAAGTTTAAATTTAATTTGAAGTATCATGGTCCTTACTTCCTGTTCTATTTTGAAGGCAAGTTTCCTTAAGTCAAGTCAAGTCACGTGGCTTTGTTGTCATTCCAACCATGTGCAGTGGTGCTGTACACAGTGAAATGAGACAACGTTCCTCCAAGACCATTGTGCTACATGTGACAGACAATCAACACAGGACACTTATCGCACCTGCTGCATCCACAAAGCCACCAGTATTGTGGAGGTCCTCACACACACTCTTCACTCTTGCACATTTCTATTGCAGTCTTGTGTCTGTATTTTTCTGTTCTCTCTGGTGTTGCACTGTCTTTGTTTGTTTTGTTTTGTTGCAATTTTTGCACATTTCACAGTTTTGGAGCTGGTGTTGAGGGACCAGGAAAGGTTCTCCGCCAGGTGATCACTAAGGAATTGGGTGCTCTTGGAGTGTCTGAAGCCGCTCCATCAGAAAGTCCAGGATCCAGTTGCAGAGGGAGGTGTTCAGGCCCAGCAGGCTCAGTTGTCCAATCAGGTGCTGAGGAATGATTGTGTTGAATGCTGAACTGAAATCTACAAACATTATTTGTACATATGTGTCCTTATTGTCGAGGATGGTGAGGGCAAGATGGCGATGGCATCATCTGTTGACCAGTTTGGGCGATAGACAAACTGCAGTGGGTCCAGTATGGGTGGCATCCGAGTCTTAATGTGCTTCATGACGAGCCTCTCCAAGCACATCATCATCATGATGGGTATGAGTGCAACTGGATGGTGGTCATTGAGGCAGGACAGTGGGGACTTCTTTGGCACAGGAACGATGGTGGTGGCTGTTAGGGTTCAATGTTGAGAGAGGAATCCATAAATAACCACAGATCCAGGCGGGTGCAATTTAGACGGCATTTTAATGAACACATGTGTGAGTTCAACAACCCAATCAGTATTGAACTGCTTTACCATATTCAGACAACGGTTTTATAGGGTTAAGATAGTACAGCCCCCTTTTCTGTTGCTAGGCAGATTTAAACAAAGCATACGTCACTCCAAAACCACAATGACTCTTAACATAGTCTAAAACAGAACATCTTCTTCGGGTCAACGCCAGGTGCTTCCTGTCTCCATCCTGCCCAGGCTTATCTTCTAGAACATCAGGTCCACGTTCTGCACAAAATGTCACTCATGCAGGCACAACTTTGCAGTCATAAACTCTTACCTACTAAATGAGTCTGTGTGTGTGTGCACGTGCGGGGGTGCGTGCGTGCTGTGTACTGCGTACGTGTCGTGACCTCTCTCACTATATGTGTCTGTATGTGTGTTTATGTCTCGTCTGTCTGTGCGTGCAGAGTTTGCATCTGCTTTCTGAACCTTAGTTGACCTCAACTTAGGCAACCAGGCTAAGGCCATCCTGTGTGTAATGATCTTAACTTCTGTGTAAAATGTATAAACCAACTGTTTCAATCTAATCCAATTACTTAAAGCTCAAATCAAAGATAAATGCATAATAAACACCCTACTCTTTGGCTTGCACTCACTCTGCTTTCGGTTTCACTTCTGCCAAAGCATGCCCTGCAGACGTGTTTCCTGTCAGCCTGCAACTCCGCCTGTCACCCACTGAAGACTATGTGTAAGAATATAAAAACATTCAAAAACCTTTAAATTATAGATTCAACTCAACAATTTAAAGTGGTTCTTCTTGGACCTATAATAAAGACTAATATAATACCCATATATTTGAACATCTGAATGCATCTAAATACAACATCACTATTAACATGAAATGGTAATGATGATTATAAAAATAGCAGCAAATAATAGCAGTAAAATATTTCTATTCTCAATATGGCCTTGAGGCACGTTGGAACAACAGCAGTGGTCAGGGAGAGGTTGAAGATGTCAGTGAGGACACCTGTCAGCTGGTCTGCACATTCTCTGAGCACTCCCCCAGGGATGTTATTTGGACCAGCAGCTTTCCATGGGTTAACTCTGCAAAGTCAGGTGAGGTCAGACACAAAACCTGGTCATTGTAAAAGGGGGTGGGCTTCCTCACCAACACGTCATTCTGAGTGTCAAACTGTGCATAGAAGTTGCTCAGCGCATCTGGTAGGGAGGCGTCACCCTTGCAGGCAGGTGTCGTCTGTGGCTGTGGATTCTTCTGGCATGCGAATGCTTCGCTGCTCTGATGGCTCGAGACAGTTTGGCCCTCGCTGTTCCCAAAGCTGCCTTATCGCCTGCTCTGAAGGCAGAGCAGCTCACACACTTCTGCAGTCATCCACAGTTTCTGGTTGGTGCGTACTGTGATAGTCTTGGAAACAGTGACATCATCGATGCACTTGCTGATGTAGCACAGATGATGTGTACTCCTCCAAGTTGGTGTGGTCGCCATTTGTTGCAGCCTTCCTGAACATGTCCCAGTCAGTACGTGCAAAACAGTCCTGAAGGGCAGAGAGAGCTCCTGCAGCCCAGGTAATCACCTGTCTCTGAACCGCTTTGCAGTGTCTGACGAGTGGCCTGTATGCAAGAATTAGCATAACAGACAAGTGGTCTGAGTATCTGAGGTAGGGGCGGGGCTTTGCTCTGTACGCTCGGAATGTTTGTATGAACAAGATCCAGCACATTTTCCCCCCTTATCACGAAGTCTACATGATGATGGAATTTGGGACTTAAGATTTGCATGGTTGAAAACTCCAGCGATAATAAACAGTTCATTGGGGAACTCCACCAGCGATGAGCATTAATTATAAATTATCACAGAGTTCTTGCACCATTCCAAGGTGATGTAGACACACAAGCCACCATAGCGAGTCTTACCGCACAGAGCTGCATTTCTGTTGGCACGAAATGAGGTGAGCCTGTGTAGCTGAATTGCGGTGTCCAGACCTCTGTCACTGAGCCATGTTTCTGTGAAAACAAAGATGCAGCAGTCCCTAAATTCCTGCTGTGTGGTCCGCTGGAGTCTGATGTAGTCCAGTTTATTGTCCAGTGAGCAAACAGACAATAAACTGTCTTTCTTTTACTTTTGTTTTTCTACTTCCTGTATTTGCTATTTTGTGCCTCATCAAAAACCAATGTGAGTCTTTCATGCTGAAAGATGTCTTGATTCTTAAACTGTATCGTGAGGACAGAGGAGGCTCCTCGAGGAGCAGTAATGTAAGTTGAAGCGGTGTATCCCAACATATGAAAGAGGCGTGGCCACAGCTGGAATATATAAACCATGGAGGGAGGAAAGTTTGAATAACTCATCCCTTTTAATTTATATCTTCCAGTTATTTAAAATCACCATCCTCTCTACAATTCACTGTTTCACTATGTGTGAAATGTATTTTTCTTACGTCTATGCCAATTTATTTATTTATTGAGCATTTAGATTTGTGTTTATATTGTTTAAAGGGCTTGTGATTACTGAGAATAGTTTATTATATAAATGGATTATTATCTAAATATTTAAATCATACATGAATGTATTACTTGGGCCAAATATGCATGAAGATCAATGGACTGTAATTTATAATGTACATGTGAAGCTGAATGGTTTTGTGTCTGTGACAGTGTGTAACGTGAGTGATTCAACAGCAAATATAAATATTACTTTGCCTTTTGTAATTATTTATAATGTGTATATCCCATACATGTGACAGTGCTGCAGGCATCAGAATAAATTATGTTACAGGAGAATATACATAAATGAGAAACACTTTGATATTGTTTATTCAATTATATGTCACATTTAAAATTACAGAAAGAACAAGTAAATTAAGAGTAAACTTTCACTTAACGTTTTTGTAACTGTAACAGCCATTCTGTGTCTGTAACAGGAAAACATTGAATTCAGTGGTGGTTCCCTTCAAACCTGTGTATGTTTTTTTATTTATCACAAGATTTTACACCAAATTTACATCAGACTGACTCCTTCAGCTTCCGCCATTTAATCCTTGCCTTTGCTCTCACTCACTTCCTCCTGTTATTGTCCAAAGTCATCACACACACTACCATCTCATGTTGCCTAGCTACCTTCTCCCTGACACCACCTTACCATCTCTTTCAGATTATACCCTCAGCATAAGATGTAGTCCACCTGTGTGCGCCTTCCTCCACTCCTTTATGTCCTCCTTTATTTCTCCCTCTTCTTAAAGTATGTGTTCAGTGCAGCCATTGCCAATTCCCTATTAATATGTTTAAGACTGTGACTGCAGCTGGTTTGAGAGACGTCTTCTTCTTCTTTGTCTTCTTCAGGTGAAGAAAAAATGTTACTTTTGAATCTGAGCTGTGGTGAAGGTGTGTCAGTCAGCTTCAGTGAGGAGTAGATGACTGTTGTCTCTAATGAAACATCTGATCACAAACACAGAACAAAGAAGTTTAGCTGTCAGGAGGTAAACATGAGAAAAGAACTGCAAACATGAGGACACAGCTCATTAACCTGGAGTGACTTTAACACCTCTGCTGAGTTTAATTCTGAAAACAGGAAGCTTAATGACCACAGAGGTGCTCATGTTACCATTTACCAAAGTTGAACTGTTCTGTGTTCCTGCAGTACACAGAAAACATGAACATTTTGGCTCAATGTGAGAGTCTAACGGCCAATCCTTAGGAGTTTAAAAAGCTGTCTGCAGTTAAAATGATCAGAGTGCTGTTAACACTCTTCACCCTGTTCTCTACTCTCACTACAGATCTGTAAACATTATAATCCACAGAGACTCCTGCCTGCGCTCATTTGTCAACATGTCCATCACCACTGCAAACAAGAAGGGACTCAGAACCAGGGCTGGACTGCGACAAAAAATCAGCCCGGGCATTTTGACTAGAGACCGGCCCACCAGGTATCACAGGAAAAGCCATAAAGCCTTTGAATGAAAACAGACGCTGTGACAGTGATGTACACTGTCTTGTTGGTATATGTATGATTTCTATACATTTTACATCAGATAAAAACTTTGGTTGTAAGATTCAGATAATTATTTAATAAAAGCTAGACATTTTAGATAGATTTTAGCGACATCCGGCGGTTTCCTGTTTCTGGCGCAAAGTGGGCGATAAACAAACAAGAGAGAAAAGCCGATCAGCTGATCATTGATCAGTTTCATTATTGAAGTAGAAACAGGAGAGGGAGGAGAGAGAATGAGAGAAGAAGAGGCAGCTGTGCAGCCTAAAGACACAGAATAACTCCAGCTTTGTGTCTTTTTTCATTCTAGCTAAAGTACGGCACAAACTGTGTTCCTTTTTAGCTCAATACGAAACGCGTAATATTTTCTCTGAATGAGGGACCATTCCATTTTTAAGGAGCCGTTGGCAACTCTACTAACTAACCTTATGAATAAAATAAAGTTCAACATCAGTAACATCATAGCACCCACCCAGCTGTATAGAAACTCCGTCATGCTAGCTAGTACACAGTACGAGTTATTGTAACTGACGGTAAAAAGTCAGCACAAAGAAAATAAACTCCACCTAAACTTGGTTTATATCTGACCCAGATAGACTGCAGGTCATAACTTCTTACCTGAAGTTCAGTTCACCTGACACGCGGACCGGCTCTCTCCTCCTCCTGCCTCCCCTTTCCCTCATCCACCCGCTGGCCTATGTGGAAACTCCGCCATAGCCACCACCAACAACTGAGTTATTTTTACACATCCGCCAGCATCTGGCCAATCCACCACCTCTCATTGTTCATGCCATTACAAAAAAAAAAAATTCATCGGCCCATAGCGACTCTAGCTATGCTCAGAACAGATCCCTGCTGTAATCCCACCCACACCTTGAACCTGTCACTATAGCCCACACCTCAGAGCTGATTCATTGTCCTTGTCCTGCACCACCCTCACATACTTCTTTGCCACTTCACTCCTCTGACCTCCTCGTGCAATACCACAGTTCCTCTCTCAGGTCTCTATCATCTGCTTTCTGCAGATACACAAAGACACATTTGGTCTTAAACCAAAGTACTGAAAATGATAAATGTGACCTGATCAGCTGATGCAAAGTTAAAGAGCCACCATCACCTGAACCAAATTTAATTGCAATACATCCAACACATGTTTAAAACTCTCAGCCAATGACCTCATGGAGCTTTATGTGGAAACAGCAGAGGAGATTTAAAGAGTTTAGAGATTTTCTAACAGGACATTTGTCGTACCTCTTCTCCTGATCGATCCGTGTCGGCCGTCTGCTGATGTTCTTCTCACTGACGAGGAGGTAGGAGCTGCTGCAGGATCTCTGTCTGCAAAATCAAATGTAAATGTTTCCTATTTATTGTCACTGTCCTGGGTCTGCGAACCAGTGTTTTGAGTTTGTACTATTACTGATCTTTGTTTTCATCATGGTTTATGACTGCTGGTGTTTTGGTTTCTATTTTGTATTTCTGGCTCTCTCTCTCTTTTTGTTTTGTTATTTCTAGTTCTTCACTTTCGGTTCCTGTGCCGCTCCTGTTTAGTGTAGGGTTAGTTCTGTCACGTTTTCTTGCTCCAGTCAGTCGTGTCTCATTTTGCAGTTTGTTACTCCTGTCTCTGTTCTTCATGTTTCCTCTGTTCACACGTCTGTCATGTATCCACATCTCAGTGTCAAGTCCGCTTATCTGTGTTATGCTTCCGGTTTTACTTTGACTGTCTGTGTCCTGTGTCGGTGTGTTCTGCTTTGCTTCCTTCGTCTTGTTATGTGTAATTAGTCCCAGCTGTGTTTCCCTCCTGTTTCTCACTCCCTCACTATCGCCTGTGTATTTAAGCCCTGTGTTTTCCTCTGCTTGTTGCTGGTTCGTCTGCATGTGTTGTGCTGTTTCTCTCATCCCCGGTGTTAATGGCTCATTCCTTGTGTTCAGGTTTTTGTAACGTTTACTGCTTTCTTCACAGTCTTTTGTTAGTTTATCCCAGTTAAGTTTTTGTTAGTCTAAGTCCCCACCATACTCTGCTTTTGTTTGCATTTTGTCTTTCACAATAAATACATTCACTCACAGCTACGCTGTTGTTAGTGCCTGCACTTGGGTCCGCTCTTTCTCATCTTGATCATCTGCCTCGTAGATCTATAACAGGACTGTTACTGCAGCTGTTTCAGCATTTGTGTTATTAATATTTATGACAATATAAAATACAGTTTTTATATCAATATAAATGAAGCAAAGTGTAATGAACCGCTGGTCTGTTCCATAAATTGTCATTACTGGAGTTGTTTAGAGCTCTGTGCGCAGTAGCATTAATGACAGATACACTCAGGCAGTTACAGGTGTGCCCTGTAACCTATATAGACCTGTCTGTCGTGCACATAAAAAAGGTGCATAAAGTTGCAATAATATTTAAATAAATTCAGTGTTAAAGTTTGTTTCTGACATAAGGTATGTTACTGCTTTTATATTGTGAGATACCTGTAAACTTTCTCATTCTGTACTTACGGTGCATGCATCCATGTGCTATTTTTAGACATGCGTGTCACTCAAGCTAGCAGCAGCCCATGAGAAACGGACCGAATGTTTAAGTGTTCACTGGAGTTTGCACCCTTGGCAAGCAGCATGAGATATGTGATGTTATATTTTATTCAATTGAACTGTGAAGCACCTTGATGCAGTTTAAAATGACCTTTTTTGTTTTATTTAATTAGTGACTGTAAATCTCAGAATTGCTTGTTTGTAAATTAACCTGACTTAATTTAAGCTTATTTTTTGTTATTGCTTATTGGTAAAGCATAATTCAAAGGGACTTTGCAAGAAGCAATTTTTCCTTATTTTGTAGTTTTCACAATGCTCTGCGATGTGCAGAGAATGAGCCTATGTGTTTGGTGAGGAAATAAGTGGCTGCACCTGTTAGAGACTCTTCTGTCATTCTTGATGCCAGGGAGTCCTACACAAAGATTGTGAGTCATAAAACAGAAAGCTTCTGTTCACACCCACACTATGTGATCACAAATTCTTGTGCGTCATTAAAGGGAAAGTTCGCCCCATAATCACACCTACATGTGTTTGGTCTGAAGTGCTGTTTCCACTTAGATTAGTGTGAATTGCCAACAATTTGAGATGTCTGATTCATTTTCCAGGTGAACTTTCCCTTTGAACTATTTAATATGTTCACATTAAGTGTGAACAGAATGTGTGTCTCACCTTCAGGTTTCTTCCGGACACGTCTTTTCACCAGTACAACCAGTAGAACCAGCAGCAGCCCAAATATGGAGGGAACAGACACCAGCACAGAGAGAGGAGGAGAGGATTGCAGAGCAGGAGGAGGCGGACGAGATGGACGAGGCGGAGGAGGCGGCGGAGGAGGAGAGTAAAATGAGGAGGAGAGGGAGGCAGTGGAGGTTGATGGAGGAGGAGATGTGGGAGAACCTGGAATTGATTTAAAAAAATATATGTTTCAGGTTTTGTTTGTTGGGTCCCCCCGACACACACAAACTGCATAAAAAGAAGAAAAAACAAATCAGAAGCCTCACCTGTGACAGTGATCCAGCTGGATCGAGACTCTCCATGACCGCTGATGTCACACTTGTAGAGGCCTTCATCAGACCTGGAAACATGCTGGATGGTCATGTGACCCGTAGGCTGCTTCCTGATGAGGGAGCCATCTTTATAGAAAGCAGCTGTGAGGTTGGAGGGAGTGGTCTTTGTTTTACAGAGCAGAGTGACGTCATCTCCCTCCATCACAGGGAGGACAGGACTCTGCAGGATCACTGATCCACCTCAACACAGAGACAAACTACAGCATTTCATCCATTTACACACAGCTTCATCAACACTAACTCCACACACTCAGCTTACCAGTGAGGACTGTGAGGTTAACTATGTTACTGATGGGACCCTCTCTGGACTCACACCAGTAAACTCCATTGTCCAATGGGACGATGTGGCTGAAGATACAGGAAGAACCAGCAGCCTCTGCCCAGCCTTCACACTCAGCTCTGGTGTCTCTGCTTGTGTTTCTCCTCAGAGTCCATCCAGCAGAGCTGTCGTCCTCCTCACAGCTCAGAGACACAAAGTCTCCTTTAAAGAACTGAGAGCTGCTGGGACTCACAGTCAGACGAGCTGTGAGAGAATTTATATTTTTGAGCAAAAACGTTAAATAAACATTCTGTCTCAACAAACAAACTATATGTTAAAAATATAGAGAATTTTTTTTTGGTGTGTTTGGGGTGCAGACTAAAGGTGAAGAGCAGAGCAGCATGTTCAGTAGATGTTAAAACAGCACACACATATTATAAAATAAAGAAAATTGTTAGCGTTTTCTGCCTTGATGTAACTCTTCAGTCCATCAGATTGTGCAACAGATCACTGTTCTGATCTCCATCTTACACATGCCAAATTTTCTCCTCCTCTACTCCATCTTTCTTCTCATTGGCTGCCTTTCAGAAGCAGAAGGTGTGAAAAGCAGGAGCATGGGGCTGTCAGGTTGAAACTACAGCCCTGTCAATACATGAATATCCAGACGTTGTACAAAAATGTCCAATTTTGGCACACAATTGGACACCATGCCAGTTTATTTTTTTAGGTATTAAAGAGCAGAAATTAATAAATTTTATTAACAGGCCTAAAAATGCTTTTTTTTTTAAATATATTTTTGAAGAATTAACCACACATTTACATGTTAATGGCACTTTTCTGCCCTGCGCATAGAGCGCTTCATTGGCCTCTGGCCCTTTAAATTCTGATGGGCTGTAACCTTGGTTTCTTTTGGTCAATTTGCATGATTGACACCTCTTTTTAATCGTTTTAGCCAATAGATTCAAAGTAACGATGCCACGTTCACGTCACTTCAACCAATCAGACGTTGTAATGCCA
Source organism: Oreochromis niloticus (assembly GCF_001858045.2). Classification (NCBI taxonomy): domain Eukaryota; kingdom Metazoa; phylum Chordata; class Actinopteri; order Cichliformes; family Cichlidae; genus Oreochromis; species Oreochromis niloticus. The sequence goes on from NC_031967.2 coordinate 59,345,031, forward strand.
AAACCCACGTGTGTCCAAATTTATTGCATGTGGCGTCTGTCCAGTCACGTGTCTGTAGGTGGGTCTAAAATGGAGATTGTTGACGGAAAAACGGCTCTGATGCGGCTAGGTTGGCATGGTAACTACCTGCTATAGTGGCTACCTGCTACCGGCGAAAATAACGGAGGAAATCGGGACGGTAAGCCAATTTCCGTCTTAGCGCATTTGCGCCGCTGTGTGTTTTTGTGGTCTTCTTTTGCGGCTAATTCAGTGAATTTTGGTCTGATCGTGGTCAAACTTGGTGTGTGCAGTCAGTGATAGCCCTGGAAGCTAACCAGCCTATTTTTAACCAGTTACATCAAGTCTGAAGAATTTCTGGTTCGGCTTTGTGTGTTTAGCGGACTTCTGCGCATTTACATAACTGCTCGTTTAATCGCGGCTTGTTTTCGGTGTGTTTGGTGGTTGTAGAAATGGTTTATATGACATTTTAGCTGAGATTCTGAGGTTTCTGTGGATACCACACATGTCTGGATTTATATTTCTCAACCGGCGTTATAACCGATTAAACGTGATCTCCTCCTTTTTGCCCCCAATGCCGGGGGCGTGGGGGAGAAGAGGTTGTTTTTATAGAGAGTTGAAAATAGCTAGCTTTTAAAATATGTTATTCGAAATAAACAGAAAAACAGTCACCCCTGAAGTTTTGTTGTTGTTTGTTTGTTTGTTTGTTTATGGTTGTAATTATTAACCTGTCATTTAAACATTCTTGTTGGATTATGACAGTTTCGAGTATTAAAACGCTATTCTGCATCCAGACACTGGAGGGCGTATAGCGCACTGGTGGTATCGAGTAGTGTTTTGGGGCACAGAGGAAGAATAAATGTTTCTGTTGTGATGCTAACACCAGCTCAACGCCTTTTCTGTTCTTTACTACAGCTTAGTAAATATCCATTAAAATTAATGTACATTGCACACCTTACAAATATAGAATATTGTTTATTTGGTAATTTGCACAACTCGGTAAAGGAAGTGGTTCGTTATGAAAATTGTGTCTAAATTGTGGGTTAAGGCTGCAGGTTAAATGATGCTAATGCCAGCGGATTTGGCAAATGTGGAATAGTGTGTGGGTGCAAGCTAGTCTAAACCAGAGACTGCTGAACTCTGAGCCATTAATGTACAGTGGAACCCCGACTTACGAATACCCCATTTAACGAAAAATTCAAGTTACGAAGGCACTTAACGGGAATATTTCTGCCCGTGCTACGGCAAAATGCCTGCGTAACGAAATCCGCTGGCTCTGATTGGCTGAGGCCAGAATGCCCACAATGCCTTCCGAATCATGTGACAACCCCTTGGCTTTCGTACTTGGGTTTCGCTGTTCCACTTGAACGACGTATTGTTGTTGCAGTTAGCAATTAGCCTATAGCCTATCGTTCACTCAAAAGGCGCGATTGGTGCTTCGATTTACGAAAGACCCTCGGGAACGGATTAATTTCGTTAGTCGGGGTTCCACTGTATTATGGACTCTGTGAAACGGTTTTTATACCATATGTTATTTTTCTGGTTAATGTTGTGGTTAAAAGAACAATTTTGTCGTTTAATACCAAAGGCAATCATAGAGTGTTATAAGCTAACTTAGTGATCAATGCGAATGCCTAGTAGGGGTGTGTACCATCAAAGGAGCATTGCACTCTGTATAGTTTGTAGTTTTATACAACAACAATAAATGTGTTTTTTTTTTAATTGAATACATTATTTTTCTGAAAAATAAAACAGTAATAAAAAAGTTACATTGTCAGTACATTAGAAACACATTTCACATAAATAAGTTAGTGTTGTAAGAAGAATTAAAATGGTTAAAAACAAGTTCATTTATTATGTTTTATAAAAAGGAGTTAAAAAGGACGTACAGGCAACACAAATGAGTTTCGTGTATCTCTATAAAGAATGTGTTTATTGTTAGAGACATTGTGGTTGCAATGTTGTCAGTGGACTCAAGTAGGGCTGCCACGATTAGTCGACTAGTCACGATTATGTCGACTATCAAAATCGTCGACGACAAATTTAATAGTTGACGCGTCGTTTGAAGCTTTGTAAGATCCAGAAAGATGCAGGAATAAGTAGTAGGATTTAAGAGTGTAATAACTGACTGAAACAGAAGGTAGCAGCACTGCATGTACAAGGATGCCAGCTACCGTTAAACCTCGAAGAAGAAGAAGAAGAAGAAGGAGCAGTCTCCGGTATCGTAGCTGTGTCCAAATTTACGGGCTGCATCCTTCGGAGGCCACATATGTAGGCCGATTATGTTACAGCGACGCAACGAAGGCTTTCCAAATTCGAAGATTCCTCCAAATGCGTCCTCCTTTTCCCCAGATTTGAAGGATAGGTCGGGTGTGTCCTTCGTGGCCCAGCCTATCCCAGAATTCATAGCGCGGCTCAGCCAGTTCCAGTTTCCAACAATGGCGGTAGCTACTTAGTTTTTAATATTACTCTCATTGCTCCTTCTGGGTCACAAAATAAACGTTTAACATATTTTCAGGCGAGAATGTAGCTATGTAAACTTCAAATATCTGTTCGGTTTATCAAGACATCACATATTTGTAAAAGTGCCCCGACATTTTCGGAGATGTCTGTTACCCACCAGCTCAATAGCTAGCCAGGGTGCACCGCTCACTAGAGCCGGCATAAAACACCAGACTCACGGCACATCATTTTCAAACCCCGCGCGGTCTTTCGCTACTCAGGTTAAACATGATATATAAGTCACTTAGATAACTTAAAAATGTTATTGTTTGGCTTTTTTCTGTGTTTTATTTGTTCCTGAGTAAATTGGTTTGGCTGAGATTAAGTTATAGTTTTCACACAGCTGAATAAACGTCAAACAGAAAACTGATTATCAGAAGTGTGAGATGCTCGAGAATATACTCCAGTGTCCTGTCATATTTTAGATAGCAAGGAGCAGACGGCTGAGTTTATTAAACTCCACTGAAACAATCTGCAAATTTCATTAAAAGTTTAATAAACTATCATCTTGTCTTTATTTTTAGTTAGCACATACCTTAAACACTTCAAGCTGTAAGCTAATGATAGTTATATAAGAGCAGATGCATGCTGGTGCAATAAGCTGTACATTTCACGTCCAATGGATGCATGATCTGATTAGTCGACTAATCAAAAATAATCGGTGACTAGTCGACTATCAAAATAATCGTTTGTGGCAGCCCTAGACTCAAGCAGCCTTTTGTTTATGTTTTGTCAAAGTTGTGCTGAGAGATTAATAAAGTCTCTTGCTCAGGAAATGGTGGCCATGTACTGTAAATGGGACTGAGGCAGAAGTCCATTCCTTTGCATTCAATGTCGTAATACCTGAAGCTGTTCAGAGATACTACTGTAAGAATAAAACCTTCCTGTTGTGAAGTTAATGTGCCCGGATAGGCTACTTGCCTCTCTCTCTCCCTCTCTCGCTTGCTTTATCATCTCTCTCTCTTCCGCGCTCGCTCTTCACTGTTATATGACTAGGTTAATTGGGAACCCACTTGCACATTGATTGCAGGGCAAAGTCGATCCACATAAAGGGAAGTCGGTGTTGTGCCAAAAAGCGATCGCCTGCCAAAAACTGATTTTCAAATGTTTCCGTGTGTTTTTTATGTGTAATATCTTTACGTATGTTGCTAAATAGACTTTGGTGAACAGGCATTACAAAGGGGTTTTATATATATATATATATATATATATATATATACTTTAAAAATTACCTGCTTCTCAGGTATCTTTATAACCTAGTTATTGTACTTACATTATAACTAATCAGGTTCCTTTTGTCCACTTAAACTATGTTTACAGAACTATTGTTGCATTTGTTGCAATTTCTGCTGTCCTGTTGGCCAGATTACTCATAAAAAAGACATTTTTAAAGTCAACAAGATTTTTTTAACAGCATAAATAAAGGATATGTAAAAGTCACTGCCAAAACCTGATTGTGGCTTCTACCTTGTTACAGGAATGTTGTTTGTTGCTCAAGATGACTTGATATAATTCATCAGGGATATATTTGACATATTTTTCACATATTATAGACCAACAAGTTATTTATAGCAGTTTATATATGAGCAGTCCGTTTTTGGCAAATACCAGAAATCAGTTTTTGGCAGACAATCACTTTTTGGCACAACACCTGTTATCTTTTGGTTTATTCCTCCCGTGCTTTTGGCAAAACGCAGCAGTAAATGCTGGCACACCGCTACGGATCGATTAGCGAGATGAGCAGATCGCATGACAGCTACAGGTAGGCTCTCGCTTGACCTCCAATTCCCTCGAAGTATTGGAATTTATAGTAATATTTTTGTGGCCCCGTTGTAGTGCGCTTGTTTCTCTTTCACTCCACCTTTTGCAGAGAGAGGTGCTCGAATTATTTACAGCAACGCAGTATAGCGCCTCCGGTCCTGAGGTAAGCCGCTCAAACTATTTTTATTAGTAATCACAACTAAAGGAGGTTAAGGTTTGTGGGGAGCTGCACAGGTGATCGAGGCCGTGGACAAGCATAACCAGCACCAGCCGTGGGTTGACTCGCGGAGTGCAAGTATTTCCTGTGTGTGTGTGTTTTATTAAGGATCTCAGTTTTTCTTTTATTCTTTTTATTACATATAGAGAGCCTAGTATTCGGTGTCCCTGTTTCTTCTTTTTTAACGTGTTGTGTTTTATGCTTTTATGTTCTAGAGCAGAGGACTTGCCAGCGGCCCTGGGACCTGAGGTAGTGGGTCGTTTTCCACATTTCTTTTTGTGCAGCACTGGGTGTGTAGGTTGTATTGGTTATTCCTGTGCTTTTCTTTTGGCCCCGTGGTTCCTAGTAAGTCCCAGTTCAATGATTATTTCATTGTAATTCCCAAAGATTTATGACCCTATATTTAGTGCTCTTTTATTGATTGTTGTTTTATCTTGTTGTTGTACCATAAATAAAATTTTATTAATATTTGAGCCAGCCTGCCTCGGTGTGCATCCCTGAACCTGTGCAAACCTATTATTTTATATTGTCTTATTCTTTTCTTAAAAGATTTTATATTTCCTGGGTGTGAAATTATAATAATTATAATAATTAAAATAATAATAAAATTGTCATTTTATTACTTTTATAACCCCGCTGACCACTTGGTCACACTAATACCAGCTCAACATGTTTGCCTTTTCTATTCTTTATCACAGCACCACATGTTGTTGGCACAGGAAACCAGTTGCCCCTCTGATCACCGGCTTAGGGAAGCAACATTGTGAATACAGTAGCAAATACAAATATTAAAATGACCTACACATATTTCTTCCACACATTTATTAAACCTGTTTAGATTCCCATAGCAGACACATCTCTTTCTAATTTTTCTGTATCCTAGCTCTAACTTTTGCTTCGTATGGCTCAGTTCTCTGTTAGGAAAGGTCTGTTTTATAGTCTTGTCACAGGACATGATTACTAACCTGGATTTGTTGTGCGGTAGAGGAGAAATATCAGAACTGAAAAGAAAACACAAGATCTTAAATATTCAGCATCTTTTTATGACTTTTTGCTTGAATAACAAATATAAGCTCACAGGAACAGTGACCACAAACTGAGCCTCAGACTGATAAACTCAAAACAATTCCTTTGAACAGGATGTGATGATGCAGTTTAACTGGTTTATCTGCAGCATCAAGCGCTCACTCTGAATTTTTAATAAAGTGAAACTTTGAGCTGAATTAAAGCAACTCAGATAGTCAGGACTACATTTTTATTTTTTTTTTGAGAAGGTCTTAGAAGTTTTCCTCTTTGTATTTTTATCTCCTTTTTTCTCCAAGGTTGTTAACAGTTGTTGATTTAAACAAAATATATTTTGCTTTATCTCAATGCCACTCTAAACAAAATTTACTTCAATAAACACATTAAAGTTTTAAGAAAGCATTTGGTACTTACAGAGCAGCCATAGAAGAAGTGTTTGTCCCATTGTGGCACACAGAGGTGTGAAATCCCTTTGTCAAGATGCAACAGTTAAACCCTCCTCCTTCCTCTCTGTAGCTCAGTGTTGAGGGTCTGTGGTTTCTCTGCAGCACTTCTGGAAAAAAAATGTCTCTGATCTTTTAGTTTTAAGCTGAACTATGAATGATGGGACGTATTTTAGCGATGAAGAAGAAACAACAAAAAATGTCAGGAAGGTTGGTCACCTGATATTATTTCATTAGTCACTTATTATAATCTTATTATTATTATTTTTAAATATATCTGCTCTGGATTGAGCCAGGGCTCTTTCACTGTGAAATATGGAAATCGCCACAATAGCAGTCACACGTTCACTGAGAAATTCTCACTTCTGTATGAAGTTTATAAGTGACTTCCTTTACCTAAACACCTGTGGAGCAGATCAAATGAGCACTTTGGAGGTAAATAGGAGCTTTGTTCTCGCATGTATTTTCTTTCATGTACCTGAATGCAGCACCACGCTGCAGCAATTTTTTCCAAAGCCTCCTCTACCTTTAAAACATGAGGTTTGTTTAGCTTGTGCAGTGTGAGGTAACTTGCTATTTGCTGTGAGTAAGAATAGTTTCTGCTGGTGGAAATTTGACTAACAAGTGAAAAGTCTGAGGACAGCTAAGACGAGGATGAAGAGTGCAAACCTGTTGGTATGTATGATGATGTCTGTTTTGAGTAAGAGTAATAGGACGCCTGAGGAATGGCAAAGAAGCCCAGATTACAAGACAAGTTTAATATAGATAGTAATAAAATTGTATTAACTTTGATTAGTTGTCCTGTTAAACGGATTGATGACATTAAAAATGTGAGCAAAATAGAAAAAGGCCTTAAATTGAGGAGAGATGATGGAGGAGTGGCTTTGATCATGAGGTAATGCTGTGTCTTTATTTTCACGGAGACATGGCTCAGCGACAGAGTACCGGAAGCCGCTATTCAGCTGACCGGGCTGGCCTCGTTTCGTGCCGACAGAAACGCAGCTCTGTGCGGTAAGACTCGCGGTGGCGGCCTGTGTATTTACATCAATGCGAAATGGTGCAAGAACTCTGTGCTAGTTTCTAGCTATTGCTCATCGCTGGTGGAGTTTGTGACTGTTAGATGCAGACGTTTTTATTTACCACGGGAATTCACCACTGTTTTCATTATCGGAGTGTACATTCCACCTAGCGCTAATGCTAAGGAAGCGTTAGGGGAACTGTATACAAACATCAGTGAACTGCAAAACACACACCCGGATGGACTGTTCATTGTTGCTGGAGATTTCAACCATGCAAATCTCAAGTCAGTGCTTCCCAGATTCCATCAGTATGTGGACTTTGCAACGAGAGGGGAAAACACGCTGGATCTTGTTTATACAAACATCCCCGGCGCATATCGGGCAGAGCCCCGCCCCCACCTTGGCTACTCAGACCACATCTCTGTTATGCTAATTCCAGCATACAGACCACTTGTCAGGCGATCAAAACCGGTTCTGAAGCAGGTGAAAACCTGGCCAGCAGGAGCCACCTCTGCTCTTCAGGACTGTTTTGAGAGCACTGACTGGAACATGTTTAGGGAGACTGCAACTTACGGCGACTTCACTGACTTGGAGGAGTACACGTCATCCGTGTCCAGCTACATCAACAAATGCACCGATGACGTCACTGTCTCCAAGACCATCATCTCACGACCCAATCAGAAACCGTGGATTACTGCGGAAGTGCGTGCACTTCTGAGGACCAGAGACTCTGCCTTCAAAGCGGAAGATAAGGTGGCGCTTAGCAGAGCTAGGGCCGAACTTTCTCGGGCCATCAGAGAGGCGAAGCGTGCACACGCCCAGAGAATCCACAACCACTTCAAGGACAGCGGCGACACACGGCGCATGTGGCAGGGCTTACAAGCCATCACCAACTACAGGACGACAACACCTGCCTGTGATGGTGACGGCTCCCTTCCAGATGCGCTGAACAACTTCTACGCTCGGTTCGACAGGCAGAACGACGTGGCGGCGAGGAAGTCCACCCCTCCTCCGAACGACCAGGTGTTGTGTCTCACTACAGCTGAGGTGAGGAAAACTCTACGCAGAGTCAACCCACGTAAAGCTGCTGGTCCAGACAACATCCCAGGCAGAGTGCTCAGAGAATGTGCTGAACAGCTGGCAGATGTTCTCACCGACATCTTCAACATCTCTCTGAGCAGTGCCGTCGTTCCCACGTGCTTCAAGGCCACCACCATCGTCCCCGTGCCCAAGAAGTCTTCTGTGTCCTGTCTCAACGACTACCGTCCTGTTGCACTTACACCCACCATCATGAAGTGCTTCGAGCGGCTCGTCATGAGACACATCAAGACCCTGCTGCCCCCCTCACTGGACCCACTGCAATTTGCATACCGCCATAACCGCTCAACGGATGACGCCATCTCCACTGCACTCCATCTTGCCCTCACACACTTGGACAAGAAGGACACACATGTTCGAATGCTGTACATAGATTTCAGCTCAGCATTTAACACGATCATCCCCCAACAACTGATCGGAAAGCTGAGCCTGTTAGGCCTGAACACCTCCCTCTGCAACTGGATCCTGGACTTTCTGACCGGAAGGCCTCAGACAGTACGGATCGGAAACTGCACCTCCAGCACCACCACACTGAGCACTGGGGCCCCACAAGGCTGTGTGCTCAGTCCTCTGCTGTTCACACTGCTGACTCATGACTGTGTAGCAACACACAGTTCAAATCACATCATTAAGTTCGCTGATGACACGACCGTGGTGGGTCTCATTAGCAAGAACGACGAGTCAGCGTACAGAGAGGAAGTGCAGAGGCTAACGGACTGGTGTAAAGACAACAACCTGTCTCTGAATGTTGACAAGACAAAAGAGATGGTTGTTGACTTTAGGAGGACACGAGGCGACCACTCACCGCTGAGCATCAACGGCTCCTCTGTGGAGATCGTCGACAGCACCAAATTCCTGGGCGTTCACCTGGAGAAAGACCTCGGCTGGTCCCTCAACACCAGCTTCCTGCACAAGAAAGCCCAACAGCGTCTCTTCTTTCTGAGAAGACTGAGAAAGGCCCAGCTTCCACCACCGATCCTGACCACCTTCTATAGAGGAACTATTGAGAGCATTCTGAGCAGCTGTATCACTGCCTGGTTTGGGAACTGTGCCATATCGGACCACAAGACCCTACAGCGGATAGTGGGAACAGCAGAGAAGATCATCGGAGTCTCTCTCCCCTCTATTAAGGACATCTACACCACACGCTGCATCCGCAAAGCCACCAGCATTGTGGCTGATCGGGCACACCCCTCTCACACACTCTTCACACTCCTGCCATCTGGAAAAAGGTACCAAAGCATTAGGGCATACACATCCAGACTGTGCAACAGCTTCTTCCCACAAGCCATCCGTCTCCTCAACAAAAAGGAACTGGACTGATAAACACACACACACACACACACACACACACACACACACACACACACACACACACACACACTCTATCACTCAGCTCAACTCAACTACCTCAAAGCATTGAGACTGGACTTACACATCAACCTGTAAATGCTCTTTTTGCACAATATTTTTATTTTTACTGTTCCTGCACTACCTACATACCAAGTATGTTTACGGTTTCCTTTGCACTACTTACCTAGTTAGAATAGTTAGTTTTTGTTAATTTATGTTGTAATTTATGTTAGGTCAGTCTGTCCTGTCTCTAGTTAGCTAGTTTAGTGATTTTCTGTTAATTTATGTTGTAAATTTATGTTGCATGTAGCACTTTGGCCCTGGAGGAACGCTGTTTCGCGTCACTGTGTACAACTGTATATGGCTGAAGTGACAATAAAGCCAACTTGACTTGACTTGACTTGACTAATAATGAGGAGAAACTAGATGTGCTGCTACCTGCTGGCTATAATTTGTTACTGGATCTGTGATGAAAGATGGACTTTAGATTACTGTTACTTTAGTTTGTTTTGTTTACACTAAAAGTTTAAATTTAATTAAAAGTATCATGGTCCTTACTTCCTGTTTTATTTTGAAGGCTAGTTTCCTTAAGTCAAGTCAAGTCACCTGGCTTTGTTGTCATTCCAACCATGTGCAGTGGTGCTGTACACAGAGAAATGAGACAATGTTCCTGCAAGACCATTGTGCTACATGTGACATGTAACAGACAATCAACACAGGACTACATAAAGTGAAATGTGCAAAAATTGCAACAAAACAAAACAAACAAAGACAGTGTAACACCAGAGAGAACAGAACTGTTAGATTTGTGTTCTCATGAGTAAATATATTAATTTATCTTGTGTTGTAAAAGACGTTTTCTGATTGTCATTTTATTTTGGAAGTGATTTTATTTTGGTGATTATAGATGACTTCACTTCCTGTTCCTTGTTGTTGTTGTGAGGCACGAACTGCCAAAAAAAATGGATGTATGTTTTTCCCTCCTGTGTTGCGGACAATAAAAGAAACGGGAAAAGTAATCAATCAACCAAGTGTGTGCATTATTAAGAGAACATGGCCGAAGAAGAAGAAAACTCTTTGAGCTCAACAAGAACAATACAGACACAAGACAGTGCAATAGAAATGTGCAAGGGTGAAGAGTTTTTGTGAGGGGTGTGTGGGGTCCTCCACAATACTGGTGGCTTTGCAGATGCAAAGCTGTTCTCACTATCTGTTGTAGGGTATTGCAATCTGATATGTGACAGGTTGAAGGACTACCGTTGAAGGACTACTGCATATAAAACTGTTCAGTTAATACTAATTCATATCAGTTGATATAAGGACAAAAATAATGTAAATATGGTAAGAAAATGGTTAAGAGTTCATTATTTTTTATGTTATATTAATGGCTTTCATGTTATTTAAGAGAACTGCAATCTATACATCAGTGATCGGCTAGTAAGCCTTTTCTGGGATCGATTAGTAGTGTCTCTATTCTCCACTAGGGGGCTTTCGCGCGTTCTCCTCACTGCAATAAACGACTGCATGAGAGACGCAAGTCAATAGGCACTCTCGTGATTCTTTTCCCCCTGTTTTCAGGTAAAGTGTTTAAAAGTTGATATATTTTCCAATGTGTACACTGTTAAGATATTTAAGAGTTGTAAGCGTTAGAAGCATTATGTTACAGTTTTGTGCACATACATGAATGTATTACTTGAGCCATATATGCATGAAGATCAATGGACTGTAATTTATAATGTACATGTAAAGCTGAATGGTTTCGTGTCTGCAACAGCAAATATAAATATTACTTTGCCTTTTGTAATTATTTATAATGTGTATATCCCATGCATGTGACAGTGCTGCAGGCATCAGAATGAATGATGTTACAGGAGAATATACATGAATGAGAAACACTTTGATATTGTTTGTTCAATTATGTCACATTTAACATTACAGAAAGAACAAGTAAATTAGGAGTAAACTTTCACTTAACTTTGTAACTGTAACAGCCATTCTGTGTCTGTAACAGGGAAACATTAAATTCAGTGGTCGTTCCTTTCAAACTTGTGTATATTTTTTTATTTATCACAAGATTTTACACAAATTTACATCAAACTGACTTCTTTAGCTTCCGCCATTTAATCTTGTCTTTGCTCTCACTCACTTCCTCCTGTTGTTGTCCAAAGTCATCACACACACTACCATCTCATGTTGCCTAGCTACCTTCTCCCTGACACCACCTTGCAATCTCTTTCAGATTATACCCTCAGCATAAAATGTACTCCACCTGTGTGCACCTTCCTCCACTCCTTTATGTTCTCCTTAATTTCTCCCTCTTCTTAAAGTATGTGTTCAGTGCAGCCATTGCTATTTCCCTATTAATATGTTTAAGACTGTGACTGCAGCTGGTTTGAGAGACGTCTTCTTCTTCTTTGTCTTCTTCAGGTGAAGAAAAAATGTTACTTTTGAATCTGAGCTGTGGTGAAGGTGTGTCAGTCAGCTTCAGTGAGGAGTAGATGACTGTTGTCTCTAATGAAACATCTGATCACAAACACAGAACAAAGAAGTTTAGCTGTCTGGATGTAAACATGAGAAAAAAACTGCACCGGCGCTGTTTACACAGAGAAGACACAGAGGAGCAACTGGTTAGTCTACATTCCCACCATGTTCCTATTATTACAGGCTGAGGAGCTCGCTCATTCAAGAGGGAGTCAGAGTAGACCACTGCTCCTCCACATTAAAAAGAGCCATTTTACGTGGCTCTGCAATCTGAACAGGATGCCTTTCAGTCTAATTTGTTGGGCTGTTCATCTTCATGTGACCACAGAAACTAATGGAGGCAGCAGCTCTACCTACGTGTCTGCAGTTTGTCATGGTGGAAATCTGTGCTGGTATTAACTGTTCTGTGCACTGAAGATTAACCTGCGGCTGGTCCGCTCTCAGTCATACAAAGTCATGTGACTGATACAAAACTTTTGTTTTAGGATGAAATGTTGGACTTTATAGATTAGAGCTGCAAACATGAGGACACAGCTCATCCTCTCTTTAACCTGAAGTGACTTTAACACCTCTGCTGAGTTTAATTCTCAAAACAGGAAACTTAATGACCACAGAGCTGCTCATGCTACAATTTACCAAAGTTGAACTGTTCTGTCTTCATGCAGTACACAGTAAACATGAACGTTTTGGCTCACTGTGAGAGTCTCACAGCTAAACTTTAGGATTTTAAAATGCTGTCTACAGTTAAAATGATCAGAGTCATCTACAAACATTATAATCCACAGAGATTCCTGCCTGACTTCATTTATCAACATGTCCATCACCACTGCTCTGCACCACAGTTCCTCTCTGAGGACTCTATCCTCTTTTTTCTGTAGAGACACCCTGAAGCTCCTTCTGACGTTCTCTGCACCCCTGCATCAACACTCTCAAAGCAAACATCACATCAGTAGAGCTCTTTCTCTGCATGAAGCCATGCTGCTGCTTGCTTATCATCACTTCTCTCACTTCTCTTTTAAACCTTGCTTCAGTCACTCTTTGCCATAACTTCATTGTAAAACCTAAAACCTAAAAATCAGTTTTATACCTCTGTAGGCATGACAGCTCTGCTCATCACTTTTCTTCTTGAAAATCAGTACCAGTACACTTCTTCTCCATTACTCAGGAATTATCTTACTCTCCAAATTGTTTTACTTTAGTGTCATTTTAGTGTTTTAGGATACTGACATGAACTCCAGAATTTAAAAAAAAACATTGAAAAAATATAATATTTTGGTCTCAAACCAACATATTGAAAATGATAAATGTGACCTGATGAGCTGATGCAAAGTCAAAGAGCCACCATCATCTGAACCAAATTTAACCACAATACATGTTTAAAACTCTTCTTATGGAAACAGCAGAGGAGATTTAAAGAGTTTAGAGATTTTCTAACAGGACACTTGTCGTACCTCTTCTCCTGATCGATCCGTGTCGGCCCTCTGCTGATGTTCTTCTCACTGATGAGGAGGTGGCAGCTGCTGCAGGATCTCTGTCTGCTAAAACAAAAGCAAATGTTTCTTACTTTTTGTTACTGCTGCTATTTCAGCATTTGTGTAATTAATATTTATAAGGATATCCATGTATGATTTTATATCAACATAAATAAGTTAAAGACTGTGAGTCATAAAACAGAAAGCTTCTGTTCACATCAATATTATTTGACCACAAAGTCGTGTGCGTGATGTGACTGTTTTTAAAGGAACAGTTCACTCCATAATCATACCTACATGTGTTTGGTCTGTAGTGCTGTTTATCCACTTAGATTAGTGTGAAATGGCCACAGCTGGAGACATCTAATTCATTTTTCAGGTGAACTTTCCCTTTAAACTCTTTAATATGTTCACATTAATGTCTGTCTCACCCTCAGGTTTCCTCTGGACATGTTGTCTCGCCAGTACAACCAGTACAACCAGCAGCAGCAGCCCAAATATGAGGGGAACAGAAACCAGCACAGAGAGAGGAGGAGAGGAGCGCTGAGAAGGAGGAGGGGGAAAGGAATATGAGGAGGGGAGGGAGGCAGTGGAATCTGATGGAGGAGGAAAGGTGGAAGAACCTGAAATTAAAGAGAAAAAGGGATCTTTGTGGTCACTTTGAGTCGCTTTGAGTCTAAAATCTGTAAAATAAACAAAAGCTTCACCTGTGACAGTGATCCAGCTGGATGGAGACTCTCCATGACCGCTGATGTCACACTTGTAGAGGCCTTCATCAGACCTGGAAACATGCTGGATGGTCATGTGACCTGTAGGCTCCTCCCTGATGAGGGAGCCATCTTTATAGAAAGCAGCTGGGAGGTTGGAGGGAGTGGTCTCTGTTTTACAGAGCAGAGTGACGTCATCTCCCTCCATCACAGGGAGGACAGGACTCTGCAGGATCACTGATCCACCTCAACACAGAGACAAACTACAGCATTTCATCCATTTACACACAGCTTCATCAACACTAACTCCACACACTCAGCTTACCAGTGACTGTCAGGTTAACCATGTTACTGATGGGACCCTCTCTGGACTCACACCAGTAAACTCCACTGTCAAATCGGTAAATGTTATGAATGTTACAGGAAGAACCATCTGGTATTCCCCACTCCTCACACTCAGCTCTGGTGTCTATGCTTGTGTTTCTCCTCAGAGTCCATCCAGCAGAGCTGTCGTCCTCCTCACAGCTCAGAGACACAAAGTCTCCAATATAGAACTGAGAGCTGCTGGGACTCACAGTCAGACGAGCTGTGAGAGATTTATATTTTTGAGCAAAAACATTAAACCCTTTAATGCATGAATTATGACAACCTCAATCAGTATTTTTATTGATCCTTAGGCATGAAAAAATATTTTTGAGCTTATTTGTTAAACATGTAATTTTCAAAGAGTTGTTTACATGTGGTGGACAACATACGTGTTGACTCATGAATTTCACAAAAAAAATAAATGATATACACTCTGTAAAAACTAGAAAATAACAAAAATATTTGTTGTTATTTGTTTTTAAACTCATGGGCTAACACTGCTTCTGTTGCTGTCCAGTGCAATGAAATAAAGTGCATGACTCCTCAGCCTCTCTCCTCTCTATGCATCAGTAGTAATTTGTGTGCAAGTTTACCATCAACACTGACACAAATACAAGAAAACAGCCTTTGAATAGCTGTACACTGTAGTGACCACTATGCATGAAAGGGTTAAATAAAATCAGTCTCAACAAAGGAACTGTATGTTAAAAAGATGGAGAATTGTTCTTGGTGTGTATGGGCTGCAGACCAAAGGTGATGAGCAGAGCAGCTTGTTCAGTAGATTTTAAAACAGCACACATATTATAAAATAAAGAAAATTGTTAGATTTTGCTGCCTTGGTGTGGCTCTTCAGTCCATCAGCTCATGCAACAGGTCATTGTTCTGATCTCCATCTTAAATATGCCAAATTTTCTCCTCCTCCTTTTCTACATCTCTCTTCTGATTGGCTGCCTGTCAGAAGCAGAAGGTGTGAAAAGCAGCAGTATGGAGCTGTCAGGTTGAAGCTGCTGGTTCTCTGTATGCACACTCTTACTATAAAACTGCTTCTGTTGAGGTGTCATCTTTAACTGGTGTAAACCATTAATGTTGTTAATACAGTAACAACATTGTTACACAAATATTAAACTGACCAGCACATTTGTTTCTTTAGTTGTCATGTATTTACTTTTATTTCTTCCAGACATTTATTAAACCTGTTCAGATTCCCGTAGCAGACACATCTGGTTCTGATCTGTCTCTATTCTTACTCTATTTTCTGCTTCTTGTGGCTCAGTTCTCAGCTGTGAAAGGCCAGTTTTGGTCATGGTCATGTCACAGGACAGGATCACTAACCTTGATTTGTTGTGTGGCAGAGGTGAAACATTAGAACTGAAAAGGAAACACAAGATCTTAAATATTCAGCATCTTTTAATAAGTTTTTGCTTTAATAACAAATAAAAGCCAACAATTAAAAGCAGTGACCACAAACTGAGTCTGACTGACTGATAAACTCAAAATGTTTTTTGTTTTTTTAAAGGATGTGATGATGCATTGTGGGAGTTTATCTGCAACATCGACCACAAACTCTGAATTTTTAATGAAGTGAAACTTTGAGCTGAATTAAAGCAACGCAAGTAGTCAGGGGTACTCTTTTTTCCCCCTTTTTAGCCATGGTCTACGACAGGGGTCTGCAACCTTTTACACCCAAAGAGCCACTTGGACCCGGTTTCCACGCAAAAGAAAACACTGGGAGCCGCAAATACTTTTTGACATCTAAAATGAAGATAACACTGTATATATTGTTTTTTACCTTTGTGCTTTGTGTGAACAACTAAGGTGTGCTGCTTATGAAATCCATGAAGTGCTACAGAGAAAATTTAATTATATTTATGTAATTAACACATTTTGAACTCTTAAAGAAATATAACAAAAGGAAAGACACCAACCTGAACTAAAATGATCCAGCAAACAAAAACTGTTGTCAGCCGCCACCCTTATATCGCCTTTGGGCTTTTGGAGCCTTGACCTGACTCTTAAAAAATAATTAGAAAAAAGCACTATGCTGCTGAAAGATGAAAAATAGATCTTTGCAGAATTCTGCCTAAATATGTATTTTACCTGGTTAATGCGTGCGGCGGGGCGTGGTTTGCAGCGCCGCTGCAGGGGAGTCGGACGAACCTGAGCGGCACCCGCGATCGTGCCTCGCCGCCTTAAAGTCTGTGCTCCCTCTGCTGTTGTGTTGTCGGGCTGTGAGCTGAAACGCTACAGCCGGCTGTATGCGTACAGCAACCGTGTGTGAAAAGTGCCAACACCGGCTTCCGCGAGTGTGACTCTTATTTTGAGCGATGAAAAAATAATAGAATATAATTTTATTTTTATATTACAATATCACAATAATCTTCAAATTTAGAACTACGAGTTAAAAAGAACTAACATAAATAAAATACACTTCAGCTAAATACTTCTAATTTATTTGCCCAAACCACCCGGAGCCGCAGTATAAGGACTAAAGAGCCGCATGCGGCTCCAGAGCCGCAGGTTGCCGACCCCTGGTCTACGAGGTCTTTCTCTTTATAGGTTTTTTCTCCTGGACATTTTTTTTTTTTACTCCATGTTCGTTAACAGTTATTGTTAACAGTTTAAATAAAATATATCTTGCTTTATCTCACGGCCACTCAAAACTAGATTTACTTCAATAAACACATTTAGATTTTTAGAAAGCATTTGGTACGTACGGAGCAGCCACAGAAGAAGTGTTTGTCCCATCTTGGTACAGCGAGGTGTGAGATCTTTCTGTTCAAATGCAACAGTTAAACCCTCCTCCTTCCTCTCTGTAGCTCAGTGTTGAGGGTCTGTGGTTTCTCTGCAGCACTTCTGGAAAAACGTGTCTCTGACCTTTTAGTTTTATGCTGAGCTGTGAATCGTGTATTCTAGTGATGAAGAAAAAAGAATGAAAAATGTCAGGAAGGTTGCTCACCTGATTTTATTTCACTGTTCAGAGAAAACTGATGTTCAGCATCTGTCTTCTTATTTGTAATAATATCTCCTCGGGATCGAGTCAGCACTCTTTCACTGTGAAATGTGGAAACCGCCACAATAGCAGTCATGTGATCGCTGAGAAATTCCAACTTATGACTGAAGTTTAAAAGTGATTTCCTTTAACTGCACACCTGTGGAGCAGGTCAAATGAGCACTTTAAAGGTAAATAGGAGCTTTGTTCTTACGTGTATTTTCTTTCATGTACCTGAATGCAGCACCACGCTGCAGCAGCTGTTTCCAAAACCTCCTCTACCTTTAAAACATGTGGGGTTTTTTTTACTTGTGTAGTGTGAGGTAACGTGCTGTTCACTGTTAATAAAAACTGTTGTTATTAGTGGAAGTGTAACTAAAGAGTGAAAAGTGAGGGGACAGCTAAGAAGAAGATGAAGAGTGGAAACCTGTGGATGCCTGAGGAATGGAGAAGAAGTCCAGATTACGAGACAACATTGAACTAATGTTCATTTTTCATCATTATGTCAACATCATGGTCCAGATTCTTAAATCCACAAATAAAAGTTGAATCAGCTTATAAATATGAATTAAATATAGACAGTGTGATAGTAATAAGATTGGATTAACTTTGATTCATAGTTGTCCTGTTAAAACAGAGTGATGACATTTAAAATGTGAGCAAAAGCTAAACAGGCCTTAAAGGGAGGAGTGATCATGGAGGAGTGATCATGAAGTATTAAGGAGGAGAAAGGAGATATGTTGCCACCTACTGGCTATAGTTTCTTACTGGAGCTGTGATGAAAGGTGGATTTTAGATTACTGGTAATTTAGTTTGCTTTGTTTAAACTAAAAGTTTACATTTAATTTGAAGCATCATGGTCCTTACTTCCTCTTTTATTTTGAAGTTTACTTTCCTTTTGGGTCTTCTACATCCTGCCTTGATGTTTTGTCCCTCCTTGTCTTCTTCATCCTTGTCAAATTGCCACATTCCTTTTTGTGTTGTTTAAAATGATCGTACTCTCCATCATTCACTGTTTTGTTATGTATGTGGAAGAGAAATAAATCAATGAATGAATGAACAATATTTTAATTTTGTGTCATTTTGCGAATTGTACGCAATTTTATGCAAAAGCCATAAAAACGCAACTTTCATGAACGCCACTGGACCTGACATGGTTTAATACAGCAGACAGATGTTACAGCTGTGCAAAATATCACATTTAAATAATTTTAAAATGAGGTTCTGAGGTAAGGATGGTACTTCATTTAAAACACCCGCTGACTTACTCCTCTCTTCTCACATTTCCTCCTCACCTTGAGATGTCCAAATGTGAATCAGAGGCAAACTTTAGCATCACAGTGTTGTATAAATATAGCCATTAGGTGGCAGCACAGAAGCTTTAGTTTGTCCCACAGTGCACGGTGGCTTCCACTCTGAACTTTAATAGCACAAAAACTGTAAATACAGAGTTTGCAGAGAAATGAAGCTCCATCATCAGAGCAGAGAGCACAGCACCAAGAGTCACAGCTGTTCTGCAGGCTGCACACACTTTAACACTTATCCTGTTGCAGCCTTTCCCAGCAGTCATAGAGGGACAGGTGGGGCACACACTGGACAGATTACCTGCATGTTAGCCCCGTCTGTCAGAGGACTAACACGAATAGACAACCAACTTGTGGTTAGATTAACTACAAGTTAATGTAACCCCTCTATGAGTCTATTGTATTTTTGGAGGAAGACGGCGTACCAGCTTTACTCTGAGTCATGAGTCACTCCAGGCAGAAAGACTCCTGTGAGCTGATGGTGATGATTACTACACTATTTTTTCCACCCTTGGTTGAATAATCAAACATAAATTCATATATGAATGCAAATACTCTTCAAATTACGAGGGAACATATTTACATTTCCTCTAATAACAGTTTTTAAATGCTGCGTGTTTGATGCTTTTTCAGTTTTTATGTTTCAAAAGATAATAAAAAGTTAATACTGACTTCTGTTGCAGACTGCAGTGTGACAAGCAAGAAATCTTTACCTGCTTAGTTTCTATTTTTCATAAATCTATGTTAAGTTATTATTATTTTAGAAACAGTCTTCCTTCTTCAACTTCCACCATGTGATCCTTGCCTCTGCCTTCACTTACTTCTTCTTCTTGATGTCTGAAGTCATCCTATAAACTACCATGTAATGCTGCCTAGCTACATTCTCCCCTGACACCGCCTTGCAGTCTCCTGTCTCCTTTAGATTGCACCTTCTGCATAAAATTGGAAGTCTGCTTCAGGGCAGAAAGCAGTCTCCTCTTTAAATCTCTGGTGTTGCACAGGTGTGTTCAGTGAGGGGGAAACTGTTTTGTATTTAAAATGTTTTATTAAAGACAAACATAACTTTCCACTTCATCCTCAGCTCTACATTCAAACTGGTCCAGTGCAGCTGTATGACTGTAAACACACACAGGATTAAATAAATAATAAATAATATAGAGGGGAGTGCAGGGATGTGTTTGGCAGCGAGCTGGACGTCACTGGTCAGACTGGTTACACTGTGGTGAAGGTGTGTGGGTCTGCTTCAGTGAGGAGTAGATGACCGCTGAGTCTGTTGGAAGATCTGAACACAAACACACAGATTACAGAAGGTTTAGTCCTGCACCAGCTCAGTTTATCACAGAGGAGATATCCACTGACTGATGTGAGCAGGAGGAGTTTAACACTGCAGGTGAAAGAATAAAACTAAATCTGTCTTATACACTGTATAAACACCTGAATCTCACAAATATAATAACCAATATTTAAATGTATAAACATGCATTTGTAGTTGTATTCAGGCCTTGTTTATATGAATGACAGAGCTGTGATGTGATAACTTTGCTAACTTACAAAGGCACCTTTTATTTCCTCGTCTCCTGACATCTCAGAGTTATTTACACCACCTTCACATTTATACAACATGTTTTCTTACTGTAGTTACAGAGCGTACTTTCTCTATCACACAAACCAGGATTTGTCTGCCACAGCTGTGTGTATCATGTGTTTAACCTCTTCATATGTTTCTAATATTATAGTTTATCCTCCTCCCAGAGCTAATAACCACATTCATGTGATCACGCGGTGCTTTCTACACTGCAGAGTTGCTACTTTGCATTAACTCATGCTGTTATCGTGGTGATTTTCACAGTGTGTGCTGCTGCACTTTTGCTAAACTCTCCTACAGAGGAGTTTGTGCAGCGAGCATGAAAGAGGAGCAGCTGTACCTCTGTGACTGCTGTTTGTCCTGATGGCGATCTGTGCATAGCTGACGTCAGCTGTTCCATACAGTAAAGAATAAACTGCAGCGGGATCGCTCTCTGCAAGACAAGACAAAGTCATGCGACTGATACAGAACTGTTGTTTAGGGGTGAGAAAAATTTGGACTTTTCATAAATTAGACCTGCAAGCAGGAGGATGCAGCATGTCTGGTGTTTAACCGAAAGCCTCTTTTACACCTCTGCTGAGGTTCCCACATGTTTACAGACTGTGTTAGTTAATAAAACAGGAAGCTTAATGGCCACAAAGCTCCCCAACTGACTCAGAAACATGTCTCACTTTTACATGATGCATTAAAAATATTTTGCAAAACCAATTTCAAAGAAAAATACTAAACATATGGGGGTTTGTTCAGTTTTTTACGTTGATCTGACCACGTTTACCATTTAGCAAATCATCATTATAAAGTTTAACTTGTTTTGTCGATACATCACACACAAAATGGGTTTGGCTCTCTGTGAGAGTCCAATGGACAAACTTTGACTGTATTTAATAAAAAGGATGGTGACATGATGAGGTTAGTGTGTTAATGTGGTTTATTAACATCGTTACAGGGAACCAGCTTTAGTTCCCAACAAAGGATTCAGCTGTAGATGCTGGACGGCTTGAACTTCACTTTGTTCTGTTTAATGAGGTTGTTTAATTTTTAGTCAGAGGCTTTTTTGTCATGTCAATCAATCAATCAATCAATCAAGGCTTTATTGGCCACATGCAGGTTGCCCTGCAGTGAAATGGGACTCCCCACCCCCCACCCCCCTGCATTCCAGCGTGGAATAATAGCGCTATAATAATAATAATAATAATAATAATAATAATAACATCATATCAGAAGATATGATGTTGCTGTGTTTCAGATGGGTCAAATTATTGGCCTATGTCAAGCAAAGAAGCAGCTTAGGAAAAGCTCAACTATTAAAACCTGGCTAAGAATGACCCCACACGTTATTAAAACCTGGGGGAAAAAAACTCTAAAGAGTGCAAATATATCACTTAAACATTTGATGACAGCACATCATAAAGAGAGAGCATTTCAACATTTCTGCGGAGCATCATCCTTAATGAATCACCGCTGTCTGAAGTAGATTTCATCAAGGTGCATCCAACACACGTGTAAACATCCTGAGGAAACATCAGAGGATCATCAACGAGTTTAGAGACTGTGTAACAGGAAACGTTTCATACCTCTGATCACATTTGACTCATACTGGCTGTTTGCTGTTGTTCTTTCCAGTAAGGAGTAGGTGGCATCTGGTGCAGGATCTTGCTCTGTAAAACAAAGTCAGACTTTCCATAAACAACAGGACTGGTACTGCTGCTGCTTCAGCATTTGGAATATTAATGCAGCCGAAATCCAGAAACATGTTGACACTGTATGAAAACTCGTAACCACCTTTTTTATTCACAATGAAACACAGAAAACATTTGAAATGTTGAAAAGGGGTCATTTTAATGTTTTATGAAAAGGTTGGGACGGGTCAACAAAAGCCTGGAAAGTAAAAAAGAAACAGCTGGAGAACGATGCTGCATCTAATCAGGTTAATTGGCAGCAGGTCAGGAACATGACTGGGTATAAGAAGAGCTTCTCAGAAATGAGGACCACTGATCTGCAACAAACTGCGTCTACAAATCGTGAAGCAATTTCTCAACAAGACAAGTTTCTCCACATAAAATTACCAAAACCTTTGGATATCTCATCATCTACAGTGCAGAATATCACCAACAATTTCAGAGAATCTGAAGGAATTTCTGTGCACAGGGGCCCTCAGTGCTACTTGAGGGCCCTGTCTTGAGCATTCAGACAGCACAAACTCAACTCTTTGATGGGCTCATGAGCACTGCAAAAATTTACTGTCTGTGAAGAAGGAGAGGGAGCATTGGGCTTCATATCAGACCTCAGCTGGAAAGTCTGTGTCTCTGATCGTGTGGGGGTGTTTGTATGGAATCGGCAGCTTGCACATGTGGAAAGGCAAAAGCTGAAAATGTATGCAGGTTTTGGAGCAAGCTGTCCAGATGTATTTTTCAGGAAAGGCTCTGCATATTTCAGCAAGACAATGCCAAACTGCATACTGCATCTATTACAACAGCGTGAATTTGTAGTAGAAGAGTCCAAGTGCTGAACTGTCTTTCTTGCAGGACTTTGAGCAGCAGGAATCCTCTATGGGACAAGACTGAGACAACATTCCTCTCCTAAAGGTCCACCAGTACCAGTTCCCACATGTTTACAGACTGTTGTTGTTGTGTGACATGACCCTGTCCAACTTTATTCAAATTTAAAAAGACTTTTTTCTTTAAATAAAAGTACATATTTCCAGTTTACATATTTTGTATGTTTTCTGTGTACTATTGTGAGTAAAACACATCATTTTATTAGGGATTAATGAAGTATTCTGATTGTAAAAAATATAAAGTTATGAGATCTGAAAATCACTGCAACCGTTTGGTGGATGGTGAGTAAAATGTAGGAAAGAGCTAATGATGAGAACATGAGAAGTAAAAACGAAATTAAAAAATCAAGGTGTTTCTTTCTCTCAGTCCAGGGGTGAGAAACTGAAACTGGACAGCAGCAGAGCTTCTTCTTCTTCTTCTTCTTCTTCTTCTTCTTCTTCTTCTTCTTCTTCTTCAGCATGCTGATGTACAGTTCAAACACACGGGTATTTGGTCGTGAAGTGAAGCTTTTAAAGTACTGACAGTATTAACATGCTACCTAATCAAACGTGGGTGTCTGAGCCAACACACATGTTGTAAAAACCCCAAGCACGAGCTGGGCAGACCCTGTTGTGGAACCATCAGAGAACCATCAAAGACTTCTGAGATTATATAACAGGAAACTTTGCGTACCTCGTTTGCCGTTTGATTCCTTTCGGTGGTTTGCTGCTGTTCTTTTCACTGATGAGTAGGAGGCAGCAGCTGCAGGATCTCGCTCTGCAAATACCAAAGATTTCCCTCTGATAATACAACCGTTACTGCTGCTGCTTCAGCATGTTAATATGTATAAAGCATTAGCTGAAATAAAACAGTAACTCTTTCAAAAATCTTTCTGAATGCTGAAAAAAATCTTTTTTTTACAGTCAGATAGCTGGATGGCAGCAGAGCTTCTGCTCTCAACAAGTCTCTTTGACCATAAAGTCTGAAAACACAAACCTATCATAAATATTAAAATATGAGAATATATTTCAAATATGATGATTATCATAAATTATCTCAATCAGTTTAACTATACGTAGCTTAAAATTGACTTTCAGAAATTACTTAATAATGTGAAGGTCTGTGGCCCAAATTGGTCCTCACAAAGATAAACACGGAAACTACACATCCTGTGCATCACGTGACCATTACTAAAGAAACAGTTCACCTCATAATCACACCTACATGTGTTTGGTCTGAAGTGCTGTTTATCCACTTAGATTAGTGTGAATTAGCCACAGTTGGAGATTTATTTTTCTGGTGAACTTTTCCTTTAAAGTATTTACCATGTTCCCATTAAGTGTGAGCAGAATGTGTGTCTCACCTTCAGGTTTCCTTCGGACACATTGTCTCACCAGTACAACCAGCAGCAGCAGCCCAAATATAGAGGGAACAGACACCAGAACAGAGAGAGGAGGAGAGGATCGTTGAGGAGGAGGAGAGTAAAACGAGGAGAAGTGGACTGAGGTAGTGTAGACTGATGGAGGAGGAGAGGTGGAAGAACCTGTAACCAAAGAGAAACACAAATCTTTGTGGTCAGTTTGAGTCTCTTTGGGTCTAATATTTGTAAAAGAAAGCAAAATTTTACCTGTGACAGTGATCCAGCTGGATGGAGACTCTCCATGACCGCTGATGTCACACTTGTAGAGGCCTTCATCAGACCTGGAAACATGCTGGATGGTCATGTTAACTGAAGACCCATTGCTGATGAGGGAGCCATCTTTATAGAAAGCAGCTGGGAGGTTGGAGGGAGTGGTCTTTGTTTTACAGAGCAGAGTGACGTCATCTCCCTCCATCACAGGGAGGACAGGACTCTGCAGGATCACTGATCCACCTCAACACAGAGACAAACTACAGCATTTCATCCATTTACACACAGCTTCATCAACACTAACTCCACACACTCAGCTTACCAGTGACTGTCAGGTTAACCATGTTACTGACGTTACCCTCTCTGGACTCACACCAGTAAACCCCACTGTCCATTGGGACAATGTCGTTGATGATACATAAAGAACCGTCTGATCTTCCAAACTCATCTCCACACTCAGCTCTGGTGTCTGTTGTCGTGTTTCTCCTCAGAGTCCATCCAGCAGAGCTGTCGTCCTCCTCACAGCTCAGAGACACAAAGTCTCCGTCAAAGAACTGAGAGCTGCTGGGACTCACACTCAGACGAGCTGTGGGAAAAACATAAACAATTTTTTTCTTTTTTTTCACATAGAGATAGACCATATCTCTGTAAAAAAAAAAAAAAAAAAAAAAAAAGAGGATCCACGAGTGCAGTTTCTGCAACAGCTTTTTGATCAGATGCCAAAAGCCTTCCCTTTCAGTCTTGCTGCTATCCTTCTGTCACAAATCACCTGATGAATCTCATCTCCATCCTGATATACTAGTAGATGTTAAAAGGCACTAGCAGGTAGATCTTGTTAAATAAAATATAATGTAACAGTTTATTAAATTCCAAATCCTAAATCTGGTGCTATACAATAATACAACAATAAACAGAACAGCTGCACTCAGTAAACTTTCTCCTTAGTATTGTTTTTCTGTGAGTGCTGCTGTTCTGTTTATTTAGACAGAATCCTGATGGCTGACATGTTGAACTAACCAGCTGTGCAGATGTTCATGTAGTGGTCAAACACTGTGGGTTTTACATATGTGTCCTATGTGCCTCTTAGTTCATCGTCTCATTGAAGCAAAATGTTTTAGCTCCTCGCACTCAACACCAACCTTCTTCCCCCTCAAACAGGTGTGAACAGCACTGTGGGGCTTTTTTGCTCACACATTTAAATATAAGGGATAAAACTCATCATACACAACCAACACCAGAAAAAAAGACTCAATTCAATTTGAAATTTTGAGCATGTTTGATGGGAAAAAAGATACTGAACTGTAACAACAGATTTTTAATATTTTTAGGTAGACTGTCTGGTGAGAGCTGAAAATGTATGTGACTGGATATTCATGAATTTCTCTCAATCTATGTTAACAGCACATCCGATCACTTTAACTAAGATTTACAGGTCACTCTGAAGACAACATGATACTAACCCTTTTACATTCACGCTCATTTTTTTACTAATAAGGTCTCAAAAGTGCACGGAGCTTGTTCACTGGACTCTTATAGTAATATCTTTGACAAGAAATGTATCGACTTCCGTGTCAGGAGCTGCTTCTGCTCACGTCTTGGTAACTAGCTGACACTATTTGAAACCAGAAGGCTGAGCTTTTATAATATCATTAAAATACAATCAGCAGGATTTGTATTCAAATATTAAACTGAACCAAGTAATTTTATTAAATGTTTGGCCGAATTTTAGCACACAGAGTTTCACCTCACCAACCGTGCATTAAAGCTGCTCTGACTCAGCTGGTACATCTGAGCCTAACCAGTTTCTATTCTGTCTCTACTGTTTTTTCACTCTCAGCTCAGTTACAGGCCAGCACTGGCTCAGTGCTCTGTGGACTCTTTTTTATGCTCTTTTATTTTTATATAAAATGTTTGTCATAAAGCAGGTTGTCCCTCACCTTGGTTAGTTGTGCAGCAGAGCAGTGACATCAGGGCTGAAAACGAAGTACAACAGATACCAAAATCCGTTTATAGGAGCAGCAGAACAGTGACCACAAATTAATTTCCAACTGATGAACTCAAAATGACTTCTTTAAACAGGATGTGCAGTGTAGGAGGAGGTGAGATTAAAGTTTGACACTGCAGTGGTTTATGTGCAAAATCACATTTTTAATGATGTTAATAAAGTGAAATATTACAACCTCCTGTTACAGATGTAAAGCAGCTGGATAAAAAAGAGCTGATGTGCACACTTCTACTTAAACTTTCTTACACCATCCGAAAAGTTGCATCTTCCTCTTTGTAGTCTCGTCTCTTGCCCATTTATCTCAAGGTCATTATCACAGTTATTGAGTATTAAATGAAAGCAAATCCCTGTCTCTCTGTCTCGCTGCCACTCTCAGCAGAACACCTTCAAGTCACGCAATAAGATTTACAGGCAGCATGTGGTACTTACAGAGCGGCCACAGAAGACGTGTTCGTCCCATCGTGCCACACAGATCTGAGATCTTCTTGTTCCACTGAAGCACTTGAACCCTCCTCCTTCCTCTTGTCGTGCAGTTTAGAGGCCCTGTGGTTTCTCTGAAGCAGTTCTACGAAAAAAAAGAAAGAAAGAAAAAAGGAAAGTCCTGTAAGTTTCAGGTTTCAAGCTGAAATATGAATCACAGAGTTTATTAAAGTGATGAATGAGAAAGAATGAAACATGTCAAAGCTGTGGGCACCTGAATATTATTATTTTTAAACCTTCATAAAATTTGTTTTAGTGTTTGTCGCTTAGTCTTTGAGGAAATTATCATGACCTGAATGAACCAACCTCAACATGTAAAATGTAGGACATTTATGTAAGCTGTTATTCTGGCCTGTATATGATTTGCACCATATAACAAAATTTAAACTTTCAGTTATTTGATTAACTTCTTATGCACAGAAATGCAGCTTTGCTACACAAACAACACAGAACTGACAGCTGTGAGAGCAGACTTTTATATATCTTTCTTGTGTAAATGGAAATTTGTCTGTGTTGTTGTGCAAATTCTTACGCTATTGTGTATTTGACACACATGGAGAGATTTTTTTTCTTTTTTAATTTACTCGCCGGTGCACTGTTACGCCCTAACTACAGGATGCCCTTTCGGGATTTAACTTGTTGAACGTGTCAGTGTGTTAATAAAGTTAACTTGAAAAAAAGCGATGCGGAAGAAAAGTGTCGGACATGCGCTGCTGTGCTGCAGCCATGCTTCATTCAAAGTGCCACCTGATCGAAACCAATGACAGCCCTGCTGTCACTCAGCGAGAATTGTGAGACTGGGAGGATTTAAACGCCGTGTTTTGCTTTTCATTCCTTTTTTCCCTCGTGGACGTCCGTGTGACGGTCGCCCGCACACATGAATGCAAAGGGGGGCGGTTTTACCTCAGGAAGCCAAAGACGGTGACCAGGTGAGTTCATGTCATTCTTGGATTCGACGACTTTTCACTCCCTTTTCTTTCTCTACCCGCACACATGTGGAACAGGTTGTTGTTAAATGCAGACTTTAAACGTGAGCACTTAGAAAGCAAGCGGAAGGTGTCCTCTGACGTCTTCGTGTATCCTGGGTTAGAATGAGCGCTTTTCCCTTGATGTCCCTGAATGCATCAACGTGCAGAGTCTGAGGCATTTCGACAGATTTTGAGTTTCCTGGTTGTAAAACTACTGCTGAAAAGAGTTTATTACAGTTAGTTCATCTTGCGCAGTGTTAGTTAAACATTTCGATCATTATGAGTAAGAATTAAACCTGCTGTGACCGCTGACGGACACTAGAGGGCAGTCAGTCATTTCGCATTTACAGAAATACACAGGTTGAAACCAAATATTATTTCTCCAGCATCTATAGTGGAATAATAGAAACAAAACAAAAAGCAAAAAGAATATATAATAAACACTAATAAACAATATAAACACTTCCTGGATGATCTTTCTTCCTCTAGGCGACAAAAAAAACAGGGGAGAGAGATCAGGGCAGTGTTGCGGTGTGTAGGAGGATATAGCGGGGTGCTGACGATGAGAGAGATGGTTGAGGTTAACAGCTGACACTGACAATATGGTGCAATATGTTTTTGTGGTTGAAATCATCAGTAAACAAACAGCTCCCCGCCCTGCCGCTAGCGTGTGATCTAAGGCGAGGTAAACAGTGTGTGCAGCTTCAGAGCTAAACCCCGCTGAGACAGCTGATGCAGGTTTCCAGCCCACGTCTCCGTGAACCTTACAGTGTGCGCGCTGTGGGTTCGGCCAAATGATGAATAACACAGTCCGGTTCTGTTGGGCTACAGTGAGAAGTTAGACATAGACATAAAATAGATCAGCACAGTTTTTATAGTTAGATGTAACTGATGTACGAAGTGATTATAAATTTCCACTCTACAAAGACAGCAGCAGCAACAACAACAACAACAACAACAACAACAACAACACAGTGTGATCACAGTCACACAGAGATATTGTGAAGACTGTGCAGTGTAAAACGCAGGGGCGTGTCCTTAAACACAGCAGACCACACCTTCACTCAGACTCCTTGGCAAATGTACACACATCCAGTTTCCAGCAACTTCAGGGGGGTCGGTTGTGAGTTGTTCTGCAGAAATGTCTCACATTCTTCTTCTTCTTCTTCTTCTGACTTTCGAGACAGCGGCATTAGAAGGTGAGTAGCTAAACAAACAGAGGAGTTGGCAGTCTGCCAAACGCTGTGACGCAAGATTTTTAGGGAATTTTTTTTTAACAGCTGTTCAGATGTAATCATTAATAGCAGCGTGTTTGCAGCGAGCAGCCACCTGAAATCGTAATTGTGGTCCATCTGATGGTAAATAAAATCAAATGTGAGCAAGATAATAAATATATCTTTGAGATTCACTGCTGCTCTTTAAATCTGCAGATTTGCAGTGAAACAAAAGTGAAACTGCGGTTTCTTTCTTGATATAGGCAGAGTGTTGCATCAAAGGGACGAGTTTGAAGTGATGGGTGAGTGAGATTGAATGCATTGCCTGCAGGCATGAATATTGTTAAGTAAATGAAAGGCGTTTCCTGTCCATTTGTTATCATCAGAGCTGGTGTTCCAGCTTAACTGGTTTGTTCCACTCTCCGTGTTCCACTTCGAGAGGATGATATTTTTTGCATTTAAACAAATGGTGGCAAAACTATATTACTGAGGTACCAATCGGATAGATGTGTGTCAGGAAATCTGTTTATTTCAAAAGCAAACAGCCCAGATTCTCATTAAAGCAACAGATTTGCTTATAAAGTGCTCTGTAGTCATCTCAGTGTACATTGCTCTTCTTTTAAATCCTGTTTGTTTGCTTATCTTGTGCAGAAGATTACGATGACATCATGTTATATCGAGCAGCAGCTGAGCACATTAAACTTTGACTGTTATTACCGGTTAACTTGGGTGTTTCCTAAATCAGCAGATGTTAAACAGCTGACAGGTCAACAGGATATATGCAGGTAAACTCAAAGGTCTATTGAGCTGATCTATGGTGTTGTGAGGAAAACACTGGCTCGTCAAAAGTTTATTATTATTTTTTAATTAAAATAATTTCATTGTTGTTGGGAGATAATACTGGTACACATTTCTAGGAGCTGGAGCTGGCGATTGTTTTTTTTGCTGAGGTCTTGTCAAATCACATAACACACTGACAGACAGATGAACACTCAGTGAAAATGATAAATCTGCGGATCCAACATCTGGAACACTGAGAGTCGAATAAGTAAACAAATCTAACCAGTTAACATAAGAACCAGTTTACCTGGAATACCAGCACGAGGTGTTGAGTGGCTTTAAGCAGAGGTTGATTTGGACTGCATGCTTCCATCACCTACCACCCACCTCAGCACCACCAATACTTATATATTGTCCATATTTGATCTTTTGCACATTGCACATCTAAAACATCAGTTATTGATGTCCTACTGCAGCGGTGGGGAACTCCAAGCCTTAAGGGCCGGTGTCCTGCAGGTTTTAGATCTCACCCTGGATCAATACACCTGAGTCAAATGATTAGTTCATTAGCAGGCCTCTGGAGAACTTCAAGACATCTTGAGGAGCTAAATCAGTCATTTAAATCAGCTGTGCTGGATCAAGGACACATCTAAAACCTCAAGGCCACCCTTGAGGCCTGGAGTTCCCCTGCCTCTATTTTACTGGAACTGAAAGGGAAGAAAAAGACAGGAAACAGTAAACATTGCATTTACAAAGCAAATAAATAACACGCCTTAACCCAGAGCAGCAGAGTTCAGTATCTGGGTTACACCCATTCAAAAACTTGCCAAATCTTCTCTCGCAACGCCAAACAGACTATTCTTCTTTTGAATTTAATTTTAAGAGTCTGGTCCACGTGCTGACAATCGGGTGTCTGATTGGCTCCTTATTAGCAGCACCTGTGAGCATGGACCCTCTTGCAGCGCTCAGTTGGCGTCTGCTCCTAGCAGGGGTGACAAGAGGAAGACAGTTCATATATAGCTAATGTATCTGTGAATAATAAGGAGATCTTTTTCCACAATGGTCTGGAAATGACTCCTTGTTGAAAGGACTCATCATGGGTGGTTGTTGCTGGTGTTCCACAATATTCCCACAGAGCTCCTGGAGAATAGCTGATGGAACAAGATTATTTTATTTTATAAGCTTATTTATAGCTTTTAACTCTAAGACCTCAGAGGAAATCTTTAAAAAAGACACCCAAACCACAAAATGACAAGCTGACTGAGGTATAACACAGGTGGAATATAACTGGAATACAGCTAAAATGATAATGTACAGTTGCACTTTTAAGAAAGCTCATTTTGAAATATATTGCTACAAATGGATAGGATTCAGCCTGACACAAGGATCAAAGGATCTGCTGTTAATGACTACCATAGCCCATTACTTCAGAAAACTGTAGTTACGTTTATCATAGAAAACGTTGCCTAATTAGTAACAAGGTGTCTTTACAGCACGATTTACTACAATAATACAATAATACCATAGTTTTACAATAGTGTATATCTAAGATGGTCGAGGTTATCATGGAATGCGATTCAAATATAAAGGCCACATATGTTCAGACTGTTAACTAGAGAGCTGACTGGTTCTACATACATGACCTAAACTCACAGCACACCTTTAAAGGCTGGTTTCATTTTTCATTTTAACTAGCGTGACTGTAGCTAGATTATGATAAGATACTGTGAGTCACGTCTTGCTGCTTTTGTTTTGTTTTTTTAATTTATTTTTCTCCCTCTGACAGATAAATCCTTTTGGTGCATATTTGTTGCAAGTAGAACAACACAGAAATCATTATACCAGTAGTTTTAAGTTGTCATATTGTTAACATATTTACCTAAATATTTTAGTATGTCTGGTGATTACTGATATATCACAGGCACAAAAAGTATTTATCAGTTTTTTTGCCTCCCGGTGGTGTAACGCCTTTGTTTTCTGCACTGTGTTGCGAGCACTAGGGAAGGTAATCGATGTAGCAATGATGTTACTACATTTTCATAATGTATAAAGAAATCTTACCAGTGTGATGGCAGGCTGTCTTGTGATTGTGCACTCAGATGGCCATTTCTGCATGAAATCAGAAAATGACCTAATATGTTACAAAACTATCGCATGTTATTGTATTTAGCAATGTAGCTTCCAGACATATAGGTTTATAGATGTTGTTCATATCAGTGTAATTTGATGTTGCCTTTGAAATCTCCAAAAGTTGATTCTGTTCATCTGGACGTAGCGTTTTGTGGGAGAAACGTTTCGTCACTCATCCAAGTGACTTCTTCCGTTCAGCTGACTGCAGGTTTCCCCAAACCTTATAATCAGTACATTTGCATAATGACTGAAACCAGCCCACTGAAGGAACAATGGGCTGTGAGGTCAGTTCCTTAATCTTAATTATGCAAATTCTCATGACCATTGATCAACAACCACTGATCAATGGCCATGAGTACCATTCACAGAGAGTTGGGGAATGGCTGCAATCACAGCATTGTAAGATGGCCAGGACTCTGCAGTCTATTTACACCTACAGGCCAGTGGACACTCTTTCAACGATGAGGATGTACACATCCTGGACAGGGAGGAACGCTGGTTTGAGCGCGGAGTCAAGGAGGCCATTTACGTGAAAAGGGAAAGACCATCTCTGAATCGAGGAGGGGGCCTAAGGGTACATCTGTCACCATCTTACAATGCTGTGATTGCAGCCATTCCCCAACTCTCTGTGAATGGTACTCATGGCCATTGATCATCACTGAGTGTGCCACACGAAACACACTTTGCAACCTGCTCTTTAATCCCTTTAATCCCCGCTTTTTCTCTTGCTTTGTACACGTTCATCATGTTTGTTCCTGCTCTCTTACTTTTTAGATTTTATACTTGCCCAGTTTGTGCGGCACACCCACAATTTCATTGTACATGTACAATGACAGGAGAGGGCTTTTCTATTCTATTCTATTCGGTTTTTATTAACAAATCTTTAAGGTTATACAAATGTTACAATGGGAATTTCTGGGAAAACACTTCCTGAGAATTCAAGGGCATCACAGCTGTGTCATTGTGGGTTCTTTGTTGTAGTAACAGTCAACATAGTTGAGTGTTTCTTGGAAACTGCGCTAGGAAGAAAATGTGCAAATTTTTAAAAAAGAGAGCCACAAAGTCTGACCAATACTTTGTACCATATGATTTGAGTCTGGTGTTCTTAGGGAAGAGATCGTTACTCAAGGTGTTTCTGTTCAGCAGGGAATTTCAAGAAACCTGTTAATCCCTTGAGGGTGATCTTAAATAAGCCAGTCAGACACAAACAAACATCGAGTGTTGTAACCTGAGTCAGGTGTTTTTGTCTCTCCTCTAAAGTTGCGTGCACATGAGCAGGTTATAATCACAGAGGTGGATGAGGTCACTTTGAGCTTGATTCTTTTGTTCTCTTTCGTTGTGCATCTCCTGGAATAAAAAGTAATTCACACAAGCAGGTGACACATGCACATTTATGGAGGACCCTTTTCCCAACAAACAACACAGTAGGCTCATAACAGACTTGAATAGGAACTTGTATTCTGACTCTCCTAACATCTGTATGTGATTTGACTCAACAGTGCATTTTTGTTCTTTGTTTCATGTAAATAAAGCGCAAACCGAGACAGAAAGGTACCGATCCCCATAAATCCTGCATGAAGTCTTGAATACAAGCAGAAGACTCTAACCTACTTCTATCAAGGACATTTGTGACTTTTCATGTTACTTTAAAATACAGCAGAGATGGTGGTGAAAGTGCATCTTCAAGAGATGCACATCTTCTCTAAGGTCCTTGACCTTGTTTTGGATGTATGTCGAGCTGCAGGAATCCATTACTGTAGTCCACTGATGTATTTTAGACTTCTTCAGTGCTTCCTGTCCTGTTCCTGTCAGAAGTCTCTGGATATGCTCATGTACTGGAAAAAAAACCCAACTTTACTTTAGTGGGACTCATACAAGCTCTTCTACACAATATGTCTAAAGCGATGCAGTATGACATGTTATCAATGTTTGCTTTTTTCTTTTGTCTTTGCACAGATATAACAGTGAGGTCTGGACAAGATGTCACTCTTCACTGTCAGAGTCCCAGGGGTGTAAATATCACCCTGTTAGAGTGGAGCATACCTGAGATTAAGACAGATGGATACGTCTTCTTCTACCGAAACCAGCGCTCATATGAAAACTACCAGCATGAGCGTTTTAAAGGCCGAGTGGAGCTGGCAGACCCGTCTATGAAAAACGGAGATGTTTCTGTGACTCTGAAGAACGTCAGCGTCAACGATACAGGAATATATGAGTGTAGGATTAGAACCA
Source organism: Oreochromis niloticus (assembly GCF_001858045.2). Taxonomy (NCBI): domain Eukaryota; kingdom Metazoa; phylum Chordata; class Actinopteri; order Cichliformes; family Cichlidae; genus Oreochromis; species Oreochromis niloticus. The sequence goes on from NC_031967.2 coordinate 59,379,324, forward strand.
GTGATCTCAGCAGCGGTGAGAGAGTCCAGAGTGAGTCCAGGAAGTCCATCAACCTCACAGTCACAGACTCTGGTGAGTTGAGAGGTTCACTTTACTACTTATTCTTCTTCTGACTTGTAGGGACATGCAGACCCAAATTGCAGCCCTTCACTGCACGGCTAAGTACAAAAGAGCTTTTTGTCTCTCTGAACTGTGCCGCTGGCTTTTCGGAAGGAAGCATTATCTGTTCATTCATGGTAAAAACAGAAGACCATGCATGTTAGTTTCCACCATCTGATAAAAGAAAGAGGAGAAAAATCCCCAACCTACGTCACTGGAAAGGATTTGATAATATCTTAGTCTTCTTTGGATGGGCTCTGAATTTAGCGCAGACTTCGATGTTTATGAAATCTTCACTGCAGACTGCAGTGATCTTATTTTCTGTTTCTACTGTGGTCTGAGATATAATGATACATCCTGCAGTGACAGGTGGTGACATATCTGATCTGACGCAGTTGTTTATTGTGTTTTATTGTTTTATTTTTATTCAGACATCTGCTATTGCTCTTTTTTTCCATGCTCTGTGTGACATTATTATACCACCTGAGTGCATTTTACATGTTTGAAGTCCACAGACTAACCTGGACTGTCTCATAGTTCAGAGGTTTGAATGTGGTGGTGCAGTGAAGCAAGAAACAAAGATGGTGCAGGCAGCTGGTTGAAAAGAGTCTGATTTTGAGGCGAGCCGAGACACAGATGACATGAAAAGAGTCCGTGTGAGTTTAAACTGAGTGTAGTGTTGAATAACTGATTTACAAAGTTGTGTACTCATTCTAGTACTTCAGCTTTAGAGTACCTATAGCAGAATAAATTATTATACAGAAAAATGTCCGTGATGTGATTGGATCATAGTTGTTGCAGCATTAATATGTGCTTCCTTTTAATGTATAAGATGGTGATTTTTATTGGGTTATACTTCTGGGTGGGTTTATCTATATTAATCGAGCAATATATCTGTATCAGTACAATTATAACTAAAAAGGTAAAATAATGAACTGAAATTTTAGATTTCTGGGGGTCTAGTGTCACCCTGCACTCTCATCTTTGGGTGCACCCCTGCTTCTTTCCATGGGGAAAATGTATTTTGAATTGTATATTTAAGTTCATATTTAGTTCTGTTGCTTGTTTTTATGCTTTTATTTGAAAGGTGCTTTACTTGATATACATGCAGCAGTTTTAGAGGGAGAAAATAAAAGTGTCAGTCTCTGAAACACGACCGCAGTGATGCTGCTCAGCGTTTATTACTGTTTGCAGTATTTCAAAGTGTAAAAGCAGAAATACTGTCAGCATACCTGAGTCCTCACACCTGTTTTTGTTTTTTGTTTTTGTTTTTTCTCTGCAGGAAGCGAGGATGAACACGACAAGAAGACATTATTTTTAGCTATAGGTATTGTTGTTTTTGTAATTGTTGTTTTTGTAAGTTTTCTTGTTATTCTTAGTGCTGCTGTATGTGTGCACAGAAAAAAGAAATCATCAAAATACAGGGAACATGAACATTATAAACATCCACCTGAAAAAGAGCTGATCTGAAATGTATCAGACGATGTGTAAAACATTATTTTCTGACCCTGTTGGCAAGCAGACAGCATAAACAAAGGTTCTGTTGACAGCGCTCCCCTCACAGCAACAAGGGTTCAATGCACCGCTCCTCTGATCTTAGGTCACATTCGGGAGTCATGTTCTCCTATCAATCATTAAAAGTAACATTAGGTCAATGCTGTGGCCGCAACAAGCTTTATAATGACTTCAAGTCCGTTTTTATTTCGTTTCCTTTTTTTCTTTTAAGCTGTAACTTTATTCTGTGCAGTTTTCTGCAGAGCTTGATTTTACTGTGAGAACAGGCGGCAGGTGGAGGACAGCAGGTGAGCGTAGTGGAGCTTTTAGCAGGTAGAGAGGTGGAGGAGACGGATGTAGAGTAAAGTTCAGACAATGCATTAAAATGGGGCCACAGTAGCACGGTTAGCAGGGTCTCACAGCTAAGTAAGCACTTTATTAACTTCTGTAAGCTTTTATTTTGCACTTTTAAACAGTTTATTTTACTTACTGCTATTTGTGGCAACTGCAGCCAATCAGCCACCTTCCTTCTTTCTGCCCATTGCCTCCATTAGATCAAAATAATTCACCAAACACAAGTCAGGTAATATAATCTAATATGTGATTATAGTATAACCATAATATTTATTTATTTTTAAACATACAAACCATTATCTTAATGGTTTTATTGCGTTATTATATGAGTTGTGCAACGTTCTGAGTTGGATCTGTAAATATCAGAAACCTTATCAGTGATTTAAACTCAGCTGATCTCACATTCAGATCTCCACCTCGGGCGTCGCCGTTTTAAGACTTCCCGTCATGTCCACTTAAATTTGTTCCTCTGCACAAGTTGCAAGGTTGATGTTTCCATTGACTTTCATTTTCAGGAGTTCACTCAAACATTAATCTGGTGAATAGGAAGGATTTTCAATCTGAAGACTTTTTAACACAATCGGAGTCAGTTGGTGCGTCCAGCCCCTGACAGTTCGGCTCGTTTCCTGTCCTGATGCCTCAGGATCTCACCCTTTCTCCTGATCTGCATCCTCGCCTGTTGTGCTGCCTTCAGGCGTTGAAACTCATCAGAAAACTGCTCAGTCATGATGTTCAAGTTAGTTTTAAATACAATTTGTTTGCTGTTTGCCGTTTGAGGTTTGTGGTGATGCTGCAGAGGTCAGACAGGGACTTCCTCTGAGCTCTAAAAGCAGCAGCGGCTCTGAAAACAGTCCAGAGGTTTCTGATTTTTATCGATCTCTTCTCAGAACTTTTCAGAATTTATGTCTTTATTTATCTGATGTACTCAATATGTTAATATTTCACTTTTTGTTTTTTGTTTTGTTAGTCCCCACTGATCTTCTTTAGTTTGTCAGTTCAAATGTTGTGGATCCTTACTGATATCCAGTCTGACTCTGACAGAGTGATAAGCCAAGTTCATTGTAAATATCCACTGTCAAAAAAAAGAATAAAATCGATATTTGAAGCTCAAAAGGGACAGTGCAATGTGTAAAAGGAAAGTGGAAGAAGATGGACGGATGTTCAAAATTAAAACCTGAAAACTGAAAGTGAGCAGGATGAGCGCTCATATCAGGAGTCAGCAGGAGGAACGAGGTATGAAACTCGTGGAGAGAAATGAGGCCTCCCTCCATGTTTAGCTGTTGTTTGTATATTTTGTGTCCAGCATCAGTAAGTGGATCACTTGGCTCAAATTAGTAAATAATACATACAGAAAATGTGTGTTCATATGTATGCATGTGTACATGTTCATTTCTCAGCACCATTTTTATATTGAATCTTTGTTTTTTGTGACATATTTGTATTCTATTTATGTTCTTTTGTCTTCTGTTCATTTACCTTATCTGTGTAAGTGTTGTGTTGCTGGCTGGACTGTTGATCTGAACTCATCATAGAAATAAAGTGAGAGCCTCACATCACAACTAACACAGTGAAGGGTTTGTTTGATGTTTTTTTTTCCTCTAGGGGCTTTTTCTCTGATTAAAACAAAAATAGCGGAACTATGTCATTAACTTCAGCCTGTTTACATTTGTGCACTTCCTCTTTCTTCATTTAAGGCTAAGTAATTACAATTCTGCGTGTTTTTAAATACTTTTCTGTAGAAATGAACTTAGTTGAGTCCAAAATTGAAATGAAAAGGAAAAAAAAAAGGAGTTAAATCAGCACAGTCAAGAAGCGGGAAACAGAAAATGTTTGAAGTATTTCCTGTAACGGTGACTAAAATGTTCCTAAATTCCCCCTGATACTGTTTTTGGTATGTAGCAGGAATGGCTGTGGCTCATTTCAGATGCACTCGGGTTATTTCCACTCCTGCTCAGAAGTACACTGTGCTCACAAACACGACACAGTATAAATATTAACCTTCCAGACTTTATCAAGCTTTATTGACTCGACCCTCCAGTCACGTCTGGTTAGCTGACACTGACCTTAAAGACAGTTTAACTTCCAGGGCAAGCAAAGCTTTTAAAAACGTTATTTTGGTCAAAGTCAGCAAATTTTTAAACCACTTGATGTCAGATTTGACTACTGAGTCTGTACATGCAGTTTTTATGTTTTGGGGAGAATGTCCTGTAGATAATTCTTCAAAAATAACTACCAAAACAGCGTTTCGTGATGGCTGACGAGTGCAGCTGTGGTGTCAGAGATAAGTCCATCTTGTGGAGATAACAGCTTAGTTTCACTATGTCGTGTTCAAAAGATCACGACTTCCAGCACCTTCAACACTCCCTCACATCCAGACCTTAAAGGATCCATTAAGATCTGTTTTTGTCTTTTTCTTTCACAGGAACTGCTATTCTGTCTCTGTCATAATAATGTCACACTGGAAGTGAGGAATCTGCAGCGTCTGTTACTCATGAGTGCACTTTGCTTCCAAAATAAAAAAAAAAAAAAAAAAAACAGCTGATCGTCAGTCACATTGGTTTAATCAGTCAGAAGCCACGAGTTCATGAACTTTGTCATGAATGCCAATAAAGATAAATCCTGTTGAGTAAAAGCTTATCTCATACTGGAAGTCAGACCTCCGTATATTTCCTCATATTTTTACCGATTACAGGTTTTCTGAACCCGCAGAGAGAATGGGAATGGCGTTCGTCTGATGATACAAACTGTTGACTTGCTCCATAGTGGCGACATGTATCACAGTGACCTGTGGATAGACATTTGATAGACAGTCACCATGGGGACTGATGTAACTGATCCACTGTGACTTTCACTTCCAGAAAATGAAACAGGTCAGAAGATGACTTCTCTGAGCACAGCCTGTAAATAAATGACTCAGCACAACACAAACACAACTGGTCAAAATGTTCATTTCAGTAATGTTCTTTGCTGTGGATGTTTCCTGCTTGTCTGAAACAGCCACGTAAAAACGAACAACTGCACATCCCCCCACAATCAGATCATCAGATTGTTGCTGTAGTTTCTTTTCTGCTGGTCACCACTTTGCCTGTGTGTAATTCTGTGAACAGGATGTGGTCAGACTTAATAATAAGACTAAAGCTGCGGACACTGTGTGTGTGCGTGTGTGGGCAGGAGAACAGGTGTGTGTCAGCACTGCTTCTGTAAGCTGGCTGATCTCTGTCCTGTGTTTTTTCTGCATCTTCATCTCTACAGTTGTTAATTCCTGACTAGAAGAACATCTGGAAGCCACTGAACATCTGTTTCTCCCCCCTGAGCTTTAAAATATGAGCAAAACAGAAACAGGCCTTCAAGTGAGGAGCAGTGGCGGTTGAATGGCTGCGATTATTATCAGGTGTTAATGACATGAAAAGAGATGTGCTGCCACCTGTTGGCTGTAGTTTGTCACTGAAGCTGTGGTGACATTACATTAGATTATATTCTGTTATTCTCATGAATGATTTCACTTTAAAACATATTCTACAAAAAATGGTTTGTGAATGACAGAAATAAATAATACTAACATCTACTCTTGGGGGCTTTATTTTGCACACTGTTACACTTGACCTCATAAAATTCAGCAGACAGATGTCGCAGTTGTGCCAGACGTCATATTTCATTGTGGTGTGTGTGTTTGGCATCACAGGGCCACCGTACATTGATCTTAAATGACATTTCTCATTTTAAATTTTTCTCAGTGAATCCATTCTTGCCTTGAAGGTGAGTTAAACGTTGGTTTACATGTTGTTGTATTAGAGGAGCAGACTGAGCTTTAAGAGCCAAACAGCTTTTATCTTTGAGTCTAAGTTCTGGTTCAAGAAGGTTTATATTTAGAGTTTATCAAAAGTCAGCACATAACTGAGAGGCAGTCTCAAGTCTTTCTTAGCCAAGTTCAAGTAAACAGATCAGATTGTCATTACTGAATGCTCTAATAATGAATAATGTACCTGGTAAACACTGAAAACAGGTCCACCAGACCTGAACAGCACACAAGAGTTAACTGTTTCAGACAGAACAGGTACACATAGGAATGTTTTTGTTTTTTTAATTCTTCTTGTTTAAGCTCATTAGTTGGAAACAATTTCCCAACATGCTCTAAACTCTGTTTCATGTGTTGTTTCAGACCTACTGTTGATATGCTTCTTTAAAATAGTAGGCACAGTAGTTATGCTAAGTACTGCTAGCAGTCCAACAATCAACCAACAATAAGGGTTAAATATGACGCTTCATAACTAAAGACTGTCACGCAGTGGAAATTTGTGTTTTATCAATATGTGTATTGGTACATAGTGTTGATTTTATTTGCATGATTTTATTGTGATATTTATATTATGTATTTTAGTGTTGTTGCACAATATTCTTCTAATCCACTGTGGACTAAGCAGACAATTGTAGGCACCTGGGAGGTGGGGGCGTTCCCTGAGGTGGCCTATCAGCCGCCAGACTGACCTGTTAAAGGGGATAGTGAGCGCAGACAAGAGGAGCGACGCACAAAAGGTGGAGAGGAGAAAAAGAAACGCATGTAAGCCCGCACATGTGTTGAAGGACCTGCTGCCAGACTGTGGGGTGCCACGAATCATGCTGCTAGTGATGGCCAAATGAATCTGCAATTATCACTGCTCACGCCACAGAGTGGAGTTCTCTCTGATATTGGGCCACCGTTGCGTTGCTTTGAACATGTAATTTTTTTTCCCTCGATTGGGGGGCTGAAAAAATTGTAATGCTTATTTGCTCAATACATTTTGATCAATAACGTTTCCTTATGTAAACATGCACCATGGTGTGGCCTTTCTTTGCTTATGACTCCTTGATGTTGGTAAATACAATAAGTGAGCAATATATATAATATACATATGATAATGTACAGCACATTATGGAATATGCTCCTGCTATGAAGTCCTGCCTCCATCTACTTGTGCATTTAATCACTGGACAGCTGGTATGTTCATACAAACTATTAGATTAGGCCAATTGTCCTATACATATTTTGACCTAGGGGTAGGATTGATTGTGAACTGGAAAGGGAAAATGCTTAGGAGGCTGAGTAGGGAACACCGGGGATAGTTGTAACGTGGGTCAGTTGTAACACTTCCAATTTCTCCAATCAGGGCTAAGTTTCAAATGATGTGATTCATCCTGTACATGCCCAATTCAGTTCTGCTATCACATGTGAAAAATCAGCACATTTTGTCAAACACAGACAATTTAACACGAAAAAAAGTAATTTGTATGCCAAAAAGTAAGTTTTTCTACTTTATTTCAATTTCTAATAGCATTATCTGCTTTGCAGTTAAACTCATCAAACTTAAATTATGTTATTTGTATGTCTATGGGGATATATTCTGTGTAGGTCTTTAGTGCTAATGTTTTAGCCGTTGGCTGTAATGTTTGCTCATGGCTATAGGAGTCTGGGTCAGTTGTAACAGCAACAGTCTGGGTTAGTTGTAACAATAATGCAGATGTAACAACTTACCACACTATTACTTTAACTTATATTAAACAAGTTGGGGCAACGACATCAGCAGAGAGAGGTTCACTGGTCGCCTTTGTATACGCGGTTAATGCCATTGGCAACACAATTCCTCCACTGTTTGTGTTCCCACACATACATTATGCAGACCACTGTGTCAGAGATGGACCAGTAGGAAGTACTGGTAGTGGAAATAAATCAGGATGGGTGCAAGAAACAGATTTCCTCATCTTTCTGAAGCACTTTGCAAACCACACCAAGGTAAGCCATGATAAAAAGTAATGGAATTGCGATGCTGGTGAACAACTACATTTTATATATATATACATATATATCTATCTATATATATATACATATCTATATATATCTATCTATATATATATGTATATTAGGGGTGCAACGATAAACAAAATTCACGGTTTGGTTCGGTTCGATACTTTGGTGTCACGGTTCGATATTTTTTCGATACAAAAAAATGTTCATGCCTTTTTAATTTGCCATTTATTAAAATAATGAATATATATATTTAACTCACAAGTACAGTTTTTCAATTTAATGTTGCTGAAACAACAAAATAATAAAAAAATAAATAAATCTATCTGATCGAGAAATCACTCATCTTTGGAAAAGAGAGTTTATTACAGAGAAATGGCTCTTTCCAAAATAAAAGCTATACTATACGCTTCTTCTGGGCTATATTCTCTCTCTTTTTTTTTTTAACCTGTCCCGTTTGGTTCTTTTGCCATCAGAATTATTGTCTAAAGGCGAAGAAAGATGCCCAACGGATTTACTTTACCAAATGGACCATCCCAGCCTTGCCGTAATGGTCCATCTGATTAACTTTTTATTGTTTATTTTATTTTCACTTGCTGAATATGGGACAGACTTGACTGGTGGAAAGAAAGGGGAGAAAGAAAGAGGGAAAGAAAAAAAAAAGAAAAAAAAGAAAAAAAAACCTGAGAAGAGGGACGGGGAAAAAGGGCAAAAAACAAAGACCAACAGAATAAGCAGACAAAAAAAAAATAAAAAATACATATCGATCACCTGGATCACCTGTTGAGAAAGAAAAAAGAAAGCAAGCAGAAGAAGACAAGAGTAATAAACAAGATCACAATGATATATGGGAATATGACAGTAAATACTAAATATTAAACATTATGGTGCAACATGTGAGATCGACAGCGCACAGTGTGCTTTGAGGTAGGAGCTCAAAAGGGTGTAGTTTGTGTGTGTGATCACCCGTGTGTACACCTGGGCTATATTCTCAGCAGCATATTAAACATATCAGGTCCCCATAAGGAGAATCATGTGCTGACGGCTGTCTAAATGACTCGGGTAAAGTTTGTAGCATGCGTGCTTGTTGTTTTTGTCTGCTTCCACTTGTCTTTGCACTAGGATGATGTCGGCGTAAATGCGCAGTCATATTCGTTGTGTTCCCACTAGTGCTGTCAGCGTTAATCTCGTTAAAATGACATTAACGCCATAACGCCGCAAATCTCCGTTAACGAGTTACCACGGATCGCCCCGTGCGTGGGGCTGGATGGCGTCAACACGTTAACAAGCTAACTGCGCTAACGCACTAGTTCCCACAAATTGAGCATTGCATGGCACATCCGACATACTGTTTTACTTTTGTTCATGACGCATCAGGGTCATGCTTCACATGAAAACCAAGATAGTTCCAAACACCAGATCTGAATGAAGGTGGGGGAGGTTCAATTTAGCGTTGAGGTAGTTGCCTTGTTGAAACGAGCTTAGCTTCTGTCTTCCTAGCTTGCGCTGCGCTCAGTGGATCTGCACTCGACAGTGCAGCCTAGGCGGAGTAGTCGAACACAGATCCACTGAGCTCTCAAAACAGACAGCATCGTCAGCAACAGGAACAGCAACAGCGGGAGGCAATGGCCGCAATTCACAGCAGGGCAGGGGTGCCCCTCTGCCTGCATGTGGCGGTGCTACGAGGGAGGCCTTGTTCAGGTGTGGAGTGGGGCGGGACTGTGCGGTGACACGCTGTCAGGAGGAGACAGGTCTGCCACAGGAGCCCCCTCCTTATTCTTCTGGCCGGTGTGGTTTCCATCCCGGAAGAGAAATTCCTCTCCTGTTTCAGATAAGAAACATTCGCCCGCATGTGGCTGGACTGTGGGATTATGGGACTTTGGGGGGGGGGGTTAAGCATATGGGAGATATTTGTTTAGCTTTGTTTTAATAGTCTATAGTTATTTCTGCTGGCAGGGTTTTTAGCGTATTGAGAACACTCTTTTTATTGAATAGGGGGGATTTTAACCTGTATTTGTGATTCTGGCTGTGTTTTTGTGTGTTCAAAGCCAGTTTAGTTTCTGTGTTTTATGTTTGATATCTAACATGAATATAACAATATAGCAATGTTGTGGCTTCTTATCTGAAAACTTGTGTGATAATTTCTGTGTAATCAGGGCTGAACAATGCAAAGCCGCGTGTTCCTGTATAATTCCATGTTAATTACATATTAAAGGAAGAAGCTGAAGAGCCTGGTGTGTCCTGATCTGTTGGCTGGGATGTACCTGCATCATGATGCTAATGCTGGTTAAAATACCAAATAAAACAGACCGATTGAAATGTCTTTACAACATCTCTGAACATCATGTGGGATGGTATAAGACCTATAGATGTGTGCTAGATTTTTCCTTCCTGAATCCTCCAGTAGACAATAATGTCTCTGTTTCCCTCCTCAGAGTTTCTAGAAGCAAAGGTCAGAGGGCGTGCTCTGGGTTCTTCGACCCTTCAGAAAATTGTTAATGTAAATAGACCTGAAGCAACAAGATCAAACTGGTCCTCACATTAACATCAAATCATTCAAAACAAAAGCAGCACTTTATCAAACCATGGCTCCTGTTCACAGGACAAATATCAAACGTCTCAAATAAAAATGTAGCTGAAGTTTAACCGCCTCCTAACAGCACACAAGACAAAGATGTTGTCAGTCAGACTCTTTCAGATGGTGTTACACAGTGGATCAAAGTATTTAGTGTGACCTAGTGAGGACCTAAAGTGAGGACCTTCTATACCGAAGCACTTATAAATGAAACTGAAAGGACAACAGTACCTCAAGACTCAAACAAAACTCATACAAATGTTTAATGCAAGGTGCAAACATAACTCACCTGTTTATAACATTGGGGAAACCTGCAGTCAGCTGAGACTGTAGAAGTCACTTGGATGAGTGACGAAATGTTTCTCCCACAAAACGCTACGTCCAGATGAACAGATTCAACTTTTGGAAACTCACCTGAGGTTTGCATAATACTGAAATGATGGTGGGAGCAGAGTCTTAAGTTTATGGTAGGTGTTTCAGAGAGAATGAGACATACTGAGCAGTTGGAGCCACACTATACTTTAACTTGGCTGCACTGGCTTTATCTGGTGCTGCGTATCATCCTCTGGACATACTGGAACTGTATCGAGCACCACTAGCTCTGAATCAAAGACACGCCTCTGTCCTTCTGTCTGTCCTGCAGATCCCCCCCGATTCCTAAAAGATGAATAGAATAGAATAGAATAGAATAGAATAATCCTTTAACGGAATGCTGCTTCAAATTGCTCATTCCATAAACAAGGACATATAGATCTTCCAGGTCAGCTCTGGTCAACTATACAACTATGATGTTAGGCTAAATGTTTTTAAATTGTTTCAGAAAACAAACACATTCTTATAAGATTAAGGCAATAAAAATGCGACATTATTGTGTATTATTCCTGTCTAAGTTCACATCACTGAAAATAAACTAGTGCTTGATTTTTTAAATTCTATTAGACTTATTTTTATTAAACATATTCAACCACACACACACAGTTAACACAAACCTCCTGCACTCAGATTTCCATCTTTCTAACAAAATTCATACAAGATTCCCACAGTTGGATGAAGGTTTCATACCTGTCCTTAGCAATGTCAGCCAGTGTCTTATACAACATAGTCCATGGGTTGATGTTAACATGAAGTATTTCTAACTGTCTCTTACACATACACTTTTTTAATCCAGACACTTACTATATATAATTAGTAGTAAATAGTAGACATTAGTGATTATTAATTATTTTCCTGTATAAGCTGAACTGACGACTATCCTGTAGCAGATTATGCTACGGTCATTTAAATGAGTAACTTTGCTGAACATATAACAAACTAAAACCCGTCTCTAGCATCCATGTCTGTCACACCAACCCTCTGCATGTCCACCTTCACTACATCCATGAATCTTCTCTGTGGTTTCCATCTTTTCCTCCTGCCATACCTGACAGCTCCATATTTGACATCCTTTGTCTAATATAACCACTACGCATATCCAGATCAGGTCCCCCTCCAGCTTATCTTGGATTTTCCATCCCATCAAACACACATAAGCTACCTTCAGCAAACAAGTCTTTGGTTTAGAGTAGCATGGATCCCCCTGAGCTTTGAAGTGTGAGCAGGGCAGACACCTTACGTTTAGAATAAGAGTGGCTGTGACCATAAGGTCTAAAGAAAGGACATGTGCTGCCACCTGTTGTCTTGTTTTATCACTGAAGCTGTGAAATTATTTAAATCGCTTCAATACATCTTCTACAGTGTTTAGTCTATAACAATAAAATGATCTCTGTTACTTTTAGCTGCTGTTTCTGCTGTTGAATTTTGACTTTAATGACATGAGTCCCCGCCCACGTCGTGTTTATGCGTTTAATTCTCCTATGTTAGATTTGTGTGTGTATTTGGTCACAGCAGAGAGAGCGCAAACTGAGTTACAGCAGCAGACAGATCCTTTTTTGAAACGTTCATTTTCTTGAATACGTATCAAATTCGGGAAAACAGTTATGTTGCACATTTAGATTAAAAGAAATATGTATAAGCCAGTGTGGCTTTGTGAGTCCGCCTTTACTGTATATTCAGCAAATATATAGACATAGTACCGTTACACAGTCTCACACAGCTTTTGTTAGGCGCACTGCAGTATGGCGAGTGGCTTGTTTACTTGCACTTAAGCTCCTCATTTCAGGAGATACTCCCTCTTGTGGCGTAACGGAGGAATAACTACTCTCACCAGCACTGTCTCATTGTAGACTAGGGCACAGATCATTTTACAACCAAAGAGAGTAACATATAACAATCAGAACATTTTAACCACGTATGTGTGTGTGTGTGTGTGTGTCTTTAGGATGAACTAGAAAATAACTGAAATTTCTTTATTTATATTCTCATTTGCTTCTGTTTGTATTTCTACATTTGTTTTCCATGGGTGGAGACTCTGGAGCATGAATGTCTATCAGATGACAAGCTTTGACTGAATTCCAGTCTGATTGGTTCCGCGTGACTTCAGAAACCAGCTGGGCCAAAAGTGGCTGTCCAATCGCCCAGGATCCACGTTAGCTCCTCCTCCCAGTGCAGAAAACACCCACCCACAGTCAGCTGTTCCCTCAGTTGGGACTTCCCCGTCAGTGCTGCGGATCCGCGCTGCTGTGGCGTTTCTTTGTATTTTCAGATTCGGAGATTATTTTTTAGACATATTTGGAATATACTAAAGGCTCTCCAATGGAACGAGACGAGCAGGTGAAACATCTGCGTCCCACCACGGACTATGGAGAGAGGTTCAGGCTCACCCTGACCACTCACAAGTCCTTTTTGGAACAAAGATGGCGACGTCAAATGTCATTTCGACGCATAGGACGTAAGGGGTGGAGCCCTGCATGTCCCGCACTGGAACGTACGGTCCCTTGTGACATGCTGTTCTGTCATACCGGTACCCAGGTGGAATTTCATGCTCCATCGACGGATCTAATGCAAAGGAAGTATGGCTGTGATGCCTTTGGTTCCAGCTGCACTCCTCTCGACTATGGTTTTGGTCCCTGCGTTTAACGGTAAGTTGGAGTTATTTGTTAAGACGTTCCTCCTCGGTGCGTTCGTTGGTGTTCAATTTATACCAGTCGCACCCCAGTGAATTAACCTGGGTTTATCCCTCTATAGATTTTATCAGGTTGTGTGGCTGCATCTGCCAAAATGTGTGCATCACCCTCCTATAATGCACATTAGCAAGGTTTCCTTTTGAAACTAAAAACTACAGATAAATACACAGATCTTTTTCAGTAACAGGGGGTTTCAGAAATTAGCAAGTCAGTTCTGTTACTGTGGTTTTTGGTTATAATCTGATTTATTTAGCAAATAAACCTTTGAGGTAGCACCTCTAATGTACATTATAAAAGGATAAAGTTTTACAGTATTATAGTATCAAAGTCTTTGTCTGAACAAACTGTTCCCATCAGATTATTGTAGTGCACAGTTTAAGGTAAATAGTCTTGCGCACGGTACATTACAATGTCATGAAATAAGCATTTAAATGTGTTTTTTCAGCTTTTGTGATTTGTTGCAATGACTTCAGATCAGTAACAAGTAGAGTAAAGAAACGTAGCCAGGCAAGTGTTTCCTCCTCCTCTATATGCTCTTGTGGATGGGGAAACTTTTTTTGCTGGAGGTAACTACTTTGGCACAACAAATGCGAAGAAACGTGCAAAAACGTACAATAAGCAGCCTCTTTCCAACTTGTCCATGCCTTAATTCTCATGTGTTCTTCATAGCAGTAGCAAATGCATAAAAATAAGGCTTTTATCAAAATACTCAATAAAAATTTCTTCATTGAAAAAGAATAAATATACAGTTCAGTATTGAATATTACATAAAATAAACTATTTACAAAGTTTCTTTGAATGGCAGAAATGCAGAAATGTGTAGCACAGAGCCCAAATGTGCACTTTAAGTCATTTATAATTCTTAACTAGGTTGAGCTGCTTTTCATGACAAACAAGCACAAGAAGAAATTTTAGATTTTAACTGTATTTACAGAGGCTTTAGAGCTTTTCCTACTGATAAAAACCTCAAGGCTGTTCATACTACACAAGGAAGTGACCGCAGACTTTAATGTTGCTGAATTCTCCACATATTTAAACAGTCTCCTTTGATAACACACATCACTGTGTGCTAAATTTCAATATCCAGTGTGTGCTGTAATTCATCTATTTCACCAGATGTCAGTCTATTTGCAGCTCTTGGTGATTAGATTGCAGAAATGAGTAAATTAACTTTTTAATGTCTACAACCCAAACTGTGTCCTCTCATTCAGTCCAGATAAACATCACAGCTGGACAGAACATCACTCTGCCATGTCGAGCTCCAAACAACAACAAAATCATCATAGTTATGGAGTGGAGCAGACCTGATCTGCAAGCGGAATATGTCCTTTGTTATCGCGATGAGCAATTTGATCTAGAATACCAGCATCTATCTTTTAAGAACCGGGTGGACTTGCAGGACAGACAGATGAAGGATGGAGACGTGTCTTTGATTCTGTACAATGTGACGACTGCTGATGCTGGAACATATGAGTGTCGTGTCATCCAGAAAGAAACAAGCCGCAGGAAGAGAGCTCATCTGGATGGCAACCCCATCAGCATCATCTACCTGAGTGTTGTTGATCCTCCAGGTGAGTGAGTAGAGTTGAGTGTGTGTGTGATCAGAGGTGAAGCTGCTTCCTGGTTGTTGATGTTTGTTTGTAAAGATGTTGTTGATGAGACTTTGTAGAAAGCAGCTGGTCTGAGTGATGTGATCAGAGTGCAGTAGATAATGTCTGACAGCAGTTTGAAGAGGAAATGGATTCTGTTCTGTTCTTCACTCATCACCTACCTGACAGCTGACACCTCACACCTGTTTCTCACCTGCAGGTCAGACAGGAGGAGACACAGAGGATGGATCTGTTGGACTGATTGTTGGTCTGTCAGTTCCTGCTGTGGTTCTTGTTGCTGCTGTTGCTGTTTTTTTGATCTACAGACACCATAGCAATCAGAATCAGGATTCATACTAACCTGTTGAAATGCTCTATGTTTGAAACATCTCACAGCTTTTCCACCTGAGTCTCCTGCTGTTGCTCCAAATTCCCAGCGTGTCACTCAACACAGGAACAAACAGATGATCTGAGGACATGGAAATCATGAAATTTGGTTTTCAGGGTTTCAAGGACTGAAAAACTCACAAAAATCCTGGATTATCTTCTGTTCTTCACTCACCACCAGCTGACACCTTCTTCTCACCTGCAGGTCCTCCAGGAGGACATGGAGGGTTTGTGGGACTGGTAGTGAGTCTGTCAGTTGTGGTGTGTTTATTCTTGTACCCAATGATTTGATCTCTAAAAAAAGAAAAGGGAACGGTGCTGAATATGTGATTTCTGCTTCTCAGAGATCCTGTTAAAGTCTAAAGACACTGGGAGGGTTTCAAACTGTTTGGAGCAGGGAAACAGGTACTAATGGTGCAGCACTGGTTTTGTTGTTGTTGTTGCTGTTGCTTTTTTGATCTACAGAAATTATAAACAACACAGTCGAGATTCACATTGTCCTCCCAGTGAACCGCAGGATCAAATGTCTGAGATCTTTCTACAGCTGAATTATGAATCTCCTGTCGCTGATCACAGAGACAGAAATCATCTAAAAATGCACAGAGGCCACCAACACTGCACAAAGGTCCCTGACTTCACTGACACTAAAGTCTGGAAAAAAAAGCATTTTTTTTTTCCGTGGCTACAAACAAGCCAATAGCATCTATCAACATTAAAGCAGCAGCAGCATTACTGACATGTCTCAGTGTTCCTGTAAATTCAGCTTTAAATATGACCAAAACAAACTCCACTGGCTGTCATACATCAGCTTCAGTCGTGTAAGCTTGAATTTTACTCTTATTATTCTTATTGTTTGTGCCAGTCGTGACTTCGCCTGAGTCACAGTGTCACCAAATCTGACACTGTGGCTAAATGAACGTGAGATTTTTTGTGAGGTTCTGTTACAGTCTAATCTCAGAGGTTAAACTAAAGTTCAGGAGAGACTGATGTGATTGTTGAGCACTGAGAGAGAGAGTAGCAGAAGAACAGTTGGAGGCTGTTAAATCTGTATTTGATCCACTGTGGTTTAAAAAAACAAAACAAAACAAAAAAAACGAGCAAACAGACTGACAACAACAATATGAATAACAAGAGCAGGCAGATATTGCATCTGTACCAGTTTAATTGACATCATTTTAAAATGAGGGTCTGAGGTGAGGCTGTCTCCCATAGTTAACCTCCTTATACCCGAACTTTTTCATAGTATGCATTTTTAATTTCTCGTTGCTATTTGGGCTGATTGGGACCCGATGAATGTAAAAACAAAGAATTACCTGATTTCCTTTTTTTTTTTTTCTTCTTTTTTTTGTACCTGATTTTCGTTTTTGAGAAAAGTGAGATCCACATACGAGGACATTCGTTTGACATTTTGATAAAGTAACAGTTTAATGTCCTCGTACATGGATATCAGGCCCTTGTAGAAGAAAATTTGGTCTAGACAACCCAAAATGTGATGTCCACATATGTGGATGCTGCCATGAGGTTCCTCACCTCATCTGCTCTGTGAGTCTTGAATCTCAGGCAAACCACAAATTTTTATCTCAGTGTTGAATAAAGACAGCCAGCAGGTGGCAGCACAACATCTTGAGTCAAGCCAGCAACACATGAACGCCTCACTGTGACCTCTGACCATTTTTTTTTTCAAAAAGGGAAAACTGTAAATGTGAATATTAACAAAGAAACCCTGTTTCTGATCATAGCTTTCACACTTTTAGTGCTGCCTTAAAGACTGAGGCAGACTTTCCCCCTGACCACCAGAGTACTTTCTAACACACAGTCAATCTGAGAAAAACACATTTTATTTATACCTTATTTCACTTCAGTTCAGTTTCACTTTCTTTGGATTCATGCGACACTACAGACAGAGGCCAGCCAAATGAATTTAACCATCTGTTGTGACCACATGGGGGGAAATTATTATGATTATGATTATTTGTATTACATTTAGCTGTTGTCCCTGTGGTTTTCACTTTCATATTTAAAATGGTTTAATTGTTCTCAGTGTCTCTACAGGCTCAGCTGTCTCTCATTTGGGGAGTTTCAGTTATGATATGATTTTGTTTAGCATTATTCTATTAGTTCTGTTATGCTGTTTCGCAAAATAGCTTATTTCTATGATTGTGTATATTAAAATTATTTTTGTCATTTTGGGGGTATTGCAAAAGCCACGTTTTGGAAATTACACCTGTACCTGTGCATCCTTGGCTGCTGGGTTCCTCATAAGAGAGGGGGAGAAAACAAAATCCCATTCGCATTAATCTTTCATTCTTTTCTGTATGACTGGACATTCAAAAGTGCCAAATAAACAAAACCTTTTTTATAAATGCTATTAATTTTATGTTTCAATTTCTGTAAGATGAAGACCCTATAATAATACAGAGAAAACCCCAATAATCAGAGAACCCTCTATTTGTAACCACTTCAGCAACAGTGGGGCAGGAAAAACCCACCTTCTCACCCAACCGATTGTGTCAGAGGTTGGGTGAGAAGTTGGGTTTTCCTGCCCCAGTAGGAAGTCGGAGCAAAAGGCATGATGTCTAATAACTAAACTGACACTCAGTAATAAGGAGAATGTTATTGTGGTTGTGGTTTCTTTGCGGAGTTTTAACACCTCTCACACAGCACAGAACCAGCACAGCTTCTGTCAGCTGGAGATCTTTATATAAAAGCTCTTGAGGTTTCAGAGCTGTGATGTGCAGCTGTTACAGATAAACTAACACTGAATGTGCACTGAGTGGAAAAATTCAAGTAGTAATTTACAAGATCAGCAGTTTTCTGAGACATTGGTTACTTTCTCTTTTGCCTTTTACATAGTATTGGTTCAGTTATTCTGATAAGAACAGGTGGGTGTGTTCTGCAGTCAGTTTGAGGTGGATGGAGGGGAATAATCCACCCTACCCTTTTTATGTGAGTACCTCGAGAGCTGGTAGCTTAAATGACTTGGATGTTAACAGAGAGCGTCTGTCCTGATAGCCGGTGTCTTTGGACCTTGGATTTTCATTGTCCCATCTGCACATAGACAGCCCGGCTATGTTGCAGTTGTGTTGTAGTACAGTCCTCTGCATGCTGCTGCTGGTCTGTGTTCTGGTCAATGCCCATGAAGGTAAGCTGTGAAGCTGCACGCGTGTTGTAATGTATGGAGTAGTTTGGGTGCATTTCTCTAAGGGATGGTCATGTGTCATATGTGCTTAGATTTGAGTGATATAGGAACAAATTTCAGATGTTATAGTTTCAGATTTCATATCCATTAAAA
This sequence comes from Oreochromis niloticus, assembly GCF_001858045.2. Taxonomy (NCBI): domain Eukaryota; kingdom Metazoa; phylum Chordata; class Actinopteri; order Cichliformes; family Cichlidae; genus Oreochromis; species Oreochromis niloticus. The sequence goes on from NC_031967.2 coordinate 59,397,955, forward strand.
GTGTAGCAGACAAAACTGTAAACAGCATTAAATTGACTTTGAGACCAGGCATAAAGACAATATGAGCCCTCAGTGAAAATACCAGTGTAAAACTAAATAAGTTACCTAAAACGGGATTGTGCTGTTTATCAAAATTTCTGCCAGCTTCTTATTATTAAGTAGAAGGCAGACGACCACAAATCTGTCTTCTTTCAGTGCAGCACAAACAAATTTTACCACAGAGCACAAACCAAACACTGTCTCACAACATCTTCACTGTTGCTGTAAGTGCAAGCACTCAGCATCCTGTAACGGAGTACTGTAAACTGAAACTGACAAGAGGAAGCACTTTTTGTGCATCTTAAAACTAAAGTATATCTTACTCAGTTGCACATTTCTTTAAATCTGAGTGTGCTATTTTTAATAAATGTATAATGTTTTTTTCTTATGTTGTAAATTTGTGCTATAAAGTCTGTTATTCTTTACTTTTGTGCCAATCTGCCTGCTGTAACCCCTGAATTTCCCTAGTGAGGGACCATAAAGGATATTTCTATTCTATTCTTTTTTTGTGTTTACCTGCAAATATAATTAATAATAAGTCATTTGATTATTTCAGATAGTAATTGGAACATGATTAACTCAGATGACAACAGAGAAAAAGTGAGATCTATTGTACAATATAAAGCGCCTTGAGGCGACTTTTGTTGTGATTTGGCGCTATATAAATAAAATTGAATTGAATTGAATTGAAGGAAAAACACTGACCTTTTTTGATGTTACAAGTTAATGTGAAAATGTTCGTTCTAGTGGAATGCACAGTCCTCCGTCAGCATGTCAATGTGCAAATGAGTTGAAAGTTGCATTTTTTAAGAAATACACTTCACCAGAAAAGACAACACAATTGTATCGGTGATGTGGTTTCTCTCTCTGTGGTTGACACATAAACCACAAACTTTTCATCACTGACTCAGTGAGGTAGTTCAACAGCTACTGCACATCGATTGCAGCTCTCTAATCATCACCATGTGTGTTCATGTGTTTCACCAAGGAGAACGAAAAAGATCATCTCTTAGATCATCCTGTAAATCCATAATATAAAAGCACTCTGTAACAGGAGAATGACAGAACCACACCCATCTCAGCACTTTCTAACACACTTTTATTTACGGTTGCTGTTCTAACACTGGCTGTAGCTTTACAGCTGCCAGCCAGACACCAACAACAACAGCACTGCAGCACCTAGTTCAGCCTTTAGGCCGGGGAGGCGTGATTGCACTAAGGTGCAGCAGCATCGCAGAACACACCCCGCTAGCACTCTTACAGCCTGTTGAAAGCAAACTATTGATAAACTCTGACCTGTTTTTATTTTCATACTGATCCTTTTAAATAATGTGTACATTTGTAAGTCAGTGTTCTGGTTAAAATTCATGTAAGCTTTTGTCATTTGTAACCGTACCTATGAAGATAAAAGATGAAGCATATTTACTTGAGACAAAACAATATTGCATCATGGTCTGTTATTGAGCAGACACCCAGCTGTGTTTAGTTGTGATGACTGAAGTGGACAACTGAACAAGATGTGTGACCAAAGTGGAATAAATACACAAATGTCACCAGTTAAAGCAAAAGAAAAAGTCAGTTTTACACTTCAATTGGGAAAGGATTTTTCTCCCATGAAAAATCTAAATATAAATCTCACTGTAAACAAATGATGTAATGATAATCTAGGCAGTTATTTTAAAGGCAGTCCAAATAAAGAGAGACAGAGCCATAACTTCAATTTCAGCATCCTGTGTGAGCTGTACTGCCTGTGGCTCTGCAGGAATCAGTGGTCTCTGCTCCAGAAGTGAGTGATACTGTTGATGTTGTTAACTTTCCATTTTGTTTCCTCTTTTTCAGACGTAAACACCACAGCTGGACAGAACGTTATTCTGACGTGTCGAGCTCCAAACTACAATATCATAGTTGCAGATTGGAGCAGAGCTGACCTGGGATCAGAATATGTTCTTTTGTACCGGGATGGATGTTTTGATCCAGAAAACCAGCATCCATCTTTTAAGAACCGGGTGGATCTGCAGGACAGACAGATGAAGGATGGAGACGTGTCTTTGATTCTGAAGAATGTGACGATTAATGACACTGGAACATACGAGTGTCGTGTTGCGAACAGAAGAACAAACCGTGGGAAAAGAGCTGTTTTGAAGAGCAACCCCATCAGCATCATCCACCTGAGTGTTGATCCTCCAGGTGAGTGAGTAGAGCTGAGTGTGTGTGTGATCAGAGGTGAAGCTGCTTCCTGGTTGTTGATGTTTGTTTCTAAAGATGTTGTTGATGAGACTTTGTAGAAAGCAGCTGGTCTGAGTGATGTGATCAGAGTGCAGTAGATAATGTCTGACAGCAGTTTGAAGAGGAAATGGATTCTGTTCTGTTCTTCACTCATCACCTACCTGACAGCTGACACCTCACACCTGTTTCTCACCTGCAGGTCAGCCAGGAGGACACACAGAGGATGGAGGGAAGGAGGACATAGTCAGTAGAGGACGTCCTGGTCTGTCAGCTTTTGCTGTGATTTGTGTTGTGATAGCTGCTTTTGTGATCTCTGGAAAATTGAAAAACACAAATTCCTCAATTCCGTCTCCTGAACAACAGGAAGCCTAAAAAAAAAATGTTTACCAAGGACCCGACACACAGAGTGTTTTGCTGTGCTCAGATTTTTTTATTTTGTTTTTTTGTTCAGTTCTTTGGGCTAAGGCCCTCTTGCACCAGGACGCAGCTCCTTCGTCATCTCCTCCTCTGCACACTCACGCACCTCGTCCATCTCTGCCACCACTATGCATATAGGGAGAGGGAGTCATCAGTCACAGCACACACACCTGTACCACCCCTCCAATGCAGCAGGGCAGAGACCACACCCCAGCCACAACAAGCTCTTTGCTTTTTGCTTTTTCTTTGTCTGCAGACAAACCAGTTTACTATAACAGTATAGACACGTCTGGGCATTCGCGGAGCGTCAGCTCTCATACAGGACATCAGTCTCAGTCATGTGTAATGTTTGCTTTTATTATTCTTATTGTTTGTGTTAGTCAAATCTGACACTGTGAATAAATGAAGTTGTGGTTTCTTTCAGATTCTGTTACTGTTTAATCTCAGAGGTTAAACTGAGGTCCAGAAGTGTCTGATGTGATTTTAGAGCACTCTGTAAGAACATACGATCATGTTACATCATTTATTTATTGGACACAGAAGCACTGATTATTTTTCTCTGCTGTTATGAAGTGTTAAAGGTGAAATCACAATTTTCCACCTTTAAGATTGTGTGATCCTCTGATTACTCTGAAGTGCTGAGCTAAGCTATGCTGTGGCTTTACTCTGTGAAAGGAAAAGTTCTGTTAGTATCTGAAGGTATCCTGTAACTCGAGCTGTCAGATTCATGCAGATAAATGTTGAGAGTTGAAAGTTGATTCTTGTCTTCTTGCTGTAATTGAGCTGAACAACTGTTAAAGAACAAACACACAAATGGCAACAGTCATTCACAGAGAAATCAGTGAGGACAGTCTGATGTTTATCTCTTCATATCTGATAAAAGCTTTTAAATCAGGCTTCTTATCAGTTGTTTGTAGAGTTTTCAATAATAAATAAAGATTTTGACAGTAAGCTATTTTTTCCTGTGTGACATAGATGAGCTCTTAAAGCTCAGTCTATGCTTGTAGGACAAGAAAGGCAACAACGGTCTGAACCAACCTCGGCTGTAATTTGTCCAGCCCATAGTCAACCATGACCAATTGGCCAATCCAACACCTCTCACTGTTTAAATCGTTACAAAAACAAACAAACAAAAAAACATCAGCCCATAAAATTGGACAAAAACCAGGTAGGCCGATGGCCAGTCCAGCTATGGTGCAGCTCATGAACACTTTGTCACGAGTGCCAATAAAGATAAGCTTCTACTGAAAGTCAGACTTCAGCCTGTTTTCCTCATATTTTTACCAAGATTATGTTTTCTGAACCCACAGAGAGGATGGGAATGATGTTTGTCTGATGATACAAACCTGTAAGCCTGTAAATAAATGACTCAGCAAAACACAAACACAACTGGTCAAAATGTTAATTTCGTAACAACATCATCCTCAGTTAAAGCAGAAATAAGTTGGAGAAGGAAAGTTCACATTTTCTCCTCCTGCAGTGTTTCATTAAAGTTCTTTGCCTTAATGTTTCCTGTTTGTCACTCTGTTGGTTGTCACTTTGTCTGGTTGTAATACTGTGAACAGGATGTTGTGAGAATTAATAATTAACCAGAAACACAAGGTCATAATTCTCTTTGTGAGGGAGGAGGTATAGCCACAGCCCCCCCCCCCCCCCGGTCGTGTCCAAATTCATAGGCTGCATCCTCCTGAGGCCGGATTTGACCGATTACATCACAGCAACGTGCCAAAGGCTGTCCAAATTCATAGACTCCTCTGAATGCAGCCGACAAATGCGTCCAGAATTCATAGCGTGGCCCAGCCAACTCCAGTTTCAAGCAATGGCAGCCGCTACTAAGTTCAAATCTGAAGGCTAGACCATCCAATTTCACAGCCGTTTACTTCCGGCCTACCCGACCTTCTGAGGACCCGGCCCACGTAGACCGCGAAGGCCGGGTCCTCAGGAGGATGCAGCCCATGAATTTGGACACGACCTTTGTATATAAGATGTAAGGGCAGTGGCCACAATTCAGAGATGATCCTAGTGTTTCACTGGGATGCTCTCTCCGCATTGCAATGTGTTTATTAAACTCAATTCAAATCAAGCGCACCAGGTGTGTTGCAGGTTATTGTTAAAATTTCCACAACACTTCAGCCTGAGCTTTAAAATGTGAGCAAAACAGGCCTCGAGGTGAAGAGTGATGGTAGTTAAGTGCTGTTATTAGGTGTTAATGAGGAGAAAAGAGATGTGCTGCCACCTGTTTGCTGTGATTAAACGTGTACATGAGATTTTATTCCCTTGTTCTCATGGATAAATTAACTTTAAAACATATTCTACCAAAAAATGGTTTGTGAATGACAGAAATAAATAATACTAACAGCTACTCCTGGGGACTTTATTATGTACACTGTTACACTTGACCTCATAAAATTCAGCAGACAGATGTCGCAGCTGTGCCTGACGTCATGTTTCATTGTGGTGTGTGTGTTTGGCACCACAGGGCCACCGTACATTGATCTAAAATGACATTTCTCGTTTTAAAACTTTCTCAGTGAATCCATTCTGCACCTTGAAGGTGAGTTAAATGCTGGCTCACATGTTGTTGCATTAGAGGATCAGACGGAGCTTTAAGAGCCAAACAGCTTTTTTCACTAGCTGGGCCACGTCCTCATTTTAGGTTTGTCAGCGTTTTAGTCGGTAAAAGTGAATGCTTTGACATGAATTGAGCTGCTGTTTGGGGAAGGTCTCGAAGGGGACTGGCGATGGCTCCCGGGCCTGGCAGATCCCCATGTACTGCTCCAGCTTACTTACCTTGGATCCTCATTCCCCTTAAACACACACACAAGTTACCTTGTGATGCAGAAGCAACAGAGGAGAACATCCAGAGCATAGTGGTGAAAGAAGAAGAACAAACAAGTCTTTGGTTTATAGCATGGATCTCGTGAGCTTTGAAGGGTGAGCAGAGCAGTGGAAGAGAGGCCGTGATCATAAGGTGTCAAGAAAGGACCTGTGCTGCCACATGTTGGCTGGTTTTGTCACTGAATGTGTGAAATTCTTTAAATCACTTTAATACATTTTCTACAGTGTTCAGGCTATAAAACTAAAATGATCTGTTAATTTAAGTGGAATTTTGACTTTAATGCCATGAGTCACCGCCCATGTTGTGTTTATGTGTTTCTTTGTATTTTTAGATTCTCAGATTATTTTTTTATATATGTGGAATATACCGAAGACTTTTCAATGGAACAAGACGAGCAGATGAAACATCTGCTTCCCACCAGGGATTATGGAGAGAGATTAAGTCCCAACCCGACCAATAGCACGTCCTCTTTGGAACCAAGATAGTGATAGAAATTTTGAGGTGTAGGATGTAAGAGGTTAAGCCACGCAAGGTGAGTGCATCCCACACTGGAGCGTCCAGTGTGCTGTGACGTGCTGTGCTGCTGTACCGGTGCAAGTCGAATTTTATGCTTCATCGACCGATCTAATGTAAAGGAAATATGGCTATGATGCCCTTGCTCCCCACTGCACTCCTTTAGACTGTGGTTTCGGTTCCTGGTTTGGTTTCTGCGTTTACAGGTAAGTTGGAATCATTTGTTAAGTTGTTCCGCCTTGGTGTGTTTGTTGATGTTCAATTTAAATCAGTCTTACAGAAGGCTATTTAGGAAAAGAAAAAAATGTTATGCAAAATTTTACAAAAAATAAACTTCTCTACATTTGCTTGTTGTTTATTCTGAACAGTATACAAGTTACAGTGGGCCATAAGCAACGTCAAAAACTAAAAAATCAAAAAAACCTATTTGAAGCAAGTGCCAAGTGCACCTTTTCAAACTTGCCCCCTCCCCTGCCCTCCTCTCGATACACCAGCCATTTTCAGGCTACCACCAGCATGCTCTCTTGCAGGCCTGCTGTCATAGAGGATTTGCAGCCTCTAGGGTCGGGGTGTCAATCGCACAACCCACGACATGAGTTTATATGTCTGTTATTAATGGCCTGTCTGTTATGTGGAGCCGAATCTTCAGCCCTGCTGAGAATACATGCAGGCTGGCATGGGGGGTTATTTTGATGGGTACGCCATGTGGCCAATCACAGACTGACATCATGTGATCATGTGGAAGAAGAAAGGGGGCAAAATTTGCTGTGTACTACAATAAGCTGCTGGAAATAGTTTGTTCAGATAGAGACTTTGATACTAATACTGTAAAACCACACGTGATCATATCAACACGTCGCTCCCCGGTGAATTAGCCTGAGCTCATCCTTCTATACTCCACATTAGTGGTACTTTCCTGCTGTCAGTATTTTCCCACAGATGTAATTTATAACTGACATTGTTTAATACAATATAATGACAGAGTCAGACGTATGTTTTACAGTTCTAGCTCTGTCTGTTTAGATTTCTACATTATAATCATTATAATTCATCCGATATAAATTGTAAATTATATAAATTACAGATTAATCTTAACAGTAGGTCAAACTGTATAAAAGGTTGTGCCACAAAATACTCCCAACTTAATTACGACTTAATATATTGTAGTTGAGATAATATAGGATAAAAAACAGTTCTTGGTTCTGCTTAATAGCAAACCTAGAAACTTTTACTTTAACAAACATCAATAAAAACCTGCTTGTTAACTGTGGTTAACCAGGTCAAAGAAAGGTCACGATAATTTAATCTGTTATTGCAAATTAGGGCGACATATTATCATTTTGCCATTGTGTGTGCTTTAATATATGAATTGGTGACATTTATAAATGCTACGAAGTTGCTGTTATTACCTTCAATGAATTTCTCTTTTTCCGTGAAAAACGCTGGATACTCGCCTTTTAGTTTATATGAAACCAAAGTCTTGTACTCTTCTGGTTCCATCCTCTTGTGGTGTTGTTTTTGTTTTGTTTTTTAATTGTAAATTAATTTTCTCGTTAGGTCAGGAGCACTCAGGTAAGACAAATTTTCAGTTCTTACACATAACGTGAACTAATTTGCATAATTGAGGAGGAAAACCCACGTGACCTAAGATGTTGGAAAACTGTGTCAATGTGTCAATATAGGTCAACCAAATAGGCCTGTATTGAGATTATTTTGGTCATTGGGGCGTATTGCAAAAGCCACATTTTAAATCACCTGTAGCTGTGCATCCTTGGCTGCTGGGTCCCTGATAAGAGAGAAAACAAAATCCCATTTCACATTAATGTGTCATTCTTTTTTGTTGATTTTTGTAGAAAAGCATCAATGACTGGACATTCAAAGGTGTCAAATAAAGAAACCCCTTTTTTAAAATGCTGTTGGTTTTATGTTTCAATTTATGTAAGATAAAGAGAGAACCCCAACAATCAGCGACCCTCTCTGGGCAACCACTTCGGTGACAATGGGGAAGTGAAATCTCCCTTTTAACAGGAAGAACCCTCCTGCTCAAACAGGGTCTGTTGTCACCAGTTGAGGGGAGGAAGACCAAACAAAAGACATGCTGTGGCAAGATTAATAATAACCAATGATTCAATAAAGAGTGTGTAATAAAAGCATGAGTAATAAAAGCATGAGAAAGCAAGAAAGCGTTGGTTATTGTGGTTGCAGCTTCTAACACAGTGCTGCCTTCTACACTGAGTCATGAATCGGTCATTACAGACTTTTTACAGGATTTCAACACCTCAGTGAGCTAGAACATTTTTTTTTTAAGTTTAAAGTTAAATCATTTGTACGTGCTTATAGCAGTTTTTTCCCCCCTTGAATTCCACCACCTAAAACAGGGTTAAAGTAACACAGTGTTAGTCTCAACCCATCCAGCCTCAATATGCTTACTTGACACCACTACTTGATATTAAGTCACGCTTAACAATTGCAGCTTGCTGCTATCAGTTCAAGCTGGAAATGGCTATATTTAAAGGAAAACATGACAACAATAATAACAATGATAAAACTAGAGATACTTCGCCTCGTGTGTTTTATACATATAAAAAACTTGCTTCCTTACCAAGTTCAATGCTTTAAGTCATGGTAATTTCAACAAATCTTTAATTTAAAAAAAAACCCTGAACAGTCAGCTGTTCTTGCGGTTGCCTGTGCAGCACTAAAAAGCTACCTTTAGTTCTCTGTTGTATTTAGGATATACTGAATGTATTTTAATCAGCCAAGGCGAGCGCGTGGAACAACTGGCTCCCATCACGAACATTGGCGGGAGATTAATGGAGAGGTAAGTTAAGTTTACACTGTTTGTCAGTGTCACGATTAGATCGATCTAATCGGGACACTGGTCATGACACCTGGTTAAAAAAACTGAACTGTAGACTGGCGGATGGCTTCCACACAGCCTACAATAGAAGCCAAGAACTGTCGTTCTAAAAAAAGAATCATCTCCCTTTTATCTGTAGCAATGTCTGGTTGTGCTCAATAAATGACTAAATGATCAGAGGCAAACAGGCGACCACAGGTCGTGTTCGCCACGTACACAGAATATTATTATGAACTTTTCTTTTTCTTCACACCCAGCAATAAATCTTCCTGTCAGCTGGAGATCTTTATGTAAAAGCTCTTGAGGTTTCAGGACTGTGACGTGCAACTGTTACAAATAAACTAACTGTGAATGTGCACTGAGTGGAATTCACAAGATAATAATTCACAAGATCACTTCCTCTTTGTCCCCTCTTACATAGTATTGTTTCTGTTGTTCCAATAAGAACACTTGGGTGTTTTTGGCAGTCAGTTTTGCGTGGTTGGAGGGGGATCATCCACTCTACCCTTTTTATGTGAGTACATCGAGAGCTGGTAGCTTAAATAACTTGGATGTTAACAGAGAGAGCGTCTGTCCTGATAGCCGGTGTCTTTGGACCTTGGATTTTCATTGTCCCATCTACACATAGACAGCCTGACTATGTTGCAGTTGTGTTGTAGTACAGTCCTCTGCATGCTGCTGCTGGTCGCTGTTCTGGTCAATGCCTATGAAGGTAAGCTGTGAAGCTACACATGTGTTGTAATGTATGGAGTAGTTTGGGTGCATTTCTCTAAGGGATGGTCATGTGTCATATGTGCTTAGATTTGAGTGATATGGGAACAAATTCCAGATGTTACAGTTTCAGATTTCATATCCATTAAAAGTGTAGCGGAAAGAACTGTAAATGGCATTAAACTGACTTTGAGACCAGGCATAAAGACAATATGGCCACAAATCTGTCTTCTTTCAGTGCAGCACTGGCAGAGCACAAACCAAACACTGTATCACAACATCTTCACTGTTGTTGTAAGTGCAAGCACTCAGCGTCCTGTGACGTTAACTTCTGTGAATCTGACAAGAAGAAGCACTTCTTAAAACAAAAAAATATCTTACTCAGTTGCACATTTCTTTCAATCCGAGTGTGCTATTTTTAACAAATGTTATTTTTTCTCTTACGTTGTAAATTTGCCCTGTACAGTCCCTTATTTCTTGTCTTTTTATTTTAAATTCGTTGCTTTTGTGTAAATCTGCCTGCTGGAACCCCTGAATTTCTCTAGAGAGGGTTCATAAAGGATATTTAACACTAAAGGACAACCACTGATCTTTTTGATGTAAAGCCAGTCCACACGAAGAGGGACAGAGCCAAAACTAACAAAACCTCACTGTGTTGAATTTCAGCATCCTGTGTGAGCTGTACTGCCTGTGGCTCTGCAGGAATCAGTGGTTTTTGCTCCAGAAGTGAGCGATGCTGTCGATGTCGTTAACTTTCCATTTTGTTTCGTCTCTTTCAGACATAAACATCACAGCTGGACAGAACGTTATTCTGACATGTCGAGCTCCAAACTACAATATCATAGTTGCAGATTGGAGCAGAGCTGACCTGGGATCAGAATATGTTCTTTTGTACCGGGATGGATGTTTTGATCCAGAAAACCAGCATCCATCTTTTAAGAACCGGGTGGATCTGCAGGACAGACAGATGAAGGATGGAGACGTGTCTTTGATTCTGAAGAATGTGACGATTAATGACACTGGAACATACGAGTGTCGTGTCATACACAGAAGAAAACACCGTGGAAAAAGAGCTGTTTTGAAAAATAACCCCATCAGCATTATCAGCCTGAGTGTTGTTGATCCTCCAGGTGAGTGAGTAGAGTTGAGTGTGTGTGTGATCAGAGGTGAAGCTGCTTCCTGGTTGTTGATGTTTGTTTCTAAAGATGTTGTTGATGAGACTTTGTAGAAAGCAGCTGGTCTGAGTGATGTGATCAGAGTGCAGTAGATAATGTCTGACAGCAGTTTGAAGAGGAAATGGATTCTGTTCTGTTCTTCACTCATCACCTACCTGACAGCTGACACCTCACACCTGTTTCTCACCTGCAGGTCAGACAGGAGGAGACACAGAGGATGGAGGGAAGGAGGATGGAGGGAAGAAGGATGGAAGGAAAGAGGATGGAGGACATGGAGAGGATGCATCTGTTGGATTGAAACTTGGCCTGTTACTTTCTGCTGTGCTTGCTGTTGTTGCTGTTTTGTTTTGTTTTTTTATCTACAGAAGTTATAAACAACAGAGTCGAGATTCACATCGTCCTTCTTCTGTACCGCTGTGTCTGAGATCTTTCTACGGCCAAAGTCTGAATCTCCTGTTTCTGAACACAGAGACAGAAATCAAGTAAAAACAGACAACAAACTCTACTGGCTGTCATACACGACACCCGTTTCATCAGCACTGAGAGAGCAGCAGAACATTTGGAGGCTGTTAAATCTGTATTTGATTTTAGTTTTTAAAAACTGAGCAAACAGAAACAGGCCTTAAAGTTATCGTGGAGTATTATTGAGGAGAAAGGGGGTGTGCTGCCACCTGTTGGTTGTAGTTTTTTTTACCGATAGTCACTTGGACGATGTTGCAGTTTAGTATTGACTGTTATTTACTGTATATTTTATTATCTATTTTAATCTTAATATTTATTATTATTTAATTTTCTTTGTCATTTTAATTGGTTTTAACTTCTATCACAGTTTTTTACTGGAAAGTACTTTTGTCAACCTTGTTTTTAAAGTGCTCTATAAATAAAGTTGGATTGGATTGGATAAGAAAGAATGAGAGATTATCAGAGGCTATGCCCTTTCTATCTTTGGTTATTCCACACCGGTGGAATTACCTGGGTCTCAATCTCACGGCCCATGTCACCTCTACGTGCGGCCGCATAATGACGTGAAGAAAGATTTTTTAAAATTTATTCCAAAATGATTTAATATGAAGGCAGAGTGTCACAGGTATCGACCTAAAGCATGTGGCCTCATGGGCAGTGTAGTCCGTGCTGCAGGGAGAATGGACTGCCATACTTCCCTTGTAACAGAACTGATACTGTTGCACAGGAACACAGGAAACTAGATGGTGGCTAATGTTTCCTGCGTTTTTACCTAATCTGTTTTGAGTCACATTTGAGTGAAATGTGTTTGAAAAAAAAAAAAAAAATCGGAATTGAGCATTAAGACCTGCAGTGTGACCGTAGCTTAAATTGTGTATGCGCCGAAGGACTACCTAGTGCAAAGAATATACATGGATACAGTTGTGCATAAGCCGACTATTTCTTTTTCTACATATATATGCATCAAAATAGCCGTTTGAAAAAATGAACACCTCATGAATAGCAAAAAGAAAAACAGATCCTTCAGGCTGGATTGAACAAAGTGATATTTTATTTGCAAAACTTTTAATGAATTTTTAAAAAACATTTTACTGTTGTGTGAAACCAGAAAACTCTTATTTTAGCAACGGTATCAAAAACATTATAACATTGAATGTTTGCAGAACTTATTTACATAGTAAGTATTTAAAGCTCCATGCATAGCATAAGTTACTGGCACTGGTTCCTTGGGACAACTCCATCTCGTCTCACTTAACCTGTTTTTTGACTAATGCTGTGTTCTGGTAATTTGACAGCATACATGCTACTGCAAACAGTTGGCTGATATTGTAAACAGGTGACATGGTGATGATGCCATCAAAAAGTTTGTTCTGTTTGATCCTCCTAATGACTCGCTCCACATGTAGCCTGAGTCTGACTGTGGCCTGTGTCTCCTTAACCTGGTTCTTCTTCTGCTTGGATAGAAAAGGTGGGCGGTACACTTTGCATTTACAACAATCTGTGATCAGGAAGCCCTTATCTACCATCACTGCCATGTCTTCTGTCAACTTCTCAGCAATGCCTGATTGTCTGAATAGTTCCTTGTCACTAACCGAACCTGCGTACAGATCAGAGATGAATGTGACTGGACCATGTGGAGCTATGCCAACCAGGGCTTTCATCGTACAGTGGGATTTGTACGAAGAGTACGTTTCACTCTGGAGAAGTGGTGAGGATGGTGTCTGACACCTCAGCTCTGTACAGTCAAGGATCACCTGGGTGTCTGAGAAATCTTTGAATTCCTTAGGGAGGTAAGCTTGCACTTCTGCACGTGTAAGCCAGATGCATTGAGACCCCAGTGCAGTGGCAAGAAAACTTGTCCATGTTGCAATGATGCGGCTCACTGTGGACTGGTGTATGTTGAATTGATGAGCCAGGTCCCTCTCCTTCAGACCAACAGACAGGAAAACCAGGAAAAGAAAGAACTCGTCGATTGGCTGGAGCAGCTGCCTCTGAAAGGTTAAAACAAAAGGGAAAATGTTACTCCTAAAGCTATGAACTAGTAAGATCATCCTTTTCTTGGCTAAATGTTTTGTGAGATAAGACAGGATAGACCCTTATTAGTCCCACACGTGGGAAATTTGTTGAGTTACAGCAGAAAGTGGCAAAAATTCAGAAAAACAATGGGATAGGATAAGAATAATAATATAATAAGAATAAGACACTGTGTACAATAGAATAAAATGCTTTATATATCAGAATAAAATGTGATGTTGTCAAAGTAAAGGGTTGCTGTAATGGTTATGCACACCATACTGTACTGTCAGGGTTGAATTTTATTATTTTTCTACTAAATAAAGTTGTTTTTATTATCTTTATATACACACTGCAAACGTCCCCATATGAGTTGTAGGACAAGTCTTAGTAGGACTTGTTAACAGTCCTACTAAGGGGCGGGTCAAATGTCAACGGCACTTCATCCATGTTTATGATCTCATCTGCTCCGATGGAATATTCGTTTATCTTTCGTTGTGTGAATTTGCGCAAGTTTGTTATTTTCTCTGCATAGTCGGGAGGGAGTTGCTGACACACAGTCGTCCGCACCCTGATGGACAGTCCTTTTCGTTTTTTCGTTGGCGACTGTTTTCAGTCGGATCTGCACAGTTGAAACACCTCGCCCATTTGCTCTCTGTGTGTTCACCCAGTCTTCAATACATTTGGGCCATCTGCTCTTATTTCCTCTGAAAGCTCTCGTCTTTTTGGACTGAGCCAGTTCGTCACGCTGGCGTCTCCAACGTCTCACCATTGATTCGTTTATACCAAGGGTACGTGCAGCAGCTCTACTTCCCCTCGCTGAGAGCCAAATCGACTGCCTTTAATTTGAAAGCTGCATCACATGCATTTCTTTTGTTTGCCATACTGAGGGTTTGTGAATGAAAGCTTCCTTTGCTCCTGTAATAATCCTCTTGCTAATCAAGTTTGTTTTTCGCGCTACTTCGTACAGCACTGCGTTGCCTGGTGGACGGACATGTGACCAACATACCACTCTTGTCCCCCGATACTGTGTGTCTGATCACATGCCCTTCTACCAGCCAACGTAGTGCCGTACAACAGCGGAACAAACCAAAACAAATCCTCTTACGATATCACAAAAAATCATGAACAATCCATAGAAAAGCTGCACCTGACTGAAAGGGTTCAAAGCTTGTGCAAAAAGTAGTTGCTTGTAGCCCAAGAATTACGCTACATAAATACAATAACATTGCACCTCTAGTTCCAACTACCAACAAAGCCATAGCCTACCGTTTGTGTGCGTGCAGGTGTCAACACTTCTTCGTCCGTGTTGGCAGCTGACTTGGCTCTTGAAGCCTGGATCATTTTATAGATGCAAGGCTCAATCAAAACCCAGAATGCCATCAAATGATTATAGCTTGGAAATCTATAAACAAGAGAGACAAACATTGTGTCAATCATTAATTAACATCACACATTGAAATTAATTAATGTCTGATTAAGACGCTATTTGGTGCATCTACATGAAACATACAATCAGCAGACCAAAAGTAAATATTGATGTTGTTTACATGAAGCCTGGAAACACTTGAAATTTAACTGATGGTGACCTTGGTATGAGCTAACTCTATATATATTATATACAGTTAGCTTGAATAGAACTCAGGTGTACCTGGTATAGAATTGGATGTCAGTGTCGGAACCAGCAAACCGCTGTAACCCAAACTCTCGCTGGACACGTAACTCCTGTATTTCCTTCCTCAGACTCTCCAGGTCTTTGGACAGGTCTTCTGCTGACGGCTCAGGAAATGAGCAGTAGTCATGATCTGTTGTAACACTGTGCTGACCTTGATCCCCAGGATGAACTAGTTCAGGGGATCGCTCCGTTCTCTCCCAAACACTACTCCGCGGTGGTTCAACTTTATATCTATTCCACTGAAAAAGTGTCGGGACAGCACCTTTAATAAGCCGCCTTTGACCATCAAGGGTTGTTGGTCCTGCATCCTTGGCTGCTGGGTCCCTGATAAGAGAGAAAACAAAACCATGTTCATTCTTTTTTGTTGATTTTTGTAGAAAATGGGCCATGTTTTTGGCGACAATTTTTGGTGACAGTGGGGAAGGAAACACTTCCTTATAACAGTCAGAATCAAGAGGGGGGGAGGCGAGGAAGACAGAACAAAAGGCACGCTGTGGCAAGATTAATAATAACTAATGATTCAATTCAGAGAGGTGTATAAATGCATAGTGGGTGAAAATGTGATTAATAAAGAGTGCATTATGTGCTAAGGGTTTAAGCAGCTCCAAGAATTAGAAGAACCTTTTAAAAACAGTTTTAAAGTTAAAATCATTTCTACATCTTAATTGATATTTTTTCTTTTTTTAGTTTTCCACCACCTAAAGCAGGGTTAAAGTAACACAGTTTCACAATTATGTAGCGTTAGTCTTACCTCACCCAGCCTCAATATGCTTACTTGACAGCACTCCTTGGTATTAAGTCACACCCAGAGAAAGACTTTGATATATTCACCTTGCAGGGATGCCTTCTGCAGATAGCTTGATTTGTGTTATCCGTTTTAGCTTTGCTGTCTGTCTTCTGTTGAACACATCCAGTCTCATTTTTCTTCTTATCTTCTCTGCAGATGCCTTCTCTGCCTTTCTGCCTACAAAATAAACATAAACATTTCAGTATTTCTACTTTAGAGCTTGCTAACTAAGAAAGCACGACATAAAGCCCACTATGCATGTAGCTATGTGGGCTTTATGTCCACATAGCTGCAACGATAGTCTAGTAAATAATGAAAACACTTATGTTAGAAAGCTTATATTTGGTAACTTGACATTTTCATACAAAATGATCGCTGCACAAGCGGAATACGACGGCTGGAAGGTCCCATCTTTCAGTATTGTTTTGCTTACTCCTGGCTCTTTCAATTGTGCTACTCAATTTAGTTCACCTAATGCAGTAAAAGGAAGTACCTTTCTTTTTTCCTCGTCTATTTGTACAACCTGGGGCGCAACAGTTATCAACCATGGTTAGCCGCGTTCACCACAGCAGTCAGCCGGGAGTCATCTCTCGGAGCCTGAACAGAGCTCGCTGTTCCCTGCGCAGTACTACAAATACTACCAGTTTCGTAATAAGAAATCGCATCCAGTTTACTAATGGCTGGGTGCAAGATTTGGCTATTTTCAAGCCGCTAAACTGTGAGTACGTCGTCATTCAAAACAAGGTAAGTCAGCTGGAGTGTGTGGAGTATAATAGCCATTATAAGATAAGATAACCCTTATTAGTCCCACACAAATTTGTTTTGTCACAGCAGGAAGTGGACAGTGCAAAAGTTATATAGCAAAAATTAGAATACAATAAGAATAAAATACTGTACACAACTGTACAGAATAGAATAAAATAAAAATACTATATACAGTTGAATAAATAGAATAAGAATAAATAGAATAAGATATACAATAGGATAAAAACAGAATACAAATTCTATGTACAACTGAGTAGAAATACATCGATGCCAGAAAGGAGTATTGCACTTAGTGTTATTGTCCAGCCCCCACCACAATTAATGTTATACATTTATCAATGAACTGCAAATATCTCGTTGTCATATTATGTGTCCATAATTGTAAAGTAGATGCAAACTACTACATTGATAATCGAGCAAGATATTACTTTAAACCCATTTGTGTCCTCCATGCACACAAGGGGAATTTTCAGCGGTTTTCACATTAAGGCCGTATGAATCCTCAAAACTTTACGTGGTGATTGCCGGACACTAAGAGCAATTTTTTTGAATAGGGCTTTGGAGCGTGATGTCACTGGAGGTGGGCCACGCCCCTTTCCGCCATGACAGTAGGCTAGACACAGGATACAGCTTCAGCTATGGTTCGTACGTGTTGTGTTATCAGTTGCAACGTTTGATCACACGATCGTGAAGGCAAGAAGCTGGATAATGGGCTCTCTTTTCATCGTTTTTCAACCTGGAGGCAACGTGAGGGATCCCATGTATCCGATATTACTAAACAAAGACGTCAAGCTTGCATTGCAGCGGTGAGACGAGCGGATCGAGTTCTGTGCAATCCCCAGCTTTTTGTTGGTTTGGTCTCCGCATCTTCTTTCCGGTGAGTTCTAAATTAATTCATATCACTATTAAAATGCTTTTAGTGTTATTTTCAATGTGCTGAGGTCATAGATAATGAGATAAAACATGCTAATGTGTGATGCTGCAGAACCACGTCATGTCATCATGTCGACTGAGTAGCTTATGATTTAGCATTATTGCAGGCAAACCAGCATATGAAATGGATGTAACAAATCCAGACTGGGCACCAACACTGCTCATGGGCCTCTAAAAACATACTAAATTGCTCTCATTGTACACTAATCCGCACATAACTTCCAGATGAATCACACACCTGTCATGTGCACTAATTTTATCTTACCGCCTTTGTCCTATCCCGATCTTTGCATACCTTGTCTGTGGAGTCAGCGCATACACAGCAAACCAGTTTAAGAATTATAAATCCCTGGAGGCCCACATCCAATTCACGAACGGCTGGGTGCAAGATTTGTCCATCTTTATGCCTCCACGCTGCGACAACTGTACGTTGTCGTTAAGACAAAGGTAAGTTGGTTTGAACTTGATAACTTTCTAAACAACTTCCTTGTTACAGTTTTTGATTTGCACGTACAGCCAACCCATCTATATTAGCCTTGGTTCATTACAGACCTTTTATTAAAAGTGGTTTTTGTGTGTTTCAGGTACTGCACTCACAACGACTGAATGAAGCTGCCCTGTGACCTCGTTGTGTGGACACAGAGAGACCTTCTGTCATACGCATCTTCCCTGATGTGGATTTCTGGGAACCACGTTTAAAGCAAGCACAAGACTTCTTTCTTAAAGTGTGTCTTCCTGAACTTGTTGGGAAATACTTCTCCAAACAATGTGCTGCTCTAAATAGCATGTAATGTTTCATTTTGTGGTTCAAGATTGATGCCAGCTGTGTGTTGCCATGTAAATAGTTTGCATTTCATTTCTATGTACTTGCTAAGTACATGTGATAAGATCAAGAATAAAAAAAAACAAACATGTATACTATTCTTTTCTGTTTTATTGAAACTACTTCACACAAAGTACAATTATTTACAATGAACTACACATGCAACACAACAGCTTTATGAATACTCAACAAGAGCAAGTTTCATTTGGCGCTGGTTTGACAACCACACTGGGGCACATATTCACCAAAACACAGCAAACCTTAACAATCTTATCAAGCAGTGTTGTGTTTATTTCTGCTCTGCCCTGTTCATTGCACACACAATGCTTCGTCTGCCCTTTAGCTTCTGTGATGCTGTCTGTCCGATCACCACTGTCCACATTTACAGGTGGTACCTCAACCTCCACTTGTCCAACACAACTGCTGTCCACAGCTATGACATTGTAATTTTGTTGTTGTTCTTCTGTCAGATCTTCATCGATTACTTCTGCACGGGGCACACCTTCAGACTCTGCAGCTGCATAAAAGCCTGTAAGATAAAATTAGTGCACATGACAGGTGTGTGATTCATCTGGAAGTTATGTGCGGATTAGTGTAAAATGAGAGCAATTTGGTATGTTTTTAGAGGCCCATGAGCAGTGTTGGTGCCCAGTCTGGATTTGTTACATCCATTTCATATGCTGGTTTGCCTGCAATAATGCTAAATCATAAGCTACTCAGTCGACATGATGACATGACGTGGTTCTGCAGCATCACACATTAGCATGTTTTATCTCATTATCTATGACCTCAGCACATTGAAAATAACACTAAAAGCATTTTAATAGTGATATGAATTAATTTAGAACTCACCGGAAAGAAGATGCGGAGACCAAACCAACAAAAAGCTGGGGATTGCACAGAACTCGATCCGCTGCCTCCAGGATGGAAAACGATGAAAAGAGAGCCCATTATCCAGCTTCTTGCCTTCACGATCGTGTGATCAAACGTTGCAACTGATAACACAACACGTACGAACCATAGCTGAAGCTGTATCCTGTGTCTAGCCTACTGTCATGGCGGAAAGGGGGCGTGGCCCACCTCCAGTGACGTCAACTCCAAAGCCCTATTAGGGGGTGGGGGTGGTGTTTACCTCCGACTAGTGCTCTTTGTTGTTGTCCTTGCGTTCGTCGTCTTTTTTCGGAGTTCATGTGTAGCGTTGGTACCCAGTCTGGATTTGTTTGATCCATTTCATAGGCAGGCTTCCCTACAGTGGTGCGAAAGAATTAGCGAATCTTTACATAGCACGTGTGTCTGCAAAGTCACTCAATATGATGTTTGTTCGGATTGTATAACCTCCGAGCGCATCAACAATAAAATTATTAAGCTATAAAGAGTGATATGAACATATATAGAACTTACCGGAGTGAAAATGTCGGGAGCACACCAACAGACATTTGGAGATGGAAGAGAACTGGAGATCAACTCGTCCCACGGCTGCTATCCAGGCTAGACGCCTTTTTTTGGTAAGTTCCGCTATATGAGCTCCCTCATGTTGCTTCCAGGTGGGGAAAGAATGAAAAGATAAACCATTCCCAAGCTTATTCCCTTGCCGGTCGTGCGATCGAACAGTACAGCCGATCACACAGCAAGTACGAACCATGGCTGATGTGTGTGCTTTCGGTCCTCTTTCGTTTGAGCCCCGAAATATGGCGCATCAGCCCAAAAGCCTTTCCACGCCCACCCGCGTGACATCACGCGCCAAAGTCCTGTAGGATAGTGATGTGCTTGTGTGTCTAAGCGTGTGTCAGGGGAGTTTTTGTGAAGCACGTATCGAGGCTCGCTTTGATTACGTATGCAGTGACGTTCGAGGCCTCGCGGGCAATCCGTACCACGTGACTGATTCAGGAACTGTTTCGCCGGTTCGCGCCAGATTCGAAATAAAATGGGCAGCAAAACCCAGCGGATTCCCCATCACACTGTTGTGGAATTGGATTACGTAAGTGCTACATAGTTACTTGAGCTTTTCTTCTTCGATGGAACCAGGAAGAGATTTTTTTTATTTAATCTCCTACTAAAGTATGCACACAGTAATAAATATCACAAAGATAAGTACCATAATATAAATAAACAACACTACAGATCCTATAATCTGATTTCTGTCTTTTAGTTTATTAAAAAGTGAAGCGCCACACAGTTTGTGTCATTATCCAGATGTACATAAGCATGATTACACAGTTACACAATCACACCAAAACTCTGTCCTGATAGTTTCCACTTTCTCTTTTGTATCAGACATACTGAGACAATATTCGTGATAAATAACCATGAAAACAATTAATTTATTCAGTTTAGAGGTTTACACATCACATCATTATAATCAAAGAGCCTGTTTAACTCGAATCGTCCACTTGATGGCGCAGTAGAGCAAATGAATCATCACAATGCTTTGAACCATGAGTCGACCAGTGTGATGGAAAGCTTCAGTTCATCACGAGGCTTCATCTTATGGAACGCCAGGACTGCCATAATGAATTAATTAAATACATGATTAAATAACTGAGTATCATCCTTAAATAAATGTTTTAGTGTGTTTGTACAGGTGGCTATGGAACTGGATCAACGCCCTCCACAAGCACAGCGGCCGGAGCAAAATGATAGATTAACATAATTGGAACCACACCCAGCCCGTGTTTTGACTGAATATTACACAGCTTCACTCCATGTACACCTTACACTGAAGAACAAGCTTCGAGCTCAACCGATCTCTCCCTGAAGACAAAATGCAGTTTGAGAGCAACGGGGTCGACTTCAAGACTCAACAATGTGAACACACAGCAACACTGCCCTAAACCTTAAAGGGTCCAGCAGCATGTACCATGGATGGATGGAAGTATGCACTCCCAATCACAAGCTGGGAGGTTCGCCAGCGACATCGCTGTGTGTGAATGGACTTGAGAAGACTGTCTGAGTTTCATATTTGCCATACTGGGAGCTGAAATGGCAAAGGAAGAGACTGAAAAGAGTGAAAGACAAAAGGCAAAGCTGAAGAAGACACGCCACAACTGTGAACTGCTGCAGATGCAGGAGAGAGACAGAAGCTGTGAGAAGTGGGGAGAAGAGAGCATGGAGGAAAAATGAAGTCTGTTGTTGTTAATGTGAGAACACATGAAAATTGGGTTGGAAAACTGTGGCCGGCTGTCATGTGGAGGTTGATAAAGAGTCCGTAGGATCGCAACAAAGGTAAAACTAAAACGCACACAAACACACATAAACAGAGAAATGTGAAGGAAAGGCAGCTTTAAGGACATGCCCTGCTGAATCTGCAGCTCCACCGTACACACAGCCAATAAACCTGCCTACTAACACACACACATGCAATGAAGATCAGCTTGTTATCTGTCATCAGTGTTAAGATTGTGCAAATTTCACAGACACTTTTTATCAAACGCTGAGTGTATCCACTGCTGACAATTAACTCTCTAGGTTGCAGGACAACAGTTTAACTTTTGTGAAAGAAAAAAAGAGATTCTGGTTTGACCAACCAATGCTTTCTGCATTATTGGTGCAGCACAAGTAATTTACTTTTGGGATAATATTTTGAACATGCATTTCTGTTGTCCTGTCAACTTAGTGGGTTATCAGCTGATTTGCAAATTAGTTGATTGTTATTAGATCCGGGAAAGATGACTGGATTATAAAACAAGTGAATAAGATGTAGCAGAGGGTGTAGTTTCCTGTTTCTGATGTATGGGTGAAGCTTGCACCCAGATACACACTCTGATTACATGAGAACAAACTTGTTTTGAGAAATACATGATGACATGTTACACGTTTTATGTTTGGGGAAGAAAAAAAAGGAAAGAAAAGTTAAATAAAATAATTGGGTCTGTGAAAAAAAAAAGCACAGACCTGGGGAAGAAATTCACATTCCTGTGATAAAACATTGATATGTGTTTAGGAAGCTTTTAATGGTGAACATTTGTGTTGTTTGAAGTCTGCAGCTGCTAAACAAAAACATTTTCTCTGTGTATTTAGCAGGTGAAACTAGATCAGTTGGCCCCAGACTTTCCAGAATTGGAAATATTTGGGAGCACTTGTGGGCAACCAGTAAATATGATGTGGGGAAAATGAACAAAGGTAGTGACACTTAAGTCTGATTTCAGACCATGTAAACCATGTAAGAAGTAGTGACTGCAGCACTGCATGGCAGGTTCTAACCCCTACAGCCTGTTGTTTCACCTGAAGGCAAAAACTTTTCCTGTTATTTTTCCAGTAGATTTTGGGTTTTTTGTTTTAGTACCAGGCTGATTCTGCCAGTTAGGTTTGGGTTGTTTTTCTTTTTCTAAGAGAAAGACTGTTTTTTATTTTTACACTTAGACATGTCCGGAACCGGGCCTAAAATGTTTTTTTGTTTTTGTAACAGTGCACTTAGGGAAAAACCCTGCCAGGTATCATCCCTCTGGGTGTGATATTTTGTGTATTGATGATTTAAAAGCAGGCCTGCAAGATTGGGAGCAAAAGCGCTATAAAATACTTTAATTGAGAGCAAATATAAGGTGAGCTTCTCTAGATTACAATTGGCTTCTGAGAAAATTCACCTACATAGGACGCTGACCATATTAGATGGTAAATTCTGTGTTTAAAAGGATTGTAGCGATTCAATCCATTTCAAAAGCAATAAGAATTGTTTTTGTTTTTGGAATGACGAAATATTGCTGTCAGTGGATATTTATATTTGTGCGCAGTTTTCCACTGTCAGCAATGATCGTTATGAATGCATGTGACTAGATGAATGCATGTGATTGGTATAAATGCAAATGCAGAGGACTGTAACTGGACTGATGATGTGGACTAAATGTGACTGACTTGAAATTGAGAAGACGGTAACTATTGTAGGATTAGTCACTTCTAATGCCTAATCCACCCAAACAGTGAAAAAAGGGTGGATGTGTGTGTTTTTGTTTGCTTGTTTTTGCAGAAGCAGAAGGATGACAGAGACCAGAGGAGGAGAGACTGTAGGTTTACATGAGTGTGGGCAGACTTAACCCTTTAGCTGCTACTTTTCTGTTTTACTGATTTTGTGTGAAGAACACTGTTTTTACTGGCTGCTTGTTGGTTATAGTAACACACTGTATTGTTGGAAAATGTCAAATGCTAGAAGTTGGCAGAAAACATAGCAGCCTTGAAGAGCGTGCAGAGAAGGCTTTCACCCACCCACTGCTGACTTCATTAGGAAAGAAAATTTTAATCAAAACACAGACAGGTCCGTTGAATGCATGAATTGGGCCCGACATGTGCTACTCCGGAGGAGATGCCCTGATGTTGCATTGGCAATGATCTAACTAACCTTTTTCGTTAAGAAAGGAGCCTAGTTCTGATGAGTTGACTCATGGGAGTGTTGATGCGTCAAGAGGAGGAATTCCAGGTTTAACATGAAACAGTGTAACATGAAACAATGCTTTCTGTGTTTTCCATGAGTTTTTCATGACAATTTTCTCCACGGCTTTTTACTGTGACTTGTGGGATTAACATGTTATGGACAGGTATTAAACCTCTACAGGTGGTACACCCATGTTCGGATGAGGGTTTGAAAACCTATAAGTGAAGTTCACTAAAGGAAAAATGTGGATTGATGTTGGTTGATATATTTTCCAAATGGTTAGAAGTTTTTCCTTCTAGTAGGGAGATACAGGTGCAGCAGCCAGAGTATTGCTGGAAGAAATCATCCCAAGGGTGGAATCTCCAGACTGAGAGTGAGACTAGGTGCTGATCAGAAGTCTTCAGAGAACCAGCGAGAAATAGGAAACACAGAGCTGACAGCCCAGGCAGTAGTTGAGGTCAAAGGTCATGCGTCATTATGAGAAGATTCCAGAAGCACAGCAATAAAGCTGCATTGGAACGAGAGGGTGAGGGGTGAAAAGAGCGCCCTCCTCCAACAAGAGCGTGCCAAGCTCCAACTCAGCGACTGCAGAGCAGACTCTGTGCCACCCAAGAGGGATCATGAATGCAGATGACACCTGATTAAACAATCAGGCAGTTGTGCCTGAAGTAGTTCCGTGTGGTTTTGTGTTAAGGGGGTCGTAGTTGTGACATTTCTAATCATCTTATAACTGATATGCATTTACATGACTCTCTGAACATCACAGCTAGACTGATTTTCTAGCATGTCAGTTCCTGATGCGTAAGTGCATTTGGCCCTCACTGTCTGAGTAAACATAGTAACAACAGTTGTGAGTTCTTTTGACATGTGTACTCAGCTCTGACATGTTGTTTGACAGCCTAAACTAGGATTTTGGGTTCATCACATTTCTTTCAGGGATTTTGATAGGTCTCAAACATGCTGGAAGCACCTAAAGAATGAGGTTGTTCTTCTAGAGTTAAATGTGGTTGTTTTGGTTTCCCCAATCACTGATGTGAGGACAGTAAAGATAATTGTAAATGCCTTTGAGAGGGTTTACACTGTTTAAATGGGTCTACAGTAGTAAAGAGTACAGCACAATGCATAGATAGAGAGGAAAGATCGATCTCTCTGTTGTAAATGTAGCTCAGAAGTGTTTGATATATGTTGGCTGTGTGGAAATTCATGGCTACTTGTGGGTTTTACCCCAGACTTTGGGAAGCACTAACAGTGAAGTTAGTTTATGTTTGTGGTATTCACTTAGGTACAGATATAGTCACTGTCCTTTATGGCAAACATCTGGACAGGGCAAAGCAAATGGCACAAAGGAGTGTGTGTGATGTTTGGTGAGGCATGTGTGCCTCAATCCCTAATAACACTGGGGATGAGGGTCTTTTACAGAAACCATTAATAAATTGGGAAACATGGGTTGATGGATTTAATGATGAATTGGGAAAAATATATCACACACTGAAAGACTTCCTTATCTAAACAACGGGTTCTTATGAAAGAGCAGCTTGATGTAACTAAGGTTAAAGTTTTCTTTTGCAGATGAACAACAGAGGCTGTTTCATTTCTGTATATGATCTCATATTGTGTTTTCCTTTATGATATAACTGCCATCCTTCAAACAAAGGGTGGAGACTCAGATGGAGCGAAGATGACCATAAAGTGTGAATTTAGGGAGGATGCACATTATGGAATTTCTTTGACTACGCAATAGTGCTGATGTTATGTTCAGTAGTTGGAAAAGAAATCCCCATGTTTTTATGTGATTCTTAATTGTGGTATCACAAAGGGTGGGAATGTGGTGGCAGATTTCTTTTCTCATATATTAATCACATATTTAATTATATCACATTAGTTATAGTAATATCACTTTCTCACTTTACTATAGTAAGAGCACTCCTGTCACTAGTTTACATGCATGTGGAAAGTTAACACAGTGAGGCCATTGTAATGGGAGACATTAAACAGATAGTGAGGCTCCTTCTGCTTATCAGGGATGTAAATCATTAGGTGAAGGCTAAGCAGAAAACAAGGTCATAATTCTCTCTGTGCGGGAGTCTCCAACTGGTGGCCTGTAATGTCCTTCAGATGGGCTAACACCAGTCGTTCGAAGGATTTCATGACCACAGACGTCAAGGCGACAGGTCTGTAGTCATTCAGTCCTGTGATGGTGGGTTTCTTGGGAACAGGGATGATGGTGGAGCGTTTGAAGCAGGAGGGAACTTCACACAGCTCCAGAGATCTGTTGAAGATGCGAGTAAAGATGGGAGCCAGCTGTTAAGCACAGGTTTTGAGGCAGGAGGGTGAGACACCGTCTGGTCCGAGGGCTTTCCTGGGCTTCTGTTTCTGAAATAGTCAGCTCACATCCTCAGTGTGTATTCTGAGTTTCAGGGAGGAGGAAAGGGGGGTGAGAGGTGTGATGGAGGTCGTTGAGTCTGGAT
Organism: Oreochromis niloticus; assembly: GCF_001858045.2. Taxonomy (NCBI): domain Eukaryota; kingdom Metazoa; phylum Chordata; class Actinopteri; order Cichliformes; family Cichlidae; genus Oreochromis; species Oreochromis niloticus. The sequence continues at coordinate 59,424,023 of NC_031967.2, forward strand.
TGGAGAGGGCAGTGGTGGTCGTTGAGTCTGGAATGGGGAGGATGGTGGTGGTCGTTGAGTCTGGATTGGGGAGGGTGTTGGTGGTCGTTGGGTCTGGAATGGGGAAGGTGGTGGTGGTCGTTGGGTCTGGATTGGGGAGGGTGGGGGTGGTCGTTGAGACTGGATTGGAGAGGGGGAGGGTGAAGGGGGGAGAGGTGGAAGATGTTTTGGGGGTCAATGTCTGAAGCAATGTCTCTGAGGAGGGGAGGGTGAGGCGTGGGAGTCTGTCCGTCTCAAACCTGCAGTAGAACACATACCACCGTCACGCAGTCTATGCTTGAAAATAGTTTGTGCATCTTCATCGTTATTTACGGTTCCACATGTGGCAAAAGTTTTGTGTTGCCTTAACTTACACCCTGTAAATTTAATAATCTATAGTTCAAACGTGGGGATGGGGACTACTTTTTGTTTTTATTTGCTGACATAACCAACTCTGTCTAGAAATAAACCTCTGACATGTTTAAACATATGAAGAATGGGATGTAGTATCCTCTAACTACTTGGTTAAAATAGTGTTAGAGAAATAAACATATTCTTATAGCAATGTGCATCACTGTAATTATAAAACATGAACCATCTAAAATGGTCCCACCAATGTGAAGTCCTACTTAGTATAATCCTTTGTCCCACAAAGGGAAATTTGGTTGTAACAGCAGCCACTTGCACAATCACTTGTGCGTTATACTCAGCCCTGCCCCACTGTTTCCGCAGTGGTTAAACAACGGTGACGTTCTACACCCGCTGCCTACAAGCTCCCAAAATTGAACAACTGCCAGAAAATTAGATAAAGGATTTACGTTATATGCTGCATCACAGATACACAACTATGAGGGTAAGAAAACAGAAATTAACAGACAAAAAAACGTTGGCTAACTTCAAATTTAAACATTGCGTTACTCCTCTCTGCTTTATCACACCTAATTTGGCTGGGAGGTCAGTTCCTTAATCATAATTATGACTCTGACCTCCCAGCCCATTGTTCCTTCAGTGGGCTGGTTTCAGTCATTATGCAAATGTACTGTTTATAAGATTGGGGAAACCTGCAGTCAGCTGAGACTGAAGAAGTCACTTGGATGAGTGACGAAACGTTTCTCCCACAAAACGCTACGTCCAGATGAACAGATTCAACTTTTGGAGATTTACTTTCCTGGATGATTGAGAATGCATCAAGACGATGGTTACTTTTTGTTTTAATAGAGAGAGAAGGAAGCACTAAGCCTGCAGGGGTAACCATAATGCTGAACTATGATTCTGTTCGCCTCTTGTGTTTTTGTGCTTAGAAGACGAGCTTCTACATCTCAGAAGTTTGTATGTAAATCTGGAAATGGCTCACAAAATAGAGGAAGCTACACGTGGTCAAAGCTCTTCCTCTGATTGGCATCTGCTCCACAGGCCCAGAGTGACTGCTTCTTGGTTTCGGGAGGTGTGTCAAGTCAGAGGCCAGAGCTCAGCAGAGTCACTAGCAGAGTGTATAATGAAGGGAACAAGGCAGACAGCAGACATGAGGAGAGGTACTGAGATGGAGCCTGCAATAGCAGCAGAGTGTAGTAGGCTAATGAATGTTAACTACTCATCCTGTGGTCTGGTCATTCACCCCATTGCCCCCTGGCTTTGCTGCAGCTCCTGATGGTGTTGTTTTTGACCCCAATGAAAACCCCCAGATTGGCCTCGTGGAATTCAAATGTCCCAATGTACAAAACTTTACTGACTGCAAATATGTGCAAATGGAATGTTGTAAACTAAAAAAAGAGCCTATTCTGCAAAGACAACTGATCAGTCGGATGCAGTGGTGTGACTTTGTTGTGTGGGCATCAAAGGACTACCTAGTGCAAAGATTATACATGGATACAGTTGTGTATAAGCCGACTATTTCTTTTTTTTTTTTACATATATGCATATATATGTATGTGTATATATGTATATATATGCGTCAAAATACCCGTGTTTGACAAATGAACAGTGAAAACAATAGCAAAAAGAAAAACAGATCCTTCAGGCTGGATTGAACAAAGTGATATTTTAGTTGCAGAACATTTAATAAATGTTTAAAAAACGTTTTACTGTTGTGTGAAACCAATAAACTCTTATTTTAGCAATGGTATCAAAAACATTAAAACATTGAATGTTTGCAGAACTTATTTACATAGTAAGTATTTAAAGCTCCATGCCTAGCATAAGTTACTGGCACTGGTTCCTTGGGACAACTCCATCTCATCTCACTTAACCTGTTTTTTAACTAATGCTGTGTTCTGGTAATTTGACAGCATACATGCTACTGCAAACAGTTGGCTGATATTGTAAACATGTGACATGGTGATGATGCCATCAAAAAGTTTGTTCTGTTTGATCCTCCTAATGACTCGCTCCACATGTATCCTGAGTCTGACTGTGGCCTGTGTCTCCTTAACCTGGTTCTTCTTCTGCTTGGATAGAAAAGGTGGGCGGTACACTTTGCATTTACAACAATCTGTGATCAAGAAGCCCTTATCTACCATCACTGCCATGTCTTCAGTCAACTTCTCAGCAATGCCTGACTGTTTGAATAGTTCCTTGTCACTAACCGAACCTGCGTACAGATCAGAGATGAATGTGACTGGACCATGTGGAGCTATGCCAACCAGGGCTTTCATCGTGCAGTGGGATTTGTATGAAGAGTACGTTTCACTCTGGAGAAGTGGTGAGGATGGTGTCTGACACCTCAGCTCTGTACAGTCAAGGATCACCTGGGTGTCTGAGAAATCTTTGAATTCCTTAGGGAGGTAAGCTTGCACTTCTGCACGTGTAAGCCAGATGCACTGAGACCCCAGTGCAGTGGCAAGAAAACTTGTCCATGTTGCAATGATGCGGCTCACTGTGGACTGGTGTATGTTGAATTGATGAGCCAGGTCCCTCTCCTTCAGACCAACAGACAGAAAAACCAGGAAAAGAAAGAACTCGTCGATTGGCTGGAGCAGCTGCCTCTGAAAGGTTAAAACAAAAGGGAAAATGTTACTCCTAAAGCTATGAACTAGTAAGATCATCCTTTTCTTGGCTAAATGTTTTGTGAGATAAGACAGGATAGACCCTTATTAGTCCCACACGTGGGAAATTTGTTGAGTTACAGCAGAAAGTGGCAAAAATTCAGAAAAACAATGGGATAGGATAAGAATAATAATATAATAAGAATAAGACACTGTGTACAATAGAATAAAATGCTACGTTGTCAATGTAATTGGTTGTTGTAATGGTTATGCATATCATATCGTACAGTTTTAATTTTTCTACAAAATAGTTGTTTTTATTATCTTTATATACACACTGCAAACGTCCTCATATGAGTTGGCACTCCGTCTCTTGAAGGTCAAAAGCTAAGTTCAACGTGACTGTCCGGACTGATTATTGTAGGAATGATGTAGAGTGCAGAGGGTTGCTTGCAACACGCTCACACACACATGATAATGATTACAGGGATATTCTCTGGTTCAGAGGGCCAAATAATATGTCTGCAAGTAGCAGTGGAACAGAATAAAGTAATCAAGAAATAATCAAGACTAGGCGGGGAGGTGTTTTTCTTTTCTCTTTTACAGAGGAGAGAGCAGATACCAGAGGTCACAAATGTACAAGGAAGATTTTCAGGGAGACAGCAGGACTGCCATCTCCGTGTGAGAGCATGATAGCCATGATAATCTTTGTTATTGTCTCACTATATAAAGTTGTTGAGGGTTATCCTTTTCGTGAACCACATGCTTGATCTCACACAGAGGTCCACAGCACTGTGTAAACTTGTAATTTCAATTGCTAACACAAATTAAATCTTTTAAAATGACAGAATGTTCTCCTGAAATTCCTTCTGATTGCTTCTGAACACACACAACAGTACCATGGAGTATGGAGCCCCGCAAGGAACATGGGGGAAAAAAAATTAAGATTAACTTTTGCAAGATCTCACAAAAGTAACTCGGGATCTCTCAAAAGTAGGTAGCATTTGAAGGCCAAGTTGGCGTATCCTTCGTGACCCAACCTATCCGAGAACTCATACCAGCCAATCCGTTTCCAACAATGGCAGCAGCTACTTAATTTTAATATTACTCTTTCTGGGTCACAAAATAAACTTAATTCATTTCCTCCCGGATATACAGGGAGTGCAGAATTATTAGGCAAATGAGTATTTTGTCCACATCATCCTCTTCATGCATGTTGTCTCACTCCAAGCTGTATAGGCTCGAAAGCCTACTACCAATTAAGCATATTAGGTGATGTGCATCTCTGTAATGAGAAGGGGTGTGGTCTAATGACATCAACACCCTATATCAGGTGTGCATAATTATTAGGCAACTTCCTTTCCTTTGGCAAAATGGGTCAAAAGAAGGACTTGACAGGCTCAGAAAAGTCAAAAATAGTGAGATATCTTGCAGAGGGATGCAGCAGTCTTAAAATTGCAAAGCTTCTGAAGCGTGATCATCGAACAATCAAGCGTTTCATTCAAAATAGTCAACAGGGTCGCAAGAAGCGTGTGGAAAAACCAAGGCGCAAAATAACTGCCCATGAACTGAGAAAAGTCAAGCGTGCAGCTGCCAAGATGCCACTTGCCACCAGTTTGGCCATATTTCAGAGCTGCAACATCACTGGAGTGCCCAAAAGCACAAGGTGTGCAATACTCAGAGACATGGCCAAGGTAAGAAAGGCTGAAAGACGACCACCACTGAACAAGACACACAAGCTGAAACGTCAAGACTGGGCCAAGAAATATCTCAAGACTGATTTTTCTAAGGTTTTATGGACTGATGAAATGAGAGTGAGTCTTGATGGGCCAGATGGATGGGCCCGTGGCTGGATTGGTAAAGGGCAGAGAGCTCCAGTCCGACTCAGACGCCAGCAAGGTGGAGGTGGAGTACTGGTTTGGGCTGGTATCATCAAAGATGAGCTTGTGGGGCCTTTTCGGGTTGAGGATGGAGTCAAGCTACAACTCCCAGTCCTACTGCCAGTTTCTGGAAGACACCTTCTTCAAGCAGTGGTACAGGAAGAAGTCTGCATCCTTCAAGAAAAACATGATTTTCATGCAGGACAATGCTCCATCACACGCGTCCAAGTACTCCACAGCGTGGCTGGCAAGAAAGGGTATAAAAGAAGAAAAACTAATGACATGGCCTCCTTGTTCACCTGATCTGAACCCCATTGAGAACCTGTGGTCCATCATCAAATGTGAGATTTACAAGGAGGGAAAACAGTACACCTCTCTGAACAGTGTCTGGGAGGCTGTGGTTGCTGCTGCACGCAATGTTGATGGTGAACAGATCAAAACACTGACAGAATCCATGGATGGCAGGCTTTTGAGTGTCCTTGCAAAGAAAGGTGGCTATATTGGTCGCTGATTTGTTTTTGTTTTGTTTTTGAATGTCAGAAATGTATATTTGTGAATGTGGAGATGTTATATTGGTTTCACTGGTAAAAATAAATAATTGAAATGGGTATATATTTGTTTTTTGTTAAGTTGCCTAATAATTATGCACAGTAATAGTCACCTGCACACACAGATATCCCCCTAAAATAGCTAAAACTAAAAACAAACTAAAAACTACTTCCAAAAACATTCAGCTTTGATATTAATGAGTTTTTTGGGTTCATTGAGAACATGGTTGTTGTTCAATAATAAAATTATTCCTCAAAAATACCCTCCTGGGTGAGGTGTTCTGGGCATGTCCCACCGGGAGGAGGCCCCAGGGCAGATCCAGGACATGCTGGAGAGATTATATCTCTCGGCTGGCCTGGGAACGCCTTGGTGTTCCCCGGATAAGCTGGAGGAGGTGGCTGGGGAGAGGGAGGTCTGGGCTTCTCTGCTTAGGCTGCTGCCCCCGCGACCCGGCCCCGGATTCAGCGGATGAAGATGGATGGATGGATGGATGGATCTTCTCTTTAAACTGCTGCTGTGTCCACAGTGTTCGCTCTACAGGTATCATTTTACCCTTACAACGTAGCCATCGTTGCCCTCTTTCATCAAATGTTATTGTTATTGTAATAGATGCTATATGGTTATTTCATAAATGTCACCAATGCACAGCCTGCAACTCTTCCATAGAGTCCAATGTTAAAATGGATCCCAAAATTAGTCTGAAAATTAGAAGTACAGGCTGTCTTTACACTGTCACCACGTCTATATAATAAACTCGACAGGCATGAAAACTGAGAATTTTGTAGACTGAACATTGCTGGCACTCACGGTGAAAGAATTTTGTCAATATGACTTGAAGTTTTCTTTTAGCAAGCATTTGTTTCGGGGTCACTTTTCAGTTTATTTGAAGATGCAGTAAAGAGGCGCATGTCTGTGTGTGAGTTTGCTTGTGTCAAAATTGGGGACTTCTATCAGCTCACACACCAGTCAATCGGGTCACCTCTCCCTTTGGGGACCAAAACCACCATCCCCAATTAGATTTACCTCTAACAACGTTCAGCATGCTCTAAAACATATTTTAATCCAAAAATCATTTTTTGTGTATGTGTTTGACCTTGCCCCCCCAATTTTTCTCAATCTGTGTATAATTCTCTGTTGCCCCTAGTGTGTGAAATTGCAAAAATTTCCACTGTCCCCAAAAGTGACGTTCCTTGGATTTTTGTTTTGGTGCGTATGACATCGCACTAACCCTTATATTATTTTAGTGTACGATTTCTTTTAATATACTGGTCTTTGTTGAAAATCTATTTCAACATTCTATTGTATGAATGGTTTTATATAAATAAACTGTTATTTTTTTTGACCGAACAATAAAAATCAGTAGATTATTTGTTAGAAAGTAGTTTATATTTTCAAAGGATGAAGAGCATACTACAAAATGCAAAAGATTCATATTTGATGTAATTATGATACAAATATTTTTAATATTTTTTAAAATTGGGAGGAAAACTTAATTCTCACCAAAGTCTCTTTAAGGGCTGATCAAAAACTGTGTAAGACTATGGTAATTAGATATGGATCATGACAGAAAAAATTATGTCCTGGATACAAGCGGGAAAAATTAGCTTCTGTAGCGTGGTTGGACTGGGCCTTAGAGATATCTGCAAAGCTTCACTCAAGTCAAAGTCAGCTTTATTGTCAAGACCTATATGTACAGATCATACACAGGAATTTGAAACTGCAATGCTCCCACAGCCCTCAGTGTACAATGTGCTCCCACAGCCCTCAGTGTACAATGAACAACTTAAAGATGAAAACAAAACAAAAGTCTCATGTACAACACAATACAATCTTTAAAAAACAACAGTGTCCAATACAATGAGAGTGCTTGTGAGCAATAGTTCGTGTGCAAGTGGGGGTGGGGCAGTCAGTGAAAGGGCGATGTTTTGTAGGTCTGTCAGGTGAGGAGTTCAGAGGAAAGAGGTGAATGCAGGTCCAGAGTTTGTGTGTGTGAGAGTCTAGAGGGACAGAGCAGGAACAGCCTAAAGGCAGAGGAGGTGAGGTAAGGTCACCATAGGCCTCGATCGCAGCCATTGAGGTGTGCGCCGGAGAGCAGCAGTAAAGGTAGGAAAAGTGAATAAAACTTTTGTAGCTTCTTATACCCATATCTTAAGGTTTCTGCTGAAAAGGAAAAATCCACCAAAAATCTAAGTTTCAGCATTTTCTGTCTGAATGTAAGACAGTTATTTAGCTAATATTGGTTAGCTAGATGTGCCCTTGATAATTTAGAAAATAAGCTTTAGCTACTTAGCCTGAATAAGCTAGCCACATATAAATGAATTTCTCCTGTTAATTGCCCCTTGGGGATAAATAAAGTCTTTCTGATTCTGACTAGACATTCAGATCTGTCTTGGATTAAAACTCAAGGAATGTTTGATTAAACCTGGTCTTTAAAAAAAAAAAAAACTTTCAATATTTCAGGGGATTTCAACTCTTTGTGCTTTTATGATTCTAAAATTAAAAAAAGAAGTTTATTAGCATCCTTAAGTTTTTCATGTGCAAGCTAACAATGAGGATTAGCTTGTTAATTAAGAGGTGCTAATCAAACGGAAAAAGTAAGCGCCACACAAAGGAATATTATGATATTTGTATAATTTATTTATTTATTGTTCTTGAACAAAGAAACATACATAGCAAGTTTTGAATGTCCCCATTTAGGTTAAAGCGGAGTGTATTTGTGTTAGAAACGTCCCCATATTTCATAAGCATATGGCATACTAATGACTATAGTTGGATATGTTTTTGTATTTTTTTTCTAAAAAGTGGTATCATGTCCCTATTTTCAGTATAAATCTACCCATGAAGTCGGCGAACAATTTATCAATGATCGCCACACTCAAGCAAGGGTTATGTTGTAAAACCCTTCAGTATGTCTAAGATTTGGAAATACGGAACAAATGCCAATCAGAATGAGGACAAAGTAAAAGAAATCCATACCAAAGGTCATTACACATACCTTAACATAAGCAAATGTTTAATAATCAGAGTTCATTGTATTTACCACGTCCCTTAGGAAAGTTTCCCATTGAATGTCCTCATTTAGGTTAAAGATAAGATAAGATAAGATAACCTTTATAGTCCCACACGTGTGAAATTTGTTTTGTCACAGCAGGAAGTGGACAGTGCAAAAGTTATATAGCAAAAATTAGAATACAATAAGAATAAAATACTGTACACAACTGTTCAGAATAGAATAAAATAAAATACTATATACAGTAGAATAAAATGGAATAAAATATACAATAGGATAAAAATAGAATACAAATTCTATATACAACTGAGTAAAAATACAACTTTGTCAGAAAAGAGTATTGCACTTAGTTTTATTGCACATGTGTGGATGTGTGTATTTTATCAGTTGAAGTCTTTGTTGTGGAGTCTGACAGCAGTGGGGAGGAAAGACCTGCGAAATCTCTCCTTGAATAGTTTCTGCAAATGAAATGAACCCTTACTATTTATGTACTAATTATGTGTGGTAACAATTCATAGTTGAAATTGGATGTCCTTTTTCATTTAAATAAAATATAAAAACTAGGTTACTGTCTAATGTTTGCTTATTTAATTTATGTTTATCTAGTCATGGATAACCAGGCTGCGGCAGCATTATGAGAAATGCCTAAAACGGCACAAAAATTTGATCTGCAAAATCCAGATTCTGAGTGTCTTCTTTCAGGTATGGAGGCAACAAAAACACAAGGGAATAAGAAAACAGATCAAGAGGAAGCCAGGGAACCAGGGACTTCTTCACAGTGAACATTTTTGGAAGCAAAGTTCTTGCTTGAAAGTTTGCTGGTAGCAAACACTCAATGGTACAGATGTTTTGTTTTTTTGTTGTTGTTCTAAGTTCCTCTGTATAAGTAATGTGCACGTAAACTCCCAAAACAACACTGTAGTAATAAATGCAGTAGAACATTTAAATTGTTCTATGACACAAGTTGGACATAGTTTTGATTTCTTCAAGATAAATAGAGACTTTAATTTTAAGTTCTTTCAGATCTCTTGGATGTTGTGAATTTGATTGCAAAATGATTTTTGTTAGATTGCGTAGTTAAATCGTAACTTTACATTGTTCTTACTTTAAACTTCTTGTCTTTGAGGGAAGTAATATCCCTAAAACTGTAGTAAGTGTATTTGTGTATTACTGAAGACCCCAAAGGGAAGTAACATCCCCAAATTTGACATAAAATAACTTGTGTATGTGTGTATTGCTGAAGACCACAAAGGGGACATTAAACATTCCCAGTCCCCAATGAGAAGGTAAAAATACTGTTTATACAAATATTGCTTAAAATGAAAATCTCAACTGATTTTTCATCTCTGTGGACTTGGAGGTGTAAAATTCAGTTACCATCTTGCTTCTAAACCATACAGAAACTGGTGGAGTTAAGAAATGTAATCTCAAATGGGACTCAAGCGAGTTTGTGTGTGTGTGTGTGTGTGTGTGTGTGTGTGTGTGTGTGTGTGTGTATGGAGCCACTGGCTGGAGTTGCAATAGCAACCAGGCTCACACCTACCTGCTTAATGAGCTCTGTCTGTCACTCTGCCAAGATTCATCTTAAAAACTTCTGCTTCAACTTCTGCTTTAACTTCTGCTGTGTGCACAGTGTTTGCTCCGTAGCCATCTTTGTTCTCTTTCCAACAGTGTGTCTTTCAAAGCTCAGAGATGTAAACTTTTTGAACTGTGTGGATCCAAGTGAAGTGAGTACCTTCTAACTCATCCATAGAGACACATTGTATTTTTAGTCAGGAGGTTGTCTCAACAGCAGGAAAGACCCCACATTTTAAATCGGTCCTGTGGCCATATTTTTGACAGCAGGAACATGAAGAACACACTGTTGTGTAGAACAAGTCCTCGGGATCCTCACGGTTTGAACATGCTTTTGATGGGAGTTAGGGTCCTGGATTTAAAAGCTGTTTTTTTTAACAGGTGCATCAAGGCAGATTTGACAGGGCTTTGCCCCTGAGTAATAGTATGTCAGTAGTTAGTCATGGCCAACTGGATTGAGTATTCTGATTGGCCTATAAAATTCAGGCTTTTGTTTGATTGCTGGATTTTAGAATAATCTTTTCTGACTGGATGATTAAACCATTTACCGCTCTGTAATGGATTCTCCCACATTTCCCATAAACTTTTAATATTCATTCAGATGTTTTGTGATTCTAAATTTTCTTTTGTCATTACTCAGCTTTTGTAAATTTTAAGGATGTTCATCTAGTTTCCAACTTTGAAACTTCTTCTGTGTGAACTTTAGACTTCAACAGTTCAGGTAATTGATTTGGCCTAGTTCAGCTCATTCAACATTTTTTTTTCAATTCAGCTGAAAACATTCAGCTATCAGCATTCATTGAGTGGAGTTGTGTTCAGATGACCTCCTTTTGTGTCTACTTATTTCTTAAATGGCCCATTTCTGTGATTGTGTAAGTTGAGATTATTTTTTGTCATTTTGGGGGTATTACAAAAGCCACATTTTTGGAAATTACACCTGTACCTGTGCATCCTTGGCTGTCTGTTACCTGATAAGAGAGGAGGATACGAGAGGGAAAGGAAACAAAATCCCACTTGACATTAATGTTCATTATTTGTGTTGATTTTTTTTAGAAAAACATCAATGACTGGACATTCAAATGTAAAGAAACCCCCTTTTTAAAATGCTATTTAAACGGTTTTATGTTTCAATTTCTGTAAGATAAAGAGAAAACCCCAGCAATCAGCAGCCCTCTATGGGGAAGCACTTTGGCAGAAATGGGGAAGGAAAAACTCCCTTTTAACAGGAAAAAACCTTGCAGTCAACCAGGCTACAGCCACTGGCTGGGGTGAGAGGAGGAAGACAGAACAGGTGTGTTTAGGCAGTCATTTTGAGGTGGAAGGAGGGGGATCATCCACTCTACCCTTTTTATGTGAGTACGTAGAGAGCTGGTAGCTTAAATGACTTGGATGTTAACAGAGAGCGTCTGTCCTGATAGCCGGTGTCTTTGGACCTTGGATTTATATTTTCATTGTGCCATCTACACATAGACAGCCTGACTATGTTGCAGTTGTGTTGTAGTACAGTCCTCTGCATGCTGCTGCTGGTCTGTGTTCTGGTCAATGCCTGTGAAGGTAAGCTGTGTAGCTGCACGTGTGTTGTAATGTATGGAGTAGTTTGGGTGCATTTCTCTAAGGGATGGTCATGTGTCATATGTGCTTAGATTTTTGTGATATGGGAACAAATTCCAGATGTTATAGTTTCAGATTTCATATCCATTAAAAGTGTAGTGGAAAAAAATGTAAACGGCAATAAACTGACTTTGAGACCAGGCATAAGTCAAGTTACGTTAAACAGGATTGTGCTCTTTATCAAAACGTCTGCCAGCTTATTATTAGGGTAGAAAGCGGAGGACCACAAATCTGTCTTCTTTCAGTGCAGCACTGACAGATCACAAACCAAACACTGTCTCACAACATTTTCACTGTTGTTGTAAGCAGTGTTGGGAAGGTTACTTTTAAAATGTATTATACAGATTACAGATTACATACCCCAAAATGCATTTAGTAACGTATTACTCTAATTGAGTAACGTAACGGAATACTTGGATTACTTAATATATTATGCTTTTTACAACTACATGAATGAACTATTGCTGTGTGATTTATTAATATTACTGTAGGATACTTGCCATACCAATACCAACTAGATTTTTAAATCTTAATATTAGTGGTGTACGATACTGCATGGTTTGGTGTCAATCCAATACCAAGTAAATACCGGCCAGTATCGCGGATACCGATACTTTTCAATAAATAAGGTGGATGCCTCATTGAATTGCTAAATCGCAATTAATTTTCATGGCCTTAAGTGTTTTTTGTGATGTTTCCTTTTTTATTATTAAATAGTTAAAACCCAGGACATAATTAGGAGAAATCATTTATTTATAATTAAATAAAAAATGCTTTATTATTGTGGCGGGTCCAGGTGAGACGGACTCACCTTCACGGCATCTACAATCATGCTTAAAACCTGTACGCTGCTTGTGATGTTGTTTTTGGTATTGATGTGTACGGCTGGCAGCAGGAGGGCTGCAGCCGTTGAATGTACTGTGATTGTTGTAAGGGCGGACAGCGCGCAGCTCGGGGTGAGCCGGAGGCTGGCGCGCCAGCGGGACCTGCCAAGCTGGAGACGGAGGTCGAAGTGCGCGGGGTCCAACGCCTCTGTTGGAGGAGGCGTTGGCACGCAGGCTGCATAGTCCTGCGTGCTGGCCGTCTGAGGCCCGGCTCACTTCCACGCCTGCTGCGGCGCCGCTGCTTGCCACATGGGTGGCCACCAGCTCCGTGGCTTCAGCTGGAGGCGCGGGCGACCGCCAGAGTGGACACTTTCCCCTCGCTGGGCCGGGGCATGGGGCGCCGATGGTCCGGGCCGATTCCCTTGCCTGCTCGCGGATGGGGGTGAATCGGGCGATGGGGGTATGTGGCGGGGCGTGTTCCGCGATGCTGCTGCAGGTTTGGTGGTGGTGATGTGTATGGCTGGCAGCGGGAGAGCTGCAGCTGTTGAATGTACTGTTACAGCAACCGTGTGATTATTGTAAGAATAAATAATGCTGCGAAAATGAAAATGCCATCGGGTCTGCTGTGGGGGGTGATCTTTTTTTTTGGTAATCTTAATTGCAGGCAAACCAGTAAACAAATTAAAACAAACACTGTTGATAAACTATAATACAAAAATTACAATTAAAATTCTCAACAACAAAAACAACTGGAAAAAATATAATTAATATGTAAACAACTTAACAACCCCCAAAGTGTCTAAGTGACGTGACAGCGCAACACCGAAACATAAGAGTGGGGGAGAGGGAGCAAAGTGTGCCTGCTCTTTACTGACACAGGAGCGGTGAGTCCAGCGACCTGGCTGTTTCGTCTTTGCTGAAAGCACAGCGTTGTAAACGAGCAGAACTCAACGTAAAGAATCGATCTCACCAGGCTAGTATTGCCATGCCTGTAACACTCTGCCTATTGCCTGCATATTAAATAATTTGATTTATCATTTTTTTTTAAAATTCTTCACGTCATTATGCGGCCGCAAGTAGAGGTGACATGGGCCGCAAGGTTGAAACACAGAGCGTCTTAATACGTTCCACCAGTGTCGAATTACCAAAAACAGAGAGGGCATAGCCTAACATATGAAATAGGAAAAGACCACCGTGCAATCCATTTATTTCAACAAATTAACTGTATTCTGAATATCACCTTTTTAAACGGTAACTGTAACGAATTACAGTTACTCATATTTTGTATTTTAAATACGTAACGCTGGTACATGTATTCTGTTTCTCCCCAACACTGGTTGTAAATGCAAGCACTCAGCATCCTGTGATGCTAATTTCTGCAAATCTGTCAAGAGGAAGCCCTTTTTTTACATCTTAAAACAAAAAAATATCTTACTCGGTTGCACATTTCTTTCAATCTGAGTGTGCAATTTTGAATAAATGAATAGTATTTTCTTCTTATGTTGTAAATTTTCCCTGTACAGTCTCTTATTTCTTGTCTTTTTATTTTAAATTCTTTGCTTTTGTGTGAATCTGCATGCTCCATCTGCCTGCTGGAACCCCTGAATTTCCCTAGTGAGGGACCATAGAGGATATTTCTATTCTATCCTATTCTTTTTCTATGTTTACCCGCAAATAAAATTAATAACATTAATTCATTTGAATATTTCAGAAAGCAATTGGAACATGATTAACTCAGATGACAACTCAGAAAAAGTGAGAACAGGAAAGGAAAAACACTGACCTTTAGAGGAATGCAAAGTTCATGTAAATGCAGAAATGCAAATGCAAAATGAGATGAAAGCTGCATTTTCTCAGAAATACACTTCCCTAGAATACAACAATGCAACTGTATTGTTCATGTGATACATGTGGTTTCCCTCTCTGTGCTTGACACACAAACAACCTTTTCAGGACTGACTCAGCACTACTGCAACGTCAAAAAATTCGCATAAAATCTGCACATTAATTGCAGAGCTCTCTCCCTCTCTCTCTAGATCGTCTGTTAGATCATCCTGTAAATTACTAATATATAAGCAGTCTGTGACTGTAGAATGACAGAATTGGCCACTAGGAAGGGCAATATGGCCAAAAATATTTATCACGATATATATTTCAAAATTTGCGATAACGATATAACCAGTGTTGGGTAAGTTACTTTAAATTAGTAACTTAGTTACATTACTAGTTACTTCTCTAAAAAAGTAACTCAGTTACTTCAAGTTACTCGTTACTTTCAAAGTAACTAGTTACTAGGGAAAGTAACTTTGGTTTTACTCAGAATTCTCTTGTTAATGTGTTGCTTCCATAACTGGATACCCAGCCAGACTGCCAGTCTTCTAGCTTGCTTACTTGCCACAAGTGTACTGTGCCACCTACCAACAGAAAGGAAAAGATAATGTGCACATTTTCACGAGAGAAATCCCACGCCTGGACCGTCATTGACCGCCGCCATGATTCTAGCCTGCTTTTTACATCCAACACAAAAACTGCAGTCGTGGTGCTTTTGATTGTACTCAGAACTTGGAAATTCTGCCTTCTGAATAGGAAGATGTAGGTAACACCAGACTGCAGATGAGCTGCATACAGGGCTGGACTGGGACAAAACAATTGTCCCGGGCATTTTGACTAGAGACCGGCCCACCATTATAGGAAAAATCATAAAGCCTTTGAATGAAAACAAACACTGTTGTGACAGTGATGTACACTGTTCTGATGGTATATATGTATCAATCTATCAATTGTTTGTTGTAAGACTCAGATAATTATTTTTTTAAAAGCGAGACATTTTAAATGAGAATAATAAAGAAAAGTATTTCCTTGTCCCCCCCTTTCCCTGTTAATGCCCTACCTGGCCCCCTGGCAACACTTTGCTAGACCCGCCCCTGCACAGTTACCAGCTGTCAGCTACAAATGATCCTGGTGTTATTTGTCTCTCAGAAACAGCTCATAACTTCCCTTCAACTCATTCATGTCACCTAAAAGGTAAACCTGTTTCTCCATCACCTGTTCAGCTCTGATGATTCAGTAAGGACATCTCCTGGTTTCATCTGCATGTTTCCCTCTCACCAGATAACCAAACAGATATCATGACCAGCAGCTTTACAGCTGTGGCTCCAGCAAACATCAGCTGATACTAGAAATTAATATTAAATAAATTCTAACAACAGCTGATCAAGCTTAAACGTGCTGCTGTTGTTTAACGCGACATCCACTGGTTTCCTCTTTCTGGCGCAAAGTGGGCGATAAATAAACAAGAGAGAAAAGCTGATCAGCTGATCATTGATCAGTTTCGTGATTGAAGTAGAAACAGGAGAGGAGAGAATGAGAGAAGAAGAGGCAGCTGTGCAGCTTCAGCTTTATGTCTTTTTCATTGTAGCTGAAGTCCGGGACAAACTGTTCCTTTTCACCTCAATACGAAACGCGTAATATTTTCTCTGAATACCAGACGATTCTGTTTTTTACGGGACGGTTGGCAACTCTAATAATTAACCGTATGAACAAAATAAAGTTCAACATCAGTAACATAGCACCCACCCAGCTGTATAGAAACTCCGTCATGCTAGCTAGCACGCAGTACGAAAATGTCAGCATACGGAAAATAAACTCCACCTAAACTTGGTTTATATCTGACCCAGATAGACTGCAGGTCATAACTTCTTACCTGAAGTTCAGTTCACCTGACACTCGGACGGGCGGCCGCTTCAGGTCAGGGGCGGATCTAGAGAAATTTTCTTAGGGTGGCATGAGGGTGGCAAAGAAATCAAATGGGGTGGCAAAATCAACCCCCCCCCCAAACACATATGCAGGTGGTTACATATGGTTAAAATGATTCAAATGCAGTAAGTATACATATTTTTCATATAAATATAGTCTATAACTTTATTGTCTGTAGCCCACATAATTACACACTTTAGTTACATAAAACATGTGAGTTTTGATCTTATGTACTGTATAGCCTGTATAATAAATAAATGTGTAGCCCAATAAGTATAAAATCCAGAAAGCTACACAACATGGGGCGGTTCATTTACAAACACAAGTCTAACTTAAGTTTCACTGTTTTTTGTTAGAAAACAATCACATTGTTACAGCTTAAATTACACAAAATGTCAGAAATCTGCACTGTCATGAACAAAAATTTAAACCTAATTTTTCATGATTTGTTGGATTAACCCACTGAGGTCTGAAATACAACAGGCCATTTTTGACCCCTTCTGATTTTACATTTGTATTTCCCCCTCAAATTGTTTCATTTTAGTTTTTTCCCCTTGCCTTGTTTGGTATCATTCTTTTCAGCTCAAATGAATTTAGTGGTTTTTTTCACTGACATACTGCATTAGTATTACTGATCTGAAATCACACAAAGAACTTAAAATCCTAGAAGTATTTTTTACTGTAAAAAAACCCCCACAGGCATGTTGAGTAAATATTTATAACTTGAAATCCAAATATAAATTGTACATTTTGTAAACATTTCCAACTATTTATCTAAAAATGCAGCCAATACACCTGCCGTTTCTTTCATTTTGTACAACCATTTAAAAATATTACTAAAACTAAAATGAGAGAACAATCAGGTGTCGCAATAAGATGCCCCACAAATGATGTGTGCCAGTAAAAAAATAAAGTTTGTCCACCAAAAGACAGAGCAGAACAGCACAGGGATAAACCTGCAGGCCTGACAACAGGAGGTGTATCACTCCGCTGGTTTTCTACTTAGTGACAGTGTTTACGTTACAAATGTGCCTTAGTGACATCCCAGATAGCAAGACGACATTGAATCTATGTTGATTTTTCATCCGAACTGTCGTATATGGTCGGGGTTGAAATGCCAATGTTGTAACAACATTGAAATACTGTGGTAAACCGACGGTCTTACTATAGGGACGTTGTAACGATGTTGATTCACCGTTGTTTTTTTGTCATTGATATTAGATCTATTTATAGTCGACCAGGTGACAACAACAACGTCGAGAAAACGTCTATTTATAGTTGACGATCATTCGGCTCCGGTCACCATCAAAAACCATCGATTTGTAGTTGAGCATTAAATTGCACTGCAACTGATCGGGTATAAAGTACCAGAGAAAGTAGATTTATTGTTCATTTGTTATCAATGACTTGGTCTAGTTCACCAGCTTTAAAAAATCGTGTCTACGTGCAATTTATGTATAGTTGACCGGGAAATTAAGGCTACGTCCACACGTACACGGGTATTTTTGAAAACGGAGATTTTCCGTTTTCGTTTTAAAAAATAATCCCGTCCACACGTAAAGGCAGAAATGAAGGAAAACGCTGCTAGGAACATGCCAAAGCAGCAGGTGGCGCTATATTCCTAACCGTGTAGAAATGTTGGCCAATCAGAAGTCTAGAAGCCTCGGTGGGAAATAGTAAACAAAGATGGGGCATAGAAGCAGAACCGAGTGGTATGTGTGGAGGGACAGTAACTGTGTGTGTATATGTAAGCATTTAAACACTGCAGAGAGTACAATTAACAGTAACAGTATTGTAGAAATTCATTTCACCGAAACAACAACGTGTCGCACACTGTGACGTCAAAAAAGGCGCACACCTTTGACGCTGCGTTTTCTCCGTTTTTCTCGTCCACACGTAAATGCAAAAACGGAGTTTTAGAAAATATCCACCCTAGCCGGAGTTTTTAGAAATCTCCGTTTTCAGTGACCGAAAACGGCGTTTACGTGTGGACGAAAGGTGCAAACGCATAGAAAAATCTGCGTTTTCAAAAATACCCGGGTACGTGTGGACATAGCCTAAAGCAGCGATCACTTGGACTATTCCGCAGCACCCCTCTCACATTGGTACATCCCCCCAGGTATTCATTGTCTTCTACAGTAGAGCGGGACATTTGATTTACTCTCAGCGGAATTGACCGGAGAAGGCATCAGTTCATGCACTGCACTGGCCTGCACCACGATTAGTATAAGGTAAGAATGAATGATTTTTTTTCCCTACTCGTTATTTCCATGTTTGCATTTGAATAACAGTAAAAAACTCGTTAATGTTGTACATTAACGAGTTTTTTTTTTACTGTTATTTACGTTGCTCCCACAAAATGTGGGAGCCCGAAATTGTGTCTACTTCTTGCAATCCGGCAACAAATAAATTGCACTGCGAACAAAGTATATCAACAAAGAAAACATTTTTGTTTCATAAATTCTTCGTTATATTCCCTTACAAAGCTAGCTTTAACGCTTCGAGGTTTCCTTTGTTCTTGCCGTCGCCTCAGCGCTTGACCCAGACTTTCGCTCTGTAGTTGCTTAGTACTACAAAAAAATTCTAAATCTGTGATATATGATTGATAAACGTAAAGTTAACTGTATAAACGTGTTCAATGACTTTGTTACTTTTGATGATTGGAGAGCACTCGCTTCAATTCGCACACGAAAACTTTAGACTCAGTTTGAATGCTCACGCGGCATGCCCACGTGACTGTACGTTGCACGGTCACCTAACTTTACGTTGCACGCGTACATGACTTTCCGTTTGTGCCTCGGTGTGTTCACACCGAACGCGATAGAGGCGGCCAGAGCGTCAGGTTTACATGTAAAGTCAATGGAAAAGCGCGATGACACGCGATTGCGCGTCCGGCGAAAATTCGGAAGCAGATTTGCGTCGCGAAAACGCCAAAACGCGTGAAACGCGCGTCAGTGTGCCGCGTCTGGCGCGTTTGACTCGCGAAAAAAACCACGCGCGTCAGTTTTTGTGTTGCATTTTGTGCATACGCGCGTTTCGCGTTCACCGCTCGAGTTGGAAAAATTTGAACTCCAGCGTCAAGTCGCGCCGCGTCAACCAATCAGGAGCCTGGTGACGTGGCTGTAACCAGGTCAAAGGGGCAGATCCAGCCAAAGCCCTTCATTCTTCAATGGAGGGAAGGCTAATCAACGCTGTAGCAAACAACCCGGAGCTGTACGACACCAGCTGCTTTGTGTACCGAGACAGGAATATAAAGGACCGAGCTTGGAGGAAGAAATGTGAAGAGATCGGGCAACCTGGTAAGTTCATTCATTTCTCTTTTTACATTTTTCACTGACCCGAGGAGGCCGCACAAAAGCTAGCAAGCCACCGCTATTTTCCCACTGATGTACAAATACCGTTCTGCTTTTATGCATGTTGTCATATAGGAATATATTTTGTTTATTAATAAACAGCACACAGTGGTCCCGCTCATCCGTCACTGCCTCGCTTTTTCGCTGATTTTTTTTTTTTTTGCACAGTACAGCATTGCATTCTGCAGCCTGATTGACAAATCTCCTCCGTGCTGTGTCTCCTGCGCTTGTCAAATTTATCATGTTTTGTTTTTATAACCATCACATCCAATAGATAAAACAGCACAAAAACACCCATAACTATGACCCTCATTCGGAAATAGACACCTGCACCGCGAGGGAAAAAGGCGCACGAAAGTGGCAGGCAGATGAAGACAAAACACGGCATAATACTTTTACGTTTTGCAATCTACAAAGGTTTGCACTTTGAGAATCAACTTGTGAGAACTGTGACTAATGTTCATGTGTGTGGGGAAAAAAGTGTATAAAGTGCGTGGCGAGGGGCTAGTTATTCTGACAACCCCTGCTGCAATAAATGAGGGACCACTGTATATACTTTCTCTATGATTATTGTTTTCAACCTGTTAACATTTAATATTGTCTTCATAGAACCAGCTGATTCTGCAGCAGAGCATCCCCTGTTGCATCTCTTTGCTCCCCAGTCCCTGAGCTCCTGCTGCTGCACCCACAGGTATGCAATTGTAGCATCAGATGTACAGCAGCACTGATAGCTTTTTACTCGGTGGGATTCCCTTGTGATCACCTTTACTAAATATCTACAACTAATCTGATTATATCCTGTTGTTGTTGTTTTTTCAATGTTGAAATGAAAATCTAGTAGCAGCCTTCTCATTTCTTTGTGTTTTGTGCTGTTTTACAGGCCCAGAGAGGAGGACAGCTCCGAGGCAGATGAGGGACGGGTCCCAGGACGGTCCATCGGCAGTGGAGCTGGCCATCCTGGTGTTCCTGAAGAGGCCACACCAGTCTCCAATGGAGCATTTCCTCCTCAGCCTTGTTTCTGCTCTGGAGAGCAGCTGGGTCCTTTTTATTCCTGTCTCTCTGTAAATACTTATATTTTATATATTTATGTTTAATGTTTTTCTGTTTGAGAATTTTAATATTATTTCAAATAAATTTTTATAATGACTAATGTCTCAGTTCTACTACACAGCAAATGTTGGCACACGACTTGACACATGTAGAATTTATTTCATATTATACTAATGACAGAATATACTAATACAGTGGGATGCAAAAGTTTGGGCAACCTGGTTAATAGCCATTATTTTCCTGTATAAATCGTTAGTTGTTACAATAAAAAATGTCAGTTAAATATATCATACAGGAGACACACACAGTGATATTTGAGAAGTGAAAAGAAGTTTACTGGATTTACAAAAAGTGTGCAATAATTGTTTAAACAAAATCAAGCAGGTGCATAAATTTGGGCACCACAAAAAAAGAAATGGAATAAATATTTCGTGTATATCAATGTGTGTGTCTCCTATATGATATATGGGGGGCCTTTGTCTGGACGTGTTTCCCATCCAGAGCTCCACAGCAGAGAGGGAAGTTCCAGCGCTCCTGGAATCCCTCTGTGATGGACTGCCAGTCTCCAGGTGAAGGCACAGCCATGAAGTCGTCCACTAGACAGTCCCAGATGGCCGTCGCTACCTGGGGGGTGATCTGGCACACTGTGGACACACTGACTCTGAAACTGAACGCGATGGTCCTGAAGGAGTCCCCGGTGGCAAGGAACCTGGACAAAATTGTTCAAAATTAGTATTATGTGTACTGCAGTTACAAAATACATTATTCAAATTCCAAAATACTTTTGTGATGTCAGATTTAAATTACAAAACATAAATCTTACATAAAACATTATGTAATTATAAGGATAATTACATAACATATATTAGATATAATATAAAACAGTCAGCTGTGTTTTGTTTTAACTTTAACATATCATAATTTGATTGGTAGCAACTTTTACCCCTACAGTGAGCCAATGACTTATAATTCCTCAACATGTCAATCAGGTAGGAATGAAGTAAGACATTAATAGAAATAAAGAGTTGTATGTTGACATGTAGCCCTTTCCTTGCTTAAATCATTGTTAATATTTTTGAAAAATTAACCTGTGATAAGACAGCATATCAAGATAGAATATGCTAGATAGAACCATATAACTAAAGATGAACCAAACTGTTCACAATTTTATCTAGCTCTCAGTTTAAAGAAAGGCTGCTGACCCCTGTTATAGAGTCTGACAGCTGCGAGGATTATATAGAAATATTCAACTATACCAGAATTAAACCAGGTCTAAATAAAAAAAAAAAAAAAAAAAAAAAAAGGAGTATCACTACAAAGATTACCAACAGTGGTCCTCATACCACAGTTTGATATCAGCAAACACTGAGAGCATACACTGATATGACACCACAGCCATGCTATCATTGCTAACACTGATAACAGCATAAATTGAATTAAATCGGGACTTGATGAGAACTGTCGAGTATCACTAGAAATATTATAAACAGTCGTCTCCATACCACAGTTTGCTATCAGTAAATACCGACGGCATTCACTGTTAGCATACCACAGCCATGTTAGCAGTGTATAAACGACAGTTTAGCATATATTAGCACAGGTATCAATAAAGGACTACTGTATTAAAGACTTTTACTAACCTCAGGCAGATGGACAGGCGCTCTGCAGGTGGGATTGAGCGCCTGTAGTTGGTGTCTAGGCGGGCGATTCTGGGACCGACGCGGGACAGCAGGTCCTCAAACTGGGCGAGTGAAAGACGGTGATATCGCTGAAATCGGCCGTCATCCAGGCGCAGCTCCTCGAGCAAGTGGTGAAACTCACCAAACTGCTCACGCCTCTGGAGGACCTGATGGACCCAGGTACGGCGAGGACGTCCAACGCCGCTGCTCTGCTCTCCACAGTAAATAGAGGAGGGAGACTCTCTCTTCAAACGCTAGCTCGACAGCTGCCATCTAGCAAAGATACTGTCTGGCACAACTTCCTCCCACATTTCCGGTTCACGCGCGTCAAAATATGCAATTTTGACGCGCGATGGATTTTTCTTGGACACGCGTTGAGGTGCGAATGTGCACGCGTCAAATTAGGGGCGTTTGGGGCGTTTTCGCTCGCGCCTATCGCGTTAAAACCTTTTTATTTGCAAACATATCTTTGATTGTTAAGAATTTATAATCTTGTCTTTTGTACATATCTGTGGTGCTTGCATACTGCAATATCACCACATAATATAGTCCAAAAACTGGAAGTTTGTAAACTTTTTAAAAATGCAAAGCCGTGTACACTTGTGCACTTCAAAAATTCATTGTATACTGTACCTTCTTGCACGTCTCTGTTTCCTGTGTGTGTTGTTAGAAATCAAACTAACTTTAGGAAACAATATGCCAAAAGCATATTTACAATTACTTAAGACCGTTTTTAATTTCTTTTTCTTTAGACCAAATCCCCTGTACACATATACGGACTCAGAGGATGAGCAACCTACAAAAAAATGGTTTCCCCAGGCCCTTCGAGTGAAAATACCAGGTAATAAAATACTGTCTAGTGTCTGTGTACATATCTGTGTCTGACACGAGGAAACTTTTTTGACAAGTTGTCTGTATTCTTAAATACTTAAAAAATTATCTTTTTCTAAACAGCCCTCATCACTCCGCAGTCTGCCCCCCAGCCCACTGATAGCAACCATCATAATGCCCCACCCAGCTTCCGGCACCTTTCCCCACTCTGGCACAAACCGACACAGCTTTGCGATCTCGCCAGCATGCAGAGTCTGATGTCTTCCCTATAGATGGTATGCTTTTAAAAAAGCTTTAAAGCTGCATCACAATGTCATTGTACTCTTATCTAAAAAAAAAAAAACCAATTTATACTCCTGAATGTCATCTTGTTGTGATTTTTTTTTTTTTTTTTTTTTTCTGTAGATTCCAGAGACTCTGTGAGGCCACTATTACAAGGCAAGTTTGAAAATCTTGGAATTTCACAGTTTACATGGTATAACAAATATATGTGACAGGCAAAAACTAGTAAACACTTTTAGCAGTTACAAGAACTAACACATGAATATCCAACAAAAGGGAATAGAAATACATTGTACTGCCAATACTTTGGTTTATTCTTTGTATGACTTGAAAATCAGGCTTTAGGGAAAACTAAATGACATGTTTCTATCATCAATTACATGAAGTAAACACACAAGCACTTGCATACACATTTAAGACATGAGACACGCTAATTCCATCTCATAAAATGTGTCTATAGGTGAGACGCTTTGCGTTGATTGGTGCTGCTGGACCACACTGGAGGTGCGAGTCCGCCGTGTAATGGTTTATGCCATTACAAAGGAGCTGGCCTCTGTACTCAACTGGGCAGGGGAAAACAAACCAAGGACCAGACAAAGCAAAAAAGGGCATTTAAAGAGACAGCGCTGTGCAGATGCATATTTGGTAAGTTTTAACATTTATTGTAGTTTTATGAACCTAAAGTGAACAATAAAGGGATCAATTGATGTGCTGGGTGCGTTTCACATTTCCTATGTCTGGTTTTTGCTATATTACTTTGTCTTTCTTAATAGCAAGACTTTCATGTCCGGTTAATCTGGAGATGGAGTCTTTGGTCTTCGGCTTGTTTTGTCCTCGGGTTGTACACTTTGTACAGCCCGAGGACCCCATGTTTTCTTTTTTTTAAAGGATACACGGCACACCATGCTAAGACATATCACATTTTCAGCTTATAGCTCTTTGGGAATCAAATGCGGCAGTTTGCTGATTTCCGCCTGGTGACTTTCATGTTTATCAGCCTAGGAGTTTACATACTTTCTCCCTGCTGAAGACAATTAACAAGAGCTTATTCATGTGCTCTAATTCCCTTTTTTTTGTCTTTGTTTTTTTGTGTGTGTGTCTATTTTTGTCCTAGATGGCCTGGCGCAGCAGGTAGGGGCGAACTCTGTCTGAGTTGGTCTTTGCTCAAGCAGTCCAGAAATGGCTCAGATATGCTCCAGATCGTACGGGTGGCGCGCAGGACGCACATCGTCCATCCCCATCCCGGAGTAAATAATAAAAAGTGATATGAAACATAGAAATGTAAATAGGAAACTTTGTCTTTTAATAAAGTATTTTGCAAATGATACATGTCTATTGACCTTTTTTGTTTTTTTGTTTTTTTTCAATAAAAAGCAACTGTGCGAAAGAGGTGGAAAATCAATACCATAGCTCAACAGTGTTTCAATATCAGAATCTGACATTGTTTCAATGTCAACAGTGTTAGAAAATATAACGTAGAATCAATGTCAGGTTTCAACATTGATTCAACATCAAAACCTGACGTTGTTTCAACGTTAAAAATGGGTGCAAGAGTGATGTTGGGTCAACGTCACACTTCAACGTTGCTTCAATGATGTCGCCTGATATTGACTCAACATTGTTTCAATGTTTCCTTGCTATCTGGGATTCATTAGTGCCCTCACTGACACACAAAACAAAACAACTACACAACAGAACAACTACACAAGACAACACAACACACTAAGTATACACTCCACACTAAACGTCACAAATCTCCCACATCTAAACTCTCTCTCTCGCTCGCTCTGTCTCGCTGCCGTTACCGTCACTCCCAAAACTTTTCCCTCTTCCTAAACAACCAAATTCCATAATGTTGACTTTTTTTTTTAATTGGTCGACATGGTACATTTTTCCACCGATAGGAAAGAGGTGGCTTTTTTTTTCTTTCTTTACTGTTTTCGCGCTGTCCTTAGAAAACGCTTAAAACACACAGACAAAAACGTGACGACAGTATTTAGAGAAAAGCATGGCTTATATATATTATCATAACTCTGGATTTACTGGCCTGTAATTAAAATTTAAAAACTTTGAAGTCCGAACTTTCAATGTGGGCTGAAACAGAGACTCAGCGTGGCTGCAGCTTGTTGCTATGTCAGCTTAAAATAGTCATGTGATTTGGAGGTGCAGCGTGTCCGTGGACCACAGAGGGTTAATAACACTCACCTTCCTTCCATTTCCAGAGTGTAACATCCAACCACCTGTGTAAAATCCGAAATTCCCGTGGTGTTGTTCAAAATGTGCTCTGGCACAATCATAAGCATCGCTTGATACTGAAAACAGGAAAAAGCCGGTCCTGCTATGGGCTGAACCATTTGTTAATGTTGGAGGGGGGGAACACTATCCAATATATTCAGTTTTAGCATTTATATTCAGTGTTGACTGTAACTACGCTCAAACTGTTAATGCTATCTTATTTTAATAAACAACACTGTCATATGCAAAACTGGGGTGGCAAAGGATCATTTTAGGGTGGCACTTGCCACCCCATGCCACCCTTCTAGATCCGCCCCTGCTTCGGGTCTCTCCTCTTGCCTCCCTTTTCCTTCATCCACCTGCTGGCTTCCACCACTTGCTAATGTTATTGAATCTGTGGAAGCTCCGCGATATCCACCACACGAAGTAACGAGTAACGAGCCTATCTAAATCCCAGTAACGAGTAACGCGTTCCTGGTTTTGGCATAATAACTAGTTACCGTGCTCGTTACCACAATAATAACGTAGTTACTGTAACGCGTTACTTAATAACGCGTTAGTCCCAACACTGGATATAACTGACAATATAATTGATGCCAGACAAAATACTTTACAACTCCACATGCTGTTGATGTTGTTAACTTTTCATTTTGTTTCCTCTCTTTCAGACGTAAACATCACAGCCGGACAGAACGTTATTCTGCTATGTCAAGCTCCAAACTACAATATCATAGTTGCAGATTGGAGCAGAGCTGACCTGGGATCAGAATATGTTCTTTTGTACCGGGATGGACATTTTGATCCAGATTACCAACATCTATCTTTTAAGGGTCGAGTGGATCTGCAGGACAGACAGATGAAGGATGGAGACGTGTCTCTGATTCTGAAGAATGTGACGATTAATGACACTGGAACATACGAGTGTCGTGTCATCACGAGAGGAACAAACCGTGGGAAAAGAGCTGTTTTGAAAAATAACCCCATCAGCATCATCACCCTGAGTGTTGTTGATCCTCCAGGTGAGTGAGTAGAGTTGAGTGTGTGTGTGATCAGAGGTGAAGCTGCTTCCTGGTTGTTGATGTTTGTTTCTAAAGATGTTGTTGATGAGACTTTGTAGAAAGCAGCTGGTCTGAGTGATGTGATCAGAGTGCAGTAGATAATGTCTGACAGCAGTTTGAAGAGGAAATGGATTCTGTTCTGTTCTTCACTCATCACCTACCTGACAGCTGACACCTCACACCTGTTTCTCACCTGCAGGTCAGACAGGAGGAGACACAGAGGATGGAGGGAAGGAGGATGGAAGGAAAGAGGATGGAGGACATGGAGAGGATGCATCTGTTGGATTGAAGCTTGGTCTGCCACTTTCTGCTGTGCTTGCTGTTGCTGCTGTTTTCCTTTTTTATCTACAGAAGTTATAAACAACAGAGTCGAGATTCACATCGTCCTCCTTCTGAACCGCAGTGCCTGAGATCTTTCTACGGCTGAAGTCTGAATCTCCTGTTGTTGAACACAGAGACAGAAATCAAGTAAAAACAGACAGCGGTCACCAACACTCCACAAGGATCCCCGATTTCAAGGACCCTTGAAAAAAAAGCTTATTTTTTTCTGTGGTTACAAACGAGCCAATGGCATCATCCTGTGATCAACATTAAAGCAGCAGCAGCATTACTGACATGTCTCAGTGTTCCTGAGAATTCAGCTTTAAATATGACCAAAACAAACTCTGCTGGCTGTCATACTACATCAGTTTCATCAGCACTGAGAGAGAGCAGCAGAAGAACAGTCGGAGGCTGTTAGATCGGTATTTGATTTTTGTTCATAAAAACTGAGCAAACAGAAAGATGCCCTAAAGAGGAGAGTATTGGCCTTTTTATGGCCGTTATCATGGGGTATTGCTGAGGAGAAAGGAGGAGGAGCTGTTGGTTGTAGTTTTTTACCGATAGTCACTTGGATGAGTGACGAAACGTTTTTCCCAATGAAAACGTCCAGATGAACAGAATCTTGTTTCATTTCTATAAAATGATCTTGTTCTCCACAATTTACTGTTTGTGTTTGTTAGTGAGAAACGAATATCAACAACAATATGAATAACGAGAGCATCCATCTGTTTAATATAATTATAAAAAATGTAAACCTTTAACGCCTAATATCGTAAAACACAGCAGACAGATGTTGCAGTTTAGTATTTTAAATAGTTTACTAAGTTTCTATACAGCTCAGCTGTCTCTTGTTTGGGAACTTTATTGAGTTATGATATTATTTCTTTTAGTATTATTTTTGAGTGGAGTTCTTTTTAGCTGACCTTTTTTATGGGCCCACTTATTTCTTAAAATAGCTTATTTTTGTGACTGTGTATTTTGACATTATTTTCGTCATTTTGGGGTATTGCAAAAGCCACATTTTAAAAATTACACCTGTACCTGTGCATCCTTGGCTGCCTGGTCCCTGATAAGAGAGGGAGAGGAAACAAAATCCCATTTCTCATCAATGTTTCACTCTTTTTGGTTGATTTTTGAAGAATAGCATCAATGACTGATTCACTGATGTTTTACTTAACATGCTATTTGTTTTATGTATATCATTTCTGTAGCATATTAACAATAAATATTGTTTCACCTGTTTAAATGTTAAGTACAATGCAAGAGTCTTTGAATCAAATCACATCCTAGTAGCTAACAGAATGTAGTCCTGACCTAATTCTACATCCTTTCCTGTTAAAAACGTTGTTTGTAACGTCTAATTAAAAAAAAAAATCTAATCTTTCTCTGGTTTGTATGGTTTCCAGTGTGGCATCTTCTTCAGCGCAGAATGGTGCTGTATTTTCAATAACTACACTGTTAGTAAAATGTTTTGAATTATTTATTTGATGTAATAACAAATATTTTAATGTTCAGTAAAATGAGACTGAGTAGAAGAGGGATTTACGTTTGACCTTGCTGTGGTGCAATCCATAAATTAATCCATTAATACACCTTCATACACAGAGCAAACTGCTGCTTAGATTAATTAGCATTTTTATCCATAATATTACTCTGAGCAGGACTATAACATATTGTGGGTTGACAAACTCTGCTGGTGTGAAAGACAGGATGAGAATGCAAATAAACAGTCATCAGTGACTCATAACAATAAAGTCATGGGCCGGACTCTAATTTCCTCAGTTCAAAAGAAATGATTTTATACACGTCAAAACTGAAATTATATCAATAGAAGAATATGTATAAATATCTGTCAGTTTAAAGATTGATTTTTCTTTCATTTATTTACTAAAACTGCTGGTATGCAGTAACTGAAGCGTAGGCCGTGCTGTGTGCTCAGCTACTAACCACATACCCCTGCTCTTGCCTCTTTACACTGGTTGCCTGTCCATTTTAGAATTCATAAGAAAATTTTATTGTTTGCTTTCAAAGTTTTAAATGGCCTGGCTCCTACTTACCTGTCAGACCTTCTATACCTATGCAATTACACACCAAAGGTCTCTCAGGTCAGCTGACCAGTCACTCCTTGCTGTCCCCGTTTTGCGACTGAAACACCGAGGGGGTCAAGCTTTTGCTGTTGTGGCCCCCAAATTATGTAATAAGTTGCCCCTCCATATTAGGCTGGCCCCAACACTTGAAACTTTCAAATCACTTTTAAAAACACATCTTTTCTCCATGGTGTTTTAGGAGTAGTATCAGAGTCAGCTTATAGTCAGTTATAGTCAGCTTTTGGTCGCTCTTAATCTTCTTTACTTTATTCATTTTATTTACTGTATATTTATTATCTATTTTAATCATTTTTAATGATTCATTTCTATCTTTTTTCATGTATTTATTTTATTATTTAAGTAAACTTTAATTTAAGTTTACTTTGACTTCAGCAGCGAGCAGGCGCACCGAGGGCTCTCGCGCTCACTTTATAGAATTTCGAAAACCCATCGGTGCAAATTATAAGTCTGTATCATAACGTCTGGTGTTTTCGTGTTTGTTGGTTTGTTTTTATTTTGTTTTATTTTGCGAGTTGGTTCTCTGGCTGCTCCAGCCAGCCAGAGAATCCCCCGCTGCCCGCGGGGGCCTATCGCGTATAGGTGTAATGGAGAATCAGCCAATCAAATCGCAGCTTTTCAGCCAGTGTAAAAAATGATATATTTTTTTGCACTGAACCGTCTGAGCGCAGGTTCGAGTCCTGGTTGGGACAAAGGCTGTGTTACATTATCAAAAGATAAACACCATTTTTAATTTAGTTAATGTGGATAACATTTATTTTTAACTTTGCTTTTTCTTATTATTTGATTATTATTCTATTTATATTATAGTGTTACGGCCTGTGGAGTATTATGTACCTATACTGCGTAAAGGAATATCTTTTATTTATATTTATGTATTATTTACATTTTTTTTTTTATTGTACAATGCTTTGGTGCCACGGGATTTTAGCATTCCTCAATGTCTAACCGCTAACAGAAGGTATCTCAGGAAGTTGGAAGCAGGCGTTCACACGGGAAAAGTTCATCTTTTGTCTTCTCCACTGTAAGAGGAAGCAAGGGAGTGTGAACTTTTCTCTGGGGGAAGACCAAAGGTGTGGAAACAGCTGTGTACTGCCTTTTGGTTCTGTGGAAGGTGTTTAAACCCAAGGCTCTGTTGGGTTTATTTAATGGAAAACTTCCACAACAACTGTCACATAGTACATAAGTACATAACTCAAAATAAACTGTATCATCACAGTTTTGAGATGATACAGACCAGACACACTCTTCAGTTATGCAGACATCCAACTTTTAATACAAAGATTAAAGTTAAAACTATAATTCAGATACATTCTGATGGCATAGAAAATTAAGCTTATGCATAATTTCAATAAGAAAGATCTGTAATAAGTCATTTGTCTGCTTCCTGGTGGCTGCTAGTTTATATCTATTCATTTTCCAGCACAAACTCAGTACTGACATCATTACTTTATTCCACTCATGCTCTTGCCAGCCTCCACTCTGCATGCTTTAAATCTGTTGCTCTTCTGCTTCTGCCATTCTGCGTTTCAGATCCGCAGCCATGCAGCCCGCCTTCTCTCCTTTCTCCTCCTCACCGTGGTCACTCAGAACCCTGTCCCAGCCTCCATCCACCAGCATGTTGACTCTGGGGTGGGGCTTGTGCAAAATCCTGTCACTGCTGAGATTCCTTCTGCTATGATGGATCATTGGAGTCTAACTGCCTAACAGTTAAATTCATTTCTGTATCTCAATAAATCATGTTCGGTTTTTCCACATGATCTCTCCTTATTGAACTGCTTTTGTAGATAAGCGTCAAGCCAGAAAGCAACAGTACCTAAACCAAAAATATTATCATCAGAAGTGAGAAAGTGTCTGGAATATCTCCAGCTGTGCTGCATGTATTAAAGATAACTTCAGACACTGTCTGGTTGTCATGTCTGAAACAGGCTGTACGGTCACACAGATAAAAGACATCAGTCATGTTTCTAATGATATAAATCAAACAAAAGGATTATAAAGATAAAAGCTGTGAGACCCCCCTAGAGAACGGATGGCTTGTTATCATTACATGAAGTGATTTAGAAATAATATGTAAGCATTCAGGGCAGCACTCACAACTTTTTAAAACTGATTACCTGATGGTGAGCACACAGATATAAACATACATGTGAACTCTAAGAGGTTATAAAGAAGAGAGCTGTGCTTTTACAGAACACAATTTATTTACATTTTATATTTACAATCAGTTTTTATTTATATAAACAAAATAAACATTGCAAAACTAGAACAAAACTATCTTATTTACAATATAAACTGTTTCTCCCCTATTTCCTTTTTTCTTCCACCCATCTTTGTCTCTCTGCCTCATAGAAAGGAGACTCCTGAAACTCCTTCCAGGTCATCTCCTTGGCCATGCCCTTGTCCCTGTACAGAGAGTGCACTTTTGAAGGGCAGTAGATATATTTCCCTGCCACTCCAGGGAAACCCGTATGAACATGTGGGCTATTTGGTCCCTGTTTCAGGTCCATGTGGCAGAACCCGCAGAGGCGGCCTGTTTGTTGGGTTTCTGGCTTTTTCCTCTTTTTCTCCATCTTTTCCTCTGACCTCTTCCTGGTAGCATCCAGTTCCCTTTGGAAAAAGTCTGTCTGGGCAAATTCCTCAAAGGGCATTTTAGGGTTAGTGATTCCCTCAGCAGCATAAGTTTGATGCACCTTGTTGGAACAATAGAAATAGAGCACAGCCCTGTCTGGTAAAAATAGTGGACGGTGGATCCATCTGTCTCATATTGAGACTTGGGCTGTCCACAGGCAAGACAAGTCTTTGTCTGCCTTTTTTTACCCTCAGGCTGCTGCTGCTGTGGCTTTTCTAAGATGCCCTCCACAATCTTCTCTATTGAGACTTGTGTTAGTGCTGTAGACAGGGCAGGAGGAGGCGCGTTAAAGACGGCAGGCTCTATGGTGACTACAGGGACACTAGTTGTTTCACTGCCTTCAGAGTGCCACAGCTGCTGAATCTCCATTAGTTTTTCTGGGCTTATGTTCAAAGATGAATTGGTGTTGAGAAGTTTAGCCAAGCTTCAGGATGTCCTTCTTCCCATGGTACGTTTGCAGCAGATCATCTATTGCCTCTTTCATGGGTCGCACAAAAACCCGTCCACCTGTCTTTATAGGTCCAGTGCAGAGCACTCCTTGGTGAGGCCCGCTTCGGCAGAGGTAGAGCTTCAGAGATTTCTGGGAAACAATAGTAATAAGCTGTGTCCCAGCTGTGTCGGTGGAGTTTAATTAACTCGGCCGTCTGCTCCTTGCTATCTACAATATAACAGGACACTGGCGTAAATTCTCCACCATCTCACACTTCTGTTTATGTCTATGTGGGTGCGGGGTGACACAATGACCCATCTTTGTTTTGACTTTTTTCTGGTTGTAAACTGTGAAACTGTTGAGACCAGTTTTTACCCCCCCCAACTGTAAGGGCAAGAAATGCGTTATTGACAAAATCAAAAACTCGACACACCCTCCGCCACATAACCTTTTATTTACAATGATGTATTTTGTTAAAATGTTCAGATTTTTCAATATTTTATTCTCCTTAGTTGTTGTAAAATAATGTGTGCCCTAGTCTCCAATGAGACATTGTGCTGGAAGGATAGTTATTCCTCCGTTACACCACGAGAGAGCATCTTCTGAAATGAGCAGCTCTAGTGCGAGTAAACAGGCCACTCACCATAATGCAGTGTGCCTAACAAGAGCTGTGCGAGACTGTGTACAAACGTGTAATGGTGTACTATATCTATATGTTTGCAGAACATACAGTAAAGGTGAACTCACAAAGCTACACTGGTTTCTATTTCTTTTAATCTAAGTGTGCAACATAACCGTGACCCCCTAAATTGATGCGTATTCAAGAAAACAAACTTTAAAAAAGGATCTGTCTGACTCAAAGACACAAAATTTAAAAAAAAAAAATCAAACATAGAATTAAACACATAAACACAACATGGGCGGTGACTCATGGCATTAAAGTCCAAATTCCACAGCAGAAATAACAACTTAAAGTAACAGATCATTTTAGTTTTATAGACTAAATACTGTAGAAAATGTATTGAAGTGATTTAAAGAATTTCACAGATTCAGTGAGAAAACCAGCCAACAGGTGGCAGCACAGGTCCTATCTTGACACCTTATGATCACGGCCACTCTTCCACTGCTCTGCTCACCCTTCAAAGCTGACGAGATCCATGCTATAAACCAAAGACTTGTTTGTTCTTTTTCGTTCACCTCTAGATTCTTGATGTTCTCCTCTGTTGCTTCGGCATCACAAGGTGTGTGTGTTTGAGGGGGATGAGCATCCAAGATAAGTAAGCTGGAGCAGAGGGGACCTGGGTCGGGGTGTCAATCGCACAACCCACGACATGAGTTTATATGTCTGTTATTAATGGCCTGTCTGTTATGTGGAGCCGAATCTTCAGCCCGGCTGAGAATACATGCAGGCTGGCATGGGGGGTTATTTTGATGGGTACGCCATGTGGCCAATCACAGACTGACATCATGTGATCATGTGGAAGAAGAAAGGGGGCAAAATTTGCTGTGTACTACAATAAGCTGCTGGAAATAGTTTGTTCAGATAGAGACTTTGATACTAATACTGTAAAACCACACGTGATCATATCAACACGTCGCTCCGCGGTGAATTAGCCTGAGCTCATCCTTCTATACTCCACATTAGTGGTACTTTCCTGCTGTCAGTATTTTCCCACAGATGTAATTTATAACTGACATTGTTTAATAAAATATAATGACAGAGTCAGACATATGTTTTACAGTTCTAGCTCTGTCTGTTTAGATTTCTACATTATAATCATTATAATTCATCCGATATAAATTGTAAATTATATAAATTACAGATTAATCTTAACAGTAGGTCAAACTGTATAAAAGGTTGTGCCACAAAATACTCCCAACTTAATTATGACTTAATATATTGTAGTTGAGATATTATAGAATAAAAAACAGTTATTGGTTTTGCTTAATAGCAAACCTAGAAACTTTTACTTTAACAAACATCAATAAAAACCTGCTTGTTAACTGTGGTTAACCAGGTCAAAGAAAGGTCACGATAATTTAATCTGTTATTGCAAATTAGGGCGACATATTATCATTTTGCCATTGTGTGTGCTTTAATATATGAATTGGTGACATTTATAAATGCTACGAAGTTGCTGTTATTACCTTCAATGAATTTCTCTTTTTCCGTGAAAAATGCTGGATACTCGCCTTTTAGTTTATATGAAACCAAAGTCTTGTACTCTTCTGGTTCCATCCTCTTGTGGTGTTGTTTTTGTTTTGTTTTTTAATTGTAAATTAATTTTCTCGTTAGGTCAGGAGCACTCAGGTAAGACAAATTTTCAGTTCTTACACATAACGTGAACTAATTTGCATAATTGACGAGGAAAACCCACGTGACCTAAGATGTTGGAAAACTGTGTCAATGTGTCAATATAGGCCAACCAAATAGGCCTGTATTGAGATTATTTTGGTCATTGGGGCGTATTGCAAAAGCCACATTTTAAATCACCTGTAGCTGTGCATCCTTGGCTGCTGGGTCCCTGATAAGAGAGAAAACAAAATCCCATCTCACATTAATGTGTCATTCTTTTTTGTTGATTTTTGTAGAAAAGCATCGATGACTGGACATTCAAAGGTGTCAAATAAAGAAAACCCTTTTTTAAAATGCTGTTGGTTTTATGTTTCAATTTATGTAAGATAAAGAGAGAACCCCAACAATCAGCGACCCTCTCTGGGCAACCACTTTGGTGACAATGGGGAAGTGAAATCTCCCTTTTAACAGGAAGAAACCTCCTGCTCAAACAGGGTCTGTTGTCACCAGTTGAGGGGAGGAAGACCAAACAAAAGACATGCTGTGGCAAGATTAATAATAACCAATGATTCAATAAAGAGTGTGTAATAAAAGCATGAGTAATAAAAGCATGAGAAAGCAAGAAAGCGTTGGTTATTGTGGTTGCAGCTTCTAACACAGTGCTGCCTTCTACACTGAGTCATGAATCGGTCATTACAGACTTTTTACAGGATTTCAACACCTCAGTGAGCTAGAACATTTTTTTTTAAGTTTAAAGTTAAATCATTTGTACGTGCTTATAGCAGTTTTTTCCCCCCTTGAATTCCACCACCTAAAACAGGGTTAAAGTAACACAGTTTTACTCTTATGTAGTGTTAGTCTCAACCCATCCAGCCTCAATATGCTTACTTGACACCACTACTTGATATTAAGTCACGCTTAACAATTGCAGCTTGCTGCTATCAGTTCAAGCTGAAAATGGCTATATTTAAAGGAAAACATGACAACAATAATAACAATGATAAAACTAGAGATACTTCGCCTCGTGTGTTTTATACATATAAAAAACTTGCTTCCTTACCAAGTTCAATGCTTTAAGTCATGTTAATTTCAACAAATCTTTAATTTAAAAAAAAACCCCTGAACAGTCAGCTGTTCTTGCGGTTGCCTGTGCAGCACTAAAAAGCTACCTATAGTTCTCCGTTGTATTTAGGATATACTGAATGTATTTTAATCAGCCAAGGCGAGCTCGTGTAACAACTGGCTCCCATCACGAACATTGGCGGGAGATTAATGGAGAGGTAAGTTAAGTTTACACTGTTTGTCAGTGTCACGATTAGATTGATCTAATCGGGACACTGGTCATGACACCTGGTTAAAAAAACTGAACTGTAGACTGCCGGATGGCTTCCACACAGCCTACAATAGAAGCCAAGAACTGTCGTTCTAAAAAAAGAATCATCTCCCTTTTATCTGTAGCAATGTCTGGTTGTGCTCAATAAATGACTAAATGATCAGAGGCAAACAGGCGACCACAGGTCGTGTTTGCCACATATGCAGAATATTATTATGAACTTTTCTTTTTCTTCACACCCAGCCATAAATCTTCCTGTCAGCTGGAGATCTTTATGTAAAAGCTCTTGAGGTTTCAGGACTGTGACGTGCAACTGTTACAAATAAACTAACTATGAATGTGCACTGAGTGGAATTCACAAGATAATAATTCACAAAATCAAAAATTTTCTGAGACATTGGTTACTTCCTCTTTGTCCCCTCTTACATAGTATTGTTTCTGTTGTTCTGATAAGAACAGGTGGGTGTGTTCTGTAGTCAGTTTCGCGTGGATGGAGGGGGATCATCCACTCTACCCTTTTTATGTGAGTACCTAGAGAGCTGGTAGCTTAAATGACTTGGATGTTAACAGAGAGCGTCTGTCCTGATAGCCGGTGTCTTTGGACCTTGGATTTATATTTCCCATCTACACATAGACAGCCCGACTATGTTGCAGTTGTGTTGTAGTACAGTCCTCTGCATGCTGCTGCTGGTCTGTGTTCTGGTCAATGCCCATGAAGAAGGTAAGCTGTGAAGCTGCACGCGTGTTGTAATGTATGGAGTAGTTTGGAATGTATGGAGCTTAGTTTCTCTAAGGGATGGTCATGTGTCATATGTGCTTAGATTTGAGTGATATAGGAACAAATTCCAGATGTTATAGTTTCAGATTTCATATCCATTAAAAGTGTAGTGGAAAGAACTGTAAACGGCATTAAACTGACTTTGAGACCAGGCATAAAGACAATATGGCCACAAATCTGTCTTCTTTCAGTGCAGCACTGACAGAGCACAAACCAAACACTGTATCACAACATCTTCACTGTTGTTGTAAGTGCAAGCACTCAGCGTCCTGTGACGTTAACTTCTGTGAATCTGACAAGAAGAAGCACTTCTTAAAACAAAAAAAATATCTTACTCAGTTGCACATTTCTTTCAATCCGAGTGTGCTAGTTTTAACAAATGTACAGTATTTTTTCTCTTACGTTGTAAATTTGCCCTGTACAGTCCCTTATTTCTTGTCTTTTTATTTTAAATTCATTGCTTTTGTGTAAATCTGCCTGCTGGAACCCCTGAATTTCTCTAGTAAGGGTTCATAAAGGATATTTAACACTAAAGGACAAACACTGATCTTTTTGATGTTACAAGTAAAAAATGATCCCAGACCTGAAAAAATGTTCATTTTAGTGGAATGCACATTCCTCCGGTCAGCATGTAAATGGAAATAAGTTGAAAGCTGCATTTTCTAAGAAACACACTTCCCCCAGAATGACACAATGCAACTGTATAGGTCATGTGATACGTGTTTCCCTCTATGTGCTTGACACACAAACGCAATTTCTGCACTGACACATCGATTGCAGCTCTCTCACTCTAGATCGTCTGTTAGGTCATCCTGTAAATTCCTAATATAAAAGCTCTCTGTGACCGCAGAATGACAGAATTGGCCGCGTCTCAACACTTTCAAACACACTTTTATTTACAAACCCACAAAGCAATCTCACAGCCTGTGGAAAATAAACTATTTTAATTTCATACTGATCCTTTTATGATGTGTAAATGTTTGAATCAGTGTTCTGGTTAAAAGGCATGTAAGCTTTTGTGATCTGTATCCGTACCTATAAGATAAAAGATAAGGCTTTTTTTGTTTTTTTGTGACAAAACAATGCTGCATCACCTCTGAGCACACACTTACCCGTGTTTACTTGTGATGAATGGAGTGGATGATTGCACAAGATGTGTGTATTGAGTTGATAAATGGCATCTAAGAGAAAGAGTCCACTTTTTATGTCACAGAAACGCATTAACACCAACAGCAATGTTTGTTTAGTGACACTGACCTGCATTTACATTACATTTTTTTGTTTTTTTTTTAAATTTGATCCAACCTTACAGCTCACTAACAGACCTGGGCTGCTGTTGTGGAACAAACACACATTTCACCAGTTAAAGTGCAAACCTGGACTCAAAAATATATTATGCTTTCTTATCCAAATGCAAAAGAAAAAGTCAGTTTTACACTTAAATTGGGGAAGGATTTTTTCCCCATGAAAAATAAATCTAAATCTCACTGTGTTGAATTTCAGCATCCTGTGTGAGCTGTACTGCCTGTGGCTCTGCAGGAATCAATGGTTTTTGCTCCAGAAGTGAGCGATGCTGTCGATGTCGTTAACTTTCCATTTTGTTTCCTCTCTTTCAGACATAAACACCACAGCTGGACAGAACGTTATTCTGACATGTCGAGCTCCAAACTACAATATCATAGTTGCAGATTGGAGCAGAGCTGACCTGGGATCAGAATATGTCCTTTTGTACCGGGATGGATGTTTTGATCCAGAAAACCAGCATCCATCTTTTAAGAACCGGGTGGATCTGCAGGACAGACAGATGAAGGATGGAGACGTGTCTTTGATTCTGAAGAATGTGATGATTAATGACACTGGAACATACGAGTGTCGTGTCATACACAGAAGAAAACACCGTGGAAAAAGAGCTGTTTTGAAAAATAACCCCATCAGCATCATCCACCTGAGTGTTGTTGATCCTCCAGGTGAGTGAGTAGAGTTGAGTGTGTGTGTGATCAGAGGTGAAGCTGCTTCCTGGTTGTTGATGTTTGTTTCTAAAGATGTTGTTGATGAGACTTTGTAGAAAGCAGCTGGTCTGAGTGATGTGATCAGAGTGCAGTAGGTAATGTCTGACAGCAGTTTGAAGAGGAAATGGATTCTGTTCTGTTCTTCACTCATCACCTACCTGACAGCTGACACCTCACACCTGTTTCTCACCTGCAGGTCAGACAGGAGGAGACACAGAGGATGGAGGGAAGGAGGATGGAAGGAAAGAGGATGGAGGACATGGAGAGGATGCATCTGTTGGATTGAAACTTGGCCTGTTACTTTCTGCTGTTGTTGCTGTTTTGTTTTGTTTTTTTATCTACAGAAGTTATAAACAACAGAGTCGAGATTCACATCGTCCTTCTTCTGTACCACTGTGTCTGAGATCTTTCTACGGCCAAAGTCTGAATCTCCTGTTTCTGAACACAGAGACAGAAATCAAGTAAAAACAGACAACAAACTCTACTGGCTGTCATACACGACATCCGTTTCATCAGCACTGAGAGAGCAGCAGCAGAACATTTGGAGGCTGTTAAATCTGTATTTGAGTTTTGTTTTTAAAAACTGAGCAAACAGAAACAGGGCTTAAAGTTATCGTGGGGTATTATTGAGGAGAAAGGGGTGTGCTGCCACCTGTTGGTTGTAGTTTTTTTTACCGTTTTTGCAGTTTAGTATTGACTGTTATTTACTGTATATTTTATTATCTATTTTAATCATTTTACTGATTCATTTTTATCTTTATTTTAATATTTATTATTTATTATTATTTATTATTTATTTATTATTATTCTTTGTCATTTTAATGGGTTTTAACTTCTATCACAGTTTTTTACTGGAAAGTACTTTTGACAACCATGTTGTTTTTAAGGTGCTCTATAAATAAAGTTGGATGGATTGGATAAGAAAGAATGAGAGATTATCAGAGGCTATGCCTTTTCTATGGTTATTCCACACCGGTGGAATTACCTGGGTCTCAGTCACACGACCCATGTCACCTCTACTTAAGGCCGCATAATGACGTGAAGAAAGACTTTTTAAAATTTATTCCAAAATGATTTAATATGAAGGCAGAGTGTCACAGGTATCGACCTAAAGCATGTGGCCTCATGGGCAGTGTAGTCCGTGCTGCAGGGAGAATGTACTGCCATACTTCCCTTGTAACAGAACTGATACTGCTGCACAGGAACACAGGAAACTAGATGGTGGCTAATGTTTCCTGTGTTTTTACCTAAACTGTTTTGAGTCACATTTGAGTGAAATGTGTTTGGAAAAAAAAAAAAAAATCGGAATTGAGCATTAAGACCTGCAGAGTGACCGTAGCTTAAATTGTGTATGCGCCGAAGGACTACCTAGTGCAAAGAATATACATGGATACAGTTGTGCATAAGCCAGCTATTTCTTTTTCTACATATATATGGGTCAAAATAGCCGTGTTTGACAAATGAACAGTGAAAACAACAGCAAAAAGAAAAACAGATCCTTCAGGCTGGATTGAACAAAGTGATATTTTATTTGCAAAACTTTTAATGAATTTTTAAAAAACATTTTACTGTTGTGTGAAACCAGTAAACTCTTATTTTAGCAACAGTATCAAAAACATTATAACATTGAATGTTTGCAGAACTTATTTACATAGTAAGTATTTAAAGCTCCATGCATAGCACAAGTTACTGGCACTGGTTCCTTGGGACAACTCCATCTCGTCTCACTTAACCTGTTTTTTAACTAATGCTGTGTTCTGGTAATTTGACAGCATACATGCTACTGCAAACAGTTGGCTGATATTGTAAACAGGTGACATGATGATGATGCCATCAAAAAGTTTGTTCTGTTTGATCCTCCTAATGACTCGCTCCACATGTAGCCTGAGTCTGACTGTGGCCTGAGTCTCCTTAACCTGGTTCTTCTTCTGCTTAGATAGAAAAGGTGGGCGGTACACTTTGCATTTACAACAATCTGTGATCAGGAAGCCCTTATCTACCATCACTGCCATGTCTTCAGTCAACTTCTCAGCAATGCCTGACTGTTTGAATAGTTCCTTGTCACTAACCGAACCTGCGTACAGATCAGAGATGAATGTGACTGGACCATGTGGAGCTATGCCAACCAGGGCTTTCATCGTGCAGTGGGATTTGTACGAAGAGTACGTTTCACTCTGGAGAAGTGATGAGGATGGTGTCTGACACCTCAGCTCTGTACAGTCAAGGATCACCTGGGTGTCTGAGAAATCTTTGAATTCCTTAGGGAGGTAAGCTTGCACTTCTGCACGTGTAAGCCAGATGCACTGAGACCCCAGTGCAGTGGCAAGAAAACTTGTCCATGTTGCAATGATGCGGCTCACTGTGGACTGGTGTATGTTGAATTGATGAGCCAGGTCCCTCTCCTTCAGACCAACAGACAGGAAAACCAGGAAAAGAAAGAACTCGTCGATTGGCTGGAGCAGCTGCCTCTGAAAGGTTAAAACAAAAGGGAAAATGTTACTCCTAAAGCTATGAACTAGTAAGATCATGCTTTTCTTGGCTAAATGTTTTGTAAGATTGCTGTAATGGTTATGCACACCATACTGTACTGTCAGAGTTGAGTTTTATTATTTTTCTACTAAATAAAGTTGTTTTATTATCTTTATATACACACTGCAAACGTCCTCATATGAGTTGTAGGACAAGTCTTAGTAGGACTTGTTAACAGTCCTACTAAGGGGCAGGTCAAATGTCAACGGCACTTCATCCATGTTTATGATCTCGTCTGGTCCGATGGAATATTTGTTTATCTTTCGTTGTGTGAATTTGCGCAAGTTTGTTATTTTCTCTCCATAGTCGGGAGGGAGTTGTTGACACACAGTCGTCCGCACCCTGATGGACAGTCCTTTTCGTTTTTCCGTTGGCGACTGTTTTCAGTCGGATCTGCACAGTTGAAACACCTCGTACATTTGCTCTC
Source organism: Oreochromis niloticus (assembly GCF_001858045.2). Taxonomy (NCBI): domain Eukaryota; kingdom Metazoa; phylum Chordata; class Actinopteri; order Cichliformes; family Cichlidae; genus Oreochromis; species Oreochromis niloticus. The sequence goes on from NC_031967.2 coordinate 59,465,575, forward strand.
TGTGTGTTCACCCAGTCTTCAATACATTTGGGCCATCTGCTCTTATTTCCTGTGAAAGCTCTCGTCTTTTTGGACTGAGCCAGTTCGTCACGCTGGCGTCTCCAACGTCTCACCATTGATTCGTTTATACCAAGGGTACGTGCAGCAGCTCTACTTCCCCTCGCTGAGAGCCAAATCGACTGCCTTTAATTTGAAAGCTGCATCACATGCATTTCTTTTGTTTGCCATACTGAGAGTTTGTGAATGAAAGCTTCCTTTGCTCCTGTAATACTCCTCTTGCTAATCAAGTTTGTTTTTCGCGCTACTTCGTACAGCACTGCGTTGCCTGGTGGACGGACATGTGACCAACATACGACTCTTGTCCCCTGATACTGTGTGTCTGATCACATGCCCTTCTGCCAGCCAACGTAGTGCCGTACAACAGCGGAACAAACCAAAACAAATCCTCTTACGATATCACAAAAATCATGAACAATCCATAGAAAAGCCGCACCTGACTGAAAGGGTTCAAAGCTTGTGCAAAAAGTAGTTGCTTGTAGCCCAAAAATTACGCTACATAAATACAATAACATTGCACCTCTAGTTCCAACTACCAACAAAGCCATAGCCTACCGTTTGTGTGCGTGCAGGTGTCAACACTTCTTCGTCCGTGTTGGCAGCTGACTTGGCTCCTGAAGCCTGGATCATTTCATAGATGCAAGGCTCAATCAAAACCCAGAATGCCATCAAATGATTATAGCTTGGAAATCTATTCACAAGAGAGACAAACATTGTGTCAATCATTAATTAACATCACACATTGAAATTAATTAATGTCTGATTAAGACGCTATTTGGTGCATCTACATGAAACATACAATCAGCAGACAAAAAGTAAATATCGATGTTGTTTACATGAAGACTGGAAACACTTGAACTTTAACTGATGGTGACCTTGGTATGAGCTAACTGTATATATATTATATACAGTTAGCTTGACTAGAACTCAGGTGTACCTGGTATAGAATTGGATGTCAGTGTCGGAACCAGCAAACCGCTGTAACCCAAACTCTCGCTGGACACGTAACTCCTGTATTTCCTTCTTCAGACTCTCCAGGTCTTTGGACAGGTCTTCTGCTGACGGCTCAGGAAATGAGCAGTAGTCATGATCTGTTGTAACACTGTGCTGACCTTGATCCCCAGGATGGACTAGTTCAGGGGATCGCTCCGTTCTCTCCCAAACACTACTCCGCGGCGGTTCAACTTTATATCTATTCCACTGAAAAAGTGTCGGGACAGCACCTTTAATAAGCCGCCTTTGACCATCAAGGGTTGTTGGTCCTGCATCCTTGGCTGCTGGGTCCCTGATAAGAGAGAAAACAAAATCATGTTCATTCTTTTTTGTTGATTTTTGTAGAAAATGGTCCATGTTTTTGGCGACAGTTTTTGGTGACAGTGGGGAAAGAAACACTCCCTTATAACAGTCAGAATCAAGAGGGTGGGGAGGCTGTGGCAAGATTAATAATAACTAATGATTCAATTCAGAGAGGTGTATAAATGTACAGTGGGTGAAAATGTGATTAATAAAGAGTGCATTATGTGCTAAGGGTTTAAGCAGCTCCAAGAATTAGAAGAACCTTTTAAAAACAGTTTTAAAGTTAAAATCATTTCAATGTGTTTATTGTAGTTTTTCTTTTTTTAGTTTTCCACCACCTAAAGCAGGGTTAAAGTAACACAGTTTCACAATTATGTAGCGTTAGTCTCACCACACCCAGCCTCAATATGCTTACTTGACAGCACTCCTTGGTATTAAGTCACACCCAGAGAAAGACTTTGATATATTCACCTTGGAGGGATGTCTTCTGCAGATAGCTTGATTTGTGTTATCCGTTTTAGCTTTGCTGTCTGTCTTCTGTTGAACACATCCAGTCTCATTTTTCTTCTTATCTCCTCTGCAGATGCCTTCTCTGCCTTTCTGCCTACAAAATAAACATAAACATTTCAGTATTTCTCCTTTAGAGCTTGCTAACTAAGAAAGCACGACATAAAGCCCACTATGCATGCAGCTATGTGAGCTTTATGTCCACATAGCTGCAACGATAGTCTAGTAAATAATGAAAACACTTATGTTAGGAAGCTTATATTTGGTAACTTGACATTTTCATACAAAATGATCGCTGCACAAGCGGAATACGACGGCTGGAAGGTCCCATCTTTCAGTCTTGTTTTGCTTACTCCTGGCTCTTTTAATGGTGCTGCTCAATTTAGCTCACCTAATGCGGTAAAAGGAAGTACCTTTCTTTTTTCCTCGTCTATTTGTACAACCTGGGGCGCAACAGTTATCAACCATGGTTAGCCGCGTTCACCACAGCAGTCAGCCGGATGCTGCCAAAATAGCAAAGTCTGGGGTGGGGGAGTCATCTCTCGAGCCTGAACAGAGCTCGCTGTTCCCTGCGCAGTACTACAAATACTACCAGTTTCGTAATAAGAAATCGCATCCAGTTTACTAATGGCTGGGTGCAAGATTTGGCTATTTTCAAGCCGCTAAACTGTGAGTACGTCGTCATTCAAACCAAGGTAAGTCAGCTGGAGTGCGTGGAGTATAACAGCCATTATAAGATAAGATAACCCTTATTAGTCCCACACAAATTTGTTTTGTCAAAGCAGGAAGTGGACAGTGCAAAAGTTACATAGCAAAAATTAGAATACAATAAGAATAAAATACTGTACACAACTGTACAGAATAGAATAAAATTAAAAATACTATATACAGTTTAATAAATAGAATAAGAATAAATAGAATAAGATATACAATAGGAAAAAAACAGAATACAAATTCTATGTACAACTGAGTAAAAATACATCGATGCCAGAAAGGAGTATTGTGTTATTGTTCACCACCCACCACAATTAATGTTATACATTTATCAATGAACTGCAAATATCTCGTGGTTATATTATGTGTCCATAATTGTAAAGATGCAAACTACTACATTGATAATCGAGCAAGATATTACTTTAAACCCATTTGTGTCCTCCATGCACACAAGGGGAATTTTCAGCGGTTTTCACATTAAGGCCATATAAATCCTCAAAACTTTACGTGGTGATTGCCGGACACTAAGAGCAATTTTTTGAATTAGGGATTGGGGGTGGGGGTGGTGTTTACCTCCGACTAGTGCTCTTTGTTGTTGTCCTTGCGTTCGTCGTCTTTTTTCGGAGTTCATGTGTAGCGTTGGTACCCAGTCTGGATTTGTTTGATCCATTTCATAGGCAGGCTTCCCTACAGTGGTGCGAAAGAATTAGCGAATCTTTACATAGCACGTGTGTCTGCAAAGTCACTCAATACGATGTTTGTTCGGATTGTATAACCTCCGAGTGCATCAACAATAAAATTATTAAGCTATAAAGAGTGATATGAACATATATAGAACTTACCGGAGTGAAAATGTCTGGAGCACACCAACAGACATTTGGAGATGGAAGAGAACTGGAGATCAACTCGTCCCACGGCTGCTATCCAGGCTAGACGCCTTTTTTTGGTAAGTTCCGCTATATGAGCTCCCTCATGTTGCTTCCATGTCGGGAAAGAATGAAAAGATAAACCATTCCCAAGCTTATTCCCTTGCCGGTCGTGCGATCGAACAGTACAGCCGATCACACAGCAAGTACGAACCATGGCTGATGTGTGTGCTTTCGCTCCTCTTTCGTTTGAGCCCCGAAATATGGCGCATCAGCCCAAAAGCCTTTCCACGCCCACCCGCGTGACATCACGAGCCAAAGCCCTGTTAGATAGTGATGTGTCTTGTGTGTCGAAGCGTGTGTCAGGGGAGTTTTTGTGAAGCACGTATCGAGGCTCGCTTTGATTACGTATGCAGTGACGTTCGAGGCCTCGCGGGCAGTCCGTACCACGTGACTGATTCAGGAACTGGCTCGCCGGTTCGCGCCTGATTCGAAATAAAATGGGCAGCAAAACACAGCGGACCAGTGTTGCCAACTTAGCGACTTTGTCGCTATATTTAGCGAGTTTTCAGACCCCCTAGCGACTTTTTTTCTATAAAAAGTCGCTAAAAAAAGACGTGAAAGCGCGTATCGCTTTTACTCTCAACAAGCAGCGGGTGCTGTAACGCAGTCAGTTCTTCTTTTAATCTTTTACTCTTATGCTGTTTTATGGATCACAAGGTTTAAAACTACTTATAAACACACACACAAACACAAAGTAACTCCACCAGAGTGCCTATTTCGGGTCACTTTTGCCGGTCCAAGCCCGGGTAAAGGAGCAGGGTTGGAATTGTGACATTAAAAAAACAATAATTGCTAAAAGAAATTTAATTTGTAGTTCTAAATAAACTCTAAATGCATTTAGGACGTTTTTTACTCACTTTATGTCTCTTCCACGATGTTATTTCTCTCTCCAACAACATAGATTACAATTATATTAGCGTGACCAATTATGCAAATTAGGTGATGACGTCATTTAGCGACTTCTAGCGACTTTTAGGACAGCCAATAGCGATTTTCCTTACTGAGGAGTTGGCAACACTGCAGCGGACTCCCCATCACACTGTTGTGGAATTGGATTGCGTACGTGCTACATAGTTACTTGAGCATTTCTTCTTCGATGGAACCAGCAAGGAAGAGATTTTTTTTATTTATTTAATCTCCTAATAAAGTATGCACAATATAATAAATATCACAAAAGATAAGTACCATAATATAAATAAACAACACTACAGATCCTATAATCTGAGTTCTGTCTTTTAGTTTATTAAAAAGTGAAGCGCCACACAGTTTGTGTGATTATCCAGATGTACATAAGCATGATTACACAGTTACACAATCATACCAAAACTCTGTCCTGATAGTTTCCACTTTCTCTTTTGTATCAGACATACTGAGACAATATTCGTGATAAATAACCATAAAAACAATTAATTTATTCAGTTTAGAGGTTTACACATCACATCAGTATAGTCAAAGAGCCTGTTTAACTCGAATCGTCCACTTGATGGCGCAGTAGAGCAAATGAATCATCATAATGCTTTGACCATGAGTCGACCAGTGTGATGGAAAGCTTCAGTTCATCACGAGGCTTCATCTTATGGAACGCCAGGACTGCCATAATGAATTAATTAAATACATGATTAAATAACTGAGTATCATCCTTAAATAAATGTTTTAGTGTGTTTGTACAGGTGGCTATGGAACTGGATCAACGCCCTCCACAAGCACAGCGGCCGGAGCAAAATGATAGATTAACATAATTGGAACCACACCCAGCCCGTGTTTTGACTGAATATTACACAGCTTCACTCCATGTACACTTACACTGAAGAACAAGCTTCGAGCTCAACCGATCTCTCCCTGAAGACAAAATGCAGTTTGAGAGCAACGGCGTCGACTTCAAGACTCAACAATGTGAACACACAGCAACACTGCCCTAAACCTTAAAGGGTCCAGCAGCATGTACCATGGATGGATGGAAGTATGCACTCCCAATCACAAGCTGGGAGGTTCGCCAGCGACATCACTGTGTGTGAATGGACTTGAGAAGACTGTCTGAGTTTCACATTTGCCATACTGGAAGCTGAAATGGCAAAGGAAGAGACTGAAAAGAGTGAAAGACAAAAGGCAAAGCTGAAGAAGACACGCCACAACTGTGAACTGCTGCAGATTCAGGAGAGAGACATAAGCTGTGAGAAGTGGGGAGAAGAGAGCATGGAGGAAAAATGAAGTCTGTTGTTGTTAATGTGAGAACACATGAAAATTGGGTTGGAAAACTGTGGCCGGCTGTCTTGTGGAGGTTGATAAAGAGTCCGTAGGATCGCAACAAAGGTAAAACTAAAACGCACACAAACACACATAAACAGAGAAATGTGAAGGAAAGGCAGCTTTAAGGACATACCTTGCTGAATCTGTAGCTCCACTGCACACACAGCCATTAAACCTGCCTACTAACACACACACATGCAATGAAGATCAGCTTGTTATCTGTCATCAGTGTTAAGATTGTGCAAATTTCACAGACACTTTTTATCAAACGCTGAGTGTATCCACTGCTGACAATTAACTCTCTAGGTTGCAGGACAACAGTTTAACTTTTGTGAAAGAAAAAAAGAGATTCTGGTTTGACCAACCAATGCTTTCTGCACTATTGGTGCAGCACAAGTAATTTACTTTTGGGATAATATTTTGAACATGCATTTCTGTTGTCCTGTCAACTTAGTGGGTTATCAGCTGATTTGCAAATTAGTTGATTGTTATTAGATCCGGGAAAGATGACTGGATTATAAAACAAGTGAATAAGATGTAGCAGAGGGTGTAGTTTCCTGTTTCTGATGTATGGGTGAAGCTTGCACCCAGATACACACTCTGATTACATGAGAACAAACTTGTTTTGAGAAATACATGATGACATGTTACACGTTTTATGTTTGGGGAAGAAAAAAAAGGAAAGAAAAGTTAAATAAAATAATTGGGTCTGTGAAAAAAAAAAGCACAGACCTGGGGAAGAAATTCACATTCCTGTGATAAAACATTGATATGAAGTGTTTAGGAAGCTTTTAATGGTGAACATTTGTGTTGTTTGAACTCTGCAGCTGCTAAAGAAAAACATTTTCTCTGTGTATTTAGCAGGTGAAACTAGATCAGTTGGCCCCAGACTTTCCAGAATTGGAAATATTTGGGAGCACTTGTGGGCAACCAGTAAATATGATGTGGGGAAAATGAACAAAGGTAGTGACTCTTAAGTCTGATTTCAGACCATGTAAGCATCAGTTGTTAATTAAAGCCAGACGCAGTGACTGCAGCACTGCATGGCAGGTTCTAATCCCTACAGCCTGTTGTTTCACCTGAAGGCAAAAACTTTTCCTGTTATTTTTCCAGTAGATTTTGGGTTTTTTGTTTTAGTACCAGGCTGATTCTGCCAGTTAGGTTTGGGTTGTTTTTCTTTTTCTAAGAGAAAGACTGTTTTTTATTTTTACACTTAGACATGTCCGGAACCGGGCCTAAAATGTTTTTTTGTTTTTGTAACAGTGCACTTAGGGAAAAACCCTGCCAGGTATCATCCCTCTGGGTGTGATATTTTGTGTATTGATGATTTAAAAGCAGGCCTGCAAGATTGGGAGCAAAAGCGCTATAAAATACTTTAATTGAGAGCAAATATAAGGTGAGCTTCTCTAGATTACAATTGGCTTCTGAGAAAATTCACCTACATAGGACGCTGACCATATTAGATGGTAAATTCTGTGTTTAAAAGGATTGTAGCGATTCAATCCATTTCAAAAGCAATAAGAATTGTTTTTGTTTTTGGAATGACGAAATATTGCTGTCAGTGGATATTTATATTTGTGTGCAGTTTTCCACTGTCAGCAATGATCGTTATGAATGCATGTGACTAGATGAATGCATGTGATTGGTATAAATGCAAATGCAGAGGACTGTAACTGGACTGATGATGTGATGGTAAAAAATAAAATGGTAAATGGCCTGTATTTATATAGCGCTTTAACAGTCCCTAAGGACCCCAAAGCGCTTTACATATTCCAGTCATCCACCCATTCACACACCGTTGTCAATCAGATTCTTTCAGATGGCACAGATGGCAAGCTACATTGTAGCCACAGCCACCCTGGGGCGCACTGACAGAGGCGAGGCTGCCGAACACTGGCGCCACCGGGCCCTCTGACCACCACCAGTAGGCAACGGGTGAAGTGTCTTGCCCAAGGACACAGCGACCGAGACTGTCCAAGCCGGGGCTCGAACCGGCAACCTTCCGATTACAAGGCGAACTCCCAACTCTTGAGCCACGATCGCCCCATGTGGACTAAATGTGACTGACTTGAAATTGAGAAGACGGTAACTATTGTAGGATTAGTCACTTCTAATGCCTAATCCACCCAAACAGTGAATAAAGGGTGGATGTGTGTGTTTTTGTTTGCTTGTTTTTGCAGAAGCAGAAGGATGACAGAGACCAGAGGAGGAGAGACTGTAGGTTTACATGAGTGTGGGCAGACTTAACCCTTTAGCTGCTACTTTTCTGTTTTACTGATTTTGTGTGAAGAACACTGTTTTTACTGGCTGCTTGTTGGTTATAGTAACACACTGTATTGTTGGAAAATGTCAAATGCTAGAAGTTGGCAGAAAACATAGCGCCTTGAAGAGCGTGCAGAGAAGGCTTTCACCCACCTACTGCTGACTTCATTAGGAAAGAAAATTTTAATCAAAACACAGACAGGTCAGTTGAATGCATGAATTGGGCCCGACATGTGCTACTCCGGAGGAGATGCCCTGATGTTGCATTGGCAATGATCTAACTAACCTTTTTCGTTAAGAAAGGAGCCTAGTTCTGATGAGTTGACTCATGGGAGTGTCGATGCGTCAAGAGGAGGAATTCCAGGTTTAACATGAAACAGTGTAACATGAAACAATGCTTTCTGTGTTTTCCATGAGTTTTTCATGACAATTTTCTCCACGGCTTTTTACTGTGACTTGTGGGATTAACATGTTATGGACAGGTATTAAACCTCTACAGGTGGTACACCCATGTTCGGATGAGGGTTTGAAAACCTATAAGTGAAGTTCACTAAAGGAAAAATGTGGATTGATGTTGGTTGATATATTTTCCAAATGGTTAGAAGTTTTTCCTTCTAGTAGGGAGATACAGGTGCAGCAGCCAGAGTATTGCTGGAAGAAATCATCCCAAGGGTGGAATCTCCAGACTGAGAGTGAGACTAGGTGCTGATCAGAAGTCTTCAGAGAACCAGCGAGAAATAGGAAACACAGAGCTGACAGCCCAGGCAGTAGTTGAGGTCAAAGGTCATGCGTCATTATGAGAAGATTCCAGAAGCACAGCAATAAAGCTGCATTGGAACGAGAGGGTGAGGGGTGAAAAGAGCGCCCTCCTCCAACAAGAGCATGCCAAGCTCCAACTCAGCGACTGCAGAGCAGACTCTGTGCCACCGAAGAGGGATCATGAATGCAGATGACACCTGATTAAACAATTAGGCAGTTGTGCCTGAAGTAGTTCCGTGTGGTTTTGTGTTAAGGGGGTCGTGGGTGTGACATTTCTAATCATCTTATAACTGATATGCATTTACATGACTCTCTGAACATCACAGCTAGACTGATTTTCTAGCATGTCAGTTCCTGATGCGTAAGTGCATTTGGCCCTCACTGTCTGAGTAAACATAGTAACAACAGTTGTGAGTTCTTTTGACATGTGTACTCAGCTTTGACATGTTGTTTGACAGCCTAAACTAGGATTTTGGGTTCATCACATTTCATTCAGGGATTTTGATAGGTCTCAAACATGCTGGAAGCACCTAAAGAATGAGGTTGTTCTTCTAGAGTTAAATGTGGTTGTTTTGGTTTCCCCAATCACTGATGTGAGGACAGTAAAGATAATTGTAAATGCCTTTGAGAGGGTTTACACTGTTTAAATGGGTCTACAGTAGTAAAGAGTACAGCACAATGCATAGATAGAGAGGAAAGATCGATCTCTCTGTTGTAAATGTAGCTCAGAAGTGTTTGATATATGTTGGCTGTGTGGAAATTCATGGCTACTTCTGGGTTTTACCCCGGACTTTGGGAAGCACTAACATTGAATTTAGTTTATGTTTGTTGTATTCACTTAGGTACAGATATAGTCACTGTCCTTTATGGCAAACATCTGGACAGGGCAAAGCAAATGGCACAAAGGAGTGTGTGTGATGTTTGGTGAGGCATGTGTGCCTCAATCCCTAATAACACTGGGGAAGAGGGTCTTTTACAGAAACCATTAATAAATTGGGAGACATGGGTTGATGGATTTAATGATGAATTGGGAAAGATATATCACACACTGAAAGACTTCCTTATCTAAACAACGGGTTCTTATGAAAGAGCAGCTTGATGTAACTAAGGTTAAAGTTTTCTTTTGCAGATGAACAACAGAGGCTGTTTCATTTCTGTATATGATCTCATATTGTGTTTTCTTTTATGATATAACTGCCATCCTTCAAACAAAGGGTGGAGACTCAGATGGAGCGAAGATGACCGTAAAGTGTGAATTTAGGGAGGATGCACATTATGGAATTTCTTTGAGTACGCAATAGTGCTGATGTTATTTTCAGTAGTTGGAAAAGAAATCCCCATGTTTTTATGTGATTCTTAATTGTGGTATCACAAAGGGTGGAATGTGGTGGCAGATTTCTTTTCTCATATATTAATCACATATTTAATTATATCACATTAGTTATAGTAATATTACTTTCTCACTTTACTATAGTAAGAGCACTCCTGCCACTACTTTACATGCATGTGGAAAGTTAACACAGTGAGGCCGTTGTAATGGGAGACATTAAACAGCTAGTGAGGCTCCTTCTGTTTATCAGGGATGTAAATCATTAGGTGAAGGCTAAGCAGAAAACAAGGTCATAATTCTCTCTGTGCGGGAGGCTCCAACTGGTGGCCTGTAATGTCCTTCAGATGGGCTAACACCAGTCGTTCGAAGGATTTCATGACCACAGACGTCAAGGCGACAGGTCTGTAGTCATTCAGTCCTGTGATGGTGGGTTTCTTGGGAACAGGGATGATGGTGGAGCGTTTGAAGCAGGAGGGAACTTCACACAGCTCCAGGGATCTGTTGAAGATGCGAGTAAAGATGGGAGCCAGCTGTTCAGCACAGGTTTTGAGGCAGCAGGTGAGACACCGTCTGGTCCGGGGGCTTTCCTGGGCTTCTGTTTCTGAAATAGTCGGCTCACATCCTCAGTGTGTATTCTGAGTTTCAGGGAGGAGGAAAGGGGGGTGAGAGGTGTGATGGAGGTCGTTGAGTCTGGATTGGAGAGGGTGATGATGGTGGTCGTTGAGCCTGGAATGGGGAGGATGGTGGTGGTCGTTGAGTCTGGATTGGGGAGGGTGTTGGTGGTCGTTGAGTCTGGATTAGGGAGGGTGGTGGTGGTCGTTGAGTCTGGATTGGGGAGGGTGGTGGTGGTCGTTGGGTCTGGATTGGGGAGGGTGGTGGTGGTCGTTGAGTCTGGAATGGGGAAGGTGGTGGTGGTCGTTGGGTCTGGATTGGGGAGGGTGGGGGTGGTTGTTGAGACTGGATTGGGGAGGGTGAGGGTGAAGGGGGGAGAGGTGGAAGATGTTTTGGGGGTCAATGTCTGAAGCAATGTCTCTGAGGAGGGGAGGGTGAGGCGTGGGAGTCTGTCCGTCTCAAACCTGCAGTAGAACACATACCATCGTCACGCAGTCTATTCTTGAAAATAGTTTGTGCATCTTCATTTTTATTCACGGTTCCACATGTGGCAAAAGTTTTGTGTTGCCTTAACTTACACCCTGTAAATTTAATAATCTATAGTTCAAACGTGGGGATGGGGACTACTTTTTGTTTTTATTTGCTGACATAACCAACTCTGTCTAAAAATAAACCTCTGACATGTTTAAACATATGAAAAATCGGATGCAGTATCCTCTAACTACTTGGTTAAAATAGTGTTAGAGAAATAAACATATTCTTATAGCAATGTGCATCACTGTAGTTATAAAACATGAACCATCTAAAATGGTCCCACCAGTGTGTAGTCCTACTTAGAATAATCCTTTAATTGTCCCACAAGGGGAAATTTGGTTGTAACAGCAGCCACTTGCACAATCACTTCTGCGTTATACTCAGCCCTGCTCCACTGTTTCCGCAGTGGTTAAACAGTGGCGACGTTCTACACCCGCTGCCTACAAGCTCCCAAAATTGAACAACTGCCAGAAAATTAGATAAACGATTTACGTTATATGCTGCATCACAGATACACAACTATGAGGGTAAGAAAACAGAAATTAACAGACAAAAAAACGTTGGCTAACTTCAAATTTAAACATTGCAGTACTCCTCTCTGCTTTATCACACCTAATTTGGCGGGGAGGTCAGTTCCTTAATCATAATTATGACTCTGACCTCACAGCCCATTGTCCCTTCAGTGGGCTGGTTTCAGTCATTATGCAATGTACTGTTTATAAGGTTTGGGGAAACCTGCAGTCAGCTGAGACTGAAGAAGTCACTTGGATGAGTGACGAAACGTTTCTCCCACAAAACGCTACGTCCAGATGAACAGATTCAACTTTTGGAGATTTACTTTCCTGGATGATTGAGAATGCATCAAGACGATGGTTACTTTTTGTTTTAATAGAGAGAGAAGGAAGCACTAAGCCTGCAGGGGTAACCATAATGCTGAACTATGATTCTGTTCGCCTCTTGTGTTTTTGTGCTTAGAAGACGAGCTTCTACATCTCAGAAGTTTGTATGTAAATCTGGAAATGGCTCACAAAATAAAGGAAGCTACACGTGGTCAAAGCTCTTCCTCTGATTGGCATCTGCTCCACAGGCCCAGAGTGACTGCCTCTTGGTTTCGGGAGGTGTGTCAAGTCAGAGGCCAGAACTCAGCAGAGTCACTAGCAGAGTGTATAATGAAGGGAACAAGGCAGACAGCAGACATGAGGAGAGGTACTGAGATGGAGCCTGCAATAGCAGCAGAGTGTAGTAGGCTAATGAATGTTAACATCCTGTGTTCTGGTCATTCACCCCATTGCCCCCTGGCTTTGCTGCAGCTCCTGATGGTGTTGTTTTTGACCCCAATGAAAACCCCCAGATTGGCCTCGTGGAATTCAAATGTCCCAATGTACAAAACTTTACTGACTGCAAATATGTGCAGATGGACTGTTGTAAACTAAAAAAAGAGCCTATTGTGCAAAGACAACTGATCAGTCGGATGCAGTGGTGTGACTTTGTTGTGTGGGCATCAAAGGACTACCTAGTGCAAAGATTATACATGGATACAGTTGTGTATAAGCCGACTATTTCTTTTTCCTTTTTTTACATATATGCATATATATGTATGTGTATATATGTATATACAGTATATGGGTCAAAATACCCGTGTTTGACAAATGAACAGTGAAAGCAACAGCAAAAAGAAAAACAGATCCTTCAGGCTGGATTGAACAAAGTGATATTTTATTTGCAGAACATTTAATGAATGTTTAAAAAACATTTTACTGTTGTGTGAAACCAATAAACTCTTATTTTAGCAACGGTATCAAAAACATTAAAACATTGAATGTTTGCAGAACTTATTTACATAGTAAGTATTTAAAGCTCCATGCCTAGCACAAGTTACTGGCACTGGTGTCTTGGGAAAAGTCCATCTCGCCTCACTTAACCTGTTTTTTAACTAATGCTGTGTTCTGGTAATTTGACAGCATACATGCTACTGCAAACAGTTGGCTGATATTGTAAACAGGTGACATGGTGATGATGCCATCAAAAAGTTTGTTCTGTTTGATCCTCCTAATGACTCGCTCCACATGTATCCTGAGTCTGACTGTGGCCTGTGTCTCCTTAACCTGGTTCTTCTTCTGCTTAGATAGAAAAGGTGGGCGGTACACTTTGCATTTACAACAATCTGTGATCAGGAAGCCCTTATCTACCATCACTGCCATGTCTTCAGTCAACTTCTCAGCAATGCCTGATTGTTTGAATAGTTCCTTATCACTAACCGAACCTGCGTACAGATCAGAGATGAGTTAAAAAAAACGTGAGATCTTCAAGTTCCTGGGTACCACCATCTCCCAGGACCTGAAGTGGGAGACCAACATCAACTCCATCCTCAAAAACACCCAGCAGAGGATGTACTTCCTGAGACAACTGGGGAAGTACAGTCTTCCACAGGAGCTGCTGATCCAGTTCTACACTGCAGTCATTGAGTCTGTCCTGTGCTCCTCCATCACAGTCTGGTATGGTGTAGCCACCAAACAGGACAGGTGCAGACTGCAGCGGACTGTACGGGCAGCAGAAAGGATCATCGGCGCCCCCCTGCCCTCCATCCAGGATCTGTACCTCTCAAGAACCAGGAAACGGGCAGGGAAAATCATCACAGACCCCTCACACCCTGGACACAGACTTTTTGATCTGCTGCAGACCAGGACCACCCGACACAGGAACAGTTTCTTTCCCCTCGCCATCTCCCTCCTAAACAGTTGAACTGTCACACTGCTCCCACTGCCAGACTGCAACTGCACCTTATGTACATTCAGTAGTATTCATTCCACCTCATTTCATTTCTGTATTTTATGTATATAGGTTTAGATTACTTATTTATAGTTGGTTTATACAGCTTTGTGTATGTATGTGTAATGTATATATAGACACGTGTGTGTGTGTGTGTGTGTGTGTGTGTGTGTGTGTGTGTGTGTGTGTGTGTGTGTGTGATTTACATTGCTGTGCTTGAGAGCCACCATCTACCGGAACCAAATTCCTTGTATTTGTCTGCACATATACTTGGTCAATAAACACGATTCTGATTCTGATTCTGATTGGTTGATTGCTGTAATGAGAGTTGAAAGTTTGTTTTTCATTTTAGTCAACGTTTATGGATATAATAATGAAAGTCAGAATAAAAATATGTTAGAAGATATAACTTTAAATATTTTTTAACTTAAAGATCGATACCCTACGGAATATATTTTAATGGGTGGTGATTGGAATATGACTCCTGATGAATGGACTGATAGATGGCCCTCAAGGACAGGTAGACCACAAAAAAATAACCTAATTATAGAATTTTTGATAAACAACAATTTGACAGATATTTGGAGAGTAAGAAATCCAGGAATTAAAAGCTTTTCCTGGTTTAAACCAAATGGAGCTTGTAAATCTAGAATAGACTATTGGCTAGGAAGTGACAACATTCTTAACCACACTGTAAAAGTTGTGATGTCAGATGCACCTCTTTCTGATCATTGCTTTATTGAATTATGCTTAGAATCGGAAATTAGACAATCAAATAAAAGAACTTATTGGAAGTTCAATGCCAAACTTTTACAAAATGAAGATTACTGCAACATAGTCAAAAAAATTATAAAAGATATTATGGCTGACCGTTTAATTGTAGGATATATCAGTAAATGGGAATTCATTAAATTCAAAATTAGAGAATTTATTCAATTCAGTAAAAACATAAGTCGAAAGCAAAGAGAATATGAATGTAAATTATTCCAAGAAATTACTTATTACTGTAGTAAACATGATCTAAATAGCCAAGAAAGGAGTAAACTTATGGAGTTGCAAACTAAATTAGATCAGCTCTACCTAAATAAAGCAGAAGGAGCTTTTGTGCGTTCACGCGCCAAGTGGATTGAGGAGGGGGAAAGAAATTCCTCATATTTTTTTAATTTAGAAAAGAGCAGACAGAAAAGAAATTTTATATCTTCCCTGTTAATTGATGGCATTGAATGTGACGACCCTAAAATTTTGGAGAATGAAACTTACACATTCTATTCCAATTTATACTCCTCACAGTTCTCTCAAGCAGATTGTGATGCTTTTTTTGATCAAATAGATAATCTGATCCCTAAAATTGATGAATCATTTAAGGAATTTTGTGAATCTGACTTTAGAATCGAAGAGTTAGATGCATCTGTTAAGAAAATGGCGCTTAATAAATCCCCTGGTCCAGATGGGCTTACAGTTAATTTCTTCCAATTTTTTGGGGAAGACTTAAGGGAAATTCGATTCAGTAGAACATCCTTTTATTTTAGAAACACTAACTCGATTTGGATTTGGGGATAAATTTAGGAAGATAATAGATATACTGTATAATGATATAAATAGCTCTGTGTCGTTAGGCTATGGCACTGGTAAAAGATTTAGTGTTAAAAGAGGAATTAGGCAAGGGTGTGGAAGCTCTCCGCTGTTATTCATAATGGTTGTGGAGATGCTCGCAATTCTAATTAAAAACAGCAGCGTTGCCAGAATTGAGATTATCGATAATTTTTTAATAATTAGTCAACTTGCAGATGACACTACTCTTTTCTTAAAAAATGAACATCAGATTCCCCTGGTAAAACAAATAATCACATTCTCAAAAGCTTCAGGCTTAAAGTTAAATTTAAATAAATGTGAACTATTGGCGTTAAAGGAGTGTCATTCACAATTACTGTACGATATAAAGGTGAAGAAGGAGGTAAAATATTTGGGCATCACAATTTCAAAAGATCACAAAGTCTTAGAAAAAGTAAATATTTCAGATAATGTTGACAAATGTAAGACAATCTTAAATAAGTGGTTACAAAGAGACATTACAATTTTTGGAAGAATATTATTAACCAAAATGGATAGTTTATCTAGATTTATATATCCAGCTTACTCTTTATCAATATCAAATAAAGTTATTAAAACAATTAATAGCTTGAATTTTAATTTTATTTGGAGGAATAAGTGCCATTATATATCTAAAGATGATTTGGTTAAACCATACATTGAAGGTGGTGGAAACGCAATTGACTTTGATATAATGAATGGTGTCTTGAAACTTAAATGGTTAAAATCCTTCCTAAATAATCCACACTCCATTTGGTTTTTTATACCAAGTAAGGTCTTTAACACATTGGGGGGTATTGATTTTCTCCTAAAGTGTGACTTTGAAATTACTAAGCTACCTGTTAAACTCTCTGAATTCCATAAACAGGTCCTTCTTTATTGGAAAATGTTATTTAAACATAATTTCACTCCACATAATAGCCCAATTTGGAACAATAGATATATACTTATGAACAGAAAATCTATTTTTATTCAAGATTGGTTATCAAAAGGTGTTTGAGCAATTGCCCATTTTGTAGATAAGGAAGGACATGTTCTAGAACATCAAGATTTTTGCCAAAGGTTTAATATCCAATGTTCTAAAAGTAAATTTAATCGGGTTATAAAATCCATTCCACTGTCACTTAAAAACATAGTTGTAAATGATATAATATATTCTGACATCTCCCCCAAGTTAAGGCAATTATATATAGATGATATTCGATTTTGTGATGTTAAATGCAATAATAAGTTTCTATGATCTTCATTAAGGAGTCTTTATTCTCCAAATTTACTTAGACGTAATTACATATTAAAAGATTTCCAAAGGGAAGAAATTGAAAAAATAAGAATTGATTATATCACCTTCCCTATCCCTCCTGAAGCGAAAGAAGTCCAATTTAAAATTTTAAATAAAATTTACCCAACAAATAGACTCCTTGGTGATAGATTCAAAATAGAAACTGGTAATTGTGTATTTTGTGAAACAGAAGAGGAGGATTTGGACCATCTATTCTTTTTGTGCAATTTTATACAATTATTTTGGTTGGATTTTCATACCTGGCTTTATTCCAGTGAGATTCAAATTACCCCATTTACCTTAAATATGATAATGTTTGGAGTGTTTTTGAAAGAAAAGGAAGCTAATTATGGTGTTAATGTGTTATTAATTTTGTGCAAGCTATTTATACATAAATGTCGTTTTTTTTTTAAGACCAAAACAACACTAGCTTACTGGAAAAACGACTTAAAACTGTTGGTTAAATCTTTGACTTTAATTAAAAAGAAAAAGGTTGCTTTTTTTATTTCCTTTGTAGAAGATTTTGCTTTAGTGAGTTAATAATCTGTTAAATTATGTGACCCCATCTTTATATTTTCTTTTTCCTATGTATGAAAGTTGTTAATATGTAAGGAATGTTTATTCTCTGAATGTGTAATGTATGGTGCATTTTGTTTGTATGTTATCTTTACTAAAAAACAAAACAAAAAAAAACTCTACATCCGGTCTCAAAACAGGAAGTGAGCATTTTGTGTACACTGGGTCCATTGGTCATTTCCTTTCCGATCTCACCACACCCAAGTAGTAACAGGAAAGAAACCTGAACACTCAGCTGTTCTCGCTGTTCCATGCCCAACACTACCTTTAGTTCTCCGTTGTATTTCGGGTTTACTGAAGGCATTTAAATGACCAAGGCGAGCGCGTGTAACAACTGGGTCCCTTCACGGACGACGGCGGGAGATTAATGGAGAGGTAAGTTAAGTTTACACTGTTTGTCGGTGTCCCAATTAGATCAGCGCGGAAGCTTCCAGGAAAACATGAATCCTAAAAAAAACGGAATTGTAGACTGGCGGAAATAGATCTGTCGTTCTAAAGAAAATAATTTCCCTCCTATATGTAGCAACGTTTGGTCTGGTCACTAAATGTCTAAACCAGCCAAAATCTTCCTGTCGGCTGGAGATCTTTATGTAAAAGCTCTTGAGGTTTCAAAGCTGTGACGTGCAGCTGTTACAAATAAACTAACTCTGTGAATGTGGACTCAGTGGAAACACTTAAGTAGTAATTCAGAAGATCAACAAGTTTCTGAGACATTGGTTAATTCCTCTTCGCTCTCTGACGGGAACAGGTGAGTCAGCTTTATTTGGTATTTTGGGTGGAAGGAGGGGGATCATCCTCCCCACACTTTTTATGTGAGTACCTAGAGAGCTGAGAGGTTAAATGTCTTGGATGTCAATAGAGAGAGCGTCTGTCCTGATAGCCGGTGTCTTTGGACCTTGGATTTATATTTTCATTGTGCCACCTGCACATAGACAGCCCGACTATGTTGCAGTGCTGTTGTAGTACAGTCCTCTGCATGCTGCTGCTGGTCTGTGTTCTGGTCAATGCCTATGAAGAAGGTAAGCTGTGAAGCTGCACGCGTGTTGAAATGTTTGGAGTAGTTTGGATGCATTTCTCTACGGGATGGTCATTCAGTAAAAGGACTAGATGTTACAATCCCTGACACTGTACAATATGAACCCTCAGTGAGAATACCAGGCTAAAACTAAATAAAGCAAGTTACCTTAAATGGGATTGTGCTGTTTATCAAAACGTCTGCTAGCTTATTATTATTAAGTAGTAAAGAAAATGGAACAGTGGCACGATTTCTGGAGATTCTGGATGATCAAAGGATTAAAAACACCGTGCTGATATTTACTCAGGAAAAGTTTCTCCCCTTCTCAACATCTCGGGTGCAAAATACAGTAGCCACACATAACTTTGGGGATATGTTTGTAACAAAAAAAAAAAAAAGGAAGGCACACGACCACTAAGCGGTGCGGAAGAGGAATGTTTTTTTTTTCCCTTCTTTTCGAGAATTCTGAGAAATAATCAGAATTCTTGAAAGAAGAAAAAAACCCCACATTCCTACATTTTTTTTTCCAGTGGTCCTAATTCTCTTCCATAAAACTGACATCTATTAGTGTAGGCTGACAACCAAACCAAACAGTGTTACAACATGATCACTGTTGTTGTGAGTTTTAATCATGTGATGCTAACTACTGTGAATCTAGAATTCACAAGAGGAAGTATATACAGCACTTTTTATACATCTTAAAACAAAAAATATCTTACTGAGTTGTGCTATTTTTAACAAATGTACAGTATGTTTTTCTTATGTAGTAAATTTGCCCTGTACAGTCTCTTATTTTATGTTTTTCATTTTAAATTCTTTACTTTTGTTTGAATCGTCATGCTTCATTTGCCTGCTGGAACCCCCAAAATTCCCTAGTGAGAAATCATAAAGGATATTTCTATTCTATTCTTTTGTTTACCCGCAAATAACATTAATAATGTTAATTCGTTTAAATCTTTCAGACAGAATCTGGAACATAATTAACTCAGATGATAAATGAGAGGAATTGGAAACACTAAAGGAAAAACACTGACCTTTTTTAATGTTACAAGTAAAAAATGAACCTGGACTGGAGAAAATTTTCATTTTCATGGAACATGAACCACTGTGACATTTCATGGCACAGTGGATCCATCCACCCATTCGCTTCCGCTTATCCTTTTCAGGGTCGCAGGGGGTGCTGGAGCCTATATCATAGGGCGAGAGGCGGGGTGCACACTGGACAGATCACCAGTCTGTCGCAGGGCTAACACATAGAGACAGAGACAACCATTCGCATTCACATTCACTCCTGCATTCCCACCTATGGGCAGTTTAGATTAATCAATTAACCCCACTAACTGCATGTCTTTGGACTCTTGGAGGAAGCCGGAGGATCCGGAGAGAACTCACGCAAACACTTAAAGAACTTAAGAAGTTTTTAAAGAAAAACTTAAAGAATGTTTCAGTGGTTCAGTCTGTGAAATGTTTCAATTTTAAAGAAGGTAAGTCCACGTTATGAGGTTGGAGATGTTCACACCACAAACAACAGACTGAGGTATGAACATCTTCAATTTGATTTTAGTTCAAACAAAACAGTTCAGCCTAACATGATTTCAATAGAGGTTGAGTACAGAACAGCTAAAAGCATAAACTGTGGAAGTTGACCGTAGACTTTTAACAACTCTCCTCTGTGTTGTTTCCTTTTTTTAGTCCAGAGAAACATCAGAGCTGTGTCTGGACAGAAGAATGTCACTCTTCAATGCCGAGCTCCAAACAACGGACATCCTCACACGACCGTAGAGTGGAGCAGACCTGACCTTGGGGATCAATATGTGCTTTTGTACCGGGACGGGCACTTTAACTCACACAACCAGCATCCATCATTTGTGAACCGGGTGGATCTGCAGGACAGACAGATGAAGGATGGAGACGTCTCTCTGATTCTGAAGAATGTGACAATTAATGATGCTGGAACATACGAGTGTCGTGTCAAGACAGAAACACACTGCAGAAAGAGAGCTAATCTCAGTGTTGACCCCATCATCATCATCAGCCTGAGTGTTGATCCTTCAGGTGAGTGAGTAGAGTTGAGTGTGTGTGTGATCAGAGGTGAAGCTGCTTCCTGGTTGTTGATGTTTGTTTCTAAAGATGTTGTTGATGAGACTTTGTAGAAAGCAGCTGGTCTGAGTGATGTGATCAGAGTGCAGTAGATAATGTCTGACAGCAGTTTGAAGAGGAAATGGATTCTGTTCTGTTCTTCACTCATCACCTACCTGACAGCTGACACCTCACACCTGTTTCTCACCTGCAGGTCAGACAGGAGGAGACACAGAGGATGGAGGGAAGGAGGGTGGAGTCACTAGAGGACGTTCTGGTCTGTCAGTTTTTGCTGTGATTTGTGTTCTTATAGCTGCTTTTGTGATCTCTGGAAAATTGAAGAACATAAATTCCCCACTTCCTCCTCCTGAACAACAGCAAGTCTAAAAAAAGAAGAAGCTCTTCACTTTTTTTATTTCTTTGTCTTCAGACAAACCAGTTTACTGTAACAGTACAGACATGTTTTGGCATTCCTTCAGAATCAGCTATAAATATGAGTAAAACAAAGCGATTCATTATTGCTACATACGTGGCCCTTATACAGGACATCAGTCTTAGTCATCTGTCTCTGAAATTTGCTCTGACTAAATGAAGATGTGAATTCTGTCAGATTCTATTACTGTGTAATCTCAGAGTTTAAACTGTGGTCCAGAAGTGTCTGATGTGGTTGTGGAGCACTCTGATGATCATGTTACATCATTTATTTATTTATGTATTTATTTATTTATTTTTCTTTCTTTGCTGTTGTCAAGTGTTTAATGTTAAAGGTGAAATTATTCTTCCTCTGCTGCACCTATCTCCTGCGGTGTGCCTCAAGGATCTGTCCTTGGTCCCCTGCTCTTCTCACTGTATATGCTTCCCTTAGGCACAATCTTTGAGAAGTACAACATTGCACATCATTGTTATGCTGATGACATACAGATCTATTTTGAATTAACTGATGATCGTTCCATGTCTTTGCACTGTTTTCATAAGTGTATGCGTGAGGTCAAAGATTGGCTCTCTGGTAACTCCCTTAGCTTAAATGTCAGGAAAACCGAAATCATCGTGTTTGACAGTAATATTCCTTGCAGCCAGTAATATCCCAAGCATTGGCTTCCCGTTAAGTACCGTATTTATTTCAAAATTTCATCTCCGAGGAAGTTATCCCAGAGAGAAGTAAAGCAAGTGTGTAAGTTCATCTCTGAATGTTTGTAAAGCGTTCCCGCGTTAAGCTTAACAACCGATATATGGAGCGAGTGCCTCTCTCTCTCCCTCCCTCTCCTGTCGCTACTTCAATGTGAAACTGATCAACGATCAGCTGATCGGATTTTCTGTCGCGAGTCCGTCTCTCTTCTTTGTTTTTGGCCCACTTTGCACCAGAAAGAGGAAACCAGCGGCTGAACAACAGCAGCACGTTTAAGCTTGATAAGCTGTTAGAATTTATTTAATATTACTTTCTAGACCAGGATCCTTTTCTACGTAGCTGACGGCTGGTAACTGTGCAGGGGCGGATCTAGCAAAGTTTAGCCAGGGGGGCCGATAGGGCATTAACAGGGAAAAGGGGCACAAAGACATACTTTTCTTTCTTATTCTCATTTAAAATGTCTAGCTTTTAATAAATAATTATCTGAATCTTACACCCAAAGTTTTAATCTGGTGTAAAATGTATAGAAGTCCATTACTGTATAACTGTTAAGTCTAATATACCCTAGTAAGCTATAGTACTTTTTCCTTTGGGAAGGTACCATCTGTGAATTCTGCAATTCTGTTGAAGAAAGATGTTGAATCTATTTAATTATTCTTGAAAAATAATTTATTTCTGTGCATTTTTTTTTCACCCTGCATCAAATTAAAGTTGATTACATCGATTAAGCATCATGAGGTGGAGGGTGGGGGGTGGTTCCCTATTTTTTTTTGCTGGGAGTTTGCAACCCTATTAGTTAGGTTGCTTAATATTTCTGCTAAGTACTCTTTAAAATACCAGAATAGGAAGGATGGAGTAGGTTTAAGTTTATTAGATTGATCAGTGTTGCTGAACTATGAAATACTTTGGGCGCAGTGTATTTTTTACATACAGGTATAACAGAATAGCTTTAGTGTTGCTGTTTATTTAAACTTCAGTATGAACTTATACAAAATGCAGCAAGATATTAAAAAAACAGTTTTCTTGATTAAAAAACACTATATCGGATTCATATCGGTATCGGCAGATATCCAAATTTATGATATCGGTATCGGACATAAAAAAGTGGTATCGTGCCATCTCTAGTAATAAGATCATCTTCCCAGTCACTTCTGGTACAGCTGAGATCCCGACTGAAGACTAGAGGGCGTGTTTGCCTTGGCTGCACCCGATTTGTGGAATAGCCTCCCCATTACTATCCATGACTCTGATTCCCTTCAATCCTTCAAATTGCAGTTAAAAACCTATTTATTTAACCTTAACGGCATCAACCTGCGAGCATGTTTGGTACTTTTCCATGGGCTTCATCTGTCTCTATTATTATATCTGACCTCCTTGTATGATCAGCACTTTGGCATACCACTGGTTTTGAAATGTGATATATAAATAAAGTTTGTTGTTGTTATTTTCTGTACTAACAGGCTATAAAACTAAATGATCTGTTACTTTAAGTGGAATTTTGACTTTAATGCCATGAGTCACCGCCCATGTTGTGTTTATGTGTTTCTTTGTATTTTTAGATTCTCAGATTATTTTTTTATATATGTGGAATATACCGAAGACTTTTCAATGGAACAAGACGAGCAGATGAAACATCTGCTTCCCACCAGGGATTATGGACAGAGATTAAGTCCCAACCCGACCGATAGCACGTCCTCTTTGGAACCAAGATAGTGATAGAAATTTTGAGGTGTAGGATGTAAGAGGTTAAGCCACGCAAGGTGAGTGCATCCCACACTGGAGCGTCCAGTGTGCTGTGACGTGCTGTGCTGCTGTACCAGTGCAGCTCCATGTCCAAGTCGAATTTTATGCTTCATCGACCGATCTAATGCAAAGGAAATATGGCTATGACGCCCTTGCTCCCCACTGCACTCCTTTGACCTGTGGTTTCAGTTCCTGGTTTGGTTTCTGCGTTTAAAGGTAAGTTGGCATCATTTGTTAAGTTGTTCCGCCTTGGTGTGTTTGTTGATGTTGAATTTAAATCAGCATTACAGAAGGCTATTTAGGAAAAGAAAAAAATGTTATGCAAAATTTTACAAAAAATAAACTTTTAATATCTCTATATTTGCTTGTTGTTTATTCTGAACAGTATACAAGTTACAGTGGGTCATAAGCAACGTCAAAAACTAAAAAATCAAAAAAACCTATTTGAAGCAAGTGCCAAGTGCACCTTTTCAAACTTGCCCCCTCCCCTGCCCTCCTCTCGATACACCAGCCATTTTCAGGCTACCACCAGCATGCTCTCTTGCAGGCCTGCTGTCATAGAGGATTTGCAGCCTCTAGGGTCGGGGTGTCAATCGCACAACCCACGACATAAGTTTATATGTCTGTTATTAATGCCCTGTCTGTTATGTGGAGCCGAATCTTCAGCCCTGCTGAGAATACATGCAGGCTGGCATGGGGGGTTATTTTGATGGGTACGCCATGTGGCCAATCACAGACTGACATCATGTGATCATGTGGAAGAAGAAAGGGGGCAAAATTTGCTGTGTACTACAATAAGCTGCTGGAAATAGTTTGTTCAGATAGAGACTTTGATACTAATACTGTAAAACCACACGTGATCATATCAACACATCGCTCCCCGGTGAATTAGCCTGAGCTCATCCTTCTATACTCCACATTAGTGGTACTACCACAAAGGTTTATTAGTTACATAAATCAGAGTTTAACCAATAACCACAGTGACTTTGGAGACTTTATTTTAGACTTCCTAACATCTGTACATATTTATGTATTCATACAGATACACACACACACACACACACACACAGGTTCTCTATATTTTTGACAGTATGCCTACTTCAGAAGCCAAAAATATTATTCCAAACACAATACTGTTTTAGTAAAACTCAAAGAAAAAGTGTTGAAGGTCATTGTGACTAATGGCCTTCATT
The DNA here is from genome assembly GCF_001858045.2 of Oreochromis niloticus. Lineage (NCBI taxonomy): Eukaryota > Metazoa > Chordata > Actinopteri > Cichliformes > Cichlidae > Oreochromis > Oreochromis niloticus. The sequence continues at coordinate 59,490,192 of NC_031967.2, forward strand.
TTTTTTCATACAGATATCAATCCAAATGAGTTTAATTTTATATTTCCTGCTGTCAGTATTTTCCCACAGATGTAATTTATAACTGACTTGGTTAATACAATATAATGACAGAGTCAGACGTATGTTTTACAGTTCTAGCTCTGTCTGTTTAGATTTCTACATTATAATCATTATAATTCATCCGATATAAATTGTAAATTATATAAATTACAGATTGATCTTAACAGTAGGTCAAACTGTATAAAAGGTTGTGCCACAAAATACTCCCAACTTAATTACGACTTAATATATTGTAGTTGAGATATTATAGGATAAAAAACAGTTCTTGGTTCTGCTAAATAGCAAACCTAGAAACTTTTACTTTAACAAACGTCAATAAAAACCTGCTTGTTAACTGTGGTTAACCAGGTCAAAGAAAGGTCACGATAATTTAATCTGTTATTGCAAATTAGGGCGACATATTATCATTTTGCCATTGTGTGTGCTTTAATATATGAATTGGTGACATTTATAAATACTACGAAGTTGCTGTTATTACCTTCAATGAATTTCTCTTTTTCCGTGAAAAACGCTGGATACTCGCCTTTTAGTTTATATGAAACCAAAGTCTTGTACTCTTCTGGTTCCATCCTCTTGTGGTGTTGTTTTTGTTTTGTTTTTTAATTGTAAATTAACTTTCTCGTTAGGTCAGAAGCACTCAGGTAAGACAAATTTTCAGTTCTTACACATAACGTGAACTAATTTGCATAATTGAGGAGGAAAACCCATGTGACCTAAGATGTTGGAAAACTGTCAATGTGTCAATATAGGTCAACCAAATAGGCCTGTATTGAGATTATTTTGGTCATTGGGGCGTATTGCAAAAGCCACATTTTAAAACACCTGTAGCTGTGCATCCTTGGCTGCTGGGTCCCTGATAAGAGAGAAAACAAAATCCCATTTCACATTAATGTGTCATAGAAAAGCATCGATGACTGGACATTCAAAGGTGTCAAATAAAGAAAACCCTTTTTAAAAATGCTGTTGGTTTTATGTTTCAATTTATGTAAGATAAAGAGAGAACCCCAACAATCAGCGACCCTCTCTGGGCAACCACTTTGGTGACAATGGGGAAGTGAAATCTCCCTTTTAACAGGAAGAACCCTCCTGCTCAAACAGGGTCTGTTGTCACCAGTTGAGAGGAGGAAAACCAAACAAAAGACATGCTGTGGCAAGATTAATAATAACCAATGATTCAATTCAGGAAGGTGGAAAAATGCACAGTGTGTAATAAAGACTGTGTGATAAAAGCATGAGAAAGCAAGAAAGCATTGGTTATTGTTGTTGCAACTTCTAACACAGTGCTGCCTTCTACACTGAGTCATGAATCAGTCATTACCTTACACCTCAGAGAGCTAGAACATTTTTTTAAGTTTAAAGTTAAATCATTTGTACGTGCTTATAGCAGTTTTCCCCCCCTTGAATTCCACCACCTAAAACAGGGTTAAAGTAAGACAGTTTTTCTCTTATGTAGTGTTAGTCTCAACCCATCCAGCCTCAATATGCTTACTTGACACCACTACTTGATATTAAGTCACGCTTAACAATTGCAGCTTGCTGCTATCAGTTCAAGCTGGAAATGGCTATATTTAAAGGAAAACATGACAACAATAATAACAATGATAAAACTAGAGATACTTCGCCTCGTGTGTTTTATACATATAAAAAACTTGCTTCCTTACCAAGTTCAATGTTTTAAGTCATGTTAATTTCAACAAATCTTTAATTTTTAAAAAAACCCTGAACAGTCAGCTGTTCTTGCGGTTGCCTGTGCAGCACTAAAAAGCTACCTTTAGTTCTCTGTTGTATTTAGGATATACTGAATGTATTTTAATCAGCCAAGGCGAGCGCGTGGAACAACTGGCTCCCATCACGAACATTGGCGGGAGATTAATGGAGAGGTAAGTTAAGTTTACACTGTTTGTCAGTGTCCCGAATCTAATCGGGACACTGGTCATGACACCTGGTTAAAAAAACTGAACTGTAGACTGGCGGATGGCTTCCACACAGCCTACAGTAGAAGCCAAGAACTGTCGTTCTAAAAAAAGAATCATCTCACTTTTATCTGTAGCAATGTCTGGTTGTGCTCAATAAATGACTAAATGATCAGAGGCAAACAGGCGACCACAGGTCGTGTTCGCCACGTACACAGAATATTATTATGAACTTTTCTTTTTCTTCACACCCAGCCATAAATCTTCCTGTCGGCTGGAGATCTTTATATAAAAGCTCTTGAGGTTTCAGGACTGTGACGTGCAACTGTTACAAATAAACTAACTATGAATGTGCGCTGAGTGGAATTCACAAGATAGTAATTCACAAGATCACTTCCTTTTTGTCCCCTCTTACATAGTATTGTTTCTGTTGTTCCAATAAGAACACTTGGGTGTTTTTGGCAGTCAGTTTTGCGTGGTTGGAGGGGGATCATCCACCCTACCCTTTTTATGTGAGTACCTAGAGAGCTGGTAGCTTAAATAACTTGGATGTTAACAGAGAGCGTCTGTCCTGATAGCCGGTGTCTTTGGACCTTGGATTTATATTTTCATTGTCCCATCTACACATAGACAGCCCGACTATGTTGCAGTTGTGTTGTAGTACAGTCCTCTGCATGCTGCTGCTGGTCGCTGTTCTCGTCAATGCCTATGAAAAAGGTAAGCTGTGAAGCTACACGTGTGTTGTAATGTATGGAGTAGTTTGGGTGCATTTCTCTAAGGGATGGTCATGTGTCATATGTGCTTAGATTTGAGTGATATGGGAACAAATTCCAGATGTTACAGTTTCAGATTTTATATCCATTAAAAGTGTAGTGGAAAGAACTGTAAACGGCATTAAACTGACTTTGAGACCAAAGACAATATGGCCACAAATCTGTCTTCTTTCAGTGCAGCACTGGCAGAGCACAAACCAAACACTGTATCACAGCATCTTCACTGTTGTTGTAAGTGCAAGCACTCAGCATCCTGTGACGTTAACTTCTGTGAATCTGACAAGAAGAAGCACTTCTTAAAACAAAAAAATATCTTACTCAGTTGCACATTTCTTTCAATCCGAGTGTGCTATTTTTAACAAATGTACAGTATTTTTTCTCTTACATTGTAAATTTGCCCTGTACAGTCCCTTATTTCTTGTCTTTTTATTTTAAATTCGTTGCTTTTGTGTAAATCTGCCTGCTGGAACCCCTGAATTTCTCTACTAAGGGTTCATAAAAGATATTTAACACTAAAGGACAAACACTGATCTTTTTGATGTTACAAGTAAAAAATGATCCCAGACCTGAAAAAATGTTCATTTTAGTGGAATGCACATTCCTCCGGTCAGCATGTAAATGGAAATAAGTTGAAAGCTGCATTTTCTAAGAAACACACTTCCCCCAGAATAAGACAATGCAACTGTATTGGTCATGCGATACGTGTTTCCCTCTATGTGCTTGACACACAAACGCCCTTTCTGCACTGACACATCGATTGCAGCTCTCTCACTCTAGATCGTCTGTTAGGTCATCCTGTAAATTCCTAATATAAAAGCTCTCTGTGACCGCAGAATGACAGAATTGGCCACGTCTCAACACTTTCAAAAACACTTTTATTTACGAACCCACAAAGCAATCTCACAGCCTGTGGAAAATAAACTATTTTAATTTCATACTGATCCTTTTATGATGTGTAAATGTTTGAATCAGTGTTCTGGTTAAAAGGCATGTAAGCTTTTGTGATCTGTATCCGTACCTATAAAGATAAAAGATGAGGCTTTTTTTGTTTTTTTGCGACAAAACAATGCTGCATCACCTCTTATTGAGCAGACACTTACCCGTGTTTACTTGTGATGAATGGAGTGGATGATTGCACAAGATGTGTGTATTGAGTTGATAAATGGCATCTAAGAGAAAGAGCCCACTTTTTATGTCACAGAAACGCATTAACACCAACAGCAATGTTTGTTTAGTGACACTGGCCTGCATTTACATTACTTTTTTTTTTTTTTTTTTTAAATTTGATCCAACCTTACAGCTCACTAACAGACCTGGGCTGCTGTTGTGGAACAAACACACATTTCACCAGTTAAAATGCAAACCTGGACTCAAAAATATATTATGCTTTCTTATCCAAATGCAAAAGAAAAAGTCAGTTTTACACTTAAATTGGGGAAGGATTTTTCCCCATGAAAAATAAATCTAAATCTCACTGAAGTGACCTGTAAATGATGTGATGATAATCTAGGCAGTTATTTTAAAGCCAGTCCACACGAAGAGGGACAGAGCCAAAACTAACAAAACCTCACTGTGTTGAATTTCAGCATCCTGTGTGAGCTGTACTGCCTGTGGCTCTGCAGGAATCAGTGGTTTTTGCTCCAGAAGTGAGCGATGCTGTCGATGTCGTTAACTTTCCATTTTGTTTCCTCTTTCAGACGTAAACACCACAGCTGGACAGAACGTTATTCTGACATGTCGAGCTCAGGGGCGATTCTAGGATCAGAGCTTTGGGGGTGCTGAGCACCCAGAGAGCTGCCCAGCCAGGCAAGATAAACTTTATTCGTCACGATGAGACTTCTTCCCCGTCTCTGTCAGTCCCTGCATCCTTAAATGTCTCCAGTTGTCCCGAGTTCCCTCTGACTGTCTCCTTGGTGCATTTAAACCCCTGTTCCTCCCTGTCCTCGTCGTCTGTTGTCCTCGTCTCTGTTATCAGTCATCATAATTTTACCATCTCTGTGCAAGTCTGCAAATTTCTTTCTTAAATCATATGATTCTTAAATTCAACAAGTCTCTCTGTGCCTGGGTCCTCGTCACAAAACATGACATCACTGTTTTGTACATTTTAACACAATTTAATCCCCACATTTGTGAAAGAAAAGCAAAACACTTTTTGAAAAGTCTGTAACAAAACCATCAAATCAAAGATAAAGGTTATTTAAATGCTGCAAAAGAAGAATGGATTGGAATAAAAAAATACATATCCTAACCTTAATTACTGCGGGAGAATAATGAATGATGCTCATAGTGAGTAAAAAGTAAACTGAGTGCATTTTTTAGATTCACTTTTAATGTGTATGTATAATATAATACAGATACATAAAAAAACACTCCCAAAACAGAATAAATTATTACAAATAAAAATCTTTACTGCAGATACTAAATTTACTAATTTAATAATACTAATTTTGTGTTGTAATATTTAATCGGGTTCATGCTTTCATAGTGGTACTTGGGAGACTTGACATTTTTATCACGTGGTACACACTGTAAAAAGTTTGAGAAACACTGATAAGTGTATGTGTGCTTTTGGAAAACATTTAAAGCTGCTGTACAGAATCTTTGAAACAAGCTAGCTTAAAACATTTTTAGAATATAAACAGAGCATCTGCTTCTCTTTACAGCTCCTCACTCCACCAGGGCTGTTTGGCTCTTTCTGCACAAATGTGGTGCACGTACTGCAGCAGTCATACAGACAACTGGACGGTCCAAAAGTTGGCCTACCTATTACTGGCTGAGGTTTTAGTAGAGTTGTGGCTGAACCACATAAAAATATATCATTAATTTTAATCTCCCCAATCAATGATAATGTTATGTTGGAATGTTGTTAAAGAGGGTCAAAAGTGTTTCAACCCAGTTTGTTTTGCAGATTCTGTATAGCAGCTTTAATATAGGGAGGACACAACTTCAAGATTGTGTCAGTAAAATCAGGTTTTTTCTCTTCGTCAGTTTAATAGTTTCTGTTTTGCCTGTCACTGTTCGCTGTCTGTTTTCTTACCTGGTTCTTCCTGACCTTGTACTTTCTCCTCACGTTCCCTCTTTCCTCTCTCCCTCTTTGGACTGACAATCATACACAAATAGATTGTATTCAATTAGATGAAAAATTACATTAATATGAAAAAATACTATTAAGATCACTAACAAAAAGTCCACTCTGTCTACTTTCAACCAAAAGGAAAAAAACCAAACCACATGAACATCTAATAAAAGATATAAATATTGAAACACTGATCCAACATTATCCTTTATTGACGGAAAATTTGATTTTACACTTTTACCTGAATGTGGCTCCTTTTTTTGAAAAAACTTCCTTTTATCTATTATGAACCTGGCTGTCTCTCTCTACAAACACACACACACACACACACACACAACAGTTGTTATAAGGTTAATGAGCATTCGGTCAGTTAGCTAGTTAGTATCCATTTAAAACAGGACAGTGGTAACAACAGTAGCTACGGACAATTTTAAGTTTTAGATTTTAAATAGGCTGTATACATTTCAGTGGGAGCAACAGGACGGTCAAATGTCACTGATTTTACTACAGTATAGGACGGATTGTAGGGTAGCAAACATCGCCGGAAAACAAGTTTTCAACACTGCAGGTTACCTGGTGTAATGTTTTTCAGCTAAAAAGAAACATGGCCTGACTCCTACCTAACTATATAAAGAGTAACTGAAGGTTAAATGCAGCTAATATGTCCTGTTTTAAGCCAGGCACTCCACCTCCGCTCCGCTGCGTCTCAGCCACCATCGCTCTGGCAGCAACGGTGCTAGAGCCAGAGTGGGGGAACAGCGAGCTGGAACAAACCATTTTGGGAGGGGGGGGGTTATCTATACTTTTGTTGTTAAAATGTTATGTCTCAACCAAGCACTGTATGCTTTTTATATTTTTAGCAGTGTGTCGCACAAACAGCAAATATTGTCAAAAAAAGTAAGAAATCTTTGGGGGTGCTTTGATTCATTTTGGGGGTGCTGAAGCACCCCCAAAAATGGGCTAAAATCGCCCCTGGTCGAGCTCCAAACTACAATATCATAGTTGCAGATTGGAGCAGAGCTGACCTGGGATCAGAATATGTTCTTTTGTACCGGGATGGATGTTTTGATCCAGAAAACCAGCATCCATCTTTTAAGAACCGGGTGGATCTGCAGGACAGACAGATGAAGGATGGAGACGTGTCTCTGATTCTGAAGAATGTGACGATTAATGACACTGGAACATACGAGTGTCGTGTCATACACAGAAGAAAACACCGTGGAAAAAGAGCTGTTTTGAAAAATAACCCCATCAGCATCATCCACCTGAGTGTTGATCCTCCAGGTGAGTGAGTAGAGTTGAGTGTGTGTGTGATCAGAGGTGAAGCTGCTTCCTGGTTGTTGATGTTTGTTTCTAAAGATGTTGTTGATGAGACTTTGTAGAAAGCAGCTGGTCTGAGTGATGTGATCAGAGTGCAGTAGATAATGTCTGACAGCAGTTTGAAGAGGAAATGGATTCTGTTCTGTTCTTCACTCATCACCTACCTGACAGCTGACACCTCACACCTGTTTCTCACCTGCAGGTCAGACAGGAGGACACACAGAGGATGGAGGGAAGGAGGATGGAAGGAAGGAGGATGGAAGGAAAGAGGATGGAGGACATGGAGAGGATGCATCTGTTGGATTGAAACTTGGCCTGTTACTTTCTGCTGTGCTTGCTGTTGTTGCTGTTTTGTTTTGTTTTTTTATCTACAGAAGTTATAAACAACAGAGTCGAGATTCACATCGTCCTTCTTCTGTACTGCTGTGTCTGAGATCTTTCTACGGCCAAAGTCTGAATCTCCTGTTTCTGAACACAGAGACAGAAATCAAGTAAAAACAGACAACAAACTCTACTGGCTGTCATACACGACACCCGTTTCATCAGCACTGAGAGAGCAGCAGAACATTTGGAGGCTGTTAAATCTGTATTTGAGTTTTGTTTTTAAAAACTGAGCAAACAGAAACAGGCCTTAAAGTTATCGTGGGGTATTATTGAGGAGAAAGGGGGTGTGCTGCCACCTGTTGGTTGTAGTTTTTTTTACCAATAGTCACTTGGACGATGTTGCAATTTAGTATTGACTGTTATTTACTGTATATTTTATTATCTATTTTAATCATTTTACTGATTCATTTTTATCTTTATTTTAATATTTATTATTTATTATTTATTTATTATTATTCTTTGTCATTTTAATGGGTTTTAACTTCTATCACAGTTTTTTACTGGAAAGTACTTTTGACAACCATGTTGTTTTTAAAGTGCTCTATAAATAAAGTTGGCTTGGATAAGAAAGAATGAGAGATTATCAGAGGCTATGCCTTTTCTATGGTTATTCCACACCGGTGGAATTACCTGGGTCTCAATCTCACGGCCCATGTCACCTCTACTTGCGGCCGCATAATGACGTGAAGAAAGATTTTTTAAAATTTATTCCAAAATGATTTAATATGAAGGCAGAGTGTTACAGGTATCGACCTAAAGCATGTGGCCTCATGGGCAGTGTAGTCTGTGCTGCAGGGAGAATGGACTGCCATACTTCACTTATAACAGAACTGATACTGCTGCACAGGAACACAGGAAACTAGATGGTGGCTAATGTTTCCTGTGTTTTTACCTAATCTGTTTTGAGTCACATTTGAGTGAAATGTGTTTGAAAAAAAAAAAAAAATCGGAATTGAGCATTAAGACCTGCAGTGTGACCGTAGCTTAAATTGTGTATGCACCGAAGGACTACCTAGTGCAAAGAATATACATGGATACAGTTGTGCATAAGCCGACTATTTCTTTTTCTACATATATATGAGTCAAAATACCCGTGTTTGAAAAATGAAAAGTGAAAGCAACAGCAAAAAGAAAAACAGATCCTTCAGGCTGGATTGAACAAAGTGATATTTTATTTGCAGAACATTTAATGAATGTTTAAAAAACATTTTACTGTTGTGTGAAACCAATAAACTCTTATTTTAGCAACGGTATCAAAAACATTATAACATTGAATGTTTGCAGAACTTATTTACATAGTATTTAAAGCTCCATGCCTAGCACAAGTTACTGGCACTGGTGTCTTGGGAAAAGTCCATCTCGCCTCACTTAACCTGTTTTTTGACTAATGCTGTGTTCTGGTAATTTGACAGCATACATGCTACTGCAAACAGTTGGCTGATATTGTAAACAGGTGACATGGTGATGATGCCATCAAAAAGTTTGTTCTGTTTGATCCTCCTAATGACTCGCTCCACATGTAGCCTGAGTCTGACTGTGGCCTGTGTCTCCTTAACCTGGTTCTTCTTCTGGTTGGATAGAAAAGGTGGGCGGTACACTTTGCATTTACAACAATCTGTGATCAGGAAGCCCTTATCTACCATCACTGCCATGTCTTCAGTCAACTTCTCAGCAATGCCTGATTGTTTGAATAGTTCCTTGTCACTAACAGAACCTGCGTACAGATCAGAGATGAATGTGACTGGACCATGTGGAGCTATGCCAACCAGAGCTTTCATCGTGCAGTGGGATTTATACGAAGAGTACGTTTCACTCTGGAGAAGTGGTGAGGATGGTGTCTGACACCTCAGCTCTGTACAGTCAAGGATCACCTGGGTGTCTGAGAAATCTTTGAATTCCTCAGGGAGGTAAGCTTGCACTTCTGCACGTGTAAGCCAGATGCACTGAGACCCCAGTGCAGTGGCAAGAAAACTTGTCCATGTTGCAATGATGCGGCTCACTGTGGACTGGTGTATGTTGAATCGATGAGCCAGGTCCCTCTCCTTCAGACCAACAGACAGGAAAACCAGGAAAAGAAAGAACTCGTCGACTGGCTGGAGCAGCTGCCTCTGAAAGGTTAAAACAAAAGGGAAAATGTTACTCCTAAAGCTATGAACTAGTAAGATCATCCTTTTCTTGGCTAAATGTTTTGTAAGATAAGACAGGATAGACCCTTATTAATCCCACATGTGGGAAATTTGTTGAGTTACAGCAGAAAGTGGCAAAAATTCAGAAAAACAATGGGATAGGATAAGAATAATAATATAATAAGAATAAGACACTGTGTACATTGACAACGTAGCATTTTGTTCTAATGTAATTGGTTGTTGTAATGGATCCATATGGATGCATATCATATCGTACTCATATCGTATTTTAAATTTTTCTACAAAATAGTTGTTTTTATTATCTTTATATACACACTGCAAACGTCCTCATATGAGTTGGCACTCCGTCTCTTGAAGGTCAAAAGCTAAGTTCAACGTGACTGTCCGGACTGATTATTGTAGGAATGATGTAGAGTGCAGAGGGTTGTTTGCAACACGCTCACACACACATGATAATGATTATAGGGATATTCTCTGGTTCAGAAGGCCAAATAATATGTCTGCAAGTAGCAGTGGGACAGAATTAAATAATCAAGAAATAATCAAGACTAGGCGGGGAGGTGTTTTTCTTTTCTCTCTTACAGAGGAGAGAGCAGATACCAGAGGAGGTCACAAATGTACAAGGAAGATTCGCAGGGAGACAGGACTGCCACCTCCGTGTGACAGCACGATAGCCATGATAATCTTTGTTATTGTCTCACTATATAAAGTTGTTGAGGGTTATCCTTTTTGTGAACCACATGCTTGATCTTACACAGAGGTCCACAGCACTATGTAAACTTCTAATTTCAATTGCTAACACAAATTAAATCTTTTTAAATGACAGAACGTTCTTCTGAAATTCCTTCTGAACACACACAACAGTACCATGGAGCCCCACAAGGAACATGGGAAAAAAAAAAAAAATTAAGATTAACTTTTGCAATATCTCGCAAAAGTAACTCGGGATCTCGCAAAAGTAGGTAGCATTTGAAGGCCAAGTTGGCGTATCCTTCGTGACCCAACCTATCCGAGAACTCATACCAGCCAATCCGTTTCCAACAATGGCAGCAGCTACTTAGTTTTAATATTACTCTTTCTGGGTCACAAAATAAACTTTTAAGATATTTTCAGACGTGAATGTAGCTGTGTAAACTTCAAATATCTGCTCAGTTTATCAAGACATCACATATTTGCAAAAGTGGTCATTTTTTTGTTTTCAAAGATGTCTGTTACCCACCAGCTGAAAGCTAACGGCAGGTCGAGGCCCACTACAGCCAGGGGGAACACCGCACTCCAGGCACATCGTGCCGCGACCTCCCGGTCGGATTCGAGTAGGCGGCCCTCCGAAGGATGCGGCCGAAACATTTGCCAGATCTTGCAAAAGTTCATCTTTATTTTTTTTTCTCCCATGTCATGAACACAACAGTACCTTGGGGAAAACAATGAGGTGCTGTAGTACACAGGTGTAAGTATGCAAAGGATGCTGAGTCCTTTAGGATCTACATAAACACAATGACATCACACCTCTAGTTCCAACTACCAACAAAGCCATAGCCTACCGTTTGTGTGCGTGCAGGTGTCAACACTTCTTCGTCCGTGTTGGCAGCTGACTTGGCTCTTGAAGCCCGGATCATTTTATAGATGCAAGGCTCAATCAAAACCCAGAATGCCATCAAATGATTATAGCTTGGAAATCTATTCACAAGAGAGACAAACATCGTGTCAATCATTAATTAACATCACACATTGAAAGAAAAATAATGTAAACTGTGACAAATATGATAACGGTATGCTACCTAACATTAAGATAGTCTGATCAAGAGGCTATTTGGTGCATCTACATGAAACATACAATCAGCAGATAAAAAGTAAATATCTATGTTGTTTTCATGAAGACTGGAAACACTTGAACTTTAACTTCGATGTACCTGGTATAGAATTGGATGTCAGTGTCAGAGCCAGCAAACCGCTGTAACCCAAACTTTCGCTGGACACGTAACTCCTGTATTTCCTTCCTCAGACTCTCCACATCTTTGGACAGGTCTTCTGCAGCTGCTGCTGATGGCTCAGGGACTGAGCAGTAGTCATGATCTCTTGTAACACTCTGCTGTTAAGAGATATTTTCAGGCAAGAATGTAGCTATATGAACTTCAAATAGGTGCTTGATTTATCAAGACATCACACATTTGCAAAAGTACTCTGTTTTCTGAGACATCTGTTACCCACCAGCACTAGCTGACCGGGAGGTCAAGGATCACTACAGCTGGCGAGACGAGCGAAATCCCAGCATATCATTTTTAAACCGCCCGCGGTCTTTCGCTACTCAGGTTAAACATGATATTTAAGTCTCTTAGGTAACTTCTAAATTTTAATGTTGTGTTTAATTTAGTGTTTTATTTGTTCCTGAGTCAGTTTGGCTGAGATTAAAGTTCAGCTTCATGACTGGACAGTTTTATTTAACACTGAAATCTCACTTAGAGAGCTGTGATTGTATTTTGAATTCCACCCGTCATATCCCCTGATGTAAAATGTTCTGTTTTTATTTAAACAGCTGACTCTGAATTAAATACACTAAAAACTCAAGAGGAATCATTTTCACTGGGAGCAAAAACAGCATGCTAATGCATGGAAATCCTGTTCTAACATCTCACCTGTTTGTTTTTATTCAGACCATACATGTGTACTATTTTTATTAATAGAGAGATTACGCTTGTGTTTTCATAAATGTAGCGATTGTGCTTAACTATATAAAACTTACTGTAAATATTAATCACAGTTAGTGAGCCTCGACCTCCTGGCTCATGCAACATAACTGTGTTCAAATATGGAGTCACGTGATTCCGCCCAATGTGGCGCTCCACAGTGGGCCTGTCTCAAAATGCGTACTTGCGTTCTCGTGTACTTGTGATACGTCATCAGTCGGAGACCAAGTACTGTTCCAATTCAAAGTACGCATCAAGGAGAACACGAAAAAGTCCCGGATGTGTTCTCGCTCCGCCTGTTTTATCGAGCATGCATCAGTGGTGACTTGTGTGGACTTGGTACAGCTAAATATCCCAGAATGCATTTCGTCCAGAACTCAAACGCAGCAATGGCGGCCGAGCGCGGCTAAAAACGTTTAAATATTACTCTTTCTGGGTCACAAAATAAACTTTTAGGTTATTTTCAAGCGAGAATGTAGCTGTGTAAACTTCAAATATCTGCTCGATTTATCAAGACATCATATATTTCCAAAAGTGCTCCGACGTTTTCGGAGACGTCTGTGACCCGCCAGCTCCATAGCAGACCGGGAGGTCGAGGATTACTAGAGCCGGCGAGAACAGCACAAGAGAGCAAGACCGGTATTCACGAAGGTGGAATCTAAGGATCAAAGGAATGAAAGACAACATGGGCAAAGATATCAGAAAAGAGGTGATCAAAATTCTCGCCAAGGTCGCCCCAGAATGGTCAGATAATATGGACACTGTGCATCGCATTGGAAGAAGGGAAGAGGGCAGAAATCGCCAAGTTATAATTCAGTTCACAAAGCGCCTACACCGAGACGGAATATGGAAGAAGTCCAAAAATGTTCGGCTTTGTGAGAGTGCAAAATTCCATTTTGCCGAGGACCTGACGAAGGAGGATCGTGTGGAGAGGGAGAAGGTCTGGGTGAAAATTTTACAAGCCAGAAATGCGGGGAAGAAGGCTTACTACAGAGGAGCTGTCGGTTATATTAACGGCCGTCACGTTCTGACAGATGGTTGAAAAGTGTTCACTCTTGTTTGTTCTTTGAACTCTGCATAAAGAGGGACGTTTGACAGTTTTGAATGGCATAGATGCCAGCACCGCTGTTCTTTCACCTTTCTCTAAACAGGAAAGTAAACTAACTTTTTCTCTTTTTCTATTCAAGTTTGATATTTGCAATCTATTTTTATTTATTTTTAATGCTACGCACATGTTTATCCATTGTGTCGTTGAATGTTAAAGGTCTCAGGGATAACGTTAAAAGAAAAGCAATGCTTATGTTTATCAAAGGGCTAAAAGCGAATTGCACCTTATTATCTCATTCAAGCGTCACTTGAATGAGAAGAAACTCATTCAAGTGACGCTGATGCCACCTTCTGGTCAAATCGATGGGGTGAAAAAAATCCTCTTTGGCCACTGATCCAACCACTCTGCTGGAGTAGCTCTCCGTTTCTACCAATGTCCAGGGAAGGTCGTAACTTTTCAGGCTGATTCAGGACACTGGTTGGTAGTTGTATTGAATATTGATGGTTCTTTTGTGATTCTAGTAAATGTTTATGGGTTTTCCTCTAATACTCTAAATAAGCTCATGCTGGAAAAAATAACAGATGTCCTTTCCGAGTATAAACTTTTATACCAGCGGTCCCCAACCTTTTTTGCGCCACGGACCGGTTTATGCCCGACAATATTTTCACGGACCGGCAATAAGGTGTCGCGGATAAATACAACAAATAAAACTAGTGCCGGTACCGAAAAAAAGAAGATTTATTCATAACACACGTGAAAAGACCCAGGAAAACCGAGTTAACGATAAAAACGATAACAAAATAACGCTGAAAACCGATAAAAACCCTGAAAACCATACATTTCACACCTGAGCCTCAACTCTCGCGGCCCGGTACCAAACGACTCACGGACCGGTACCGGTCCGAGGCCCGGGGGTTGGGGACCGCTGTTTTATACCACACAGACCATGCATTACTAGGCGTCGACTTTAATCTTGTTCCTAACGAATGGCAGGATAGAGATCCTCCCAGATACAGTATTAATCAGTGGAATCCAATTCTGACAGAGTTCAATGATTCAAACAATTTAAGTGATATATGGAGAGAGAAAAACCCTGGAGTTACTCAATTCTCTTGGATTCAACCAAATGGTAATAATATGTCCAGACTAGATCTGTGGTTGGGCTCGACTTTACTATATAGATCTGTTTCACATGTTTCTATCTCAGCAGCCCTGTTGACAGATCACAGTATTATTATTCTTAAACGCCAATTTAAAGGAAAGGCATGCAGAAATAAATTTTTAATGACAATTTTCACCAAACAATTTTTCCCTTCACAACTAAAAATAAAATATATGTTTAGAGATTATTATTCAAAGTTTTTGACTAAATATCTTTCTTTTTCAAGTTCACCTAAAGTGAAAGAAAATCACTTTAAAATTGTAAATGCCATATATCTGTCCAATGACTATCTTCACAGGAAATTAAATATAGATACGAACGCATGCACTTTCTGCAATAATGATATTGAAACTACAGCATCTTTTTTATTCATGTGAAAGTTCCAGATCTTTTTGGGATGATTTTCAGTACTGGTTAACCTCTAAAAACATTGACTGCCCTTCTCTAACCTTTCAAGTAATTAGATTTGGCCTACAAACAGAAAATAAAAAATATAACTTATTTATAGTTGCAAAATTTTCCATTCACAAATGTCGCTTCTTGAAAATTACTCTGATTTTTGTTGGCTTTAAAAATGAAGTCCTGCGTGTAAGACTTCATTAGACAAGTGTAACTTAAAGCTCACACATTACTTGAATTTTTGATGCAGCTTTTCAATTGAGCTAGATTGTATGTGCGTACTTTTGTTTTTACTTTTATATGATAGGTCACCTTGCTGTACTTTTATGCTGCTTTATGGTATTTCTGACCTATAATATTCTTTAAATGTTCTTTGTTCGACGACTGCTTTGTTCTTAACCACTTATACATGTATACAACTTTTTGTTGACATGTAAAATAAGCGCTATATTGTTATTTTTTTGACAATAAAGGAAAAAATTGTACTGCTACATCGGACTTATCTCATCGGTTGATGCATCAGTTTCACTTGAAGAACACTGAACACTTACGGATACTTTAGTAGCTTCAGCTGCTTCATTGCTTGTCTCCTCCATAACTGACAGAGTGTCTGATTGGTCACCATCATCCACGCACATGTTGGCTACTGTAGAAGCGGGTTGTTGTTGTTTACCACCATCCCGGAAACTGTTTAGCATCTCTGGTCTTATGCGTTTCTTAGCGCGGTTTTCACTCGCTTTTCCTGGACCCGTGGTCTCCTCATAGCGAAAAACTGTCGGGACTGCATTTGGTTTTAGTCTTCGCTTATAACCAGAAGCACCTGTGAGCTCTTTTATCAACCGTGGTCGACTAAATGCCTCAAACGCATCAGGGCTAAAATGGCGAGAGCACAGCCGCGAGTCTTTGGGGAGTTGTACTCGACCGCAGGCATCTTCCCATTGCTTTCTTCTTGCTTTCTCATGAGGAAAGCTGTGCAGACTTACATCTGTTCCTTTGTTGCCCTTCGACTGGAAATTACAACCGAAAGCTGCACAATGCGGCATAGTAGCTCCTCTCCTGCAACAACAGGCTAGCTGAACGAAAGCGCCTGCCCACAACCAATATACATCATCGTCCCAGAATGCATTGCGTGCACAAAAACATGGCCGCTCCCAAGGCTTCAAAATAGTTTTAAACAACAAAGATTTAATGAATAATGAAAACATTTTAGTTATTTTCAACCATGTTTATGTAGTGGAGATAATTTGTAACATATTTAGAGTAACTTGACATAATAGTCGGGGTTCCTTTTAAGAAAAAAAAAAGGAAAAACTGTAAATGTGAATATTACCAAAGAAATCCTGCTCCTGATCAGCGCTTTCCTCCTGACACTCAGACTACCACATTTTATTTATACCTGATTTCACTTCAGGTTTCTCTTTATTTTGATTTATGCAACACAGTACACACGGAGGCCAGCCAAGTGAAATTAACCATGTGTTGTGACCACATGGGGGAAATTGGGATTATTATTATTTGTATTACGCTTAGTTGTTGTCCCTGTGGTTTTCCGTTTAGTATTTAAAATGGTTTTCTCAGTGTCTCTATAGGCTCAGCTGTCTCTCATTTGGGGAGTTTGTTGAGTTATGATAGGATTTTGCTAAGCATTGTTTTGAAGGAGTTCTGTTTAGCTGACCTCTTTTAGGGGTCCACTTATTTCTTAACATAGCATATTTCTGTGATTGTGTATATTAACATTATTTTTGTCATTTTGGGGGTATTGCAAAAGCCACATTTTATAAATTACACCCGTACCTGTGCATCCTCGGCTGCTGGGTCCCTGAAAAGAGAGAAAACAAAATCCCATTTCACATTAATCTTTCATTCTTTTTTGTTGATTTTTGTAGAAAGTCATCAATGACTGGACATTCAAAGGTGTCTCACATAACAAGACAAATAACAATGACAAAAGTTTCAGATACTTCACCTTGTTTTCTTAACAAGTTGAATGTTTTAAGTCATGTTAATTTACAAATTTGTTAATTTCAACAAATCTGTAATATTAACCTCACTTTTTTAACCTTTAACCTTTGATGGTTCTAATAGACTGTGCGCCTTAGCATTTGCTACTTCCGGTGGGGAAACTCCTGTAGAGCACTTCGTTTCCTGAGTGATATTCGTGATATTATGGTCGGGTTTTCCAAAACAAGTTAACCAAATGGATGAATCATGCGGCGATTTACATATCTCGAGATGTCTTGGGCATTTACCATTTATATATCTGTAGATGATGTTCACTGACTTGAACTCGATTATTCTACACTAAGAGCAGAACAATTAAAACCACATATGGGATTTGTGAAATGTTTAAATAAAGGTTCATTTAATACATTTTCATGCATCTGGACCACAGTAGAACAGATCTCATACTACTGTCCAATTTTGCTTTATTAGCTGTTCTTGCAACTTTAAACTTTGTGGGGTTTTCAGTTGTTCTCACTTCATAGAAGCTACTGTACATCTGACCTGCATCCTGTGTAGATACCTTCATAGAGAGAACATTAAATTAAACTCCTCTGAGATATTAAATTACACATTGTGTGACAGTAGGGGGCACTGCATTTTTTTTGCATTAATGCAATTAATTAAATCTGTGAATGAGATCATTGGAAATTGGTCATAAAAGCTGTGCAGAAAGCAAAGAAACACAAGATTAATCCAGGTTAAGAAAGCAGTACAGAGAGGAGGGAAAGCAGTGGCCAGGATTATAAGAGAATATGCATTTGGTGTTTTCGTCGAGCTCCCCTGATATGGTTTCATATTTAACGCGGTGCTCCAAAACTCCAGGTCGCTCTGTCTTTCTCGAAAAATTATTCCAGTGGAATAACGACGGAACAACTTTCGGCTGAAGACAACGCTTCCCAGAGGAAGACACGAAGATGTCTCCAGTCTCAAAATGCCGACTACACACTCTAGAGCTGGTCGTAACTGTGAAGCCGTGCCTTCTGATTTCCATCAGCCATTGTGTGCGCAATTCAGGATCCTTGGGAAAGCAGTGGAAACTTAACATCTTGTTAAACCTGCCCCCAGCAGTGCACAGCGGGACACAGCAGTGGTGAGTGTTCCCACCTTCTGCTCTTTGTAGCTTAACGCGATCTTTCCGCTTTCGTATTTTGGACATGGTTTTGGTGTCTATCTTTGCAGCAGCGATTGACCGCAAAATAAAGCTACCGGAAATGTACAACTCTACATCCGGTCTTGAAACAGGAAGTTAGCGTTTTCTCGTTCACGGGGTCATTTCCTTTCCTCTCCGATCTCACTGCACCGAGCAGCAACAGGAAAAAACAAACCCTGAACACTCAGCTGTCCTCGCTGTTCCCTGCGCAGTCCTACAAAGCTAGCTTTAGTTCTTCGTTGTATTTCGGATTTACTGAAGGCATTTTAATCGACCAAAGCGAGCGCGTGGACCAACTGGGTCCCTTCACGGACGACGGCGGGAGATTAATGGAGAGGTAAGTTTACACCGTTTGTCGGTGTCCCGATTAGATCAGCGCGGAAGCTTAAAAACGGAACTGTAGACTGGCCGATGGTTTCCACGCAGCCTACAACAGATCTACTGCTCTAAAGAAAACAATTTCCCTTTTATCTGTAGCAACGTTTGGTTGTGGTCACTAAATGAATAAAAGGCCAAAGGCAAACAGGCGACCACGTGTCGTGTTCTCCACCTACACATAATATTATTATGAGCCTCTTTTCTTTTTCTTCACACCCAGCCATAAATCTTCCCGTCGGCTGGAGATCTTTATGTAAAGTCTTTGAGGTTTCAGAGCTGAGACATGAAGCTGTTTTTCCTGTTCTCCTGATAAGAACAGGTGGGTGTGTTCTGCAGTCAGTTTGAGGTGGAAGGAGGGGGATCATCCACCCTACCCTTTTTATGTGAGTACCTCGAGAGCTGGTAGCTACATAAGTGGCTCTTATACAGGACATCAGTTTCAGTCATGTGTCTCTGAAATTTGCTCTGACAAAATGAACATGAGACTTTTGTCAGATTCTGTTACTGTGTCATCTCACAGGTTAAACTGAAGTCCTCTTGTATGTTCAGCACTTTGGCATACCACTGTTTTTAAATGTGCTATATAAATAAGGTTTGTTGTTGTTTTTGTAATAAATGTTGAGCTAACGTTCATTATTCTCTGTACTATCAGGAGCCAAATAAACGTCCCTCAGTGGATAATGGAACCAGGCGTCTTATAGTAAACTGTGATCTACATTTGTATTTGTGACATTTGATTTGATAAACTGACGCAGTCAGAAGTTTTGAATGTTTTTAATTTTTAAGATAAGATAAGATAGATAACCTTTATTAGTCCCATGTGTGGGAAATTTGTTTTATTACAGCAGTGGACAGTGCAAAGTTGCATAGAAAAATTGGAGAAAAACACTGGAATAAGATATCAATAAGATACTGTACACAACAGAATAGAATAAACTAAAATACTATATACAACTGAATAAAATAGAATACAAATGCTATATACAGTTGAATATGATACAACGATGCCAGAAAAGATTATTGCACTTAGTGTTAGTGCACATGTGTGGATGTGTGTGTTTGATCAGTTGGAGTCTTTGTTGTGGAGTCTGACAGCAGTGGGGAGGAAAGACCTGCGAAATCTCTCCGTCCCACACCGTGGGTGCCGCAGTCTCCCACTGAAGGAGCTGCTCAGTGCTGTCAGAGTCTCCTGCATGGGGTGGGAGATGTTGTCCAACAGTGATGACAGCTTAGCCACCATTCTCCTGTCACTCACCACCTCCACTGGGTCCAGAGGGCATCCTAGAACAGAGCTGGCCCTGCGGATCAGTCTGTTCAGTCTCTTCCTGTCCCCAGCAGACCACACCATAAAAGATGGCTGAGGCCACCACAGAGTCATAGAAGGTCTTCAGGAGTGGGCCCTCCAGTCCAAACGACCTGAGTCTCCGCAGCAGGTACAGTCTGCAGTGTAGATGGTGAAGAGGAACGGAGCCAGAACCGTTCCCTGTCCGACACACAGCCCTGAGTTCTCACATATTTTAAGATCAGTTTTAGCCGCGGATACATTAACATGTGTTTAGTCTAAACTTGATTTTTGTCTTCTTGCTGTAATTAAGCTGAACAAGTGTTGAAGAACAAACACACAAATGGAAACAATCATTCACAGAGAAATCAGTGAGGACAGTCTGTGTATCTCTCCATATCTGATAAAAGCTTTTAAATCAGGCTTCTTGTCTGTTGTTTGTAGAGTTTTCAACAATAAATAAAGATTTTGACTGTAAACCTTTTTTCCTGTGTGACATAGATGAGCTCCTAAAGCTCAGTCTGTGCTTGTAGGACAAGAAAGGCAACCACAGTCTGAACCAGGTTTACTTATCTGCTTATTTTATTAGTGGGGACTGAACGTGTGCCTGTTTCACTGTTAAAAGTCTACAAATCTAGAAGAGGATGCCACCATCCATAAACATTAAACATTACCTTTATTATGATGTCTATAGCATTACCATATTATATTATATTAGAATAGATTTTAAACCAAAGGCTGGACTGTGATCACCAGTGTTGGGTAAGTTACTTTAAATTAGTAACTTAGTTACATTACTAGTTACTTCTCTAAAAAAGTAACTCAGTTACTTCAAGTTACTCGTTACTTTCAAAGTAACTAGTTACTAGGGAAAGTAACTTTGGTTTTACTCAGAATTCTCTTGTTAATGTGTTGCTTCCATAACTGGATACCCAGCAAGGTTCCCAGTCTTCTAGCTTGCTTACTTGCCACAAGTGCACTGTGCCACCTAGAAAGGAAAAAATAATGTGCACATTTCCACGAGAGAAATCCCACGCCTGGACCGTCGTTGACCGCCGCCATGATTCTAGCCTGCTTTTTACATCCAACACAAAAACTGCAGTCGTGGTGCTTTTGATTGTACTCAGAACTTGGAAATTCTGCCTTCTGAATAGGAAGATGTAGGTAACACCAGACTGCAGATGAGCTGCATACAGAGCTGGACTGGGACAAAAAAATCGTCCCGGGCATTTTGACTAGAGACCAGCCCACCATTATAGGAAAAATCATAAAGCCTTTGAATGAAAATAAACACTGTTGTGACAGTGATGTACACTGTTCTGATGGCATATATGTATCAATCTATCAATTGTTTGTTGTAAGACTCAGATAACTATTTTTTTTAAAAGCGAGACATTTTAAATGAGAATAATAAAGAAAAGTATTTCCTTGTGCCCCCCTTTCCCTGTTAATGCCCTACCTGTCCCCCTGGCAACACTTTGCTAGACCCGCCCCTGCACAGTTACCAGCTGTCAGCTACTTAGAAAAGGATGCTGGTGTTATTTGTCTCTCAGAAACAGTTCATAACTTCCCTTCAACTCATCCATGTCACCTAAAAGGTAAACCTGTTTCTCCATCACCTGTTCAGCTCTGATGATTCAGTAAGGACATCTCCTGGTTTCATCTGCATGTTTCCCTCTCACCAGATAACCAAACCAATATCATGACCAGCAGCTTTACAGCTGTGGCTCCAGCAAACATCAGCTGATACTAGAAATTAATATTAAATAAATTCTAACAACAGCTGATCAAGCTTAAACCTGCTGCTGTTGTTTAACGCGACATCCGCTGGTTTCCTCTTTCTGGCGCAAAGTGGGCGATAAATAAACGAGAGAAAAGCCGATCAGCTGATCATTGATCAGTTTCGTGATTGAAGTAGAAACAGGAGAGGAGAGAATGAGAGAAGAAGAGGCAGCTGTGCAGCTTCAGCTTTGTGTCTTTTTCATTGTAGCTGAAGTCCGGGACAAACTGTGTTCCTTTTCACCTCAGTACGAAACGCGTAATATTTTCTCTGAATACGAGACGATTCTGTTTTTTACAGGATGGTTGGCAACTCTAATAATTAACCGTATGAACAAAATAAAGTTCAACATCAGTAACATAGCACCCACACAGCTGTATAGAAACTCCGTCATGCTAGCTAGCACGCAGTACGAAAATGTCATCATTCCGAAAATAAACTCCACCTAAACCTGGTTTATATCTGACTCAGACTGCAGGTCATAACTTCTTACCTGAAGTTCAGTTCACCTGACACTCGGACCGGCGGCCGCTTCGGGTCTCTCCTCTTGCCTCCCTTTCCCTCATCCAACTGCTGGCTTCCACCACTTGCTAATGTTATTGAATCTGTGGAAGCTCCGCGATATCCACCACACGAAGTAACGAGTAACGAGCCTATCTAAATCCCAGTAACGAGCAGTGTTGGGACTAACGCGTTATTAAGTAACGCGTTACAGTAACTACGTTATTATTGTGGTAACGAGCACGGTAACTAGTTATTATGCCAAAACCAGGAGCGCGTTACTCGTTACTGGGATTTAGATAGGCTCGTTACTCGTTACTTCGTGTGGTGGATATCGCGGAGCTTCCACAGATTCAATAACATTAGCAAGTGGTGGAAGCCAGCAGTTGGATGAGGGAAAGGGAGGCAAGAGGAGAGACCCGAAGCGGCCGCCGGTCCGAGTGTCAGGTGAACTGAACTTCAGGTAAGAAGTTATGACCTGCAGTCTGAGTCAGATATAAACCAGGTTTAGGTGGAGTTTATTTTCGGAATGATGACATTTTCGTACTGCGTGCTAGCTAGCATGACGGAGTTTCTATACAGCTGTGTGGGTGCTATGTTACTGATGTTGAACTTTATTTTGTTCATACGGTTAATTATTAGAGTTGCCAACCATCCTGTAAAAAACAGAATCGTCTCGTATTCAGAGAAAATATTACGCGTTTCGTACTGAGGTGAAAAGGAACACAGTTTGTCCCGGACTTCAGCTACAATGAAAAAGACACAAAGCTGAAGCTGCACAGCTGCCTCTTCTTCTCTCATTCTCTCCTCTCCTGTTTCTACTTCAATCACGAAACTGATCAATGATCAGCTGATCGGCTTTTCTCTCGTTTATTTATCGCCCACTTTGCGCCAGAAAGAGGAAACCAGCGGATGTCGCGTTAAACAACAGCAGCAGGTTTAAGCTTGATCAGCTGTTGTTAGAATTTATTTAATATTAATTTCTAGTATCAGCTGATGTTTGCTGGAGCCACAGCTGTAAAGCTGCTGGTCATGATATTGGTTTGGTTATCTGGTGAGAGGGAAACATGCAGATGAAACCAGGAGATGTCCTTACTGAATCATCAGAGCTGAACAGGTGATGGAGAAACAGGTTTACCTTTTAGGTGACATGGATGAGTTGAAGGGAAGTTATGAACTGTTTCTGAGAGACAAATAACACCAGCATCCTTTTCTAAGTAGCTGACAGCTGGTAACTGTGCAGGGGCGGGTCTAGCAAAGTGTTGCCAGGGGGACAGGTAGGGCATTAACAGGGAAAGGGGGGCACAAGGAAATACTTTTCTTTATTATTCTCATTTAAAATGTCTCGCTTTTAAAAAAAATAGTTATCTGAGTCTTACAACAAACAATTGATAGATTGATACATATATGCCATCAGAACAGTGTACATCACTGTCACAACAGTGTTTATTTTCATTCAAAGGCTTTATGATTTTTCCTATAATGGTGGGCTGGTCTCTAGTCAAAATGCCCGGGACGATTTTTTTGTCCCAGTCCAGCTCTGTATGCAGCTCATCTGCAGTCTGGTGTTACCTACATCTTCCTATTCAGAAGGCAGAATTTCCAAGTTCTGAGTACAATCAAAAGCACCACGACTGCAGTTTTTGTGTTGGATGTAAAAAGCAGGCTAGAATCATGGCGGCGGTCAACGACGGTCCAGGCGTGGGATTTCTCTCGTGGAAATGTGCACATTATTTTTTCCTTTCTAGGTGGCACAGTGCACTTGTGGCAAGTAAGCAAGCTAGAAGACTGGGAACCTTGCTGGGTATCCAGTTATGGAAGCAACACATTAACAAGAGAATTCTGAGTAAAACCAAAGTTACTTTCCCTAGTAACTAGTTACTTTGAAAGTAACGAGTAACTTGAAGTAACTGAGTTACTTTTTTAGAGAAGTAACTAGTAATGTAACTAAGTTACTAATTTAAAGTAACTTACCCAACACTGGTAACGAGTAACGCGCTCCTGGTTTTGGCATAATAACTAGTTACCGTGCTCGTTACCACAATAATAACGTAGTTACTGTAACGCGTTACTTAATAACGCGTTAGTCCCAACACTGGTGATCACTGAAGTGGGACTTTTATTGTTCTTAATTGTTCTCAGTAGATTGTTTGTGCTCAATTTCAAGTTATGTTTTTCACACCTAATTTGAGTGTTTTGTTTTAGTTATCTATAGTAAACTTCACAGGTACATCCTAAATGTAAAAATGGATATTGAAAGGCTGCTTTGGTGATCTTTCTAACACTGAAACTATAAAACAGGCACTCTGAAGCAAAGCTCTTTGCATTTTTTTTCAGTGACGACAGACAAACCAGAGTTTCCTGTAGCATAATTATTTCACTGATATGAAAACAGGAGCAGCAGGACAGACACGTCTCAGTGTAAACTTGAAACTGCCTGTTATACATGACATATAATTAACTTTGGTCCACATGACAGTTTCAGTCATGTAACCTTGAATTTCACTCGCTTCACAGTGGAGGATTGTGAGCTCAGAGCTAACCGGAGCTTTGTCTTCTGATGCACTGAAGATAATAACAAGGACCAGGGTTCGTACGGGTGCTTGAAATCCTGGAAAGTGCTTGAATTTCATTTACTCAAGTGAAAGCTTTAAACATTAGCCCGATACATAACTAGCTAACTTAAGGCTTTCTGATTAACCCGGTCGACGGACTCGACCGGGTATTTTCAGGCGAGAATGTAGCTGTGTAAATTTCAAATATCTGCTCGATTTATCAAGACATCACATATTTGCAAAAATGCTCTGACGTTTTCGGAGACGTCTTTTTTTTTTCATGCTTTGTGGCAGCTTTAGAACATCTGTGGCATCTATTAATGTCAAATCTAGCCTTTATTTAACAACATAAGCAAACTCTATGTTACAATGATTGCACAGCCATTAAGGATCAAATCAGTTTCTGAAAAATGTTCTGTTTTTTCTCCCTCTGCTTGCTTCTTACTGTCTTTGAGGCTCGGGACCAGCACTCCTGTTGTTGGACAGAAAGACATCAGTAAGTATTTTGGTTTTCCAATATATTAGCAACTGTCAGTGACATTTATATTAATCAGGCTGAACTTTAATCATACTTTAGATCAGCCTGTTTTACTTATTGTTTTATTTGTGCTTTGGTTTGGGGAAGTTGTTTCTTCACTGATCTTTTCCTGTCTTCTGTTATTAGACTTGAGATATGACTGCACTATGCTGTTGCTGGTGACCACAGTTAATTCTACAAGACATGCTGTGTAAGTAAACAAACAACAACAGTTTGGTCTGCATCTCTTGAAAGATCACATCCCCCAAACTTAGTTTAGAGGGTCTACACTGTATATAGTGAAGTCTGCAAGTTTTCTAACAGCAAAATCTGTTTTGTGCCCAAAATCATTTTGCACATCATTAGAATGAGAGTTATTGGCCATGTTTGCATAGCCCTTTTTTAAAATGATGCTTTCATGACATTGTGTGTTGGGTGGTGGTCACGGCTATCCAGACTGACAATTTGGGACATTGAATGTCACCTCTCCAGTGGGGAGGGAGCCTGAGATCGTCTAAATTGGAGTCTGTTTTATACCAAATGCAGAAAAAAATGTTTTAAGAAAGCAATTAAGTTCATGTTCCAAAAAATATGATTGTTTGCTTGCAGGACACCAGGAGAGATGAGTCCTCCGTCACAGATGGTGTGGTCAGTGAAGATGGTCGCCTGCAGGTTCAAGCTCATTGCATCTCCAACCCACATCCACTGCCACTGTACTTAAGGGAAGTTAAAGACTTTCTTCTGCACTAACTTTTGGATCACCTCGATCCATGACAGTCATTCAGGCAGTAATGCCTGGACTGGAAACAAGCCATCCTTAAAATATTACAACATTCCAGCTCATGTGTTGGAATGGAAAACAAATGTGTTGTTTAAATTAGAGACTGCACTTGTGACAGAACAATAAATATTTTATTCTGATTATATAAGTAATGTAAGTACAAAACAAACTGTGGTAGACCTAAACTTATTTTCAGAATAATTACATCTGAGACTTTGTTTCATTGTAAGATTATAACAGTGATGGCAATATAATTGTTTGTTGTTCAGCAGAACATGTCCAGTATGTTGGCTGTTGTACTTTGTTGTGTTTGAAAATAAAAGTTGGACTTATTTTAACATCATTACAAAAATTGTTGTTAATTATTTTTAATCATATTCAGGTTACCACAAATTGTTTTTTCATTTAGTTGAACTTAACATGTTTGTCAGTAGGTAAACAATTAGTATTGTACAGTCAGAAATATCAAGTTATTGTTAATACTGCAGACTTGCAATGTATAAGTTGTCCTAACAGTCATTTTAAGTAAGCTTTACTTAGTTTTTTTGAGCCAACGAGTTTACATATTTTTTTTGAGTTCTGGGAACTAACAAGGCTGTACAGTGTACTCAAAATGAGTAAGTTGCCCTAACTTGGTCATCTTACGTAAACTTGATCCAATTTTTTTGAGTTCTGGGAACAAATGAGCTTGTACAGAGTACTCAAAATAAATAAGTTGTCCTAACTTAGTCATTTTTAGCTAAGCTTTACTCAATTTTTTTGAGGCAACGAGTTTCCATAATTTTTTTGAGTTCTGGGAACTAATTAGATTTTACAGTGTGCTTAAAAAGTGCTTGAATTTGACCCTGAAAAAAGCGTACGAACCCTGAAGGACAGAGGAGGCAAGGATAGAAGAGACAAGGAAACATAATTTTTAGTTACAGTTATTGTTGCAGATGTTTCTTGTTATTGTCTATGTTGCTTTATTTATCCACAGAAAACAGAAATCATCAAAACACAGTGACTCTTATGAACATTAAAGAGCTGATCTGAAATTTATTCTGTGCACTTTTCTGCAGAGCTTGATTTTACGATGAGAACAGACAGCAGGTGGAGAACAGCAGGTGAGCGTAGTGGAGCTTTTAGCAGGTAGAGAGGTGGAGGAGACAGACGTAGAGTAAATCAGTTCAGACAGTGCATTAAAATGGGGCCATAGTAGCACAGTTAGCAGGGTCTCACAGCTAATTAAGGAATTTAGTAACTTCTTTAAGCTTTTATTTTGCACTTTTAAATCTAATTTGTGGTCATAGTGTAGCCATAATATTTATTTAAAACATACAAATCTTTATCATAATGATTATATTCCATTATTATATGAGTTGTGAAAAGTTCTGAACTGGATATGTAAAGATCAGAAACCTTCTCGGCTGATCTCACATTCAAGATCATCATCTCGGCCACCTCCAGACTGTTTTCAGATCTCAGACTTCCTGCCATGTTCTCTTATACATTCAATGTGTCATTTTTTTATTTATACAGCATCAAATCATAACAACAGTCACCTCAAGGTGTGTTATATTGTAAAGTAGACTCTACAATAATACATACAAAGAAAAAAAATCGTATTCCTTATTAAAGGAAGCTTTGTAGCACCCACAGGCTCAGATTCAGCCTTCACAGCATCACATGGCACCACTAGCTCTGAATCAAAGAAACTTGGATGCTGGTTTTCTGGATCCAAATGCTCATCCCATAAACAAGGACACATCCATCTTCCAGGTCAGCTCTGTTCCACTCTAAAACAATGTCATCCTGTTTTTTTCTTTGTTTTGTTTTGTTCTTTTGAGCTCAACATGTTAAAGTGGCATCCACACTCAGCTGTGACAATTTTCTGGTCTGAAAGACGTTAAAACAAAATTCAGAACAGACTGATGTGATTGTGGAGCACTCTGAGAAAGAGTAGCAGAAGAACAGTTGGAGGCTGTTAAATCTGGATTTGGTCCTGTTATTTTAAACAACTGAGCAAACAGAAACAGGTCTTAAAGTGGAGTATTGGCCTTTTTGTGGCTGTTATCATCGGGTATTACTGAGGAGACAGTGACAAACACACCAAAACTGATAGACTCACTACCAGTCCCACAAACCCTCCAAGTCCTCCTGAAATAAATCTTAGAAAAACTTAAAAAAAAAACCTTAGAAAAACCCTGAAAACTAAATTTTGGGCACATCTTCATGATAAACACATCCTCAGATCATCTGTTTGTTCCTGTGCTGAGTGACAATGCTGGGAAATTGGTGCTACACCAAGAGACTGAGAGCTCATTTGGAAAAGCTCCGAGATATTTCAGACATGATGCATTTCAACAGGAGGCTGGTATGAATCCTGATTCTGCTTCTTATGTTTTCTGTAGATCAAAAAAGCAGCAACAGCAGCAACGAGAAACACAGCAGGAATTATAAAACCAACAATCCATTCAACAGATCCATTCTTCGCTCCTCCATCCTCCTTCCCTCCATCCTCTGTGTGTCCTCCTGTCTGACCTGCAGGTGAGAAACAGGTGTGAGGTGTCAGCTGTCAGGTAGGTGATGAGTGAAGAACAGAACAGAATCCATTTCCTCTTCAAACTGCTGTCAGACATTATCTACTGCACTCTGATCACATCACTCAGACCAGCTGCTTTCTACAAAGTCTCATCAACAACATCTTTAGAAACTAACATCAACGACCAGGAAGCAGCTTCACCTCTGATCACACACACACTCAACTCTACTCACTCACCTGGAAGATCAACACTCAGGTAGATGATGCTGATGGGGGGAGTCTTCAGATGAGTTCTCTTCCTGCGGTTTGTTTTTCTCTGGACGACATGACACTCGTATGTTCCAGTATCATTAATCGTCACATCCTTCAGAATCAGAGACACGTCTCCATCCTTCATCTGTCTGTCCTGCAGATCCACACGGTTCTTAAAAGATGGATGCTGACCATCTGCATATAAGTGACCGTCCCGGTACATAAGGACATATTCTTCCTTCAGGTCAGCTCTGCTCCACTCTACAACTGTGATCGGGATGTTGCTATTTGGAGCTCGACATGTCAGAGTGACGTCCTGTCCAGCTGTGATGTTTAGCTCTAAAGGAGAGGAAACAATATGGAACATGGTCAAAGATTCAAAGTGTTATGATTATCCGATGAGCTACACGTGGAGATCACTGATTTCTGATGAACCAGAGGAAGTACAGCACACACTGGATGCTGAAATTGATCACGCTGGTGTTTTTTATGAGAGACAGTTACGACTCGATGCTGGACATGTTTTCAAATTAAAAACATCTTTTATTTACAGATTTATTTCTTAGTGACATTTTGATCCATCTTTAATTAAATTCCTTTAACACTTAAAGAACTTAAGTAGTTAATTGTCATCTACTTTTACTTATTCATTTTTTAGTAAGATTTGACAAATCAAGTATTTAAGATATTTTTATGGGGTTTAATAGTTTTATAAATGATTTACATTTGTAGGGGCAATCATCGGTCCTTTTTTTGCTGCTTCTGCAGGACATAACGTTTGTGAGTCATGCTTTTCTAAGAAAGCTTGTTTGCCATTTGGTAGCAAAAAACAAGGCGAATGTAAAAAAAAAAGGGGGAAAACATTATTCCAAAACCAATGTAGTGGCGAATTTCTGTCCCAAACTTTGAAAACATAATTCTTCCACTTCTTAATGTGAGCTGTCCAGATTTATTTCTGACTCGTACATACAAATAAATGATGTCATGGTCAAAAAAACATTTGCTGCTACAGCGCACATTTCCATTGCCGTCCTGGCTCATTCTAACCACACATGCGCTGTAATGTTTTCTTACCCGACACAAATTAAACACGCAGCATATATTCTCTAACAACACATTATACAAAATCAAACATGTAATAACTGAAGCAGTATCAAAAATATTTCTCTATAGATTGGCTCTAACACCAATCTCTCCAGTTGGTGCCCCGATTACATTTTCCTAAAATTATACCAAAAACAACTATAAACAGCGATGTTCTGCAAACTTTTGCTTCTCATCCTGCTTACTTGCCTATTCTTTCTTGTCATGCTGCAACTTTCCTGTGACAATGTACAGAATGGTGTATGTCAGTTTAATGCTGGGTGGTGCTGCAATAGTAACTATCCTCAGTCAGAAGGAGAGGCTGATATCCAGGGATTAGATTACCACAGGTGGAGTTTATTGGCGGTCAGATGGATGGTACAGGGAGGTATGGCATAAAGTAGGAGGATGTGGAGGGGTGATATGGTGTGGTTTCTGTGATTAAGGACAGGGTATACATTACAACATGAATATGGATTAAAGATTAAGGAAACTGGCAACAAATTCCTCCCCCACAAATCAGTCTGATACCGCTTCTGACAGTGTCCACATTTACTAAGGCACTACCCAAAAGGCGCCACAAGAGGGCACTCCAACAC
The DNA here is from genome assembly GCF_001858045.2 of Oreochromis niloticus. NCBI lineage: Eukaryota > Metazoa > Chordata > Actinopteri > Cichliformes > Cichlidae > Oreochromis > Oreochromis niloticus. The sequence goes on from NC_031967.2 coordinate 59,520,561, forward strand.
AAGAGATGACCTATTTACACTGATACACTTAGTAAACAGTCAGCCCCCTACTCAGCCACTACGTAATACCGCGATATTACAGTGTACAAATTCACATGAATTGGCAGAGGGAACAAACAAAGCTGTAACAAGCCCAAACAATCAAATAACTGGGCTGCCATAGCTATCGCTAACTAGCACTCATGCTAAAAGTAACTAAAACCAATACACACAAGTAGCAGGGTAAACATCTTAAGCATGGAACATTAACTCACGTTTATGTGACACACACCATCCCCAACAAATACAGGATGGGCTATTTGCTTTCCTTCCCAGCAGCTCTCTCCTACATCGTTAGCCCAGGAACGAACGAACCATCTAGCTCAGAAGTCCCATCACTGCCCAGGGGCTGCTGGGTAATGTAGTTCACACAAACACAGGCTTTTCTACAGACGAGGTATTAAATATGAGATGGTGATGGTGACCTTTGAATGACCTATAAAATAAAATTTAATATCTCAAAAACCGTAGCAGCACAAACGTTAATTTTACTTGCACAAATCTGCACAAACGTGGCACTAACAGCTCTGCATATTTGCCTTTACGTTTCAAGTGGGTGGTGGGGGGTCAGCTTCACTCTGCTTTTCGAGCGGGAAATAAGGAAAAAATTAATGCGACGGAAAAGAGGCGGCTGGCTTGACTACGGCTCACAAATGAAGACCGTTTTCGGAGAGCGCAACCTCTGACTGAGTGCCCGTTGTTTGTTTAGGCAGTCTGACCACCTGTTGAAGGTAACGTGCTAACGTGGCTAACGCTAGCATCACTGCACATAGCCCCGTTATTTTTTTTTTCATTCATTTATTTCATTTATTTGTTCATTTCAGGCACAACAAAATACATATGTTGAACATAAAGTGCACAAAACAAAAAAAAAACAAACAAAAATTACCTGAAAAGGAGTGGGACGAAGAAAACTTATTAAATCCCACCCCTATACTCACTCATCAACAAAAACAATAAGCTTCCCACAGCTACGCCCATCGTTGCAAAGCATCATACATATACATACATACATATATATCTACACACACATGGACATATATGTACATACATACACGCACACTTTTTTTTTTTTTTTTTTTTTTTTGAATATATACCAGCAATGGTAAGAGAAAAGACATTACAGAGCACACTAACACCATTATTGAGTATACTGTGACCAGACCAACTGCTTGTAGAGGAATTTAAATCTATGAATATTTTTGCATTGTTTCAGTTGTAAACTCAGACTGTTCCAGATTTTCACACCACATACAGACACACAAAAACCTTTACGGGTTGTTCGAATTCTGGGTAATTTGAATTTTCCGAAGCCTCTCACATTATAACCTCTTTCTCGAATTTCAAATATAGTTTGTAAATTTGCAGGTAGAAGTTTATTAAAAGCTTTGTATAAGATTATGGTTGTATTGTAATTAACCAGATCCTGGAATTTAAGTAACTTTGCCTGAAGAAAGAGTTTGTGAGTATGATCTAGATAACCAGCCTTGTGAATAATACGCAGTGCTCGTTTCTGTACTGTAACTAATGGATTAGTTGTATTTTTATATGTGTTTCCCCACACTTCCACACAATATGTGAAATATGGAAGAACCAGGGTACAGTACAGAGTACGAAGTGCATCTTTATCAAGGTATGGTTTCACTTTGTTCAAAACTGCGAGGCTTCTGGAAATTTTGGTTTTTATGTGTCTGACGTGGGGTTTCCATGAAATTTTGTTATCAATTACGACTCCCAAAAATTTGTTTTCACTCACATTATCAATTGGTACACCTTCAATGATGATTGGTAATTCTATATTATATTTTAAATTACCAAAAAACATTGCTTTAGTTTTACTTATATTTAATGATAATTTATTTATATCCATCCATTTTTTTATTAATTTTAGCTCCCTGTTTACGGTCATTACAAGATCAGTGTAATCATCGCTGCTGAAAAATATGTTGGTGTCATCTGCGAACAGTATGAGTTTAAGTACTTGAGAAACCTCAAAAATATCATTTATGTACACATTGAAAAGTTTTGGTCCCAACACTGACCCTTGGGGAACACCACATGTAATACCAAGTTTCTCTGAATGGTAATGCCCTATGCTAACATATTGTTCCCGCCCCGTTAGGTAACTTTTTAACCAGTTACCAGCTTTCCCTCGAATACCATATCTTTCCAATTTATCCAATAAAATTGAGTGATTGATTGTGTCAAAGGCCTTTTTGAGATCAACAAAAATACCAACTGCATATTTGTTTTTATCCAGTGCATTAGTAATTTCTTCTACTGCCTCAATTATCGCCATTGAAGTGGTTCTTTGCGTTCTGAAACCATACTGACCAACATTTATTATTTGATGTTTTTCAAGGAATTTTTCTAATCTTGAATTGAAAAGTTTTTCTAAAACTTTTGAGAATTGAGGCAGTAGAGAAATAGGCCTATAATTGGTAAAACTGTGTTTGTCATTACTTTTGTATAGTGGTATTACTTTCGCAATTTTCATTTTTTTTGGAAAACAACCGGACTGAAATGATAAATTACAGACATATGTTAAGGGACTAGCAATATTCAGAATAACCTGTTTAACTACAGACATATTTATGTCATGATAATCCATTGAAGACTTACTTTTACATTTTAATGTGATATTTATTACTTCTTGCTCATTTGTAGCAGAGAGAAACAGTGAAAAGGGATTTGATTTTATATTACTGATATTTTCATTTTTTTGACACGGGATGTCCGCTGCTAGTTCAGGGACCAACATTTATAAAAAATTTATTGAACCCATCAACAATGTTATTCATGTTGTGATTTTCACCATTTGCATCAATGAAATATTCAGGATATGACTTTCCAGAAGATCCTTGTTTGATTAAGTTATTTAACACATCCCAAGTTCCTTTAATATTGTTTTTATTTTCATATAATCTTCTTCTATAATAAAGTTGTTTACTCGTTCTTATAATATCAGTCAATTTATTTCTATATGCTTTATATCTTTGTTCCACTTCTTTTGTTTTTACTTTGATGAACTGTTTATACAGATTGTTTTTCTTTTTGCAAGCATTGATAATTCCTTTTCTGAGCAAAGGACTTTTTATCTTTTTTTTCTTTGTCCTGTGTTCGTTTACAGGACAATGTTTATTGTACAACATAGTAAAAACATTTAGGAAATTGTCATAAGCCTTGTCCACATCTGACTCTTCATACACCGAACTCCAATCTTGCTGTGCTAAATCGAAATTGAAGGCATGAGTTGCTTCTTCATTTATTGTTCGCTTTGCTATTGTAATCTTAGTATCTATTTTTTTTAAATCACAGTCACACAAAGTAAAAACTGGTAAGTGGTCAGTTATGTCACAGACAAGCAGGCCACTATTAATTTGGAAATCCATGACGTTAGTAAAAATGTTGTCAATAATAGTGGCGCTATGTGATGTTATTCTGCTTGGCTTTGTTATTGTTGGATATAGTGATAAGCTGTACATCGTGTCAGTGAAGTCATCAATGGCTTTTAACCTTGTTGGGTTTAGCAAGTCAATATTAAAATCACCACAGATGAATAGTAATTTTTGGTTCACCGAAGCAAACATTTTTTCTATCCATTCATTAAAAGTGTCAATACTTGAACTGGGTGTCCGATATATGCAACTTATTATAACATTTCTCTTTTTTTCATTCATGATCTCAATAGTCAAACATTCCAAAATTCCATCAATAGCCATAGACATAGTTGTTACAACATTATATTTTATAGAGTTATGAACATATTGTAACGATGGTTAAATGTTATTTTACAGTGACATGTTGGTTATCTCTGCACACTGTTGTTATTTCTTTAAGATACATGTTTGGTTGTGCTGCAGGAAAAAGGGAGTTAATGTGTGCAGGAAGGGGAGGGGGGTCTTTGTTGTTGTGTGTGACTGTGCGGGGCTGAAGTGAGGTGTTGTATGAGAGCACTCTCCCCGGAGTTAACGGCCTGTTTGCCTGTCACCGAATAAACGGACAAAGTGAGACCAAAACGTCTGCTTCTTGAGAACGTTACACTGGTGTCAGAAGTGAAGAACGTCCGCCTGAAACGCCCGACACCCTGTTGCTGGCGACGCTGACCGTCACGAGACCGGAGGATGTTGCCGGACAAGATTAAGAGGGAGAGGGAGGAGAGGGAGGAGAGGGAGGTTCGTCCGCGCTCGCCTGCCCATAGAGTGAGGGAAACGGCGCTGCGGCTGTCTGCTGAGGCTGGATTTTCTCCAGGTTTGACTAGGCTCGGGACATTTTCGCACCGTGGCCGCGATTCCGGTGGGGGGAGTCGACCTCGCTTGGCGCGCCGTCACGTGATGTAAACAAACATGGCGGCGCCCAGCAAGCTGCCGCGAACATAAAAACGCCTAAGTTCGGCGGCAAGACGCCATGGGAAGTGTTTATTGCACAGTTTGAGCTGTTAGCTGTTGCAGCTGGCTGGTCTGAGGAACATAAAGCTCTCCAATTGGCTTTGTGCCTGTGTGAGGATGCAGCTGCATGCCTGCTGCTGCTGACCGAGGAGCAAAGGGGGGATTATAATGCTCTGGTTGGGGCACTTCAGAGACGTTTCGGGCAGTATAACCAACCGGTGCTGCTGAGGTCGGAGTTCCACAACAGACGCAGATTGCCAGGAGAGCCCCTTCGCATTTTGGCCCATGAAGTCGAGTGTCTTTGCCGGAGGGCGTATGACAGCATGCCACCATCAGTGCAGGCGGAGTTAGCTCGGGACCAGTTCCTGCAGGCCCTGAGCCCTAAAGAGCTCCATATGCAAACTCAGCTTGCTCGACCAGCCACGCTCAGTGTGGCCCTGGAGCTAGCGTTGGAGAGGGAGATGCTTGCAGGATCCTCTGGGGGCGCTGATGACACACATGTGGTGAGGGCTATGTCAGCACCTGCGGAGCAGATGGAGATGCCAGCGGGCCCGTGCAGTTTGGTTCAGATGGCTTCTCTGCAGTCGCCTTCCCCTCGGGCTGGCCCACGCCGCCGACCACAGAGCTGCTGGGGATGTGGCCAAGTCGGACACCTCATCAGGCAGTGCCCCAAGCTTGCAGTGGTTCAGGGAAACGCCCACGGGCCCGTGTAGGTGGGAATACACGGGCCAGGGAGAATGACATCCCCACACCACCGCCATTTCCACCCAGTGCGGTCATCGCTGTGGGCTGGACCCAGGTTGGCGACTTTTGCCATGTTCCAGTGATGATTGCGGGGGTTTCCTGTACGGCCCTTCTGGACACGGGGTCCAATGCAACGCTGGTCCGACCCGATGTCGTCCCAACCGGAGCTGCTGTGCAACCGACTAATGTGCGACTTAAGACGGTGACCGGGGATCTGGCCCCAATTAGAGGGAGGGGAGTGTTCCAGTTTAAGGTGGGGGACCTCGGTGTGCCTTATGCTGCCTGGGTGGCTGACGTGCAGGACGCCTGCATCCTTGGGCTGGATTTTTTGCGAGCCATTGGTGGTGTACTGGACTTGGGCAAAGGCTTCCTCATACTCCCTGATGGGAAGAAGGTGCAGCTTATTCCTCCCCCGGTCTGCCCAGCATCTGCCGCAGCATCCACCTCCACCTCGGAGACCCCCGCAGACCCGCCAGCAGAACAGCAAGCGGGGAAGGAGGAGAGGCTCTCAGCAGTGAGGAGCATCTGGTCAAAGAACTGTGAGGGGCTGACTCCACAGCAGCAAGAGAGTCTATGGCAGGTACTAAGAGAGTTTAGTGACATTTTTGCCCTGAAAGAAAGTGATGTTGGCTTGACACACTTGGTAGAGCACGTCATTGAGACCGGGGATGCCCAGCCTATTAAAGTGCGCCCCCGCCGCCTGCCCCTGGCTCATCAGGAGGCTGCTGACAGAGAGTTGTGTGAAATGATGAAGGCGGGCATCATAGAGCCATCTGATAGCCCGTGGGCCTCCGCTGTGGTGATGGTGCCTAAGAAAAACAGCCCAAGGATGCGTTTCTGTGTGGACTACAGACCACTCAACAAAGTGACAAAAAAGGACTCTTACCCCCTTCCCAGGATTGACGAGTCTCTCGATTTAGTAGCCGGATCCTCCTGGTTCTCCACCCTTGACCTGCGGAGTGGCTACTGGCAGGTGCCACTGTCCCCTGAGTCCAGACCGAAGACAGCCTTCTGCACCAACAGGGGACTATGGCAGTTCAAAGTCCTGAGCTTTGGTCTGTGTAACGCTCCTGCTACCTTTGAGAGGCTGATGGACAGTGTGTTGGCTGGTGTCCCACGCCAACGGTGTCTGGTCTACCTGGATGACCTTCTAGTACACGGGAGCTCCTTTGATGCTGCCCTGGATGCCCTGAGACAAGTGTTGGGGAGGGTGGCAGCTGCAGGCCTGAAGCTGCACCCCGACAAGTGCCACTTCATGAGGTGGGAGGTGGAGTTTCTGGGCCACAAGCTGGGTCAGGAGGGCATCGGCACTTTGGAGGAGAAAATTCACACCATTACTGAGTGGCCCACACCAGCGGACCAGAAACAGCTCAAAAGCTTCCTAGGACTGGCGTCTTATTACAGGAGGTTTGTGAAGGGCTTTTCCTCTATAGCTGCACCACTCTTCCGCCTGCTGCAGAAGGACCGTGACTTCATCTGGACCCAGGACTGTCAGCAGGCATTCAACACCCTCCGCAGATTGCTGACAGAGTCCCCAGTCCTCGCCCCCCCTGACCCCACCCTGCCTTTTGTCCTGGACACTGACGCAAGCAATGTGGGGCTGGGAGCTGTGTTGTCGCAGGTTGGGCCAGAAGGTGAGAAGGTGGTGGCGTACTTCAGCCGGGTCCTGAACAGGAGTGAGCGGCGCTACTGTGTCACACGACGAGAGCTGCTGGCCGTGGTGGCAGGGGTGAGACACTTTAAGTACTACCTGTGTGGCACATCATTTGTTATCAGAACTGATCATGCCGCCCTCCACTGGCTGATGTCTTTCAGGGAGCCAGAGGGACAGGTAGCTCGCTGGCTGGAAGAGCTCCAAGCCTTCAATTTCACTGTGGAGCACAGAGCAGGGACGCACCATTCTAACGCAGACGCCCTCTCTCGCCGCCCATGTGCTGCAGTTGGCTGCCGTTACTGTGAGAAGCGAGAGGAGACAGAGCGGGAACTCACAACAATGGATGGAGCAACACAGCTCACCTGCAGGGCTCTTCTGGTGGTGGATGCAGCGGAGTGGAGGGCACGGCAGGAACAAGACACTGACCTGCTGCCAGTCCTGCAGTGGCTGGAGAGGGAGGAGCGACCCCTTTGGGATGAGGTCACTGGGTTTTCCATCTGTACCAGGGGCTGTGGGCCAAGTTTACAGCTCTCAGGCTGAAGGAGGGGGTGTTGGAGCGTGCCTGGAAGGATCCTGCCACAGGGGAGGAGAGGTGGCAGGTTGTGGTGCCAAGGTCGCTGAGGTCAGCTGTGCTGGAAGCCTGCCATGGGAGCACTGGCTCCGGCCACTTTGGGGTGTCCAAGACCCTCCGCCGCCTCCGCCAGGGCTACTACTGGGGTCAGCAGCGGAGGGATGTGGAAGACTTTTGCCGCAGTTGTGATGCATGTTCCTCGCACAAAGGGCCACAGGACCAGTCCCGGGCTCAGCTTCAGCAGCAACCAGCTGGAGCTCCAATGGAGCGAGTAGCTGTGGACGTCATGGGCCCATTTCCTCGTACAGACAGAGGAAACCGCTATGTCCTTGTGGCCATGGACTATTTTACCAAGTGGCCGGAAGCATATGCCATCCCAGATCAGGAGGCTGAGACGGTGGCTGATGTATTAGTGGAGGGGATGTTCAGCCGCTTTGGAACAGCAGAGACCCTCCACAGTGACCAGGGGCGTAACTTTGAGTCCAAGGTATTTGCTGCCATGTGCGAACGCCTGGGGATTAAGAAGACCCGCACCACCCCACTTCACCCCCAAAGCGATGGACTGGTGGAAAGGTTTAACAGGACGCTGGCCCAGCAGCTAGCCATCCTTACCTCAGAACACCAACGGGACTGGGACTACCATCTTCCCCTTATCCTCATGGCCTACAGGTCGGCAGTGCAAGACTCCACCCAATGTACACCTGCCCTGCTCATGTTAGGGAGAGAGCTGAGAACTCCCGCAGAGTTGGCTTTTGGGAAACCCCCGGACGCGCCAGAGGCACCACCAGGCCGGGACTACGCAAGGAGGCTGCAGGACCGGCTGGATTCTGCACATTCCTACGCCCGGGAGCAGCTGGCGAAGGCAGGCCTGCGCCAAAAGAGGAATTATGACATCACCACTAAGGGGAGGCACTTCCGTGCTGGGGAGCTGGTGTGGGTCTACAGCCCAAAGAGAAAGAAAGGACGGTGTCCTAAACTGGATAGCAGCTGGGTGGGGCCCTGCAGCGTCCTGGAGCGAGTGGGGGAAGTTGTTTACAGGGTGCAGTTGCCTCCTAGAGGGAGGAAAGTGGCGCTGCACAGAGACCGGATGGCCCCCTATAGAGGGCAGTCCCTCCCCTCCTTCCCTGAGGGACGTGTACAGAGCTCCCATGACCCTGCACAGAGGAACCCCCGGCCGGAGCTGCGTTCCCCTCCCTCGTACTCTCCACCTCAAAGCCCCAAAGCTCCGTGTACACCCCAGGGGCTCAGGAGGTCAAGGAGGGAACGTAGGCTACCACCCCGCCTCAGAGACTGTGTTGTTCCCTCGGGGACGAGGAACTTATTGCTGGGGGGGCAGTGTAACGATGGTTAAATGTTATTTTACAGTGACATGTTGGTTATCTCTGCACACTGTTGTTATTTCTTTAAGATACATGTTTGGTTGTGCTGCAGGAAAAAGGGAGTTAATGTGTGCAGGAAGGGGAGGGGGGTCTTTGTTGTTGTGTGTGACTGTGCGGGGCTGAAGTGAGGTGTTGTATGAGAGCACTCTCCCCGGAGTTAACGGCCTGTTTGCCTGTCACCGAATAAACGGACAAAGTGAGACCAAAACGTCTGCTTCTTGAGAACGTTACAATATATAGCAACCCCGCCGCCCACCTTATTTAGTCTATTCATGTATTTTAAATCATATCCATTCAAACAGAAATCTATTCCTTTATCAACATTGAACCAAGTTTCAGTGATGGCTATAACACTAAAGGGTCGAGAAAATTGTTGTAAGTAGTCCTTAATGAAATCAAAATTAGAGTACATACTTCTGCTGTTAAAGTGAATTAATGAGAGCTTCCCGTCTAGGTTGATTTTTTTTTCATATTGTTCCTGTGTGAAATAATTACAATTTTTAACAAAAGAAGAGAGAAAATTACTTTCAGAGTCTATTTCTGGGTCTATTATATTATGCTCCTTATATTCACAATCTAGATCAATAACTTTCTGTTGGAGAATTGATTTCAACGTGTCCATGTCATTTCCTGGTGTAATTAGAGATGTTGGTGTATTTATCATTTGATTGTCATTAGAGTTATATATTACCTCGATACATTAGTGTCAGTTGTACTTGTCCAGATCCTCCATGTTCCTCACTATCAGTACTTTTGCCTCTTCTGGTGTCCTGTTTAGCTTAATGAAAATCTTGCAGTTTGTTACCCATGTATGTTGTATTTTACCGTTCTTCTTCAGTTGCCTTGCCTTCCTCGCAATGTCTGCGTTTTTTCGTGTCAGATGCTCATTAATGAAAACGTCCATGCCTTTCAGTTTGCGTCCTTGTTTCAGCAGTGCGACCTTGTTCTTCCGATTAACGAATCTCATAATGATGGCCGGCGGTCTGTCGCTCCTCCTGGGCAGTGGGTGACATGCTTCTACATGCTCCAGGTCCATCTCTATCCCCTTGCTTTGAAGGAAGGACGCCACCTGTTGCTCCACCGAGCGGGTCTCCTCGTCGCTGGGCTCCCCGACGTTCCCGGCCACCGCGCGCGCGTACGAGCGCGGCTTGATTTTAATACCGCTGATGACCACGTCATTCGTACGGGTGTACTGCTCCAGCTCATCCACCCGCCGCTCGAGATCCATGATTCGTCTGTCCTTCTCGGCATTTTGGAGGCGTAGCTGTTTTACCTCCTCCAGAAGTCCCAGAAGCAGCTCCTGCTGTGCCCTGACTGCGGCCACGTCGCCGCACAGCGCTCCGAGGGAGGTTTTTATGTCCTCAACCTCCTCTGGTGTTGGGCCTTTCTTAGGTGGCATACTGTCTTTAGTTTTGTCTTAACCAGCCTTTCCAGTCCAGGGGTCCTTTCTTTTTTTATTTAACTGGCGAGCTAGCAGCTGCTGGTAGCTAATGCTACCGTAAACTTGCTAACTATCTCCCGGTTAGGAAGCGCAGCCCGAAACACTCCGGTCGATAGAACTGGCAGAATGTTGGTTGTCCTCTTCTTAACCAAAGTCCTGTTTGCCGTTTTTAGAAGTTACAAATACAGTGCCCATTGATAAGCAGCGACTGTAGAAAGCTAGCATTTCAATCCAGTGTCACTTCCACAACCGGCCTCCGCCATGACACTCGGACCATGTCCGCCAAAGAGAGAGATCCTCCAGCAGCAGCAGCCATCTACTCAGTGAGAAGAACAGCAACAGACGACCGATATGGGTCAACGAGGAGTAAAGGGACATAAAGTTTACTGCTAGATTCATTTGAAGGAAGTCAGAATATTGAACAATAAATGAAATCATTGTGGAAACATTTGAACTTAAACACAGTTGAAGCACAAACTTCACTCTGGAGTTAATAAGGCCAGAAAAACAGCAGGAACCAGAGAACAGGACGAACATTTGATACTGAGACTCTGAAGCCTGTTTCACTCGATCATGTGACCAATGACGTTTCATTCGTCTCAGTGAAACACTGGAAATGAGGTGACCGTTTCAAATCTTTGGTGCTGGTTCATTAGTTATAAGGAGACATGAAAAGCTCGGTGTGTCCTCACCAGAGATGGGCAGTAACTTACTGTAATCTGATTACTTTTTTCAAGTAACGAGTAATGTAAGGGATTACTATTGCAAAAACGGTAATTAGATTACCGTTACTTTCCCGTAGGAACGCTGCGTTACTGCGTTACTAAAACCATGATTTTTTGCGAGAATGTCTCATGACAGTGACGTAAGCGAGTGCGCCGTTCGTGACAACAGCTGTCTGCAGATCAACAATGGATAATATATTGGCCGTTTATCAATGCCCAAGTACGCGAGTACGTACTCGCGTTCTCGGTGAGTACGTACTCGCCGAGAACGCACGGGAGTACGTACCCGCCGAGAACGCGAGCACGGACTCGCGATATGTACAATTGGAACACCAGCGTACGTGATGATGTCACAGGTCCGGAGTTTTTACTGCCGTCCCCTCCTCTAAAGTACCATTCTTGGATTCTATTAGTGTAGCTTTGCATGAGTCACAGTTCAAAGTTATCATTGGTGCAAACCCGCAGCTCATGTTGTCGTTCTTTAGCATCTGTGGGAACTGAAAGTTTGTGTAACAAAACAAGCAAACAACTTTTATTTCACAATTACACAATCATACAGAGTACAACATGTAGTGAAATGCTTGTGTCCAAGTGGACATGCGGCATGAGGCTCCGCCATCTCAGGGGCTTTTTTATTTTTATTTTTTTTAGCATGGGGGTCGAGCGAGGACCCTTACTGGATACCACTGCCAGGCGGGAATAAAACTCGAGACTGCTCCAAGGTTGTTCAGTCTTACAACTATGCTATTGTTGGGATTTAGAGATTCTTTTATTGCTGCCATATACTCTGCCTTATGATAAATGCATTAATAACATGTTTTACAGTATTATTTTATCAGTAATATTTCTTACAGGGTTCATATTGCATTGAATATGTTTGTCATCACATTGACCTTTCTATTCACAGGTTGAGTTCATTTTATACACATTGCATATCTGTGCTGATTTGGAGTTGATGTTCCATCCAAGAGGGTTTTAAGCTTCACTGGTGAGAGTGTCCAGGTGATACATGTTGAGGGAAGATGAGAACATAACAGGTTAATTGCATGCATGCTTACAATACACATATTAATCTAGTAGCAGGCCTGAGTGAAGGCCCAAGTGTCTTCTGCTTCTTTTTGAGACCTGCACCAATTCTGTCTACTTAGTGATTGAGGACGAGGGTCAATTATTAGCCCTTAGAGGCCCTGAAGCTTGAAGTTATTACCTTAAAAGGAAGGTGTTATCAAAAAGAGAAGTTATATGTCTGTTTATAGTTATTAGAGATGTACAAGATGTACCCTTGTCTGTAAACAATGACTGGACATAATGTATTTTTGATCTGTATTTGACGTGTACGTGGGGGTGTGATCCTCTATGCTATAAAACCAGAACCCAGTGTATTTTTGTCAGAGCAAAACAGGCCATATGCTGATGGTTGTTCTCCTGTGTTAATAAACTCATCGTTTGATTGCACTTGTCTGGAGCCTCCGTCGTTTGTTGTCTGGTCTGCAGTTGATCGATCTCGCTTCACTATCCAGCCGCTAATAACTTGATAATTAACTGCATGGTGCAGAGCTTAAAAAGCTAGCTAGCGCTTTTATTCCAATAAATCCCAAAGTTTTGATATATATGTATATATCCACAGCTGGACTGGCCATCGGGCATACCGGGCATTTGCCCGGTGGGCCGCTGGCGATTTTTTGTTTTTATGGGCCGATGGATTTTTTCTTTTTCTTTTTCTTTTTTTTTTTTTTAGCAAGGGTATATATAATGAAAGGTGTTGGATTGGCCAATTGGTCATGATCGACTCTGGGCTGGACCAATTACAGCCGAGGAGGCCGGATGCACCCTCCCCCTTGTTTAGCAATCTTATAGAGAACTAAAGAAAATGGAGAACAAAAAAAGGAAAGGAGGTGTTTATGAAAATATCACTAAATCTGTCATTTATTAATTTTAATATTAATTAATGATCATGTCTCACCTCTAGTGTTCTTGGTCTTAATTTAAGGTTTTTCCTATAGCGATTGACAGATCACGTGACTTTCGCGCATTGCATGCCGGGAACTCGAGGCAAAACAATCCAAGTACCGCATCAAATGCAAGCATTTGCAGCACCGCAAAACGTTCATTCTCCGGTTCCAATACCTTCTTGGTTTTTCTTTGCCGCACAAAAAAGGAATGTACAAAACTAAGGAGAACAATGCCGGTCCGTACAAAGACAGACTCGACGAAAAGGCAAAGAAAAGATACGAGGAAAAAATCAAAGGAGTGAAAGGGTCAGACCCTTACCAGCACACAGAGTGGACAAAAGACGTTAGCGTGCTGCCCAACTTTCACCACGCTCAGATTTATAATTATACGGTTCTTGGAGTGAGTGCATACACTCATGAAGTTTTTAGTAACTTGAGGTCACTGCAACAAGCCCGGGTACAGTTTACCGACGGATGGGTACAGGACCTTGAAATGCACCGTGTAGAACGAAAGACCATCGTACAAACAAAGGTAAGTTTATCAGTCTCACAATCGTCGTCATAAATACACAATCGTTAACCGTTTATTAATATAACCTTTGAGCTCAACGGTAATTAATTAGTAGTGGAAATAATTTCTGGTACGCATTACAGAAATGTAGCAGTGACAATAATATTGTATGCTGTAATCGCACTGGACAATTAGTGATACGAAACAACTGTTTTATCCTGTGAATAAAAGTACATGTTTTTGTCAATGTCAGGTGGTAATAACAGAAGCGAAACGCAATATTGTGTCAGGACAATTCACTATTTATGCACAATAAATAAAGGAGCATAGCGCGACAATTTCTGTTCAGCGCCAGACTTGCTTGTAACCTATATCACCAATTATGTTAAGAAAAATGACCTTTGTGGGAATGCTTGGAGCAGACTAACATGTGAGCTGGAGTGTTCTGAGACGTTATATTTGGTATATCCAGACCATCCGTCTGCTCTTACTTCGGAAACATGGCTTAAAAAATTTCTCTTCAACGAGGTAATCCGATAAAAAAAAAAAACGATCTCTTTACCCGTCGGCTTCCCGTGGCTGTCATGCGACCGGCTATTGCAGTTAATACAACAGCTTCTTACTATTTTTTGTGTTTCTTTTTATCGCTGTGTAACTGAGTTCAATTGAAAGCCTGCGTGCGCTAGTACCTCTTGCCTCAAGTTCCCAGAATCCTTTGCGGTTTTACCCCTGAATGACGTCACATTTTCAATCTCTATCCTGGTGGGCCGGTCTCTAGTCAAAATGCCCGGGCCGATTTTTTGTCCCAGTCCAGCCCTGTATATATCTATATATCTTATATGCTTATAAGAAGTCTTCAGTCTGTGCTGTAAATATGTTGCAATAATCCACTGCTGTGAAGAAACACAGGAATGTCAGAGTGGGCTCTCGACTGTTTAATAGGAATTAAACCTCCACCTCTCAGTTGCTGCAAGTGTTTTCTCATGGAAAACCTGATGAACAGCTGGCAAACAGCCAACAGTGGAGCTGTGTTTTAGGTGGTGGCCACATTATTCATTATCAAAACATTCAATGACCAAAAACATATGTGTGCCACCTTCAACTTTGTTCAAAGACAGGCTTACAAATCAGGCTTTTTCTTAGTTATATGCTGACTTACAAATAACTAAGAAAACTAAAATATTTGATAACATCTGGCAGTAAAACGTCTTTAACGCAGAATCAAAGATAAAGTTGTTTGGCTCTCAGTCATCCAGGTCATCATAGTCTAAGGAGCTTGGAAAGAAAAGCGTCTGGACTTCTTTAAGTTGCTTGAAGACGTTTCACCTCTCATCCAAGAAGCTTCTTCAGTTCTAGGGTCAAATGGTGGAGAGTCCCAGATTTAAGCTCTGTGGGAGTGTCCCACCAAGAGGGACAAAAGGACCCCCTGATGATCCTCTAATCGCCTGAGCCAAGGTGTGAAAATGGGTGTGGGTCCCAATCAGCCAGGGTTTCAGGTGAGCTCATTGTGAAACCTGACCCCACCCTATCATGTGATTTCCTGAGGTCAGATGGCCCAGGATGTGAGTGGGCGTTAAGGCATCTGGGAAGGGATCTCAAAACTGGATTATAGATGGCAGACAGTTGGTGTCGTAAACCACCGCCTCTGTTCAAAGATGGTCACTCACAGTGGACGTAAATGGCTTCTTTCACTCCTCTTTCAAACCATCTGTCCTCTCTGTCCAAAATGTGAACATTGGCATCCTCGAAAAAGTGACCTTTATCCTTATACTCCCCCTAGGTTTAAATCTGGGACTCCCCACCATTTGACCCTAGAACCTTATTTGTTCCAGGTTTAATTCTTTGTTTGACTTTAATCTCCCTGTGAATATCATGCATTAACCCACTGCTTTAAACAACCAAAGGAATAAAAAACTGGATTTAATGGATTAACAGTGATTTATTTTTGCTTCTTCTTATAGGAATCCTGCTGAATCAGCACCAAAGAACACACAGCAAACCCTCTGAGCTTTGCTTCAGGTTATCATGTCATCATCAGTGCAATCAGTGAGAACAATCTGATGTGTGTTTACTTAAACTCAGTGAAAGGCTTCCTGTCAGCTCTGTGCTGACGTCTCATAAACCTTCTTTAACTAGAACTTAGAACAAAGATTAAAGCTGTTTGACTCTTATGGCTCAGGCTGTTCTCCTAAGAGAACAACATGGACGCTTCAGTACAGAGTGAAGTATTTGTGGTCTGCAGTCACTCTAAACTCTGCTACACTCCATCATCACAGTTGCTTCAGCACAGAACAGACAACTTCCTTTTTAGCAGATATGTGTTATTAAAGAGTAAAGAATGGCAAAGTTCACTCAGTGTAACTCACAGGGAAAACATCTTACTTTCCCTGATTTTTGTAACTGCAGCTGTGTGCAGAAAATGATAGTTACATAATCGTTTGTTTCAGGTAGTTTTTTCTCTTTTATTTCTATATTTTTTTAAAAGTTGTCACATTTTGGGATATTTTGAAGAGAATAATAATCACCATTCAGGTAACAGGTTAGGACTGCCAGTTAATGAAGAACATGGCTGACTGAGAACTCTCCTCTCCTCTCCTCTCCTGTCCGGGTTACTTCCCACATTCCAAACATGGCATGTTACACTGGTCTGTCCCCCACCTCCCTACATCAACCACTACAGCGTTATGGGGTTTAGCCTGGTGCAGAACTGTTCCCTCATTTGTTTCCTGGTTTAATTCTGTTTTTTGTTTGATTTTAATCCTCCTGTAAATATCATTCACTAACTCACTGCTGTGAAGAAACAAAGAAATAAAAAACTGGACTGTTGCCTGTTTAACAGTGATTTATTTTTGCACCTTCTCACTGCAATCCTGCTGAATCAGCACCAAAGAACACACAGCAAACCTTCTGAGCTTTGCTTCAGCTCATCATGTTATTCATCATCAGAGCGATCAGTGAGAACAATCTGATGTATGTTTACTTAAACTCAGTAAGAGGCTTCCTGTCAGCTCTGTGCTGACTTCTGATAAAACTTCTTTAACTAGAACTTAAAATAAAGATAAAAGCTGTTTGTGTCATGTTTCAGCTGTGTGCAGGCAGAGATTGGACCCAAACACAAACTCACTGACACAAAGAATAAACTCAAAAAGCCACAGCTTTATTGGCTGGTAGGGAACAAAGCCTACATGAGGAAAACACGGAAGGCAGGGCACCAGAACTAACATCACAATATAAATCAATCAAAAAAAAATCAATCAAAATGTATTTATTTAGCACATTTTAAAGACCGAAGTACACCAAAGTGCTTTCTAGTAAAACCATGATACAGATAAAATCACAATATAAAATATAAATTACAGATATAAAATATAAAATAATTACATAATCTAAATGCAAAGCCAGATGTAAATTACCCTAATTAGCCTCGAATGCCAGGTAAACACAGTTACACAAAGGGAGACACAGAGGGCAACTACACGAGGGAACCTATGCATAGGGAACAAAACAGAATACAAGAAACTCAAACTAGGACACTAGGCTCTGAATAAACTAAGGCAACAAAACAAAAAAAACTTTGAACATAAATCATAATACAAAATCACAGGGACACAAGAAACTCAAAACACTGGGTCTAGACACACAGGACAGTTTGGCTCCTAAAGCTCAGTCTTTTCCTTTAGGACAACAACATGGACGCTTCAGTACAGAGTGAAGTATTTATAGTCTGGAGGAGTGAGTCAGGTTTACAGTGTGACAGAAGAAGGTTACTGACCTTGGTTTGTGGTGCAGCTCAGCAGTGAGATCAGAACTAAAGAGAAATTAAACTTCACACAGTTAAACTCAGTTTTTACATTCAACAAAACAGCAGAGGCATTGCACATTACACAGAGTGAACTTACAGAGCAGACACAGCAGAGACGTTTCCTCCATCCTGCTGCTCACTGATATCAGACCAACACTCAGTTCACCGCCGCTTCGAACAAATCGCTGCTTTTTCTCTTCTCCTTTCACTTTGACTGGCTGTCAGTGTTGTGGTTCTCTCTCCACTGAACATCATGAGAAAGTTTCTGTTTGTGGCATCAATAAAGTCTAAAACCTACAGAACCTGAAGGCAACACAAGCTCATATGTGATGCTTTCATTTACTGTCCTATTGCCTCTGAGGGAAGTTTGTGTGGCTCTTTTGTTCAAAAAATAAAATAAAATTATGATGATATTAATAGAAGTACTGATTTGATTAATTCTGTGTGAGATTTACAGAAACAGGTTGTGTCTCTCTGTAGTTAATAGCAGGAAATGATCAGGAACTGTTCCTGTTTCGTCCTCCTCACAGCTCAGAGACACAAAGTCTCCTTCAAAGAACTGAGAGCTGCTGGGACTCACAGTCAGACGAGCTGTGAGGAGGAAGAAGAAAAAAGGATATACAGCACATTATGTACATTTTTGTAGCAGTCAGACACCTTTCACAACAACTGAATTTATGACACTTTGTGACTCCTGTTGACCTGCAGTGTTATGAATCATTCACTAGGACAGACATACACACAAAAGTGAAGTGATGTCTTTTTTCAATAATTGCTGCATTTCTATAACACCTGCTGTCATTCCCCTGTTGATTTTCAGAGGTTAACTTTTAACTCCATATTTCCTGTTTCCATTCATTACCAGCTGTCACTGCATGGCATTAAAACAGATATTATAATGAAAGTAATTAAAAAACCCACAACAACCTAGTGTTTACATATAGTTATATTTAATAAGATATATTAAAAATCCAATAAAAAGAAATGTTCTAATGGAGTATGGAAGCCACTAATCCCTGTTTATTTACTCGTGCTATATTTATTTGTATGTTGAGCTTTTAATGTCTCTTAGTATATTTTCTTAAATGAGAATCTTCATTAAGAAGCAGAAGTCTTGAAGTCGGACATGCATATGAGTTTCATTTAATTAACAGAGCCAGCAGGAGTAAAATAACACTATTATGACGAAGAGTTTGATGTCTTTATTTCTCTGCACCATGTTCTTAATAAATGTGTCCCACAGTCTCCTGGAAGTCTGCAGTTACGCTTAACTCTGATACACTCCACCATCACTGTCGCTTCAAAAATAATAGACAACTTCCTTTTTAGCAGATATGATGTGTTATGATGTGACTCACCGGAAAAGCATCTTATTTTCCCTCATGCTTGCAAGTGCAGCTGTGTGCAGCAAATGATAATGATATCCTTGTTTCTTATAACTAAGAAAACTAAAATATTTGATAACATCTGGCAGTAAAACGTCTTTAACTCTAATTCAGAATAAAAGATAAAGTTGTTTGTCTGCTAAAGGTCAGTCTGCTCCTGTGAGACAGAAACAAGAAGACAGATCAGAGTTTGTGAAACTTTTCATTGTTTTTATACATTGAGGAATGAAAGTCAGTGTCAGTGGTGATGCTAGCTTTGTGTTCACTCAGGCCCGTATAGTCCTTGGTTAGATAGCAGTGATGTTCAGTCACAACACACAGGACTCTTAAATAAACATCTTTACTGTCATTCTGCAACACAACAGCACAGGAATGCAAACACAGGCTTACAGGTGTGGAGAGCGCTCTGTAAACGAAATGTATACAAAGTGCTGAATGTAATGAACATCCAAGTCATAACTTATGTTTAATTAACTCTCTAATAGTAAAACCAGAAATACAAATGAGTATGTCCGTGTATGATCATCTTTATGCATAAGTTTCATCCTCACCAAACCAAACAGCATTTTACATTTTGTTGTGTTCACTGCAGACATACAGGAGCTGTGTGTCAGCAACATATCAGGTGACCAGTGTGTGGTAGGTTAATCTGTCTGAATAACTCCGGTCACATCTCATTGGCTGCTTCAGTGTTATAGAAATTCTGGTTTCCTCACATCTAGATTTATGTGTTTAGAATCTCACTGTAGGATTTGGCATAACCTTTGTGTGCTTAGATGAAGTATGTGTGTGTGTCAGTATGAATCTGTGAAAACTACTTAGCTTGGTGTAACAACGTTTCACTATGTTATCTGCTAACTGTTTTACTCAGAAGGACAAAACTCCCAAGATGACCAGTGCCAAGAGCTTCCTGGGAAAAGACAGTGGGAGTTGCTCTCTGCCCAGCCACAGCCTGTGGGACAGAAACCTGTTGTACATAAGTGTGTGGGGGTATAAGAGAGGAGCTGAGGCTTCCCAAGGGCAGAGCTGTGAACGGTCATGTTTGATGTGTGTTGGCTCTCCTGCGTGCATGCAGTAATTAAAATAGTTTGACCACAGTTGACTGTGTTGCAGAACTTTTTTTTAATAGAAAATTCCACAACAGTAGATTGAGCTTTGACCTTTAACCTCTAAGCTCTGTGTTATTTCCTCTTTCAGACCAGAAAACCATCACAGCTGAAAATGGAGAGAAGAGTGGATCTCTTTATTTATTTCTGGTACTGAAAAAAGCCCACAAATGAAATTAATGAGAATGAAGAGGACAGAGGGAAAGTTTAAAAATGAAGTTTGGGATTATGTCTGTGAAGGTTCTCAGTCATTCAGGTCATCGTAGTCAAAGGAGCTTGGAAAGAAAAGCGTCTGGACTTCTTTAAGTTGCTTGAAGACGTTTCACCTCTCATCCAAGAAGCTTCTTCAGTTCTAGGGTCAAATGGTGGAGAGTCCCAGATTTAAGCTCTGTGAGAGTATCCTCCCGAGAGGGACAAAGGACCCCCTAATGATCGTTCATTGTGAAACCTGGCCCCACACTATCATGTGATTTCCTGAGGTCAGATTGCCCAGGATGTGAGTGGGCGTTCAGGCGTCTGGGAAGGGAACTCAAAACTGGATTACAGGGAGTGCAGAATTATTAGGCAAGTTGTATTTTTGAGGAATAATTTTATTATTGAACAACAACCATGTTCTCAATGAACCCAAAAAACACATTAATATCAAAGCTGAATGTTTTTGGAAGTAGTTTTTAGTTTGTTTTTAGTTTGAGCTATTTTAGGGGGATATCTGTGTGTGCAGGTGACTATTACTGAGCATAATTATTAGGCAACTTAACAAAAAACAAATATATACCCATTTCAATTATTTATTTTTACCAGTGAAACCAATATAACATCTCCACAGTCACAAATATACATTTCTGACATTCAAAAACAAAACAAAAACAAATCAGCGACCAATATAGCCACCTTTCTTTGCAAGGACACTCAAAAGCCTGCCATCCATGGATTCTGTCAGTGTTTTGATCTGTTCACCATCAACATTGCGTGCAGCAGCAACCACAGCCTCCCAGACACTGTTCAGAGAGGTGTACTGTTTTCCCTCCTTGTAAATCTCACATTTGATGATGGACCACAGGTTCTCAATGGGGTTCAGATCAGGTGAACAAGGAGGCCATGTCATTAGTTTTTCTTCTTTTATACCCTTTCTTGCCAGCCACGCTGTGGAGTACTTGGACGCGTGTGATGGAGCATTGTCCTGCATGAAAATCATGTTTTTCTTGAAGGATGCAGACTTCTTCCTGTACCACTGCTTGAAGGTGTCTTCCAGAAACTGGCAGTAGGACTGGGAGTTGAGCTTGACTCCATCCTCAACCCGAAAAGGCCCCACAAGCTCATCTTTGATGATACCAGCCCAAACCAGTACTCCACCTCCACCTTGCTGGCGTCTGAGTGGGACTGGAGCTCTCTGCCCTTTACCAATCCAGCCACGGGCCCATCCATCTGGCCCATCAAGACTCACTCTCATTTCATCAGTCCATAAAACCTTAGAAAAATCAGTCTTGAGATATTTCTTGGCCCAGTCTTGACGTTTCAGCTTGTGTGTCTTGTTCAGTGGTGGTCGTCTTTCAGCCTTTCTTACCTTGGCCATGTCTCTGAGTATTGCACACCTTGTGCTTTTGGGCACTCCAGTGATGTTGCAGCTCTGAAATATGGCCAAACTGGTGGCAAGTGGCATCTTGGCAGCTGCACGCTTGACTTTTCTCAGTTCATGGGCAGTTATTTTGCGCCTTGGTTTTTCCACACGCTTCTTGCGACCCTGTTGACTATTTTGAATGAAACGCTTGATTGTTCGATGATCACGCTTCAGAAGCTTTGCAATTTTAAGACTGCTGCATCCCTCTGCAAGATATCTCACTATTTTTGACTTTTCTGAGCCTGTCAAGTCCTTCTTTTGACCCATTTTGCCAAAGGAAAGGAAGTTGCCTAATAATTATGCACACCTGATATAGGGTGTTGATGTCATTAGACCACACCCCTTCTCATTACAGAGATGCACATCACCTAATATGCTTAATTGGTAGTAGGCTTTCGAGCCTATACAGCTTGGAGTAAGACAACATGCATGAAGAGGATGATGTGGACAAAATACTCATTTGCCTAATAATTCTGCACTCCCTGTATAGAGTTTGGGATTCCTTTCTGTTCTTCACTCACCACTTAACTGACTATTTTCAGTGAATGATACATCAACCACTGCCCGACTGTTATGGGGTTTTTGCCCGGTGCAGAACTGTTACCTTATTTGTTCCAGGTTTAATTCTTTGTTTGACTTTAATCTCCCTGTGAATATGATGCATTAACCCACTGCTTTACACAACAAAAGGAATAAAAAACTGGATTTAATGGATTAACAGTGATTTATTTTTGCATCTTCTTATAGGAATCCTGCTGAATCAGCACCAAAGACACAGCAAACCTTCTGAGCTTTGCTTCAGGTTATCATGTCATCATCAGTGCAATCAGTGAGAACAATCTGATGTGTGTTTACTTAAACTCAGTGAAAGGCTTCCTGTCAGCTCTGTGCTAACGTCTGATAAACCTTCTTTAACTAGAACTTAGAACAAAGATTAAAGCTGTTTGACTCTTAAAGCTCAGTCTGTTCTCCTAAGACTTTTATGACATTAACTTCTTTTTTAGCGGATATAATGTAATATAATCACTCAGTGAACAGTCGTTCAGCGGTGTGACTCACAGGAAAAATTTTCCCTGATGTTGGCAAGTGCAACTGTGTGCAGCAAATGATAATGATATCATTGGTTGTTTTAGGCTGTTTTTTTCTTTTATTTCTATATTTTAAAAGAAAAAAACTGTCACATGTTGGATTATTTTGAAGAGAATAATTATCACCATCAGATAACACAGGGTTAGGACTGCCAGTTTATTTACACTCCAAACTCATGAAGAGCATAGCTGACTAAGAAGTCTCCTCTCCTCTCCTCTCCTCTCCTCTTACTTCCCACATTCCAAAGAGCACCCACCTCCTTTCCTTCATGATTGTACACGCCTTCTAGAAGTATCAAGCATCCCCAAATTTCCGACAGATGTGTGATAAAAGAGGAACTTGCACTTTCCTTCCTTCATTCATTCAAACATTAGCTCTAGATACAAGTTTATATAAAAATCTGAATTTATCAGTAGATTCGCCGATTAAAACCTAATTTTAAACATCAT
This sequence comes from Oreochromis niloticus, assembly GCF_001858045.2. Lineage (NCBI taxonomy): Eukaryota > Metazoa > Chordata > Actinopteri > Cichliformes > Cichlidae > Oreochromis > Oreochromis niloticus. Next base: position 59,543,414 of record NC_031967.2, read on the forward strand.
TTATAGAAAACAGATAAAACAATGGTGCGATCGGCAAATCTGTGCCCTGGAATGGCTGTTTTGATAACTGCGTCACACCTGTGGATTCTGTCCTCTGCCTTCCTCCTGGAGTTTACTTCTGCAGGTGAGATGTGTTAATAATGCTTTCGGTTATGCTGAGCGAGTTCTTACTTGGTGACATGTTTTTTCAGGTGTTTTCTGCTGCTTTTAATAGTTTTCACTTGACATACTTTACCTACATAACCAGCCAGGAGGTTACTGATGTTTATTCATTCATTCATTTGCTGATCAGAGAATAAAAATGATTACGAATCAAATAGTTATGATGCTTCCTGTGGAGAGAACAGAAACTATGTCTGTGGCTGTTCTGTTCTCCTAATCTTAAGGAGCTTCAATTATTCCTTTATTGCGCAGTTTAGCACAGGATAGGAAAAGTGAGTCAGTCATTATATGCAGTAATAATATATAGAAAACAAGAGAGCAACACAACGCCCCCTGCTGGACATAGAATAGAATAAACCTTTATTGTCCCACAAATGAGACATTTATATTCGTAGAGCAGTCCCATATACATAAACAACTGAAATTCATATACACAGATAAAAATGTAGGTAGATATGTACACAAGTGTGGGTGGTGTATGAATGCTCCTGGTGAAATATACAGTGTACAAACAAGCTGTTAACAAGCAATTAAAAACATGTGATCTGTCAATTAAACAGGTGATGAGTAAGATAACCATGTTAAACTGTGTTATAGAGTCTGAGAGCTGCTGGTAAGAATGACCTGCTTCCTACACTGTGGGTGTAAATGTCTGGTGCTGATCAAGCTGCTCAGAGCTCGTACAGTCTCATGAGGTGAGTGGGGGGTGTTGTCCATGATGGATGTTAGCTTAGACAACATCCTCTCCTTCCAACCTGCTCGATGGACTTCAGCGGGCAGTCCAGCCCTCCTGACCAGTTTGTTGAGTTTCCCCCAGTCCCTCTCTGCCATTCCACCACTCCAGCAGGCCAGAGCATAAAAGATAGCAGACACCACCGCAGTGTCGTAAAACGTCCTTAGGAGTGTCCTGTTCACCCCAAAGGATCTCAGCCACCATAGCAGGTGGAGACGACTTAGACCCTTTTTGTAGAGTGTATTTGGGTTTGTGGACCAGTCCAGTTTGTTATTGAGGTGAACACCCAGGTACTGTATTTGTAAATGGTAAATGGCCTGTATTTGTATAGCGCTTTACTTAGTCCCTAAGGACCCCAAAGTGCTTTACACTACAGTCATCCACACATTCACACACTGGTGATGGTAAGCTACATTGTAGCCACAGCTGACAGAGGCTGTCAGTGCGCCCCAGGTTCTCGTGTACTCCTCCACGGTTTCAGTGTCCAAACCCTGGCTGTTCACTGGTGTAATAGGGCGTGGCTTCTTGCTGAAGTCTATCACCATCTCCTTCGTCTTGCTGGCATTGATGCGAATATGGTTCTGTTCACACCAGCTGATGAAGTCATTGATGACCCCCCCACTCCAGTTTGCTTGCCTCAAACACCCGACCCACAATGGCGGTGTCGTCTGAGAACTTCATGAGTTATACTAAAACTTACTGATGTCACCATTGTTGTGGAAATGGAGTGTATTACATTCATTTGTCTCTGTGCCTAAGCCCCACGCCCCCGGTACCGGGGGCAAAAAGGAGGAGATCACGTTTAATCGGATATAACGCGGGTTGAGAAACATAAGTCCAGACATGTGTGGTATCCACAGAAACCTCAGAATCTCAGCTAAAATTTCATATAAACCATTTCTACAACCACCAAACACACCGAAAACAAGCCGCGATTAAACGAGCAGTTACGTAAATGCGCAGAAGTCCGCTAAACAAACAAAACCGAACTAGAAATTCTTCAGACTTCATGTAACCGGTTAAAAATAGGCTGGTTAGCTACCAGAGCTTTCACTGACTCCACACACCAAGTTTCACCACGATCAGACCAAAATTCACTGAATGAGCCGCAAAAGAAGACCACAAAAACACACAGCGGCGTAAATGCGCTAAGACAGAAATTGGCTTACCGTCCAGATTTCCTCCGTTATTTTCGCCGGTAGCCGGTAGCCACGTGATTGCCAGTAGTTGCCATGCCTACCTAGCCACATCAGAGCTGTTTTCCGTCAACAACCTCCATTTTAGACCCACCTACAGACACGTGACTGAACAGACGCCACATGCAATAAATTTGGGCCCACGTGGGTTTTGGCATTACAACGTCTGATTGGTTGAAGTGACGTGAACGCGGCATCGTTACTTTGAATCTATTGGCTAAAACGATTAAAAAGAGGTGTCAATCACGCAAATTGACCAAAAGAAACCAAAGTTACAGCCCCACGGAGTTTAAAGGGCCAGAGGCCAATCAAACGCTCTATGCGCACTGCAGAAAACTGCCATTACCATGTAAATGTGTGGTTAATTCTTCCAAAATATATTTTTTAAAAAAAGCATTTTTAGGCCTGTTAATAAAAATTATTAATTTCTGCTCTTTAATACCTAAAAAAATAAACTGGCATGGTGTCCAATTGTGTGCCAAAATTGGACATTTTTGTACAACGTCTGGATATTCATGTATTGACAAGGCTGTAGTTTTTCACTGTTTTACTTTAGAAACATAAATATTTGCACAGATGATGTTTATATGTTGGTTACTGAAATTCTGGAATCAAATGTGAGCTGAGGCATATTTTTAAAAGGGTTATATGCTAAAAATTACAAAAAAAAAATTAGAATAAAATCTACTTACTTTTTCTGTGTTCCAGTCTCAGTAACTTTGACACAGTAATATCTGCTTTAATATTTACACCTCTGTTTAAATTTCCCAAGTGTTAGCTTTATTTTGATACCAAGATTGTAAGGACAGAGTTTGTAATTGCAGAGAAATAATCAATTTAATTTGGGTATTATATACATTTTCGAGCAGGAAGCTCAGAAACCCCCTCGGGGCTTAAGAGGTTAAGAAGTCGTATAAAGTTATATTGAAAAAAGTATTTGTTATTTTTTAATTGAACTGTTTTATGCAAACATCACTGATTTACTATCTGCCATGATTGGAAAACACTGTCGAGCTAGACTAGCCTCTGCAGGGCTCGCAAAATCGCTAGCCGGACGCCCCAGGGCTAGCGATTTTATTTTAGTTCAGCTGAGCCAAATAAGACCGGTCAGGGTGAAGAAGTGACAGCCAAAGAAAAGCCTACCACAAAACAGAAAAGTTATGACAAATCAGACTATGAGGCAAAAAGAAAGTGCAGCTTTATGGTTTCATGGACAAAAGAATTTCTGTGGCTGCAATATGACAAGCTAAATAACCAGGGGTGCACATAAGTGGTCCGCAGGTGCGCATTCGCTGTTGTTAAGGGTCCGAAATTGAGGACGAGAGTAAAACAATGATGGTCCAGAAGAGGTCGGTCAAACAATTGATTTTAATGAATACACGCAGCGTGGGGAGACGTACACTGGAAACCATCACTTCAGATTGTTTTTATATTGTTAGGGTATTATAACGCCCCCTCTTGCGTTTACAAGCACATAATTTGCATCTTAAGAACATTATTTGCCTCTTCTACAGATAATGATCAATTTTAAGAGATAAATGCAGAGACAGGAGTTCCCCTTTCTGGCATCCTCTTCCAAATATGATCTCAGGCCTTTGAGGTCCCCATGGACTTGTCCTCCTTCTGTCACCTGTTGCTAGGCAAACGCAAATGCAACAAGAAGCTGAATACAGAGCCCGTTCTCACTCCCGAGGCGTAACATCCCGACGTTTTGTCACGTCCCGCAGCGTTCCTGAGGAACGCGAAAGGTGACCTTCCACGTTGTTATGGTACGCGGCGAGTTCCAGCCCTGTATTGCAGCCCTAAACCTAACCTTATCCCTAAACCTAACCATAACCTTATTCCTAACCTTAACCAGCACTTTACAGGGAGTGCAGAATTATTAGGCAAGTTGTATTTTTGAGGAATAATTTTATTATTGAACAACAACCATGTTCTCAATGAACCCAAAAAACCCATTAATATCAAAGCTGAATGTTTTTGGAAGTAGTTTGTAGTTTGTTTTTAGTTTTAGCTATTTTAGGGGGATATCTGTGTGTGCAGGTGACTATTACTGTGCATAATTATTAGGCAACTTAACAAAAAACAAATATATACCCATTTCAATTATTTATTTTTACCAGTGAAACCAATATAACATCTCCACAGTCACAAATATACATTTCTGACATTCAAAAACAAAACAAAAACAAATCAGCGACCAATATAGCCACCTTTCTTTGCAAGGACACTCAAAAGCCTGCCATCCATGGATTCTGTCAGTGTTTTGATCTGTTCACCATCAACATTGCGTGCAGCAGCAACCACAGCCTCCCAGACACTGTTCAGAGAGGTGTACTGTTTTCCCTCCTTGTAAATCTCACATTTGATGATGGACCACAGGTTCTCAATGGGGTTCAGATCAGGTGAACAAGGAGGCCATGTCATTAGTTTTTCTTCTTTTATACCCTTTCTTGCCAGCCACGCTGTGGAGTACTTGGATGCGTGTGATGGAGCATTGTCCTGCATGAAAATCATGTTTTTCTTGAAGGATGCAGACTTCTTCCTGTACCACTGTTTGAAGAAGGTGTCTTCCAGAAACTGGCAGTAGGACTGGGAGTTGAGCTTGACTCCATCCTCAACCCGAAAAGGCCCCACAAGCTCATTTTTGATGATACCAGCCCAAACCAGTACTCCACCTCCACCTTGCTGGCGTCTGAGTGGGACTGGAGCTCTCTGCCCTTTACCAATCCAGCCACGGGCCCATCCATCTGGCCCATCAAGACTCACTCTCATTTCATCAGTCCATAAAACCTTAGAAAAATCAGTCTTGAGATATTTCTTGGCCCAGTCTTGACGTTTCAGCTTGTGTGTCTTGTTCAGTGGTGGTCGTCTTTCAGCCTTTCTTACCTTGGCCATGTCTCTGAGTATTGCACACCTTGTGCTTTTGGGCACTCCAGTGATGTTGCAGCTCTGAAATATGGCCAAACTGGTGGCAAGTGGCATCTTGGCAGCTGCACGCTTGACTTTTCTCAGTTCATGGGCAGTTATTTTGCGCCTTGGTTTTTCCACACGCTTCTTGCGACCCTGTTGACTATTTTGAATGAAACGCTTGATTGTTCGATGATCACGCTTCAGAAGCTTTGCAATTTTAAGACTGCTGCATCCCTCTGCAAGATATCTCACTATTTTTGACTTTTCTGAGCCTGTCAAGTCCTTCTTTTGACCCATTTTGCCAAAGGAAAGGAAGTTGCCTAATAATTATGCACACCTGATATAGGGTGTTGATGTCATTAGACCACACCCCTTCTCATTACAGAGATGCACATCACCTAATATGCTTAATTGGTAGTAGGCTTTCGAGCCTATACAGCTTGGAGTAAGACAACATGCATGAAGAGGATGATGTGGACAAAATACTCATTTGCCTAATAATTCTGCACTCCCTGTAATGAGGTGAAATAGTGTTTTCCCAAGCGATTTGAAGGGAAAAAGCGAAGATGTGTAGATTGAGTCCAAACGGTTCTCATGTGTCCGCAGTTTTCCGATGTCGTCAGGAAGGAACGCGTTGGGTGCCCGAAAACGTAATATGTTGACGATTTGTCACCTAGCGTAAAATGTTACGCTTAGGGAGTGAGAACGTGTTGGAATACATTCAGGCCTTTGCTCAGCTACTATTTTACTGTAACAATATACTCAGCATATAAGCTTTTAAGATTATAGATTTAACTCAACGATTTAAAGTGGTTATAACTGCACCTGTAATAAACATGTTAATATGTGATTATGATAACCCCTGTAATACAAATTATAACATAATGCCAGCAACTTCAATAAATGCTTGGATGAAATGATAATTAATGCAATAATAAAGATGATGGTTATGTGAAATAATCCCTGTAATTCTACACTGTCAAATCAAAAAACGCGCACAAGATAAGAAGTTGCAACGCGTGTTTGCGTACATAAGATTTTCTGGAGGAGGACAGACATTTGTTTAGAACTCTTAAAGATGTCAAAGAAGCTCCTTTAAGCAATTACTTTGGTGTTTTCCCTCGATTTCTGAGTCGACAAGCGCCTTTGTTACTGGGACCAGTAATTTTAAGAAAGACCCCCATTAGAACCCATGAGAAATGCAAGAAATGCATTATTGCTCAGTCTGCAATATCTTTCCCTGAACAAACACCAATTGCAAAGAACATACTAAAAATAAACCTGAAAAATCTGTTTAGAACAGCGTACTATGTTGCAAAGAGTGAACTACCACTGGCACAATTTAGCAGTCTTTGCAAACTTCAAAAAGCAAATGGCCTAGATCTTGGTTCCACTTACCTCTTACCCTTGACTTTAGTGGAAATTTTAAATTCAGGATCTGACACAGACTGATTCATGTTCTACACAGTTCTTACAAGTTCATAGAAATTTCTGTTCAATTAGAACCCAAGTATTTGAGTTGATGATTGTAATTTTTATACAATGTTGTAATTTGTGTTTCAACAATTTTTTGAATAATGTTTTGTTTCCTTTACAATATTATACTTTAATGTATAATATTGTAAAGGAAACAAAACAGGAAACAAAACATCAATCAAAAAATTGCTCTCTTTTTTATTCGGGCTACTTAAATTTATTTTGGGCTACCAAAAACTGAAGAGTGCCTGCCCGAAGGGCTACCAGGGATTTTGACATTTTGCGAGCCCTGCTTTGTTGTTCAGTTTATTAACGGACGCATTAAGAATAGGAACTAGATGTAAAACTATGATAATAAATAACATTTAATGCTTGTGTGATGATTTGACCAGTGTGCATAACTCCAGTGTCTTCTGATTGGCTGCTTTAGAAGTGAACAGTTATACTTGGATCCCTTTAACCTCTCTGCTCTGTTTTGTTTCCTCTTTCAGACCAGAAAAACATCACAGCTAAGTCTGGACAAGACGTCACTCTGACATGTCGAGCTCCAGACAACAAGGATCCTCATGTACAGTGGAGTAGAGCTGATCTCAAGGAAGATAAACTTGTTTTTGTGTATCGGAATAAGATGCCCGATCCAGAAAACCAGCATCCATCTTTTAAGAACCGGGTGGATCTGCAGGACAGACAGATGAAGGATGGAGACGTGTCTCTGATTCTGAAGAATGTGACGACTAATGACACTGGAACGTACAATTGTCGTGTCCAGAGAGAGACAGAGAGTATGAAGCTCATCAACAGCACCTATCTTCATGTTGATCCTCCAGGTGAGTGAGTAGAGTTGAGTGTGTGTGTGATCAGAGGTGAAGCTGCTTCCTGGTTGTTGATGTTTGTTTCTAAAGATGTTGTTGATGAGACTTTGTAGAAAGCAGCTGGTCTGAGTGATGTGATCAGAGTGCAGTAGATAATGTCTGACAGCAGTTAGAAGAGGAAATGGATTCTGTTCTGTTCTTCACTCATCACCTACCTGACAGCTGACACCTCACACCTGTTTCTCACCTGCAGGTCAGACAGGAGGACACACAGAGGATGGAGGGAAGGAGGATGGAGTCTCTAGAGGATGTCCTGGTCTGGTAGCTGGTCTCTCAGTCTTTGGTGTGATTTGTGTTGTTGTGGCTGCTTTTGTGATCATTGGAAAACTGAAAACGTCAAATTCGTCCTGAACAAAGTCCAGTCTGAAAAAAAGCTTGTTGCAATTTGGGTTTTTTTTCTGTCTGCAGACAAACTTTTTTTCATTAGTTTTTTTTTTTTCATCTCTCATTAAGAAATGAACGTGTGATTAAGATTCTGTTACTGTGTAATCTCAGGGGTTAAATTAAGGTCCAGAAATGTCTAATGTGAGTTTGGTGCCAACACTCTGAGCTCATCACTCCCCACAAATCTAACAAGGACAAACTGGGTGTGCACATGCTCCTGCCACAGTTATTTTAGGAACCACTTAATCTGACAGACAGAATAAACCATAAACAACTGAACTGCAGGATAGTCAACAAATACAAACTGCTTAGTTTACTTACTTATCTCTAACGCAGATCAGTATATTATCTTTAAAGTCAGGACTTATCACGATCGATGCAAAACAAACAAGTTTGTGAATACTTCCAGTGTGGGTTTTGTCTGTGACGTGTGACTCGTGCTTTTTTGTTTAGAACAATAATGTCTCCTATTGTTCTGCATTTCAGTGTTAAATATTTCTTTTGATTGCAGTTGCCAGATATGCAGTAAAAGACAAACCCCACAGAGAACGAGTCACGAGTCTCAGTTCTTCAGGTACAATCACATATGATCAGAGAACTGAGTGACAGCCTGCAGAGGAAACTGCCAGCAGATGAGTGCAAAGCGCCCTCATCTAACATGTCACAAATATTGTTGGTAAGTGTCATAGTGGCTTTGGCACAAAGTGGCTTAATATTCAAGATGGTTTGATGCTACATATACATAAGACTAACTAACTAAATAGCTTATCCCACATAACCTCTCCACTCTGCTATTTTAAATTTGTTTTATGTCTTATGCTTTTATGATTGTGTAAACTGCTTGCTTTTATGTTGCTTTTATTATTCTACCTTGTACAGTGTCCTTAAGTGTTCTGAAAGGCATTTTCAAATAAAATGTATTATTATTATTATTATTAACTCTGCACAAAACTAACTCGTGAAACTCAGCTTTACTTTATCTCTGTACTTTTTGTTTCATGATTTCAAGAAAAATTCTAAATTAAGGAAATATTGTAATAAAAATTGGAATGTGACTGTTGGAGCTGTGTGACCTCTGTGAGCTTCCTGATTCAGATTGTGGTGGAGATGTAAAAGACTACAGGACAGCTTCAGATCATAAACTTCTTTAAGAAGTCGTCCTTTTTGTTTGCTCTGCTGTCTGATAGAGACGTATCCACACAGGCCAAGCAGAGCCAATCAGCTTTCACTTTAGATTTTAGTCACACTGTTGATCACAAGATATTGTTCATGTTACTCAGAGTGTATCTTACTTTTGGCACAGCTGGAGCTTCTGCCAGCCACCACAGGTGATCAGGGCACTGAGATGAAACACTCTGGCTCTGAGGTTTCCTACTTACACTTTTCTGGATTTTACACAACTGAATTCACCATCATACACACAGATGTTTACAGATGATGTCATTGCTGATTTTTCACAACTAGTTGGTGTAAAATTAGCCTCTGAGGAGTGAAACTAAACAGCATCATACAGTTAATATAAACTGGCAGCAGCTACATTTCACAGTGGTTTAAAAATACAACCTAACATAATGCATCACTGTGAACTTCACCACAGTTCTGCACTAAACTGTAGAAACCTGCTGACTGGTTTCACCTTTTCATAACACACAAAGATTATAACTCAGTTTGTGTTTCCAGATGTTCAACAATATGAAATAACCAAATCATTTATACAGCAGATCTTACTGAGCAGTTAATATCTCATTTTTCTCCTGTCCTCACTTTTTTACACCACATACATCAAGTCAGATAAATCCATATCACAGTGACATCTTGTGTTGCTGGTAACTATGTTACCTTTGTCATTTTCCATAGATTGAACTAAAGAAATGAGAACAAATTATGTTTTTGAAGGACTTTGTGATGATGTAAAGTTGAAAGCTGTGCTGTTTTGAGCAGCTGTGGCTCAGGAGATAGAGCAGGTCGTCTTCTAGTGGACAGGTTGGTGGTTTGTCTTAGCTCCTGTAGTCTGAAAGGCCAAGCATGCATGAGTGTGAGGGTGTGTATGTCACCTTAAAGGCACTTAGAGAAAGTCACATGTGAATAAGGCTTGTAGTAAGAAAGTGTTAAATTAGAAAATGGCAACGTAAGTACTGATCCATGTAACACTTGAGTTTTTGCAGTTAGTGAAAGAAACAAAACACCAACAAACACAATAAGTGACAAACAAGGAGGCACCAGCCCACTGAAATCACCGTTATGTCCTGTAGTCTCAGTGTAGACATTATCAGAGTGAGACAGTACTGCCACAGTGAGGTCAAACTGGAGCATTGCTGGTAATAATTCTCCACCTAAAAACTGTTGGAACGAAGACCTCCTCACACTTTTAACCAAAGCTGACAAAAGTACAGAATGTCTGTACTTTTACTTTTACAACTGTTAAAAATAATCAAGGCAAGATCTGAAAACTGCTGCTCACAAACGCTGTCCATCTAATCTGACTGAGCTGGAGCTGTTTTGCAAAGAAGAATGGGCAAGAATTTCAGTCTGTAGATGTGCAAAGCTGGTAGAGACATACCCTAAAAGACTGGCAGCTGTAATTGCAGCAAAAGGTGGTTCTACAAAGTATTGACTCAGGGGGCTGAATAATTACACACACCCCACTTTGCAGTTATTTATTTGTAAAAAATGTTTGGAATCATGTATGATTTTCGTTCCACTTCTCACGTGTACACCACTTTGTATTGGTCTTTCACGTGCCACTGCCACTGTGTACATATATATATATGTATATATATATATATATATATATATATATATATATATATAACTTAAAAATCAACCAAATACTTCCAAACTTTGAGGACTGTGAGCAAAAAACAAAGCAGACTGGGCCCAATAACATCTAGAAAACTGTGTGGTTTTTACAGTTAACACAACTGTCTTTCTGTGTTTTACTTTATAAATTGATTTATTGTGGATAACACAAATGTTCATGGAGGGAGAATTATTATAGTCAGAGATTGCTGTCTTTAACTTTAATGCTGTCTTCATTTTTCTTTCTTTGCTCATTTGAGGATTTCTCCAAAACGTGTGGAGACGTGTGGAGGATAAACACGTGTGCAGATCAACAATGTGGTGATCACACATATTGACAGTGTGTTATAATAAGTAGCCTCGTTTGGAGTTGTGCAGGGAGTCACTGTTTTACAGAACAGCATTATTACGATGTGGCCAAATTGGCCAGCAGGTGTCACCGTGGTGATGCGCTTCAGATTGTTCCGAAGCTTCAATACATTTCAGGTGTCAGGCCAAGGTTATTGTCTCCCTGCAGGGGGACCAACTATGTCCTGTCCGATAACAAGTGAGAGCAATAAATAGATCATTTTCTGTTGTAACCCACAAACTGAATGGTAATGGTATAACGACACTCATCTTTCACTTTTCAGTGAAGCATAACGTCACTATTATTAATCTGATTTTACTCCTCACCAAATAACACATCCATAAATGTAAGTTTTCAAGAAACCACACTTTTTCACTTTCAGGAAAGAAACAGAAGTCTATGTGAATACAATTTTTTCCTCTCACAACAAAAAAGCTTTAAAAACCATCAATATTTGTAATATGTTTAATGTCCTTGTTATTATTTAATGTCACTGCATCTCTCATTTTTTAACCTAATTTTTTCTGTTTTTGTTTTCTCCCTTTTAATCGTGCTTTCTATTTTATTTGGTTAATTTTACATACTCTTATACTGTATTATTTTGTATCAATAAAGTATACATTATTATTATTATTATTAGTATTATAATTTTGCAGTACAATTGTACATTGTCTCCTCCATGTACAACATTTGTTGTTATTGTTCCGCCTGAAATAAAGTTAGAGGAGAAAAAAACGTCGCTACTTCCACGTTGAGTTTGTTAGGCTGGAGGCGGAGTCAAGTGGATTTGCTTTTTCTGCCCGGTGCGCGCTCCCGACGTTAGGGAAAAATTCAGTGGTGTAGGCGGTGTCACCCCCTCGATCCGTACCGCGCATGCACGAATTTTACGTCACCTCGTCGCTTTGCCTTTTTTTGTTTAGCTTTATTGAGGAACAGTATACAGAAAATGTATACAAGTTTGAACAAAATTAACATGCCAGGGGGTGTAATATAAAAAGTTGCATACATTCAAATAATTTGTAATTAGTACAAAAAGTAATAGTTTTCATATCCTTTTTATTAAGTGATTCACAAATCAATTTTATGTAAGATAAAGTATCATTATAGTAGTGTTTAAAATTAGGCTTTTGGCTACTGTATTTGCATTTGTGAAAATAAAATTAAGCTAAGATAACTAACAAGTTTATAATAAAGTAAACATCTTCTTCTTTTTTTGCCTTTGAAAAAACCAAAATACAACATTTTCCCATTTCAAAGCAAAGTCCTCGTAGAGCTGTCCAGTAATGAATCTACTGAAGTCTTTCCAAAATGTTCTAGTGTATGAACAGATCCAGAAGAGGTGCTGCACAGTCTCAGGATGGCTTCCACAAAATCCACAGTTCACATTTGTGTCCCTTTTGAATTTTGTCATATAATGATTAGCAGGATAATATTTATGAAGTATTTTAAATGAAACTTCTTTCACTTTATTCGTTACCAGATACTTGTTAGGAATTGTCCATACTCGTTTCCAGTTAATGTCACTGACAAAGGAATTCCAATAAGACATCACATGTGGAACAGTTAGATATTCTCTGTGGAACAAAGCACAAATATTCTTATTACCTTTACTGTGGTTTGTTAGACAGATTCTTCCTATGTGTGAATCCACAGGGTTGGGGAGAGAAACAGATATGCAAGGTTGAATACCTTTAAATAGCATTATAATACCCGTAGGTATTGCATCAAATAATATGGCATATTCTTTGGATGTGGCTGGAAGTTTCTAAGTATTTAAGATTTCTGGAGCTGCCCATTAGGATTAAACAACTCTTCACTAAAACAATTTGTTTCTCAACCCAACTGGAGAAAAATAATGATTTATTTTTATGCATTATGTTCCCATTATTCCAAATTCAATATGTATGAGGTGTAAAGTTGTGTTTATAAACTAGGGAACAAGTTAATAGAACTTGTTTGTGAAACATCGAGATGTTTTCTGGAGGCTTATCTATATTATAATCACAACCTAAGATAAAGCTTAGCCCACCAAAGTTAGAGAAAACGTAGTGAGGAATAACATTTCAATGGGGACAAGTTTTGCCGTCCACATGCAGAGAAATTGCTGCATAAGTCAGTCGAGACAGACCTTCTATTTTTGAGATCAATATCCTCCATCTTAAGGTTAAATCTCTCTGCAACCACTGATTTAATTTGGTTTGAGGTTTTTTAATAATTGGGAGAAATTTTAGTGAGATTCTATTTTTTTTTTTTTTTATCTCTGCAGACAATCAGACCTAAATAAGTTGCTTTGTTTTTAACTGTTATATTACAAATACTCTGAACATTACACTCTTTGACAGGTAATAACTGACATTTATTTAAGTTTAGCATCAATGGTATCATCTCTGTCTGCTATGTTTATACTTTCACAGGGCTATTTGAACTATGAGAGGCAAGAATTTGAGTACAAAGTAAAAAAAAGATAAGGGCTAATCGGGCCTCCCTGGCGTACCCCTCGATTAAGACTAAATCGAGAAGTGGTGCCATTTTTCATTCTAATAGTGCTATTTGCATTGGAATACAGAGTTTTGATAGCTTTGCAGAAGATATCACCAAAACCAAATCTCTGAAGTGTGAGAAATATAAATTCATGCTCAATTGAGTCAAAGGCTTTATAGAAGTCTAGGAGAAGGATAAATGAGTCATCAGATATTAATGCTGAGTAGTCCAGAATATCCAAGACGAGTCTAATATTATTGGAGATGTGCCTGTTTGTCATAAAACCAGACTGTGTCTCACCTACAATATCATCCAAAATATATTTAATTCTTCTAGCTAGCAAAAGAGCTAATATTTTATAATCATTATTTAGGAGGCTTATTGGTCTCCAGTTGTCTATAAAAAGTAGGTCCTTCTCAGGTTTGGGAATTAAAGTAATAAGTCCTTGAGTAAGGTTGGGGGGAAGTTTGCCCCTTTCTTTCTTTCAAAAGTCTTTTTATTAAAGAAAGGTTTCAATACAATGTATACAGTAACAAAAATGCTTCAGAATTTTCCAAAATTTCAATCTTGTTCCCACCCTGACCCTTAAAACAACAAATAATTCACAGCCTGCGGCCCAACAAAACAAAAACAGAAAAAAACCAAACAAAAACGAAAAACAACAAATAGACTCATATAAGAAAAGAAAAGAAAAAAAAAAGGAGCCGGGGGGGGGGGGGGGGTAGACAGCGAAGGACAGGACCAGTACATATGGAACAATGTACCAGGAGCACCCCCACACCTTATACAGGCTGGGTCCACCCCTGAGTATATGTGTGCCAGCCTATCCCTGGACCAATGCCCCCGATGAACTATCTTAAATTGGATAAGTGTATGTCGAGCGCACATTGATATATTATGAACCTGGCCAAGGATAGAGTCCCACAGTTCATTCGTAATATGAAAGGTAAGGTCCTCTTCCCATTTAGATTTGATAGCAGCTACTGAAGAGCATTGTAAATTGGAAATTAAGCTATACAAAGCTGATATTATGCCCCTTGAGGTTGGGTTGACAATTAAAAAATCATCTACTGGATTGTGTGGAGGTATTTGGGGGAATTCTGCTGTCACACTCTGCAAGTAATGTCTGGCCTGCAAGAAGCGAAAAAACTGAGCTGCAGCTATGCCAAATTTGGTGGATATCAAAGAAAAACTTACAAATTGTCCATCTTGATATAAGTCTGCAAAGTATTTTAGGCCCTTTCTATGCCAGATATGAAAAGCATTATCTGCCATTGAGGTAACAAATAGGTGGTTTGCTGCAACTGGGCTTTGAAGTGAGAAAGCCCGGAGACCCAGACTCTGCCTAAACTGAGACCAGATTCTAAGAGACTGCTGGACAACTCTATTGTTACTAGGTAGAGGCAATGCCAAAGGCAGTGATGAACCTAAAGTCGCAGGTAGAGAAATTTTCCCACTTAAATAGAAGTTTGCCCCTTTCAATACTTTCATTATAAACCTGCAACAAAAAGGGTGCAAGCTGAGAAGAGAATGATTTATAAAATTCAGCCACCAGCCAGGGGCGGATCTAGAAGGGTGGCATGGGGTGGCAAGTGCCACCCTAAAATGATCCCTTGCCACCCCAAGTGCCACCCCAGTTTTGCATATGACAGTGTTGTTTATTAAAATAAGATAGCATTAACAGTTTGAGCGTAGTTACAGTCAACAGTGAATATAAATGCTAAAACTGAATATATTGCATAGTGTTCCCCCCCTCCACCATTAACAAATGGTTCAGCCCATAGCAGGACCGGCTTTTTTCTTGTTTTCAGTAACAAGCGATGGTTATGATTGTGCCAGAGCACATTTTGAACCACACCATGGGAATTTCGGATTTTACACAGGTGGTTGGATGTTACACTCTGGAAATGGAAGGAAGGTGAGTGTTATTAACCCTCTGTGGTCCACGGACACGCTGCACCTCCAAATCACATGACTGACGTAGCAACAAGCTGCAGCCACGCCAAGTCTCTATTTCAGCCCACATTGAAAGTTCGGACTTCAAAGGTTTTAAATTTTAATTACAGGCCAGTAAATCCAGAGTTATGATAATATATATATATATATAATCCATGCTTTTTTCTAAATACTGTCATCACGTTTTTTATGTGTGTTTGTGTATTTTAAGCGTTTTCTAAGGACTGCGCGAAAACAGTAAAGAAAGGAAAAGAAGCCACCTCTTTCCTATCGGTGGAAAAATGTACCATGTCAACCAATTTTTAAAAAAAAAGCCAACACGTGGGATTTGGTTGTTTAGGGAGAGGGGAGAGTTTTGGGAGTGACGGTAATGGCAGCGAGACAGAGCAAGCGAGCGAGAGAGAGAGAGAGTGAGAGCGAGCGAGAGAGTTTTTAGATGTAGGAGATTTGTGACGTTTAGTGTGGAGTGTACAGTTAGTGTGTTGTGTTGTCTTGTGTAGTTGTTCTGTTGTGTAGTCATTTTGTTTTGTGTGTCAGTGAGGCCACTAATGACGTAAACACTGTCACTAAGTAGAAAACCAGCGGAGTGATACACCTCCTGTTGTCAGGCCTGCAGGTTTATCCCTGTGATGTTCTCCTCTGTCTTTTGGTGGACAAACTTTTTTTTTACTGGCACACATCATTTGTGGGGCATCTTATTGCAACACCTGATTGTTCTCTCATTTTAGTTTTAGTAATATTTTTAAATGGTTGTACAAAATGAAAGAAACGGCAGGTGTATTGGCTGCATTTTTAGATAAATAGTTGTAAATGTTTACAAAATGTACAATTTATATTTGCATTTCAAGTTATAAAAATTTACTCAACATGTCTGTGGGTTTTTTTAGAGTAAAAAAATACTACTAGGATTTTAAGTTCTTTGTGTGATTTCAGATCAGTAATACTAATGCAGTATGTCAGTGAAAAAAAACAACTAAATTCAGTTGAGCTGAAAAGAATGATACCAAACAAGGCAAGGGGAAAAAAATAAAATGAAACAATTTGAGGGTGAAATACAAATGTAAACTCAAAAGGAGTCAAAAATGGCCGGTTGTATTTTAGACCTCAGTGGGTTAATCCAACAAATCATGAAAAATTAGGTTTAAATTTTTGTTCATGACAGTGCAGATTTCTGACATTTTGTGTAATTTAAGCTGTAACAACGTGATTGATTTCTAACAAAAAACAGTGTAAAACTTAAGTTAGACTTGTGTTTGTAAATGAACCGCCCCATGTTGTGTACCTTTCTGGGTTTTATACTTATTGGGCTACATATTTATTTATTATACAGGCTATACAGTACATAAGATCAAAACTCACATGTTTTATGTAACTAAAGTGTTTAATTATGTGGGCTACAGACAATAATTAAGTTATAGACTATATTTATATGAAAAACGTGTATACTGACTGCATTTGAATCATTTTAACCATATGTAACCACCTGCATATGTGTTTGGGGAAAAAAAAGGCTTTGATTTTGCCACCCCATTTGATTTCTTTGCCACCCTTATGCCACTCTAAAAAAATTTCTCTAGATCCGCCCCTGCCACCAGCCCATCTGTGCCTGGAGATTTGTTGTTTTTAAGAAATTCAACAGATGTCAATATCTCTTTTTCAGTAAATGGACTATCACAAAAAAGCCTATCAGCACTTATAATCATTTCAACATTATTTACGGAGTCGATAAATTGGGTAGCGACTTTTGCGTTATAATTGGATTCATACAACTTCGAGTAGAAATTACAACAAAATTGAGAGACAATTATTGCATCATCAGTGACCGTCCCATTTATATTCAATTTATGAATAGTATTGGCTTTAGATCTATGTTTTTCTAAGCGGAAAAAATAATCAGAATTCTGCTCTCCCTCCTCTATCCATCTTTTTCTTGAATGAACAAAAGCTCCTTCAGCTTTCTGGTGGTAAAACTCAACATATTAGATTTTCTTCTTCTGCTGCCCTCGACTTAGCTATTTTTGCCCCATACTGTCTCAACATTTACTCATCTCAAATTAAAAAATTTCCCAGTTTGTACTATAGGAATTCTCAATATTAGCCTTGTGTATAAAGGGTTTTAACATTCGTGTAATTTCAGATTTTACAACTGTATGGCTCAAAAGCAAACTATTTAATTTCCAATATGAAGACCTATTAATGGTAATAGTAGGAAACAGTTGCAGGTTAATATATATGGCTCTATGGTCGGTAAGTGGAGTTGTAAGGATATTGACCGTAACGCTGTCCTTTGATAGACTACTTGATATTAACCAAAAATCAATACGTGATTTTTTTGAACCAGAATGGTTACTCCAGGTAAATGATATATCATCAGGAAATGTGTCTCTCCAAATATTGTGCGATCTACTGTACAATATAAAGCGCCTTGAGGCGACTTTTGTTGTGATTTGGCGCTATATAAATAAAATTGAATTGAATTGAATTGAATATCAGTTACATTAAATTTATCCATAAATGTTTCCAATCTCAAATTATTGCTAAAATGTTGTGCTGGGGGCCATCTATCTATAGTGTCATTTAATGAAACATTAAATCTCCTCCAATTAATAAATTTTAACTGGGATATTTAGAGAGCCCAAAACTAATCCTTGTATGTAAAGAGTCAATTAATTTATCATTTTCAGGTTTAGTATATTGGGCAGGACTAATGCTTCACTGCACTCTGCTTGTATGTCATTTTTTGCTCTACGTGTACTAAATGCGCCTGCTCCTTGTCGTTTCAAAACATATCTCTCTCTGACTTTATATCCTCTACGAGAGTTTGTGTTGTATTATGTTCAACAACCCAGTACTGCTTTCCTCCCGAGGTCCTTGTAGAGAAATCCACAAGCTTTCAGCTACTTGTATCCCTCCTCCTGCATGTTTACATGTGAGTTTCCGCTGTTGGTAAGTGCATGTATCAAATGTTGCATAAACGTGACAACAAAGTATAAGGAGTCGGAATATAGAAGCTATGAAGGGAGGAGGCCTCCGCAAAAAACTTATCTTTTTGTATTCATATCTTGTACGAGTTCTCTAAAATTATCAGACTTTCTGCCCTTCATAGTTTGTGTGTGATTAACAAAGGTGATATCTGATAACAACCTAAAGTTCATCATGAGGATGACACTGAACACTGCAACCTTTTGCTGCTGCAATTTCTAATCTTTTCCTCAACTTTTCTGTGGATCTAAGCTGAAGTGGTTTGTTGTGGTCTCTCTGGAACAGCATCACCAGGTTTTCAGCAAGATTAGACCTGCATCAGCATGATCACCTGCCACCAACACCTATCTGATTGACTTGTACAGAAAATAGTGGTGAATCCTACTGACAAAGAAACTGCTTCAAAAATAAACACAAAACAGAAGCACTAAATAATGATTTTAATTCTTTATATAGTGCAATGTGCATAAAAGACAAAAAATTCAAGCATGTTTAACAGGTTCAAGAAGAGCCATGATACAGTTTATAAAAAGAGGTTGGAGGATGCTGGTGGTTGCTGTTGTAAAACCAGTTGCAATAAAACTGCAAAGAAAGCCTCCTTGTGATTACTTTGGTGACTGGCAGGTTGTAGTGGTTACCAGCAGTTTCCATGAAGGACGCAGATTTGTCTGCAAACACTCACCAACTACTCAAACACGCCCGACATCTGGTTTGAGTCACACTATCCACTTTTTCACTAATAGTTTGTTGTTCGACAAGTAGCAAGTAGCTGCATCAAACCTTTAAAAAAAAAAACTAAAGGCGAAAATAGCAAGTATTTGCAGAAAAATTGTCTTCCATGCAAAAAGTAGTCAGTGGCCAAGGAGTTTGGGTGCAGCACCCACAACACCTCCATTATCCATGATCAAAAATACAGAAATGGCCAAAAAATATACACAAAAATACATGAAGAACTAGCAAAAAGACACAACATCCACATACATGTGCATCTGTGGTTGTAAACATGACAGTAAAACTAATGTTTAAGCCATTATAATTAAAATAATAATAATGATAAAAAAATCCTAACCGTTCCTTTCCAAACAAACTACCTTCATTTCAGGAGCTGGAACATCAGCCAACATCTGTACTGACATCTCTGCTGACCTCCTGTCGAACCACATATGGCACATATTTCATGTTAGTACCTTTTGTACTCATCTCTGTTCAATATTCAATCCGATGTTTTACCATTATCATTACTGTTATTCTTACTATTGTATTTAATTAGTTTGATGTATTTAAGCATGTAAATGATTGTCTTGTACTTCACCTGGTTTGATTCTGTTTAAAAGCTATTTTGTGATTCAGGATTAAAGCTCAGTTCTTCATGAGGACATTTTGTGAGTTAAGTCTCATTTGAAAACAGTTAAGGGTTAAAAGTATATTTTTGGTTAACTATGGAACTTATGAACACCTTCAAGTGAATGCTAAATAATGTTTACACTATACGGAGGCATATATGGCTTATAAAAGGAAGCATAATATATGAATATTATTGATCAGGTTTAAGAATACTGTCAGTCTGCAAAGCCAAATATTTAATCCACTTGTTCCAGACTCAAAGTGATGCATAATCAGACTGAAACAACAGACTGAAACTTGAACAAGATTTTCAATTTCTTTATATTTAACTGACATCACATAATGTTTACTTTCAGGTTTATTTACCCTCACACAATAAGCCAACAATTAGAGGGTACATTACTCCCTTTTCTATTAGTACCTACTTGGATCAACTCGCCACGATTCGACTTGACTGGTGTTCCCTTACAATTTAGTACCTCTTAATGTGTGTGATGTTGTGATAGCAACGAGTCCGAGTGTCTTTTGATATAATTAATATGCATATATTACCCAGGACTTTGACCTAATAGAAAACGCTGAAAACCATGGCAAACTGTGCCAAGTCGATCCGAGTAGGTACTAATGGAAAAGGGCTAAAGCGTCCTTCAAAGACACCTATTAATCAGCAGAATCCTAAATCTGATGTTCACGTCTTCTGTAAATAAGAAAACCAGCAACAGCAGCAACAAGAAGCACAGCAGAAACTGACAGACAAACAATCAGTCCAACAGATCCATCCTCCTGCCCTCCTTCCTCCTTCCCTCCATCCTCTGTGTCTCCTCCTGGCTGACCTGCAGGTGAGAAACAGGTGTGAGGTGTCAGCTGTCAGGTAGGTGATGAGTGAAGAACAGAACAGAATCCATTTCCTCTTCAAACTGCTGTCAGACATTATCTACTGCACTCTGATCACATCACTCAGTCCAGCTGCTTTCTACAAAGTCTCATCAACAACATCTTTAGAAACAAACATCAACAACCAGGAAGCAGCTTCACCTCTGATCACACACACACTCAACTCTACTCACTCACCTGGAGGATCAACACTCAGGTAGATGGTCCTGATGAGCCTCATAGGTTCTCTGACTCTTTGGACAACACGACACTCGTATGTTCCAGTGTCATTAATCGTCACATCCTTCAGAATCAAAGACACGTCTCCATCCTTCATCTGTCTGTCCTGGAGATCCACCCGGTTCTTAAAAGATGGATGCTGGTTGTCTGGAGAAGGCTGATCATCACGGAACAAAAGCATATATTGGGGCTTCAGGTCAGCTCTGCTCCATTCAGTAACTAGGATCTTGTTGTTGTTGTTTGGAGCTCGACATGTCAGAATGACGTTCTGTCCAGACTCAGCTGTGACGATTTTCTGGTCTGAAAGAGAAAACAACACAGATCAGAGAGGTTAAAGGTCAAAGTATAATTGCTCATTTTTACAGCACCAATCACTGAGAGGAGCTACAACTAGAGACTGCTGGTTACTTAGCCAGATAAAACATACTGAACCCCAAAAAATTATCACATGGTGATATTTGTAATTACTCAAACCCCTCCTCCACCCTCCTCTCCTTGTGTGTTAGCCCATCCGAGATATGAATGGAAGAACTCGGAGCGAAACACAAGGAAAGAGGAGTTGAGGAAACAGGTTGAGCAGAATAAGACATCATTGCCTCAAAGCCTCACGTTAAACTGATGTCAATCAAATATGACAACTAGCACAACTAGATCATAAATAGTTTAATTACAGTCCAATCTGGATGTTACCATCTCATATGTAATACTGTTATGATATGTTTACGATTTAAAACCACTTTAAGTTAATAACATAGATCAACTAGAGGCACGCAGTGTTGTGAAATAACTCCCCTCAAATGTGTTAAATCTATATTGTGGCGAGCTCAGACACGGAGGAGACAGAGGTTTCTTTGGGAGCACCCGTTTATTTGCAAACGGCCCAGAACACTGCCGCTACCTCCCTCCTCAGCGCGGCAACAACAACATAACAACAAAAAAGGCGCTCTCTCACCGGAAACAGTCGCCGAGAGAGCGCGTCACTCATCACCATGATAACAGAAAACAGAACTATAATAACAAAACCCCAAAACAACCCTGACCCGCTACATAGCCCCCACCTAAGGGGTCAGTCGTCCCCGACAGCCCCATTACCCCACACAAAGTCCTGTAAGTGTCCGGGTGCCTTCTTCTGGCGCACAGGCCGGTCTCGACCGGCGGGGGAAAAGTCACTCGGATCAGAACCTGGGGTGTCACCAGCATCCCCTGCCCCGGCGTCTGCCGGAGCGAGCGGTCGGTACGGTGAAAGCCTGTCCCAGTGCAACACCACCATGCGCCCCGGGCCCGGCATGCGGATACGGTACACCACTTCCGTTAGCCGCTCCACGACCTCCGCTGGCCCTTGCCAGTGACTGCACAGTTTGGGGGACACTCCTCTCTTGCGAACCGGGCAGTACACCCAAACCTTGTCACCAGGCACAAAAGCCTCCCCCCGGCACTTGGTGTCGTAGGCTCTTTTCTGTCGTACTCCGGCGCTGGCCTGGGCCTGGCGGGTGTAGTCGTGAACCACCTCCAGCCGCTCCCTCAGCCTCCTGTAGTAGTCCATCTCTGGCCCACCGTCAATCTCCGGCTTGGGGGGGGGACCCAAACACCAGATCCACAGGCGTCCGGAGCTACCGCCGAAACATCAAAGCGGCAGGCGTGCACTGGCTGGACTCCTGAACCGCAGTCCGATACGACCAAAGGACTAGGGGCAGATGTCGGTCCCAATCCCGCAGGTGGCGGCTGGTGAGAATGGCGAGCTGGGTAGCCAGTGTGCGGTTAAAACGCTCAACCAAGCCGTCGCTTTGTGGGTGGAGCGGTGTGGTTCTTGTCTTCTCCACCCCCAGCCGCCGGCAAATCTCCCCGAAGACCTTCGATTCGAAGTTGCGCCCCTGGTCACTGTGGAGCTCAGCCGGGACCCCAAAACGGGCGAACATCTCCTCCACCAGCCTCTCTGCCGTCGTCGTCGCACTCTGGTCCGGCACCGCGTAGGCCTCCGGCCACTTTGTGAAATAGTCCATCGCCACCAGCACGTACCGGTTCCCTGACTCCGTAACGGGGAAAGGCCCTAGGACGTCCACTCCCACTCGCTCCATCGGCGCCCCCACCAAGTACTGCTGAAGGGGGACAGTGGAGCGTTGAGTGGGGCCCTTCTGCGCCGTGCAGGTGTCACAGCAGTGCACGTGAAGTTCCACATCTCGTCGACAGCCAGGCCAGTAGAACCGTCCCCTGAGGCGGCGGAGAGTTTTGGCGTTCCCATAGTGGCCTGCCCCCACCAAGCTGTGGACAAGCTCAAGCACCTGCGACCGCAGCGACCGAGGCACCAACAGCTGCAGGAGATCTCTGCCCTGACCGGGGGCCCGCCATCTCCGGTACAGGAGGCCGTCGTGGGTCTCCAGGTTGTTGTGCTGGGAGTAGTAGGCCTTCACCTCGGGCTCCTGACCCGACACCCCCGTCCAGTCTGGGCGTTGCGCCGCCTCCAGCCAGCCCCCCACCTGAACCAACATCACGTCGGCCTCCTGCTCCCGCTTCAGCTGCTGCGTTGTCAATGGGAGCCACCCCCCTCCGCTGGCTGTGGCTTGAGCAGTAGCCACCCCCAGCGCCTCCTGGGCCCGCTCCTCCTGTCGCAGACAGTAGCGGCACTCGACGGCCATGCAGGGCCATCTGGAGAGGGCATCAGCGTTGCCATGCTGCCGACCTGCCCGATGTTGGATCTCGAAGTCGTAGCCCTGAAGGACCTCCAGCCAGCAGGCCACCTGACCTTCTGGGTGTTTGAAATTCAGGAGCCAGGTCAGAGATGCATGGTCAGTGCACAGGAGGAACCGGCAGCCGTGCAGGTATGGCCGGAAGTGCCGCACCGCTAGCACAACGGCCAGCAGCTCCCACCGGGTCACGCAGTAGTTCCTCTCAGCTCGCCCCAGAGCACGGCTGAAGTATGCCACCACTCGTTCTCCGGCCTCGCCCTGCTGGGGAAAGGACCGCCCCGACTCCTACATTGCTAGCGTCAGTGTCCACAATGAAAGGTTGCCGGGTGTCGGGGTAGGCCAGAACTGGGGCTCTGGTGAGGGCCTCCTTCAGCTGTGCAAAAGCTGCAGCGCAGGCATCACCCCAGCCAAACGGCTGGCCCTTGTCAGTCAGGCGGTGGAGGGGGCTGGCCATCGTCGCGAACCCCTTGATGAACCCACGGTAGTAGGAGGCTAGGCCCAGGAAGCTCCGCAGTTCTTTGACGTTCGAGGGAGTCGGCCTGTCTCGTCTGGCTCTGGTTCCCTCCGCTCCCTGCTTTTGACCGCACTGGAGGGCAAGAGTCTCTGTGTCAAGAGTGATAGCCCGCTTTGCGGGTCAGCAGATCAAGGCCGATGATGCACTGGTCTTGAATGTCAGCAAGCCAGAAGTCGTGCACCAGCTCCAGATCCTTCACTCGGACCCGCAACGGTTTCTTCCCCCGCATATCAGCCCTCTCACCCGTCACCGTCATCAGCTGGGTGTCGGTGGGCGACCAACCCTTCACCAATGGCCCGGACGTTCCAGGGAGCACGCCAGGTCATATCAGGGAAATGGTGGACCCCGCATCCACCAGGGCCTGGCATGGCTGGTCCTCAACACAGCAGCTCAGGTAGAGTCCCTTGAGGTGCCCAACTCGGCCCACCACCGTGCATCGTCCTTGGAGGGGGGCAGGAAGCTGGAGCGGTGGTCCCCTCGCTACACCGCTCCCTCCCCGTTTCCCTGAGGCTGCGTAGTCCTGGTCTTCGGGGCAGGTGCTGGCAGTCACGCGCCACGTGGCCAGGCTCATCGCACCGGTAGCAGCGGTCGGTCGGTCGACGGGGACGCCTCCGGGGCACCGAGGGTTGCAGCTGGCATATCTCGGCGACCTCCCCCTCCCCATCGCAGTCTGCAACTCTGATTTGGGGGCAGTTTGGGGGGGGCACCTGCTGGTTAGGTTGCGAGGTGAACACCAGCTCGGCCCTCTCAGCCTCAAGGAGCGCCTCATGGAGAGTTTGAGGCATGGCCAGGCGGACGTGTTGGCGTAGTCGCTCTGGAAAAAGTCCTCGCAGAAAAGCATGCAGGCTAAGCTCCTCACGGGCTGCTGCTGGGAACTCCGGGTAGCCACGACGAGCATGCAGCAACACGTCCGCTGCAAAGGTGCCCAGGCTCTCCCTGGCCGACGGCTCCGGTTGGTCAGCTGCTCTCTGCTCTGATCAGTGGAGTGCCGCTGCCCGAATCGCCTCTCGAGTGCTATGGTGAGGGCCTGGAGCTCATGCTGCTCTGACGGGGCTAGGTCAAGGAGTACCTGCAGTGCATCTCCTTCCAATGCTAGCGCTAGGTGTGTAGCAGCCTCTTCATCGCTCCAGCCATTATGCCTCGCGGCTAGCCGTACTTGTGAGAGGTAGGGCTCTAGCGGGGTTAGCCCGTTGTATTTCGGTACCTTAGCTGGCGTTGCAGGCATCACTGCTCGCTGTCGGGGGCACGGTGTGTCGGTCGACAGAGGCAGCCCATGAAGCATTGCTCCAGCGTCTGTTGCGACGGGCCGCCGCCGCGGTGCGCTCATGCCGTCGGGACCCGTCGGGGGACTTACATGGCCGCTCGCTTCCTCTCTCCTCGATCGCCAGCTTCCCAAGCAGCGGATGCTCTCCTCGACAGCTTGCTCCAGCCTCCGAATGTCTCTCTCCATTATGGCGAGGGTGAGCAATCCCACTTCTGACACCAATGTGGCGAGCTCAGACATGGAGGAGACAGAGGTTTCTTTGGGAGCACCCGTTTATTTACAACCGGCCCAGAACACTGCCGCTACCTCCCTCCTCAGCGCGACAACAACAACATAACAACAAAAAAGGCGCTCTCTCCCCGGAAAACACAGTCGCCGAGAGAGCGCGTCACTCATCACCATGACAACAGAAAACAGAACTATAATAACAAAACCCCAAAACAACCCTGACCCGCTACAATATTAACGAGCCGGTGTAAGGAGCAATAAGTACAAATATTTGTGTTAAAGGTGCAAGGAGTAAAACTAAAAAGTCGTTAGAAGAGTAAACTTGAAAATGCTACTTAAGTACAATAACGAAGTATTTCTAAAATATGAACCCATAATAACATTTTTGTTTATATAGTTTATTTGTGATCTGACCGTCACTAGTCAACAACAGCCGCAGGCTTAGCTAGTCGCTATTTTTACAAACAGTTTAGCATCGTTTTAAGCACTTTATCATTATTATTATATCCTATCACGCTGTGAGGGTTTATATCAGGGGTCCCCAATCTCAGTCCACGAGGGCCGGTGTCCCTGCAGGTTTTAGATGTGTCCTTGATCCATCACAGCTGATTTAAATGGATAAATTACCTTCTCAACATGTCTTGAAGTTCTCCAGAGGCCTGGTAATGAGCTAATCATGTGATTCAGGTGTGTTGACCCAGGGTGAGATCTAAAACCTGCAGGGACACCGGCCCTCGTGGACTGAGATTGGGGACCCCTGGTTTATATGGTCTTTATATATTGTCTAATGCTTACAATTAAAAACATGTTTTACTGCTACGTTTTTCTCCGGTAACTTCCGGAAACGGCCCCGACATTCAGTGGCTAAATCGGAACAACAAAATTACTCCACATATTTAAACATACGACTCCATGCACAGTTTACCTTTAGAGGCAGAAGCTCGCTCACAAATGCATAACAGAAGACAGAAGATTGCAGAAACGACAGAGTAAGACATGTTTTTGGTTTGCTTCAGCTTCCTGGTTGGAATCTGTCGGGTTTCCGGTACGGATCGGGTAGTGACAGAATCAAAAGAAGGGTTTTTTTTTTTCTTCTTCTACTGATTGGCCAATATTTATTCAGTTTGGCTTATATCGCCCCCTATGGCGGGGAGGGGCGGGGGTTGCAAAGACTAACAATGGAGTGATATGTGAGAATTACTGAATATGATTTAAAAGCCTTGTTGCGGCATTCTGGACAAAAATCTCCCCTCCGATACTACGTGAGAACAATAAATGTATCACGTTCTGTTATAACCCTCAAGCTGAATGTAGCCACACCTATCGTTTAGTTTAGCTTTTCACTAAAGTAAAACGTTGGTAGCAATGGAGGTGGCATCTGTTCTACCAAAAAGTGATTGTCTGCCAAAAACTGATTTCCGGTATTTGCCAAAAACTGATTGCTCATATTTAAACGGCTATAAGTAACTTGTTGGGTTATAATATGTTAAACATATGTCAAATGGATCCCTCATGGATGACATAAAGTCATCTTGAGCCACAAACAACATTCGTGTAACAAGGTAGAAGCCGCAATCAGTTTTTGGCAGTGACTTTTATATAACCTTTATTTATGCAGTAAAAAAATCATTAACATTAAAAATGTCTTTTGTAAGAGTAAGCTGGCCAAGAGGACAGCAGAAATGGCAGCAAATATTACAATAGTTCTGTAAAAATATTTTAAGTGGCGATAAAGGACCGGATTGGTTATAATGTAAGTATAATAACACAGAGTTGTAAAAATACTTGAAAAACAGATAATTTTTTAATTCTATATGTAACCCCTTTGTAAACCCTGTTCACCGAAGTCTATTTACGAACATACGTAAAGATATTACACAGAAAAAATACACAGAAACATTGGAAATCAGTTTTTGGCAGACAACCACTTTTTGGCACAACACCAATTCGAATTGCTCATCTTGCGCCAGTGCGCGCTCCCGAGCAAGGCAAAACCCTCCTAAAATTTTTATTTATTTTTTAATGAATTGGGCGGCGAAAATCCCCGTTTAAAGAACTAAAATACCCAATGCAGCTGTATAAACAAACAAATGAATTAGATTACATTACAAAATATTACTCCTGTAACAGTATTCTTCATAGCAGAATTATAAGCAGTAGTTCCAACTATTTTTTGTTCCGACCGTGTACGTGTAAAAGGATTGCTTACGTACAAATTCAAAAACAGATTAAACACAAAACAAAAAATACCTCATCATTAATCCCCTTCCATCGTCATTCGAGTGGCGCAGTTGTTTACCCTTTCCTCCTGTTCCATTATAAGGTCTTCAGTATAGTCCAGGTATAATCTCTGATTCTGAAGATAAAAGAAGGGACTGATCAGTCCCACCATCGGAGAAACATAAACCCCCCAAAAAACAGTTCAGTGCTATCCGTTCTTATAAAACTGCTAGCATATAACCTCCTGCGCAGGTTCTTATTTAACTACCAGCATATAAGCTCCTCCTCCGAGGAGGTTCTTATAACACCCTCGGCTCATAAATAAGATCTTCCTCACACTATGTGAGGGAGTGGCTTTACCCTTTTCCTGTAGCTGAACGATGTCTGTGGCAGCAAAAATAAAATAAAATACAATAAGACAAAATACAGTACAATAATATATATTAAAAAGCAGCGCAGGTATTAAAACAAACACTCACACAAAAACCCAAGTTAGTAAGAAAGGATTTACATTAACACGTATTAAGTATCTTAAGTATTACGATGATCTTTTTGTCCATCTTGAGCCTGCTTTAGTTTCAGCAGACCCACACCAACAATATCCACCTTCACATTATTAAGCAGTCTAGTTTGAAAGCAGTAGGATTTATTCTCTTCGTCGTTTGAAACACAGGGCATTTCACTAGGAAAGGGAGATATATCGAGCTTTTAATGAATATGTATTTTCATATAAGGTATAGGATATGAGACAACATCGTTTATTTCGACATGATCTATATCGCAATAGAGTTATAAAACCGCAAGTTTCTTCTTTGTTCGCATCATTTCTTTTTACACAAGATGACTCTCCCCTCCCCCACCGAGTTACTCGTTAGTCCTGGTTTATAACAAGATAAACTATGGCTCGGTTTGGAGATGGTTTAAATTCATAGTGTCAGATGACCAGCAGAATGAAATGTAATTTAATCTGTAGAGAATGGCGGAAACAAGTCCCGACTATCTTTTCCACCATTTACAAAAGCGCCATTAAATGGAGCGTGTGTGTGTGTGTGTAGGTGTGTGTGTGTGTAGCTGTGTGTGTGTAGGTGTGTGTGTGTAGGTGTGTGTGTGCGAAATTGCCTGCTGTGACTGCGACCGTGAAGTCTTTCCAGACTCCAGTCCAGAAATTAAGCACATTACAAAACTCATATATCCGTTCTGTGCCATATGACAGAAGAAGTGAGAGGTGGAGTAACATTGCTGAAGCAGTGGACTATCATATCGTTTACAGCCTGTGACCACAACTGAAAGACTGTTGCTGGACAGCTGTGTGTTTGTGTTCATCTGAGGTTGTATGGACATAATTTTAAGACCTGCTAAGGACCAGATGTTTTTAACTATATCCTGATATGTGTAACCTTAGAACTGAAAAAGATGGTACTTCCTTTTTTTTACCTCCCACACTGGAGGGAGAGATGTGACAAAAGCGACATTTTGTTTTTGCCTGATGTGTTTATTTTAAGCATTTAGAGAGCAGCTACATTCTGTTTAATGTCTTTGAATGAAACATTGATCACTGCTGTATGATTATTTTAAGTTTTTTTGATGTGTACTTGTTATTTCCTGGAGCAGGAGGAGACACTGACATATACAGATATAAGTTGGTCGAGGGCGGGATTAACAGTAGAACTAATTCCTCATGTGTTAGATTTCGTTTTAGATTGAAATCTTTTAGGTAGACATACATAGTTGTTCTCATTTTTTTCTCTGGTTTAATTATTTTACTTAGTTTGATTTTTCATTGGTTCGCCTGACCGTCATGTCGTCATGGTGCACTACTGCACGGCTTTGAAGAGGAACAGGAAGAAGAACCGGACAGTCGACTGTTTAAAAGCCTTTTATTTCTGCCTCCAACCCACAGCACGCAAGAGTGAACGTCTCTTCTTTGTGCATTCCTGTTGAGTGTGTGCCAAAGAGCACACAGGAAAACTCAAATGAGTCACTGGCACACACAGTCACAAAAATGTGATCCGTTTCATGTAAACTCAGTAAAGACAGGGCTATAAATCAGGCTTCTTATTAGTTATGTGCTGACTTACAAGAAAAGTAAAATATTTAATGAACAAAGTGTTTGTTCCTCTAACACAGCAAAGACCACAAAACTGAAGGTTTAATACAGGAGTATCTGTAGTTTGAAGCTATTCTGATGTCTGCAAAACCTTCACCATGGTTTCAAAAGATAGCAGAGCAGTTCCCCTTTACCATCATGTTTTATACAGAGAAAACAAGACAAACTTTTCATCTAGCCTAATGCAGCATCTGCTGTGCGGAAACGTCACAGGCTAACAGAGACACTCGGCTCTCAGCTCTCTTGTGCTGGCAAGTGTAGCTGTGATAATGACATATCTGCAGAGTCCAAACTCATGAATGTGTGACTTTCTATGTGTTGTAAAAGAAAGCAAAGTTAATTTTATGTTTATTTGATGCGTACTTGTTATTTCCTGAAGCAGAAAGAGTCACTGAGATATACACACATAAGTTGGTGTAGGGTGGGACTAACTGCAGAACTATTTCCTTATTTGTTAGATTTAGTTGTAGATTGAAATATTTAAGCTGGACATACATAGTCTTTCTTATTTTGTTCTCTGGTTTACTTATTTTACTTAGTTTGATTTTTCATTGGTTCGTCTGGCCAGTCGTCATGGTGCACTACTGCTTTGAAGAGGAACAGGAAGAAAAACCACACTGTCGACTGTTTAACAACCTTTTATTTCTTCCTCCTCCCCACAGTGAGTAAGAGTAAACTTTCTGTAATCCTGCTGAATGAGTGAGAAAGAGCACACAGGAAAACTCAAATGAGTTATTATTGGTGCGCACAGTCACAAAAATCTGATCTGTTTCATGTAAACTCAGTAAAGACAGGCTTGTAAATCAGACTTCTTATTATTTATGTGCTGACTTACAAATAACCAAGAAAAGTAAAATATTTATTGAACTATGACAGTTTAGATTCAAACAATTAAATAAGAGCCAAAGTGTTTGTTCCTCTAACACAGCAAAGACCACAAAACTGAAGGTTTAATACAGGAGTATCTGTAGTATGTAGGAGTGTAGTAGGAGTATCTACACATGCCGGGGAAGTCCCAGCATGTGTAGCTGTGATAATGATAATATTCCCACAGTCCAAACTCACTAATGTCTGACTCTCTTCTTTGTGTTGTAAAAGCAAAGCGTTTTAGTGAAGTACAACCAACGGTTGTCACATTTGAAGAGTCTCCACTTCACTAAGAATAAAAGAAAGAAAGAAATCTTAAAACCAAAATCAATATTGGTGTTCTTTCTGTCGTTTTGTACTATGTCTTAACACATAAACATTAATTGAGTTTTCGGTAGCAGAGACATGTGTTTTTTTATTTTCTCAAAAGTTAAGAGTGGAAGCCACCATGTTCTGTGGGACAAACTGAAGAGCTTGTGCTGCTACCTGTTGGCTGCATTTATACAAAACACCTTACAGTGTGACTCACCCCAAGGTGCATTCACTTTATTGAGGAGGTAGGGGCGGTTCTTCTCTTTAAACATACTAAACAAAGAATTGTGAGGAAAAAAAAGAAAGAAAAAGCACATTTCTACTTTAGAGAATCAGTGCTTCAGTTAATCTGACGTGCTTACCCACAGCATCACAGAGGACTGAAGTGTATCGCAGGTTTCAGTGCCAAAGTTAAGCAAAAGTAAACTATGTGCCAAGAAAATCAGTTTGGTAGATTCATGGCAAGTAAAACATGTGTTTAAAAAAATTAAGCTAAATAAAACACTACGTAACATTTCTTCAGTTTTAAAATAATGAAATTTTAAATCCATCAAAGTATATAAAACTGAAAGACACTAAAATGTTTGGAGATAAGTCATTTAAAGTTATTCTGTGTATTTTTGTTATGGGTGTTTTATTAGTTCATGCAACTACCTGTTTTTGTGTGCTTATTTTATTTAATTTTATATGAGACAATATTCTGTTTCTCTTTTTTTAAAACATCACAGAGTGAAAGTGGCCGTGTCGCAGCCATGAGTTACAGAAACTTAATGGTGTGTTGATGTGTAACAGCAGCTCCGAAACACCATTAAGTTTCTGTAGGAGGAGTCTGACCCCCAGGAAGAGGAAAAGTGACTTCCTACATGAATCAGCCGTGCAGTTTGAGTGTGCTTTGTGACACATTTTTGCTGTAACATCTTTGTCGTTCTGCTGGGCTATACTGTCCGTCTCCCTCGTGGGTTTGAAACTATAAGGTGGTCAACATGGACTACAAAAACATCATCTTTGATTCTATAAAACATGATAATATTCTGCTTTTTGCACATAAAAAGGAAATCCACCGTCCTCACCAAATTGGACTCGTATTTATTTCAACAAGAAATTGATATTAACCTGTATTTTTATACGCCTGGTCATTCTTTTTCGTTTGATTTGCCATGCTGTGTGATATAGTCTATTATTTCTGTTTCACTTAAACCTTCAGACAGAAAGCTGTTTCACCTTTGCTCTGAACTCCTCCCATATTCAAAAACACCCAGTCACTACTCAAGCAGTTGGTGTTTTGCAGTGTAACAGCTCCAGGCAGCGTCAGTGCGATCTTTTATGTAGGTTTAGTAAAAACGCCACAAAGTTAGATTCAGAGATTAAAGTTCTCTATAATATTTGGAATACACCGAAGTCTTTTAATTGAACAACCCAAGAGGGTGAAACAACTGCGCTCCCCTACAGACTGTAGAGAAAGGGCAGATCTAGAGAAATATTCTTAGGGTGGCATGGAAATCAAATGAGGTGGCAAGTGTTTAAAAATATTTTTTAAACACTACGTAGGCAATTAGGTAAATAAGTGCCTAACTGTATGACACTCATGACCAGCCAGCAAGTGGGCTGTGTTTTAGTGACTCTCTGATCATGTCTGAGAGAAATTCTGAGCTTTTAGATTCCATCTGATCTCCAGAGGAATAAATTCATAAATACATTACAATTATAGAGTGAGATAAAATGAAAACTTAAAGTAAATATTTCTGTGGATAATTTTAAGAATACTCAGTAATAAGTGTCTGTAATAAACCTCTTTATAACAGGCGAGTTTTACAGGTGACTACATCATGAAGCTCATTCAGAGAAGGCTAAGAGTTTGCAGCACTGTCAACAAAGAAAAGGGTACTTTGAGGAATCTAAAATATGAGACATATTTAGAGTCATTTATCAATTTTTTTATTTGCTACATAATTCCATACATGTTGTTTCATATATTTGATGTTTTACAGTGTAGAAAGTAGTAAAAATAAATAAAAACCACTGAATGAGATGTTGTGTCCAAAGTTTTGACTGTAGCGTAGATAGCAGAAGTTAAAATGTTTCAATTTCTTACCAACAATTTTTGTTAACAGGTGATTACGATGGAATTCTGCTTCATTAAGTATTATATTTGAATTTTATCATGTCTGGGTTCAAATATTTAAATGTGTAGAACTGAGTACATATGACGTATCGGTGCTTGAAGCTGTTTTGCAATGTGGTTCAACACCTCCCCCACACCATAGAAACAGCACAGCACTGACTGGGGATTCCCCCTTGGATTTACTGAACCTGCGCAAATTTGCGTAACTTCCCTCAACCCTACTAGAATTACTGGCTTTTTTATTTTCTGGTGCAAGTCCCGAGGTGTTACCCCTGCTGAGATTTTCACAGGTCGTCAGCTCGTTTCTACTCCAGCTTTTGTTGTGCAAACCACCCATTATCCTTGAGGCCTGGCACATTTGCATTTGCTCACTCAGAGTTGCTCAGATCATCTAGCCTAATGCAGCACCTGCTGTGCGGAAACGTCACAGGCTAACAGAGACACTCGGCTCTCAGCTCTCTTGTGCTGGCAAGTGTAGCTGCGATAATGACATATCTGCAGAGTCCAAACTCATGAATGTGTGACTTTCTATGTGTTGTAAAAGAAAGCAAAATGTTTTAGTGGAGCAGAGTCAAATGTTGTCACATGTGAAGTGTCTCCACTTTACTAAGAATAAAAGAAACAAAGAAAGAAAGAAAGAAATCTTAAAACCAAAATCAATGTTGGTGTCCTTTCTGTTGTTTTGTTGTATGTCTTAGAAACTAAAACATAAAAGTTACAATAACACCAACAAGATATTTAATCAGTAAAAATATGACTAAACAAAGAAATAACTGACTAAAAGTATTTAGGAGGCAAGGTTTTCTTTATTTAACATATTTTAATATTACTCATTAATACTTTTTCACAGAACTAAAAAGAATGTGTCTCTGTATATATTATATTTGATATAAAATATAAATCAGGCTTCTTATCAGTGAACAAAGCCCTGATTAACCTGCACGAGTGCTGACTAGATGAGCGTGTTGTTGTTAGTTCACAGAAGATGAAGCATCTGAACTGAAGTTAAAAGAAAAGGTCTCAGAGAGACTCAGAGCAGATGTAACCTGCATGAAGGAGTTACAGCTTAATGTGATATTTTGTGGCCTCTGTGGGACTCATTAACAGACTCTGTTTGACTGTTAAACAGTGACTCTGTGTTTTAAATTTGGTTCACAGTTTTTCAGACTTCCTGTGTGTAAGGAAGCAGAAAGTGGAGCTTTGCTGAAGGGTTTCTGGGATAAATACAATAAAATGTGTTGATTTGAATCTGCTGACTCACAGATTAAAAGAATAACACTAAAGCAAACATCTTTAACTGTGTTATTAAGACTCAGAACTGAAATATTTGGGCTGTCCTGTTTAGACAGCACAGAAAACAAAATGGAGGAAATCATGCACAGTTTGTGGTTTGTAGCAGTTTTACACTCTGCTCCACCTCCAACTGAATTTCCTCTTTGAAAAGAACACTTCAGAGTTGTGTTGCTGCTCAAACAAGAACTGTTGACTGTCTGTTGCTGACACACACAAGCAAATTCCACAGTGTCACATTTACTCCTGTGGGATCAGAGTACTAAAACAACATGTGACATTACTGCTTATCTGAGCAGGGATCATTTTTCTTATCATCAAATGAACATACGTCAACTCTGTATCCATGAATATTACCAACATGCCTGCTGCTGGTTGTTCCTCTCTGTATTGTGAAACTGTGTTTAGTCTTGGCTGACAGTTGTGCAAGTCTCAGCAGTAACTTCGGCAGTTTGAGAGTTGATGAATATCTGAGTGTAGACTTTTTATCTTTTTATCTTAACTCATACTTTGTGTCAGCAATAAAGAGGCAGTTTCTGTGGTCTGAGCCGCAACACAACTCTGAGCTGTTCTTGTTACACAGAAAATTCAGTGGGAGGTGCAGCAGAGAAACCGCACGAACCACAAACTTCTCATTTTGTTTTCTGAGCGTTTTAAACAGGAAAAACCCAGGTATTTAATTTCTGATTCTTAATCACAAAGTTAAAGATGTTTGGTTTACTTTTATTCTTTTAATCTGTAAGTCAGCACATTCAAATCAACTCATTTTTATTTTAGTATTTATCCCAGAAAACCTTCAGCAAAGCTCCACTTTCTGCTTCCTTACACACAGCCGGTCTTAGAAAAAGAGTTACTGTTTAACAGTAAGTTACACAGAAGTCACAAAAATTCCATGACATTCAGATTTAACTCCTTCAGGCAGGTTACATCTACTCTGAATCTCTCTGAGACCTTTTCAGTTCAGATGCTTCATCTTCTGTGAACTAACAACAAGCCGCTCATCTAGTCAGCACTCATGCAGGTTAATCAGGACTTTGTTCACTGATATGAAGCCTGATTTATATTTTTATATCAAATATACAGAGACACATTCTTTTTAGTACTGTGGAAAAGTATTAATGATTAAGATTAAAACATGTTGAACAAAGAAAACCTTTATTCAGTTGTCTTTATTTCATCCTAATTTTACTGATTAAATCTGTTGTTTGTGTTGTAATTACTGCTTTTGTTTTGTATGTGTCTGTTTCTGCTGCATTTTAACATGAAATACAGTTTCACCTCGTTTACAAGTTAAATCAAATGTAAGAGACTCTTTCACAAACCAAAAGTGACAAACCAGTCAAATATGAGCAGATTTACATAAATCTATAAGTAAATAACTCGTGTTTAAGTCAGACTCTTGAGTTCCAGCGTGTCCTGAAGCCCTTCAAAAGCTGTGTTTAGTGCAAACAAAGATCCAGGTTATCGTTCTGACAGATTAACCCTCTCACATCCTGCTAGGTAACAGCATGTAGTCCCGACGTAACCCAACTTAAAAAACATCAGTGGAAAACTTCTTAACTTCAGGTAAGGATCAGAGATGTGATATGTGTGGGTGTGTTTACTCTGAAAGTCAAAAACAGAAATGTAAAATTCACCTCTGATTCATAAAGTCCTACACAGAACAGTCAGCGTCAGACACACTAAGACCCACAGAGACCCAAAGATGTGCATGAGTACATACACACACACAGAGGAGGGGGGTCAAGAAACTTTAAGTTTAACTTAAAATCCAGACCTCTACATTTGAGTAACTCCTATAGCACATGCAGACAAACACTGCATCACACTGAGACCTTTGGAGGACTCCAACCTTTGTGTTGTCTGAGCTGCTTGTTATCTCCAACTACAATTGATAATGGACAGATAATCTAGTACTGTAATTTGCATATGTGTAAGACAGAATAGAGACAAAAGCTGTGTCCCAAAACGTCGGCTGCATCCTTCGGAGGCCGCATTTGAAGGCCGATTACATCACAGCCAGGCGACGTATTCAGTTCAGCCAATTTCAGTTTCCAATAATGGCGGCCGCTACTAAGTTTTAAAATTACTCTTATTAATCTTTCTGGGTCACAAAATAAACGTTTAACATATTTTCAGGCTAGAAAGTAGCTGTTTAAATTTCAAATATCTGCTTGGTTTATCAAGACGTCGCATATTTGCAAAAGTGCTCCGACGTTTTTGGAGACGTCTGTTACCCACCAGTTCGATAGCAAGCCAGGGGGTTCAATGGTCACTCGAGCCGGCGAGAGCAGCGGACTCCCTGCTTCATTGTTTTAAGACCCCCGCTCAATCGCTACTCAGGTTAAACATGATATATAAGTCACTCGGATAACTTAAAAATGTTATTGTTTGGCTTTTTTCTGTGTTTTATTTATTCTGGAGTAAATCGGTTTGGCTGAGATCAAAGTTATTAGATTATTAGATTAAATAAAACTTTATTAATCCATCGGGTGGGTTCCTCCTTGGTTTTTACACAGCTGAATAAACGTCAAACAGAAAACTGATTAAACAAAAGTGTGAGACAGTCGAGAATTTATGCCAGTGTCCTGTTATATTTTGTTATATTTTAGATAGGAAGGAGCAGATGGCCGAGTTTATCTGAAGGCTAGACTGTCCCATTTCATAGCCTCGCACTTCTGGCCTTCTTGGTCTTCAATGGAACCTCCCCACGTAGACCGTGAAGGCCGGGTCCTCCGAAGGATGCAGCCTACGTTTTGGGACACAGCTAAAGACTGTTGGACAAACTGAGATCAAGAAACATGATTAGAAATTCCACACTCAGGTACTTCTCATGGCTGCACTGTTACTTTCACAACCTGGTCTCAGAGTAAGATTTCACTCTTGTGCTAGTGAGGATGTGATACTCTGCACTTTTCATGTCACCTTGAGACAGAAGTGACAGAGCTTTCAGTGTGGATCTGTTCACACAGGAGCAGGGTCACTATGACGGCTGTTTGGCATTACTTGAATACAGATTTAAAAGAATAGAAACACTAAAGTTTCAGTGCTGCACTTTTGATTTAGTTGCTGAACTGAACAAGAGAAGTAATTCTGCTACACCCACATGTTATTCCTGTTTGGTTGGATGAGCTCCAACCAATGACAGTCATTGGCTCCAACAGACCTGTGTAGGAGGGAAACTTGCAGCAGAAAATGAAAGCAGCCTGTGAGTGTGACCACATGTGCACCATGCTCCTGTTAGTTGCTCTGATGTTAATACAGTACCCAGTGATTGCCAGTGTACGACCATATAGGTTGAGAGAAACACAATTTTTAATACATTTTTTTTTCCAGTGTGCTTTTATCAAGTGCTGAGTTAGTTCAGCATTTTTGAGCAAAGTCTGATTCTTAGGAGTTACTTAACCAAGTTAGGTGTAATTATTTGGCATAAGTTGAAATAAGTAAATTCAACAATGCATTTTTAGTGCACTTGACAGTAAAACATTAAGCTCTGTATAACTTAGATCATATAAAAGCTATTTAACATTAAACTATTCACCTTACACTAGTTTTAAAATGGTAATTTAATCCCTGGAACTGAGTAGCAAGCAGTGAGTGAGTTGGAAATAATTCAACACTGAAGTACTTAGACGAATTCTCCACTGACTCAGCCCCTGCACTTTGTTTTCTCCACTGTGTAACAGGAACAGGATGTTTAACGCTCAGTTCAAATCTATAAAACACAAAAATGTAAACTTTTTTTGTTTTGTTTGTGTTGAATATCTGGGTTATTATCAGTAAACCTCATGTTGAAAACATAGTAGTAAATCAGTTTGAACTTCCAAAACTGAGTATTCATCAGGGTCACAAAAATCTCTGAATTCCCACCTCTGACACACAATCCTGTCACTACACTATATTTGTTGGTGCTACACTTTACTAAATCAGGCCCTTAGAGTCAAGCAGATTATATTTTTCATTTTTTCCCACACAGTTAAAGAAGGTCTTTTAAAAAGAAGTTTAGCAATGAGGAAACACTAAATGAATAGCTTTGACACCTTAGTGGTGAAACTAAAAAGTCAAGATGGACTACAAAAAAATTATACCAACTTTAGTTTTAGTTTTGTTTTTTAGGTTAAAAACGGCAACATTGACCTCATTATTTATGTGTTGTAGTTGCTCTTTTAATTCTCCGCCTCTCACCAGCTAAAGAAGCAGTTGTGTGATCATCCACATTAGAAACAGAAATAAAATGTCTTTTATTGTCACTAAACACATGAACAATGAGAACAATGGAGCATCTCCTACTCATTGCAGACGTGGGGAAAGAAAGCGGTGGTGAGGTGTACAGCTCTGCGGCACCATATACATATCAACAGTAAATGTACAAGTATACAGTATCAGAAAAAAAATAAATAGTGATATATATTTACAATAAGGGTTATTGCACGTAAGTTAAATAGTTCACAGTTAGCTCTTCCCATTCACACAGGGCAGGTGGGAGTTCCTGCTTCAAGTAGAAAATTTTAGTCAGACAATCGGGTGCCGATTGAAGCTTCGGATGCCATTAAATTCGCGACTATGAACAAAGCCTCGCTGTTTCTTCCGCCGTTTTTCCGTTTTGCATGAGGGGAAACTGGCTGCACCAAGTTACAAGTTGTTGGCTGTATCCCAATTCAGGGTCTGCAGCCTTAAAGTACGCAGCCTCAACGGTCCTCAAGGGCCGCGTACTCAAAGACCGCTAAGGCCGGAAGTGCGAGGCTTGTGAAATGGGACGGTCTAGCCTCCGTCGCGCTGCCCAGGTTGCCTAGCAACCATGATAGCTGGAAACGTGTGGTTGACAGAAATGAAGGAGAACATATTTTGTTCATTTGTTTGTTTGTTTCTACACGAGCTTTGTGTGATTTAATAAGTATCTGAGGCTGAGACCACAGGACTGTAAAACACGATTGTTGGCCTTCATATCTGTACTGAACAGTCATTGTAAGATTAGCTAGTAACCAACAATTAGTTAATGTTGTTCATGAGACTAAAGTCAGTGTAAATATGATATGGCCAATATTATAGTTATTATATTAATCATTATTAGTTATTACAGCAGTGAGTTTGAACTCTCAAATCAAATCACTTTTATTGTCACATCACATGTGCAGGTACACTGGTACAGCACATGTGAGTGAAATTCATGTGAGTGAACTCTGTGTCAAATACTGAGCTTCAGTAAAGATTCAATTTGCAGTTGTTTATATTTCCTATCACCTTAAATCTTCACTCAAAGACACGCATCTTTGACAGTGCATATATAGATGTAATATATATAAGAGACAAATATTGTTCCTTCAATATGTTGGCATTACTAAATTTGGCTCAATGCTTACATATATGTGGAAAAAGAAAATGTACGAGCTGTGATAACTGTTGCTGATAGAATGAAGAGTAGACTGATATATGAAATATTCCTTTATTGGGTGAGAAAATCAGACCATGTCATAACTGCTTTAAGTCATACAGAATAGATATCAGAGCCTTAAACAGGCTGACTTCTGCTAAATGGGTCAAACTGGGCAGAAAGTATACAAAAAAAGCAGGAACTCCAGCAACACTTGAGAGGGTCATAGTAAAACATAGTAAAAAAAAATAGCTTAAATACAAGACAGGAAACAGAAAAAAATTCAAATTAACCAGTCAAAACTTCACAGATAGGTCAGCTGACATATCATAAGTAGGTATTGGTTAATTGGTTAGGTCACGCCCAAGTAGATGTTGGACTAGAACATTAATGATGAGGAAGAGAGGGGGGTGACATAACCTCCATATGTCTGAAAATAATACATGCATGAATAGCATAAGAAGGATACTATAAATATACACACGACCTGTGTGTATATTTATAGTATCCTTCTTATGCAAACTCTGAATTGGGATACAGCCTATGTCTCTACCGATGTATGACAGAATGGGAGGAGCGAAAACACCGGTCGTTTTGGGCGTACTTTGGCTGGTTTCCGACTTTGAATTCGAACAGTGTGACTCAGACTTTGAGTCTAGTACAGTCAACAAGGACTTAAGTACATACAGGTCCGCAGCTTCAGCTTCAAACGGACCATGGCTAGGCCACACAGACTCAGTGCTTGTTTCGAATATTTTATTAAACTTTTCGGTTTTATTTGGAACACTTCATAATGGAACAAGACGAGTGGGTAAAACAACTGCGCCACGTTAAGGACGATGGAGAGGGATTAATCATGACGTATGTTGCTTTTTTTCATCTCTTTTCATTCGTTATTAGCATTTTACTTTTTGGCTAACTCGATTAAAGGAAAACATAACAACAATAATAACAATGATAAAACTTTAAGATACTTCACCTCATGTGTTTTATCCATATAAAAACTTGCTTCCTTACCAAGTTGAATGTTTTAAGTCATGGTTTTTTAACGTATCTGTAATATTAACCTCACTTTTTAACCTGTGATGGTTCTAATTGGTCATTTCCAATTAGGCAGAAATATAGGCAGAAATGTGGCTCTTCGATCTTACACCAACTTAATTTCCTCCCAGGCAGTAGCAGAAAAAACCCCCAGAACAGTCAGCTGTTCTCACAGTTACCTGCGCTGTACTACAAAATTACATTTAGTTTTCCGTTGTATTTAAGATGTACTGAAGGCATTTTAAGCGACCAATGCTCGACCGTGTAACAACTGGGTCCCTTCACGGATGATGGCCGGAGATTAATGGAGAGGTATGTTAAGTTTACACTGTTTGTCGGTGTCCCGATTAGATAAACACAAGGTCATGACATCTAGTTAAAAAACTGAACTGTAGACTGGCGGATGGTTTCCATGAAGCCTACAATAGAAGCTAAGACCTTTTGGTCTAAAGAAAATAATTCTATCTCCCTTTTCTAACATTTATCTCTGTTTATTACTGGAAAGCACTTTGGTCAACTATGTTGTTTTTAAAGTGCTCTATAAATAAAGGTAGATTGGATTACTTTTATCTGTATGAACAATGGGTTGTGGTCACTAAATGACTAAATGACAAGAGGCAAACAGGCGACCACGTGTCGTGTTCTCCACCTACACATAATATTATTATGAGCCTCTTTTCTTTTTCTTCACGCCCAGCCAACATCTTCCTGTCAGCTGGAGATCTTTATGTAAAAGCTCTTGAGGTTTCAGAGCTGTGACGTGCAGCTGTTACAGATAAACTAACTCTGAATGTGCACTGAGTGGAAAAATTCAAGTAGTAATTCACAAGATCAACAGTTTTCTGAGACATTGGTTACTTTCTCTTTTGCCTTTTACATAGTATTGTTTCGGTTCTTCTGATAAGAACAGGTGGGTGTATTCTGGCAGTCAGTTTGAGGTGGATGGAGGGAATCATCCACTCTACCCTTTTTATGTGAGTACCTCGAGAGCTGGTAGCTTAAATGACTTGGATGTTAACAGAGAGCGTCTGTCCTGATAGCCGGTGTCTTTGGACCTTGGATTTATATTTTCATTGTGCCATCTGCACATAGACAGCCCGGCTATGTTGCAGTTGTGTTGTAGTACAGTCCTCTGCATGCTGTGTTCTGGTCAATGCCTATGAAGAAGGTAAGCTGTGTAGCTGCACGTGTGTTGAAATGTATGGAGTAGTTTGGGTGCATTTCTCTAAGGGATGGTCATGTGTCATATGTGCTTAGATTTGAGTGATATGGGAACAAATTCCAGATGTTACAGTTTCAGATTTCATATCCGTTAAAAGTGTAGCGGAAAGAACTGTAAACGGCATTAAACTGACTTTGAGACCAGGCATAAAGACAATATGAGCCCTCAGTGAGAATACCAGTGTAAAACTAAATAAGTTACCTTAAACGGGATTGTGCTGTTTATCAAAACTTTTGCCAGCTTCTTATTATTAAGTAGAAGGCAGACGACCACAAATCTGTCTTCTTTCAGTGCAGCACAAACAAATATTACCACAGAACACAAGCCAAACACTGTCTCACAACATCTTCACTGTTGCTGTAAGTTCAAGCACTCAGCATCCTGTAACGGAGTACTGTAAACTGAAACTGACAAGAGGAAGCACTTTCTGTGCATCTTAAAACTAAAGTATATCTTACTCAGTTGCACATTTCTTTTCATCTGAGTGTGCTATCTTTTAATAAATGTATAATGTTTTTTTCTTATGTTGTAAATTTGTGCTATAAAGTCTGTTATTCTTTACTTTTGTGCCAATCTGCCTGCTGTAACCCCTGAATTTCCCTAGTGAGGGACCATAATGGATATTTCTATTCTATTCTTTTTTTGTGTTTACCTGCAAATATAATTAATAATAAGTCATTTGATTATTTCAGATAGTAATTGGAACATGATGAACTCAGACGACAACAGAGAAAAAGTGAGGACAGGAAAGGAAAAACACTGACCTTTTTTGATGTTACAAGTTAAAAATGATCCCAGACTGGCGAAAATGTTCGTTCTAGTGGAATGCACAGTCCTCCGGTCAGCATGTAAATGCGCAAATGCAAATGAGTTGAAAGCTGCGTTTTTTAAGAAATACACTTCACCAGAATAAGACAACACAATTGTATCGGTGATGTGATGTGATGCATGTGGTTTCTCTCTCTGTGGTTGACACACAAACCACAAACTTTTCAACATTGACTCAGTGAGGTAGTTGAACATCTACTGCACATCGATTGCAGCTCTCTAATCATCACCTTGTGTGTTCATGTGTTTCACCAAGGAGAACGAAAAAGATCATCTCTTAGATCATCCTGTAAATCCGTAATATAAAAGCACTCTGTAACAGGAGAATGACAGACCCACACCCATCTCAGCACTTTCTAACACACTTTTATTTACGGTTGCTGTTCTAACACTGGCTGTAGCTTTACAGCTGCCAGCCAGACACCAACAACAACAGCACTGCAGCACCTAGTTCAGCCTTTAGGCCAGGGAGGCGTGATTGCAGATGCCACTAAGGTGCAGCAGCATCGCAGAACACTCCCCGCTAGAACTGTTACAGCCTGTTGAAAGCAAACTATTGATAAACTCTGGCCTGTTTTTATTTTCATACTGATCCTTTTAAATAATGTGTACATTTGTAAGTCAGTGTTCTGGTTAAAATTCATGTAAGCTTTTGTCATTTGTAACCGTACCTATGAAGATAAAAGATGAAGACAAAACAATACTGCATCATAGTCTTTTATTGAGCAGTTGTGATGACTGAAGTGGACAACTGAACAAGATGTGTG
Organism: Oreochromis niloticus; assembly: GCF_001858045.2. Lineage (NCBI taxonomy): Eukaryota > Metazoa > Chordata > Actinopteri > Cichliformes > Cichlidae > Oreochromis > Oreochromis niloticus. The sequence continues at coordinate 59,587,011 of NC_031967.2, forward strand.
ACCAAAGTGGAATAAATACACAAATGTCACCAGTTAAAGCAAAAGAAAAAGTTAGTTTTACACTTAAATTGGGAAATGATTTTTCTCCCATGAAAAATAAATCTAAATCTCACTGTAAACAAATGATGTGATGATAATCTAGGCAGTTATTTTAAAGCCAGTCCAAATAAAGAGAGACAGAGCCATAACTTCAATTTCAGCATCCTGTGTGAGCTGTACTGCCTGTGGCTCTGCAGGAATCAGTGGTCTCTGCTCCAGAAGTGAGTGATACTGTTGATGTTGTTAACTTTCCATTTTGTTTCCTCTTTTTCAGACGTAAACACCACAGCTGGACAGAATGTCATTCTGACGTGTTGAGCTCCAAACTACAATATCATAGTTGCAGATTGGAGCAGAGCTGACCTGGGATCAGAATATGTTCTTTTGTACCGGGATGGATGTTTTGATCCAGAAAACCAGCATCCATCATTTAAGAACCGGGTGGATCTGCAGGACAGACAGATGAAGGATGGAGACGTGTCTCTGATTCTGAAGAATGTGACGATTAATGACACTGGAACATACGAGTGTCGTGTTGCGAACAGAAGAACAAACCGTGGGAAAAGAGCTGTTTTGAAGAGCAACCCCATCAGCATCATCCACCTGAGTGTTGTTGATCCTCCAGGTGAGTGAGTAGAGTTGAGTGTGTGTGTGATCAGAGGTGAAGCTGCTTCCTGGTTGTTGATGTTTGTTTCTAAAGATGTTGTTGATGAGACTTTGTAGAAAGCAGCTGGTCTGAGTGATGTGATCAGAGTGCAGTAGATAATGTCTGACAGCAGTTTGAAGAGGAAATGGATTCTGTTCTGTTCTTCACTCATCACCTACCTGACAGCTGACACCTCACACCTGTTTCTCACCTGCAGGTCAGACAGGAGGACACACAGAGGATGGAGGGAAGGAGGACAGAGTCAGTAGAGGACGTCCTGGTCTGTCAGCTTTTGCTGTGATTTGTGTTGTGATAGCTGCTTTTGTGATCTCTGGAAAATTGAAAAACACAAATTCCTCAATTCCGTCTCCTGAACAACAGGAAGCCTAAAAAAAAAATGTTTACCAAGGACCCGACACACACACAGAGTGTTTTGCTGTGCTCAGATTTTTTTATTTTGTTTTTTTGTTCAGTTCTTTGGGCTAAGGCCCTCTGGCACCAGGAGGCAGCTCCTTCGTCATCTCCTCCTCTGCACACTCATGCACCTCGTCCATCTCTGCCACCACTATGCATATAGGGAGAGGGAGTCATCAGTCACAGCACACACACCTGTACCACCCCTCCAATGCAGCAGGGCAGAGACCACACCCCCGCCACAACAAGCTCTTTGCTTTTTTCTTTTTCTTTGTCTGCAGACAAACCAGTTTACTGTAACAGTACAGACATGTCTGGGCATTCCCGGAGCGTCAGCTCTCATACAGGACATCAGTCTCAGTCATGTGTAATGTTTGCTTTTATTATTCTTATTGTTTGTGTTAGTCAAATCTGACACTGTGAATAAATGAAGTTGTGGTTTCTTTCAGATTCTGTTACTGTTTAATCTCAGAGGTTAAACTGAGGTCCAGAAGTGTCTGATGTGATTTTAGAGCACTCTGTAAGAACATACGATCATGTTACATCATTTATTTATTGGACACAGAAGCACTGATTATTTTTCTCTGCTGTTATGAAGTGTTAAAGGTGAAATCACAATTTTCCACCTTTAAGATTGTGTGATCCTCTGATTACTCTGAAGTGCTGAGCTAAGCTATGCTGTGGCTTTACTCTGTGAAAGGAAAAGTTCTGTTAGTATCTGAAGGTATCCTGTAACTCGAGCTGTCAGATTCATGCAGATAAATGTTGAGAGTTGAAAGTTGATTCTTGTCTTCTTGCTGTAATTGAGCTGAACAACTGTTAAAGAACAAACACACAAATGGAAACAGTCATTCAGAGAGAAATCAGTGAAGACAGTCTGATGTTTATCTCTTCATATCTGATAAAAGCTTTTAAATCAGGCTTCTTATCAGTTGTTTGTAGAGTTTTCAATAATGAATAAAGATTTTTACAGTAAGCTATTTTTTCCTGTGTGACATAGATGAGCTCCTAAAGCTCAGTCTATGCTTGTAGGACAAGAAAGGCAACCACAGTCTGAACCAACCTCGGCTGTAATTTGTCCAGCCCATAGTCAACCATGACCAATTGGCCAATCCAACACCTTTCACTGTTTAAATCGTTACAAAAACAAACAAACAAAAAAACATCAGCCCATAAAATTGGACAAAAACCAGGTAGGCCGATGGCCAGTCCAGCTATGGTGCAGCTCATGAACACTTTGTCACGAGTGCCAATAAAGATAAGCTTCTACTGAAAGTCAGAGTTCAGCCTGTTTTCCTCATATTTTTACCAAGATTATGTTTTCTGAACCCACAGAGAGGATGGGAATGATGTTTGTCTGATGATACAAACCTGTAAGCCTGTAAATAAATGACTCAGCAAAACACAAACACAACTGGTCAAAATGTTAATTTCGTAACAACATCGTCCTCAGTTAAAGCAGAAATAAGTTGGAGAAGGAAAGTTCACATTTTCTCCTCCTGCAGTGTTTCATTAAAGTTCTTTGCCTTAATGTTTCCTGTTTGTCACTCTGTTGGTTGTCACTTTGTCTGGTTGTAATACTGTGAACAGGATGTTGTGAGAATTAATAATTAACCAGAACACAAGGTCATAATTCTCTTTGTGACGGAGGAGGTATAGCCACAGCCCCCCCCCCCGGTCGTGTCCAAATTCATAGGCTGCATCCTCCTGAGGCCGGATTTGACCGATTACATCACAGCAACGCGCCAAAGGCTGTCCAAATTCATAGACTCCTCTGAATGCAGCCGACAAATGCGTCCAGAATTCATAGCGTGGCCCAGCCAACTCCAGTTTCAAGCAATGGCAGCCGCTACTAAGTTCAAATCTGAAGGCTAGACCATCCAATTTCACAGCCGTTTACTTCCGGCCTACCCGACCTTCTGAGGACCCGGCCCACGTAGACCGCGAAGGCCGGGTCCTCAGGAGGATGCAGCCCATGAATTTGGACACGACCTTTGTATATAAGATGTAAGGGCAGTGGCCACAATTCAGAGATGATTCTAGTGTTTCACTGGGATGCTCTCTCCGCATTGCAATGTGTTTATTAAACTCAATTCCAAATCAAGCGCACCGGGTGTGTTGCAGGTTATTGTTAAAATTTCCACAACACTTCAGCCTGAGCTTTAAAATGTGAGCAAAACAGGCCTCGAGGTGAAGAGTGATGGTAGTTAAGTGCTGTTATTAGGTGTTAATGAGGAGAAAAGAGATGTGCTGCCACCTGTTTGCTGTGATTAAACGTGTACATGAGATTTTATTCCCTTGTTCTCATGGATAAATTAACTTTAAAACATATTCTACCAAAAAATGGTTTGTGAATGACAGAAATAAATAATACTAACAGCTACTCCTGGGGACTTTATTATGTACACTGTTACACTTGACCTCATAAAATTCAGCAGACAGATGTCGCAGCTGTGCCTGACGTCATGTTTCATTGTGGTGTGTGTGTTTGGCACCACAGGGCCACCGTACATTGATCTAAAATGACATTTCTCGTTTTAAAACTTTCTCAGTGAATCCATTCTGCACCTTGAAGGTGAGTTAAACGTTGGCTCACATGTTGTTGCATTAGAGGATCAGACGGAGCTTTAAGAGCCAAACATCTTTTTTCACTAGCTGGGCCACGTCCTCATTTTAGGTTTGTCAGCGTTTTAGTCGGTAAAAGTGAATGCTTTGACATGAATTGAGCGGCTGTTTGGGCAAGGTCTCGAAGGGGACTGGCGATGGCTCCCAGGCCTGACAGATCCCCATGTACTGCTCCAGCTTACTTATCTTGGATCCTCATTCCCCTTAAACACACACACAAGTTACCTTGTGATGCAGAAGCAACAGAGGAGAACATCCAGAGCATAGTGGTGAAAGAAGAAGAACAAACAAGTCTTTGGTTTATAGCATGGATCTCATGAGCTTTGAAGGGTGAGCAGAGCAGTGGAAGAGAGGCTGTGATCATAAGGTGTCAAGAAAGGACCTGTGCTGCCACCTGTTGGCTGGTTTTGTCACTGAATGTGTGAAATTCTTTAAATCACTTCAATACATTTTCTACAGTGTTCAGGCTATAAAACTAAAATGATCTGTTACTTTAAGTGGAATTTTGACTTTAATGCCATGAGTCACCGCCCATGTTGTGTTTATGTGTTTCTTTGTATTTTTAGATTCTCAGATTATTTTTTTTATATATGTGGAATATACCGAAGACTTTTCAATGGAACAAGACGAGCAGATGAAACATCTGCTTCCCACCAGGGATTATGGAGAGAGATTAAGTCCCAACCCGACCAATAGCACGTCCTCTTTGGAACCAAGATAGTGATAGAAATTTTAATTTCGAGGTGTAGGATGTAAGAGGTTAAGCCACGCAAGGTGAGTGCATCCCACACTGGAGCGTCCAGTGTGCTGTGACGTGCTGTGCTGCTGTACCAGTGCAGCTCCATGTCCAAGTCGAATTTTATGCTTCATCGACCGATCTAATGCAAAGGAAATATGGCTATGATGCCCTTGCTCCCCACTGCACTCCTTTGACCTGTGGTTTCGGTTCCTGGTTTGGTTTCTGCGTTTAAAGGTAAGTTGGAATCATTTGTTAAGTTGTTCCGCCTTGGTGTGTTTGTTTATGTTCAATTTAAATCAGTCTTACAGAAGGCTATTTAGGAAAAGAAAAAAATGTTATCCAAAATTTTACAAAAAATAAACTTTTAATATCTCTATATTTGCTTGTTGTTTATTCTGAACAGTATGTAAGTTACAGTGGGCCATAAGCAACGTCAAAAACTAAAAAATCAAAAAAACCTATTTGAAGCAAGTGCCAAGTGCACCTTTTCAAACTTGCCCCCTCCCCTGCCCTCCTCTCGATACACCAGCCATTTTCAGGCTACCACCAGCATGCTCTCTTGCAGGCCTGCTGTCATAGAGGATTTGCAGCCTCTAGGGTCGGGGTGTCAATCGCACAACCCACGACATAAGTTTATATGTCTGTTATTAATGCCCTGTCTGTTATGTGGAGCCGAATCTTCAGCCCTGCTGAGAATACATGCAGGCTGGCATGGGGGGTTATTTTGATGGGTACGCTATGTGGCCAATCACAGACTGACATCATGTGATCATGTGGAAGAAGAAAGGGGGCAAAATTTGCTGTGTACTACATTAAGCTGCTGGAAATAGTTTGTTCAGATATAGAGACTTTGATACTAATACTGTAAAACCACACATGATCATATCAACACGTCGCTCCCCGGTGAATTAGCCTGAGCTCATCCTTCCATACTCCACATTAGTGGTACTACCACAAAGGTTTATTAGTTACATAAATCAGAGTTTAACCAATAACCACAGTGACTTTGGAGACTTTATTTTAGACTTCCTAACATCTGTACATATTTATGTATTCATACAGATATACACACACACGTTCTCTATATTTTTGACAGTATGCCTACTTCAGAAGCCAAAAATATTATTCCAAACACAATACAGTTTTAGTAAAACTCAAAGAAAAAGTGTTGAAGGTCATTGTGACTAATGGCCTTCAAAAATTCTTGAGAAAATAGTTGCCACACAACTCCACTCACATTTAACTAATAATAATCTGTATGAACAGTTCCAGTCTGGTTTTCGCCCCTCCCACAGCACTGAAACAGCACTTATAAAAATAACCAATGATCTTCTTATGGCAGCTGACTCCGGTTTACTTTGCATTCTTATCCTCCTCGATCTGAGCGCTGCTTTCGACACTATTTCTCACTCCATTCTCCTCAGTAGGCTGGCCTCCATCGGTCTCTCCCATACTCCACTAGCCTGGTTTAAATCATACCCGTCTGATCGCACTCAGTTCATTCAACTCAAATCCTTTACTTCTCAGCCCTTTCCTCTGACCACTGGCGTGCCCCAGGGATCTGTCCTGGGGCCCCTTCTTTTCATTATCTACCTTCTACCGCTTGGACACATTTTCCGTAAATACAATATCCATTTTCACTGTTATGCCGATGACACCCAGCTTTATCTGTCCACTAAACCCGATTCTGCTCTTCCCCCATCCTCCCTCACCCTCTGCTTAGCTGAACTAAATTCATGGTTCTCTTCTAATTTTCTTAAACTCAATAGTAATAAATCCGAGCTCCTCTTAGTAGGCACTAAATCAACATTATCCAGAACCAACAGTTTCTCTATTACTATCAATAACTCGCCGGTCTCCATTTCTTCCTCTGTGAAAAGTTTGGGTGTCATCCTCGACAGTACTCTATCTTTCAATTCACACATTAATAATGTCACTCGGTCTGCATATTTTCATTTGCGCAACATCAATCGTCTCTGTCCTTTTCTCACCCCACATGCCACTGCCATTCTTGTCCATAGCCTTTTTACTTCCCGGATTGATTATTGTAATTCACTTCTTTTTGGCCTTACTCAAAAATCCATCCACAAGCTTCAACGCATCCAGAATTCTGCTGCCCGTATCATCACCAGGACCCCTTCTACCCACCACATCACTCCTGTTCTGCAGCAGCTTCATTGGCTCCCGGTCAAGTATCGTATCAATTTCAAAATACTCTTGTACGCATTTAAAGCTATTCATCATCTCTCTCCTCCATATCTCTCTGATCTGGTTAACATCACCGCCCCATCTCGTTGTCTCAGATCTTCTTCTTCCCTTTCACTCTCCGTCCCCTCCCCCCGTCTTGTCACCATGGGGAGCAGGGCTTTCAGCTGCTCTGCTCCTCGACTCTGGAATTCCCTACCTCCTGATTTAAGAAATATCTCTACCTTCTCTCTCTTTAAGTCCCAACTCAAAACCCACTTGTTCAAAATAGCTTATCCCACATAACCTCTCCATTCGGCTATTTTAAATTTGTTTATGTTCTATGACTGTGTAAACTCTTTGCTTTTATGTTGCTTTTTATTCTACTGTGTACAGTGACCTTGAGTGTTTTGAAAGGCGCTTTCAAATAAAATGTATTATTATTATTATTATTATTATTATTATTTTCATACAGATATCAATCCAAATGAGTTTAATTCTATATTTCCTGCTGTCAGTATTTTCCCACAGATGTAATTTATAACTGACATTGTTTAATAAAATATAGTGACAGAGTCAGACGTATGTTTTACAGTTCTAGCTCTATCTGTTTAGATTTCTACATTATAATCATTATAATTCATCCGATATAAATTGTAAATTATATAAATTACAGATTGATCTTAACAGTAGGTCAAACTGTATAAAAGGTTGTGCCACAAAATACTCCCAACTTAATTACGACTTAATATATTGTAGTTGAGATATTATAGAATAAAAAATAGTTCTTGGTTCTGCTTAATAGCAAACCTAGAAACTTTTACTTTAACAAACGTCAATAAAAACCTGCTTGTTAACTGTGGTTAACCAGGTCAAAGAAAGGTCACGATAATTTAATCTGTTATTGCAAATTAGGGCGACATATTATCATTTTGCCATTGTGTGTGCTTTAATATATGAATTGGTGACATTTATAAATGACACGAAGTTGCTGTTATTACCTTCAATGAATTTCTCTTTTTCCGTGAAAAACGCTGGATACTCGCCTTTTAGTTTATATGAAACCAAAGTCTTGTACTCTTCTGGTTCCATCCTCTTGTGGTGTTGTTTTTGTTTTGTTTTTTAATTGTAAATTAACTTTCTTGTTAGGTCAGGAGCACTCAGGTAAGACAAATTTTCAGTTCTTACACATAACATGAACTAATTTGCATAATTGAGGAGGAAAACCCATGTGACCTAAGATGTTGGAAAACTGTGTCAATGTGTCAATATAGGTCAACCAAATAGGCCTGTATTGAGATTATTTTGGTCATTGGGGCGTATTGCAAAAGTCACATTTTAAAACACCTGTAGCTGTGCATCCTTGGCTGCTGGGTCCCTGATAAGAGAGAAAACAAAATCCCATTTCACATTAATGTGTCATTCTTTTTTGTTGATTTTTGTAGAAAAGCATCGATGACTGGACATTCAAAGGTGTCAAATAAAGAAAACCCTTTTTTAAAATGCTGTTGGTTTTATGTTTCAATTTATGTAAGATAAAGAGAGAACCCCAACAATCAGCGACCCTCTCTGGGCAACCACTTTGGTGACAATGGGGAAGTGAAATCTCCCTTTTAACAGGAAGAACCCTCCTGCTCAAACAGGGTCTGTTGTCACCAGTTGAGGGTGACAAAAGACATGCTGTGGCAAGATTAATAATAACCAATGATTCAATAAAGAGTGTGTAATAAAAGCATGAGTAATAAAAGCATGAGACAGCAAGAAAGCGTTGGTTATTGTGGTTGCAGCTTCTAACACAGTGCTGCCTTCTACACTGAGTCATGAATCAGTCATTACAGACTTTTTACAGGATTTCAACACCTCAGAGAGCTAGAACATTTTTTTTAAGTTTAAAGTTAAATCATTTGTACGTGCTTATAGCAGTTTTTTCCCCCCTTGAATTCCACCACCTAAAACAGGGTTAAAGTAAGACAGTTTTTCTCTTATGTAGTGTTAGTCTCAACCCATCCAGCCTCAATATGCTTACTTGACACCACTACTTGATATTAAGTCACGCTTAACAATTGCAGCTTGCTGCTATCAGTTCAAGCTGGAAATGGCTATATTTAAAGGAAAACATGACAACAATAATAACAATGATAAAACTAGAGATACTTCGCCTCGTGTGTTTTATACATATAAAAAACTTGCTTCCTTACCAAGTTCAATGCTTTAAGTCATGTTAATTTCAACAAATCTTTAATTTTTAAAAAAACCCTGAACAGTCAGCTGTTCTTGCGGTTGCCTGTGCAGCACTAAAAAGCTACCTTTAGTTCTCTGTTGTATTTAGGATATACTGAATGTATTTTAATCAGCCAAGGCGAGCGCGTGGAACAACTGGCTCCCATCACGAACATTGGCGGGAGATTAATGGAGAGGTAAGTTAAGTTTACACTGTTTGTCAGTGTCACGATTAGATCGATCTAATCGGGACACTGGTCATGACACCTGGTTAAAAAAACTGAACTGTAGACTGGCGGATGGCTTCCACACAGCCTACAATAGAAGCCAAGAACTGTCGTTCTAAAAAAAAAATCATCTCACTTTTATCTGTAGCAATGTCTGGTTGTGGTCACTAAATGACTAAATGATCAGAGGCAAACAGGCGACCACAGGTCGTGTTCGCCACGTACACAGAATATTATTATGAACTTTTCTTTTTCTTCACACCCAGCCATAAATCTTCCTGTCAGCTGGAGATCTTTATGTAAAAGCTCTTGAGGTTTCAGGACTGTGATGTGCAACTGTTACAAATAAACTAACTGTGAATGTGCACTGAGTGGAATTCACAAGATAATAATTCACAAAATCAAAAATTTTCTGAGACATTGGTTACTTCCTCTTTGTCCCCTCTTACATAGTATTGTTTCTGTTGTTCTGATAAGAACAGGTGGGTGTGTTCTGTAGTCAGTTTCGCGTGGATGGAGGGGGATCATCCACTCTACCCTTTTTAAGTGAGTACCTAGAGAGCTGGTAGCTTAAATGACTTGGATGTTAACAGAGAGCGTCTGTCCTGATAGCCGGTGTCTTTGGACCTTGGATTTATATTTCCCATCTACACATAGACAGCCCGACTATGTTGCAGTTGTGTTGTAGTACAGTCCTCTGCATGCTGCTGCTGGTCTGTGTTCTGGTCAATGCCTATGAAGAAGGTAAGCTGTGAAGCTGCACGTGTGTTGTAATGTATGGAGTAGTTTGGGTGCATTTCTCTAAGGGATGGTCATGTGTCATATGTGCTTAGATTTGAGTGATATGGGAACAAATTCCAGATGTTACAGTTTCAGATTTCATATCCATTTAAAGTGTAGTGGAAAGAACTGTAAACGGCATTAAACTGACTTTGAGACCAAAGACAATATGGCCACAAATCTGTCTTCTTTCAGTGCAGCACTGGCAGAGCACAAACCAAACACTGTATCACAACATCTTCACTGTTGTTGTAAGTGCAAGCACTCAGCATCCTGTGACGTTAACTTCTGTGAATCTGACAAGAAGAAGCACTTCTTAAAACAAAAAAATATCTTACTCAGTTGCACATTTCTTTCAATCCGAGTGTGCTATTTTTAACAAATGTACAGTATTTTTTCTCTTACGTTGTAAATTTGCCCTGTACAGTCCCTTATTTCTCGTCTTTTTATTTTAAATTCGTTGCTTTTGTGTAAATCTGCCTGCTGGAACCCCTGAATTTCTCTAGAGAGGGTTCATAAAGGATATTTAACACTAAAGGACAAACACTGATCTTTTTGATGTTACAAGTAAAAAATGATCCCAGACCTGAAAAAATGTTCATTTTAGTGGAATGCACATTCCTCCGGTCAGCATGTAAATGGAAATAAGTTTAAAGCTGCATTTTCTAAGAAACACACTTCCCCCAGAATGACACATCTGTATTGGCCATGCGATACGTGTTTCCCTCTATGTGCTTGACACACAAACGCAATTTCTGCACTGACACATCAATTGCAGCTCTCTCACTCTAGATCGTCTGTTAGGTCATCCTGTAAATTCCTAATATAAAAGCTCTCTGTGACCGCAGAATGACAGAATTGGCCACGTCTCAACACTTTCAAACACACTTTTATTTACGAACCCACAAAGCAATCTCACAGCCTGTGGAAAATAAACTATTTTAATTTCATACTGATCCTTTTATGATGTGTAAATGTTTGAATCAGTGTTCTGGTTAAAAGGCATGTAAGCTTTTGTGATCTGTATCCGTACCTATAAAGATAAAAGATAAGGCTTTTTTCGTTTTTTTGCGACAAAACAATGCTGCATCACCTCTTATTGAGCAGACACTTACCCGTGTTTACTTGTGATGAATGGAGTGGATGATTGCACAAGATGTGTGTATTGAGTTGATAAATGGCATCTAAGAGAAAGAGCCCACTTTTTATGTCACAGAAACGCATTAACACCAACAGCAATGTTTGTTTAGTGACACTGGCCTGCATTTACATTACTTTTTTTTTTTTTTTTAATTTGATCCAACCTTACAGCTCACTAACAGACCTGGGCTGCTGTTGTGGAACAAACACACATTTCACCAGTTAAAGTGCAAACCTGGACTCAAAAATATATTATGCTTTCTTATCCAAATGCAAAAGAAAAAGTCAGGTTTACACTTAAATTGGGGAAGGATTTTTTCCCCATGAAAAATAAATCTAAATCTCACTGAAGTGACCTGTAAATGATGTGATGATAATCTAGGCAGTTATTTTAAAGCCAGTCCACACGAAGAGGGACAGAGCCAAAACTAACAAAACCTCACTGTGTTAAATTTCAGCATCCTGTGTGAGCTGTACTGCCTGTGGCTCTGCAGGAATCAGTGGTTTTTGCTCCAGAAGTGAGCGATGCTGTCGATGTCGTTAACTTTCCATTTTGTTTCCTCTCTTTCAGACATAAACACCACAGCTGGACAGAACGTTATTCTGACATGTCGAGCTCCAAACTACAATATCATAGTTGCAGATTGGAGCAGAGCTGACCTGGGATCAGAATATGTCCTTTTGTACCGGGATGGATGTTTTGATCCAGAAAACCAGCATCCATCTTTTAAGAACCGGGTGGATCTGCAGGACAGACAGATGAAGAATGGAGACGTGTCTCTGATTCTGAAGAATGTGACGATTAATGACACTGGAACATACGAGTGTCGTGTCATACACAGAAGAAAACACCGTGGAAAAAGAGCTGTTTTGAAAAATAACCCCATCAGCATCATCCACCTGAGTGTTGTTGATCCTCCAGGTGAGTGAGTAGAGTTGAGTGTGTGTGTGATCAGAGGTGAAGCTGCTTCCTGGTTGTTGATGTTTGTTTCTAAAGATGTTGTTGATGAGACTTTGTAGAAAGCAGCTGGTCTGAGTGATGTGATCAGAGTGCAGTAGATAATGTCTGACAGCAGTTTGAAGAGGAAATGGATTCTGTTCTGTTCTTCACTCATCACCTACCTGACAGCTGACACCTCACACCTGTTTCTCACCTGCAGGTCAGACAGGAGGAGACACAGAGGATGGAGGGAAGGAGGATGGAAGGAAAGAGGATGGAGGACATGGAGAGGATGCATCTGTTGGATTGAAACTTGGCCTGTTACTTTCTGCTGTGCTTGCTGTTGTTGCTGTTTTGTTTTGTTTTTTTATCTACAGAAGTTATAAACAACAGAGTCGAGATTCACATCGTCCTTCTTCTGTACCGCTGTGTCTGAGATCTTTCTACGGCCAAAGTCTGAATCTCCTGTTTCTGAACACAGAGACAGAAATCAAGTAAAAACAGACAACAAACTCTACTGGCTGTCATACACGACACCTGTTTCATCAGCACTGAGAGAGCAGCAGCAGAACATTTGGAGGCTGTTAAATCTGTATTTGAGTTTTGTTTTTAAAAACTGAGCAAACAGAAACAGGCCTTAAAGTTATCGTGGGGTATTACTGAGGAGAAAGGGGGTGTGCTGCCACCTGTTGGTTGTAGTTTTTTTTACCGATAGTCACTTGGACGATGTTGCAGTTTAGTAATGACTGTTATTGACTGTATATTTTATTATCTATTTTAATCATTTTACTGATTCATTTTTATCTTTATTTTAATATTTATTATTTATTATTATTTATTAATTATTATTCTTTGTCATTTTAATTGGTTTTAACTTCTATCACAGTTTTTTACTGGAAAGTACTTTTGACAACCATGTTGTTTTTAAAGTGCTCTATAAATAAAGTTGGATTGGATAAGAAAGAATGAGAGATTATCAGAGGCTATGCCCTCTCTTTGGTTATTCCACACCGGTGGAATTACCTGGGTCTCAGTCACACGACCCATGTCACCTCTACTTAAGGCCGCATAATGACGTGAAGAAAGATTTTTTAAAATTTATTCCAAAATGATTTAATATGAAGGCAGAGTGTCACAGGTATCGACCTAAAGCATGTGGCCTCATGGGCAGTGTAGTCTGTGCTGCAGGGAGAATGGACTACCATACTTCACTTGTAACAGAACTGATACTGCTGCACAGGAACACAGGAAACTAGATGGTGGCTAATGTTTCCTGTGTTTTTACCTAATCTGTTTTGAGTCTCATTTGAGTGAAATGTGTTTGAAAAAAAAAAAAATCAGAATTGAGCATTAAGACCTGCAGTGTGACCGTAGCTTAAATTGTGTATGCGCCGAAGGACTACCTAGTGCAAAGAATATACATGGATACAGTTGTGCATAAGCCAGCTATTTCTTTTTCTACATATATATGAGTCAAAATAGCCGTGTTTGAAAAATGAACAGTGAAAGCAACAGCAAAAAGAAAAACAGATCCTTCAGGCTGGATTGAACAAAGTGATATTTTATTTGCAAAACTTTTCATGAATTTTTAAAAAATATTTTACTGTTGTGTGAAACCAGAAAACTCTTATTTTAGCAACGGTATCAAAAACATTATAACATTGAATGTTTGCAGAACTTATTTACATAGTATTTAAAGCTCCATGCCTAGCACAAGTTACTTGCACTGGTGTCTTGGGAAAAGTCCATCTCGTCTCACTTAACCTGTTTTTTGACTAATGCTGTGTTCTGGTAATTTGACAGCATACATGCTACTGCAAACAGTTGGCTGATATTGTAAACAGGTGACATGGTGATGATGCCATCAAAAAGTTTGTTCTGTTTGATCCTCCTAATGACTCGCTCCACATGTACCCTGAGTCTGACTGTGGCCTGTGTCTCCTTAACCTGGTTCTTCTTCTGCTTGGATAGAAAAGGTGGGCGGTACACTTTGCATTTACAACAATCTGTGATCAGGAAGCCCTTATCTACCATCACTGCCATGTCTTCAGTCAACTTCTCAGCAATGCCTGACTGTTTGAATAGTTTGTTGTCACTAACCGAACCTGCGTACAGATCAGAGATGAATGTGACTGGACCATGTGGAGCTATGCCAACCAGGGCTTTCATCGTGCAGTGGGATTTGTATGAAGAGTACGTTTCACTCTGGAGAAGTGGTGAGGATGGTGTCTGACACCTCAGCTCTGTACAGTCAAGGATCACCTGGGTGTCTGAGAAATCTTTGAATTCCTTAGGGAGGTAAGCTTGCACTTCTGCACGTGTAAGCCAGATGCACTGAGACCCCAGTGCAGTGGCAAGAAAACTTGTCCATGTTGCAATGATGCGGCTCACTGTGGACTGGTGTGTGTTGAATTGATGAGCCAGGTCCCTCTCCTTCAGACCAACAGACAGGAAAACCAGGAAAAGAAAGAACTCGTCGATTGGCTGGAGCAGCTGCCTCTGAAAGGTTAAAACAAAAGGGAAAATGTTACTCCTAAAGCTATGAACTAGTAAGATCATCCTTTTCTTGGCTAAATGTTTTGTAAGATTGCTGTAATGGTTATGCACACCATACTGTACTGTCAGAGTTGAATTTTATTATTTTTCTACTAAATAAAGTTGTTTTTATTATCTTTATATACACACTGCAAACGTCCTCATATGAGTTGTAGGACAAGTCTTAGTAGGACTTGTTAACAGTCCTACTAAGGGGCGGGTCAAATGTCAACGGCACTTCATCCATGTTTATGATCTCGTCTGCTCCGATGGAATATTCGTTTATCTTTCGTTGTGTGAATTTGCGCAAGTTTGTTATTTTCTCTGCATAGTCGGGAGGGAGTTGCTGACACACAGTCGTCCGCGCCCTGATGGACAGTCCTTTTCGTTTTTCCGTTGGCGACTGTTTTCAGTCGGATCTGCACAGTTGAAACACCTCGCCCATTTGCTCTCTGTGTGTTCACCCAGTCTTCAATACATTTGGGCCATCTGCTCTTATTTCCTGTGAAAGCTCTCGTCTTTTTGGACTGAGCCAGTTCGTCACGCTGGCGTCTCCAACGTCTCACCATTGATTCGTTTATACCAAGGGTACGTGCAGCAGCTCTACTTCCCCTCGCTGAGAGCCAAATCGACTGCCTTTAATTTGAAAGCTGCATCACATGCATTTCTTTTGTTTGCCATACTGAGGGTTTGTGAATGAAAGCTTCCTTTGCTCCTGTAATACTCCTCTTGCTAATCAAGTTTGTTTTTCGCGCTACTTCGTACAGCACTGCGTTGCCTGGTGGACGGACATGTGACCAACATACGACTCTTGTCCCCCAATACTGTGTGTCTGATCACATGCCCTTCTACCAGCCAATGTAGTGCCGTACAACAGCGGAACAAACCAAAACAAATCCTCTTACGATATCACAAAAATCATGAACAATCCATAGAAAAGCCGCACCTGACTGAAAGGGTTCAAAGCTTGTGCAAAAAGTAGTTGCTTGTAGCCCAAAAATTACGCTACATAAATACAATAACATTGCACCTCTAGTTCCAACTACCAACAAAGCCATAGCCTACCGTTTGTGTGCGTGCAGGTGTCAACACTTCTTCGTCCGTGTTGGCAGCTGACTTGGCTCCTGAAGCCTGGATCATTTCATAGATGCAAGGCTCAATCAAAACCCAGAATGCCATCAAATGATTATAGCTTGGAAATCTATTCACAAGAGAGACAAACATCGTGTCAATCATCAATTAACATCACACATTGAAATTAATTAATGTCTGATTAAGACGCTATTTGGTGCATCTACATGAAACATACAATCAGCAGACAAAAAGTAAATATTGATGTTGTTTACATGAAGACTGGAAACACTTGAAATTTAACTGATGGTGACATTGGTATGAGCTAACTGTATATATATTATATACAGTTAGCTTGAATAGAACTTGGGTGTACCTGGTATAGAACTGGATGTCAGTGTCGGAACCAGCAAACCGCTGTAACCCAAACTCTCGCTGGACACGTAACTCCTGTATTTCCTTCTTCAGACTCTCCAGGTCTTTGGACAGGTCTTCTGCTGATGGCTCAGGAAATGAGCAGTAGTCATGATCTGTTGTAACACTGTGCTGACCTTGATCCCCAGGATGAACTAGTTCAGGGGGTCGCTCCGTTCTCTCCCAAACACTACTCCGCGGTGGTTCAACTTTATAATTATTCCACTGAAAAAGTGTCGGGACAGCACCTTTAATAAGCCGCCTTCGACCATCAAGGGTTGTTGGTCCTGCATCCTTGGCTGCTGGGTCCCTGATAAGAGAGAAAACAAAACCATGTTCATTCTTTTTTGTTGATTTTTGTAGAAAATGGGCCATGTTTTTGGTGACAGTGGGGAAGGAAACACTCCCTTATAACAGTCAGAATCAAGAGGGTGGGGAGGCGAGGAAGACAGAACAAAAGGCACGCTGTGGCAAGATTAATAATAACTAATGATTCAATTCAGAGAGGTGTATAAATGCACAGTGGGTGAAAATGTGATTAATAAAGAGTGCATTATGTGCTAAGGGTTTAAACAGCTCCAAGAATTAGAAGAACTTTTTAAAAACAGTTTTAAAGTTAAAATCATTTCTATGTGTTTATTGTAGGTTTTTTTTTTTTTAGTTTTCCACCACCTAAAGCAGGGTTAAAGTAACACAGTTTCACTATCATGTAGCGTTAGTCTCACCTCACCCAGCCTCAATATGCTTACTTGACAGCACTCCTTGGTATTAAGTCACACCCAGAGAAAGACTTTGATATATTCACCTTGGAGGGATGTCTTCTGCAGATAGCTTGATTTGTGCTATCCGTTTTAGCTTTGCTGTCTGTCTTCTGTTGAACACATCCAGTCTCATTTTTCTTCTTATCTCCTCTGCAGATGCCTTCTCTGCCTTTCTGCCTACAAAATAAACATAAACATTTCAGTATTTCTACTTTAGAGCTTGCTAACTAAGAAAGCACGACATAAAGCCCACTATGCATGCAGCTATGTGAGCTTTATGTCCACATAGCTGCAACGATAGTCTAGTAAATAATGAAAACACTTATGTTAGAAAGCTTATATTTGGTAACTTGACATTTTCATACAAAATGATCGCTGCACAAGCGGAATACGACGGCTGGAACTGAGCAGTGCTGATTTTCTGAACACTGGAAAATAACTCAAAATGTTAGAAATATTCCAATGTTAGAAAATCAGCACTGCTCAGTTTTATTCATTGTAAATCTTGAAAACTGACTAGGTTACTTTTAAAAATACAACACTGTCAAAAGTGTTCATTTAACACTCAACAGTGTGGACACATATAGACACTCTGTAGTGTTAATTTAACACTGGAGATTTTGCTGTGTACAACTGAGTAAAAATACAACGATGCCAGAAAGGAGTATTGCACTTAGTGTTATTGTCCAGCCCCCACCACAATTAATGTTATACATTTATCAATGAACTGCAAATATCTCGTTGTCATATTATGTGTCCATAATTGTAAAGTAGATGCAAACTACTACATTGATAATCGAGCAAGATATTACTTTAAACCCATTTGTGTCCTCCATGCACACAAGGGGAATTTTCAGCGGTTTTCACATTAAGGCCGTATGAACCCTCAAAACTTTACGTGGTGATTGCCGGACACTAAGAGCAATTTTTTGAATTAGGGATTGGGGGTGGGGGTGGTGTTTACCTCCGACTAGTGCTCTTTGTTGTTGTCCTTGCGTTCGTCGTCTTTTTTCGGAGTTCATGTGTAGCGTTGGTACCCAGTCTGGATTTGTTTGATCCATTTCATAGGCAGGCTTCCCTACAGTGGTGCGAAAGAATTAGCGAATCTTTACATAGCACGTGTGTCTGCAAAGTCACTCAATACGATGTTTGTTCGGATTGTATAACCTCCGAGCGCATCAACAATAAAATTATTAAGCTATAAAGAGTGATGTGAACATATATAGAACTTACCGGAGTGAAAATGTCGGGAGCACACCAACAGATATTTGGAGATGGAAGAGAACTGGAGATCAACTCGTCCCACGGCTGCTATCCAGGCTAGACGCCTTTTTTTGGTAAGTTCCGCTATATGAGCTCCCTCATGTTGCTTCCAGGTGGGGAAAGAATGAAAAGATAAACCATTCCCAAGCTTATTCCCTTGCCGGTCGTGCGATCGAACACTACAGCCGATCACACAGCAGTTACGAACCATGGCTGATGTCTGTGCTTTCGCTCCTCTTTCGTTTGAGCCCCGAAATATGGCGCATCAGCCCAAAAGCCTTCCCACGCCCACCCGCGTGACATCACGCGCCAAAGTCCTGTAGGATAGTGATGTGTCCTGTGCGTCTAAGCGTGTGTCAGGGGAGTTTTTGTGAAGCACGTATCGAGGCTCGCTTTGATTACGTATGCAGTGACGTTCGAGGCCTCGCGGGCAGTCCGTACCACGTGACTGATTCAGGAACTGTCTCGCCGGTTCGCGCCTGATTCGAAATAAAATGGGCAGCAAAACACAGCGGATTCCCCATCACACTGTGTTGTGGAATTGGATTAGTACGTGCTACATAGTTACTTGAGCTTTTTTTATTTAATCTCCTACTAAAGCATGCACACAGTAATAAATATCACAAAAGATAAGTACCATAATATAAATAAACAACACTACAGATCCTATAATCTGATTTCTGTCTTTTAGTTTATTAAAAAGTGAAGCGCCACACAGTTTGTGTGATTATCCAGATGTACATAAACATGATTACACAGTTACACAATCACACCAAAACTCTGTCCTGATAGTTTCCACTTTCTCTTTTGTATCAGACATACTGAGACAATATTCGGGATAAATAACCATAAAAACAATTCATTTATTCAGTTTAGAGGTTTACACATCACATCAGTATAGTCAAAGAGACTGTTTCACTTGAATCCACTTGATGGCGCAGTAGAGCAAATGAATCATCACAATGCTTTGAACCATGAGTCGACCAGTGTGATGGAAAGCTTCAGTTCATCACGAGGCTTCATCTTATGGAACGCCAGGACTGCCATAATGAATTAATTAAATACATGATTAAATAACTAAGTAAATGTGGCAATAATTAATTAAAATAGGAAATAATAAATAAAAATGGAAAAGAATTAATTAAATAAACACATTTAATTAATTAATTCCGGTAGATGGTGGCTCTCAAGCACAGCAATGTAAATCTCACACACATTTCATACAGAAATGAAATGAGGTGGAATGAATACTACAGAATGTACATAAGGTGCAGTTGCAGTCTGGCAGTGGGAGCAGTGTGACAGTTCAACTGTTTAGGAGGGAGATGGCGAGGGGAAAGAAACTGTTCCTGTGTCGGGTGGTCCTGGTCTGCAGCAGATCAAAAAGTCTGTGTCCAGGGTGTGAGGGGTCTGTGATGATTTTCCCTGCCCGTTTCCTGGTTCTTGAGAGGTACAGATCCTGGATGGAGGGCAGGGGGGCGCCGATGATCCTTTCTGCTGCCCGTACAGTCCGCTGCAGTCTGCTCCTGTTTAGTGGCTGCACCATACCAGACTGTGATGGAGGAGCAAAGGAGAGACTCAATGACTGCAGTGTAGAACTGGATTAGCAGCTCCTGTGGAAGACTGTACTTCCCCAGTTGTCTCAGGAAGTACATCCTCTGCTGGGTTTTTTTGAGGATGGAGTTGATGTTGGTCTCCCACTTCAGGTCCTGGGAGATGGTGGTACCCAGGAACTTGAAGATCTTCACAGTCGACTGTTGTGGCAGATTTCTTTTCTCATATATTAATCACATATTTAATTATATCACATTAGTTATAGTAATATCACTTTCTCACTTTACTATAGTAAGAGCACTCCTGCCACGACTTTACATGCATGTGGAAAGTTAACACAGTGAGGCCATTGTAATGGGAGACGTTAAACAGATAGTGAGGCTCCTTCTGCTTATCATGGATGTAAATCCTTAGGTGAAGGCTAAGCAGAAAACAAGGTCATAATTCTCTCTGTACGGGAGGAGGTATAGCCCCCCCCCGTGAGAGGGGCCAACATGTAAGAGTTTGAGGAATGTTCTTTGTCTGTCTCTGTATATAAGATGTAACTGCGGTGGCCACAATTCAGAGATGGTCCTGGTGTTTCACTGGGATGCTCTCTCCACATTGCAATGTGTTCATTAAACCCACTTCAAATCAAGCTCACTGGGTCTGTTGCAGGTTATTGTTAAAATTTCCATAACACGACACTGGGCTGTCTGATATGAGGGAGAGCAGAGTTGAGGGACATCTCCTGAAGTCCACTGTCATCTCTACAGTTTTAAGAGTGTTCAGCTCCAGATTGTGCTGACTGCACCAGAGTACCAGCCGCTCAACTTCCTGCCGGTATGCAGACTCATCACCATCCTGAATGAGGCCAATGACGGTGGTGTCGTCTGCAAACTTTAGGAGTTTAACAGCCGAGTTCTTGGAGGTGCAGTCATTAGTGTAGAGGGAGAACAGTAGTGGTGAGAGGACACATCTTTGAGGGGCTCCAATACTGAGGGACCGAGTTTCAGAGGTGATCTCCCCCAGCCTCACTTGCTGCTTTCTCTCTGTCAGGAAGCTGGTGATCCACTGACAGGTAGCTGGTGACACGCTGAGCTGGGAGAGTTTGGAGAAGAGAAGTTCAGGAATGATGGTGTTAAAAGCCGAACTAAAGTCCACAAACAGGATCCTGGCATAAATTCCAGGGCGGTCGAGGTGTTGCAGAACGTAATGCAGCCCCATGTTCACTGCATCATCCACCGACCTGTTTGCCCGGTAGGCAAACTGCAGAGGCTCCAACTGGTGGCCTGTAATGTCCTTCAGATGGGCTAACACCAGTCGTTCGAAGGATTTCATGACCACAGACGTCAAGGCGACAGGTCTGTAGTCATTCAGTCCTGTGATGGTGGGTTTCTTGGGAACAGGGATGATGGTGGAGCGTTTGAAGCAGGAGGGAACTTCGCACAGCTCCAGAGATCTGTTGAAGATGCGAGTAAAGATGGGAGCCAGCTGTTCAGCACAGGTTTTGAGGCAGGAGGGTGAGACACCGTCTGGTCCGGGGCCTTTCCTGGGCTTCTGTTTCTGAAATAGTCGGCTCACATCCTCAGTGTGTAGTCTGAGTTTCAGGGAGGAGGAAAGGGGGGTGAGAGGTGTGATGGAGGTCATTGAGTCTGGATTGGAGAGGACGGTGGTGGTCGTTGGGTCTGGAATGGGGAGGGTGGGGGTGGTCGTTGAGACTGGATTGGGGAGGGTGAGGGTGAAGGGGGGAGAGGTGGAAGATGTGTTGGGGGTCAATGTCTGAAGCAATGTCTCTGAGGAGGGGAGGGTGAGGCGTGGGAGTCTGTCTGTCTAAAACCTGCAGTAGAACACATACCACCGTCACGCAGTCTATTCTTGAAAATAGTTTGTGCATCTTCATTTTTATTCACGGTTCCACATGTGGCAAAAGTTTTGTGTTGCCTTAACTTACACCCTGTAAATTTAATAATCTATAGTTCAAACGTGGGGATGGGGACTACTTTTTGTTTTTATTTGCTGACATAACCAACTCTGTCTAAAAATAAACCTCTGACATGTTTAAACATATGAAGAATGGGATGTAGTATCCTCTAACTACTTGGTTAAAATAGTGTTAGAGAAATAAACATATTCTTATAGCAATGTGCATCACTGTAATTATAAAACATGAACCATCTAAAATGGTCCCACCAGTGTGTAGTCCTACTTAGAATAATCCTTTAACTGTCCCACAAGGGGAAATTTGGTTGTAACAGCAGCCACTTGCACAATCACTTCTGCATTATACTCAGCCCTGCCCCACTGTTTCCGCAGTGGTTAAACAGTGGCGACGTTCTACACCCGCTGCCTACAAGCTCCCAAAATTGAACAACTGCCAGAAAATTAGATAAAGGATTTACGTTATATGCTGCATCACAGATACACAACTATGAGGGTAAGAAAACAGAAATTAAAAGACAAAAAAAACGTTGGCTAACGTCAAATTCAAACATTGTGTTACTCCTCTCTGCTTTATCACACCTAATTTGACTGGTCAGATAGTTTAATCAACATGTGTTTGAGTGATCAGAAGCAAATATACATCAAGTTAATACTGCAAACATACACCATCTAAAGTATTACAGTTATCGAGGATGGTTACTTTTGTTTTAATACAGAGGGAAGCACTAAGCCTGTAGAGGTCAGTAACCATAACACTGAACTATGATCCTGTTCGCCTCGTGTTTGTGGGCTCAGAGGGGGAGCGTCTGCATCACAGAACCTTGTCTGTAACTCTGGAAATGGCTCACAAAATAGAGGAAGCTCCACATGAGCAAAGCTCTTTCTCTGACTCCACAGGCCCAGAGTGACTGCCTCTTGGTTTCGGGAGGTGTGTCACATCAGAGGCCAGAGCTCAGCAGAGTCACTAGCAGAGTGTATAATGAAGGGAACAAGGCAGACAGCAGACATGAGGAGAGGTACTGAGATGGAGCCTGCAATAGCAGCAGAGTGTAGTAGGCTAATGAATGTTAACTACTCATCCTGTGGTCTGGTCATTCACCCCATTGCCCCCTGGCTTTGCTGCAGCTCCTGATGGTGTTGTTTTTGACCCCAATGAAAACCCCCAGATTGGCCTCGTGAAATTCAAATGTCCCAATGTACAAAACTTTATTGACTGCAAATATGTGCAGATGGAATGTGGTAAACTAAAAAAAAAGAGCCTATTCTGCAAAGACAACTGCTCATCAGTCGGATGCAATGGTGTGACTTTGTTGTGTGGGCACCGAAGGACTACCTAGTGCAAAGAACATACATGGATACAGTTGTGTATAAGCCGACTATTTCTTTTTTTACATATATGCATATATATGTATATATATGGGTCAAAATACCAGTGTTTGACAAATGAACAGTGAAAACAATAGCAAAAAAAAAACAGATCCTTCAGGCTGGATTGAACAAAGTGATATTTTATTTGCAGAACATTTAATGAATTTTTGAAAAAAACATTTTACTGTTGTGTGAAACCAATAAACTCTTATTTTAGCAACGGTATCAAAAACATTAAAACATTGAATATTTGCAGAACTTATTTACATAGTAAGTATTTAAAGCTCCATGCCTAGCACAAGTTACTGGCACTGGTTCCTTGGGACAACTTCATCTCGTCTCACTTAACCTGTTTTTTGACTAATGCTGTGTTCTGGTAATTTGACAGCATACATGCTACTGCAAACAGTTGGCTGATATTGTAAACAGGTGACATGGTGATGATGCCATCAAAAAGTTTGTTCTGTTTGATCCTCCTAATGACTCGCTCCACATGTAGCCTGAGTCTGACTGTGGCCTGTGTCTCCTTAACCTGGTTCTTCTTCTGCTTGGATAGAAAAGGTGGGCGGTACACTTTGCATTTACAACAATCGTTGATCAGGAAGCCCTTATCTACCATCACTGCCATGTCTTCAGTCAACTTCTCAGCAATGCCTGATTGTTTGAATAGTTCCTTGTCACTAACCGAACCTGCGTACAGATCAGAGATGAATGTGACTGGACCATGTGGAGCTATGCCAACCAGGGCTTTCATCGTGCAGTGGGATTTGTATGAAGAGTACGTTTCACTCTGGAGAAGTGGTGAGGATGGTGTCTGACACCTCAGCTCTGTACAGTCAAGGATCACCTGGGTGTCTGAGAAATCTTTGAATTCCTTAGGGAGGTAAGCTTGCACTTCTGCACGTGTAAGCCAGATGCACTGAGACCCCAGTGCAGTGGCAAGAAAACTTGTCCATGTTGCAATGATGCGGCTCACTGTGGACTGGTGTGTGTTGAATTGATGAGCCAGGTCCCTCTCCTTCAGACCAACAGACAGGAAAACCAGGAAAAGAAAGAACTCGTCGACTGGCTGGAGCAGCTGCCTCTGAAAGGTTAAAACAAAAGGGAAAATGTTACTCCTAAAGCTATGAACTAGTAAGATCATCCTTTTCTTGGCTAAATGTTTTGTAAGATAAGACAGGATAGACCCTTATTAGTCCCACACGTGGGAAATTTGTTGAGTTACAACAGAAAGTGGCAAAAATTCAGAAAAACAATGGGATAGGATAAGAATAATAATATAATAAGAATAAGACACTGTGTACAATAGAATAAAATGCTACGTTGTCAATGTAATTGGTTGTTGTAATGGTTATGCATATCATAAATTTTTAATTTTTCTACAAAATAGTTCTTTTTATTATCTTTATATACACACTGCAAACGTCCTCATATGAGTTGGCACTCCGTCTCTTGAAGGTCAAAAGCTAAGTTCAACGTGACTGTCCGGACTCATATTGTAGGAATGATGTAGAGTGCAGAGGGTTGCTTGCAACATGCTCACACACACATGATAATGATTACAGGGATATTCTCTGGTTCAGAGGGCCAAATAATATGTCTGCAAGTAGCAGTGGGACAGAATTAAATAATCAAGAAATAATCAAGGCTAGGCGGGGAAGTGTTTTTCTTTTCTCTCTTACAGAGGAGGGAGCAGATACCAGAGGAGGTCACAAATGTCCGAAGGATGCGGCCAAAACATTTGTGCGATCTCGCAAAAGTTCATCTTTATTTTTTTCCCCCCATGTCATGAACACAACAGTACCTTGGGGAAAACAATGAGGTGCTGTAGTACACAGGTGTAAGTATGCAAAGGATGCTGAGTCCTTTAGGATCTACATAAATACAATAACATCGCACCTCTAGTTCCAACTACCAACAAAGCCATAGCCTACCATTTGTGTGCTTGCAGGTGTCAACACTTCTTCGTCCGTGGTGGCAGCTGACTTGGCTCTTGAAGCCTGGATCATTTTATAGATGCAAGGCTCAATCAAAACCCAGAATGCCATCAAATGATTATAGCTTGGAAATCTATTCACAAGAGAGACAAACATTGTGTCAATCATTAATTAACATCACACATTGAAATAAAAATAATGTAAATTGTGACAAATATGATAACGGTATGCTACCTAACATTAAGATAGTCTGATTAGGAGGCTATTTGGTGCATCTACATGAAACATACAATCAGCAGATAAAAAGTAAATATCTATGTTGTTTACATGAAGACTGGAAACACTTGAACTTTAACTTCGATGTACCTGGTATAGAATTGGATGTCAGTGTCAGAGCCAGCAAACCGCTGTAACCCAAACTTTCGCTGGACACGTAACTCCTGTATTTCCTTCCTCAGACTCTCCACATCTTTGGACAGGTCTTCTGCAGCTGATGCTGATGGCTCAGGGACTGAGCAGTAGTCATGATCTCTTGTAACACTCTGCTGTTAAGAGATATTTTCAGGCAAGAATGTAGCTATATGAACTTCAAATAGCTGCTTGATTTATCCAGACATCACATATTTGCAAAAGTACTCTGTTTTCTGAGACATCTGTTACCCACCAGCAATAGCTGACCAGGAGTTCAACGATCACTACAGCTGGCGAGATGAGTGAAATCCCAGCATATCATTTTTAAACCGCCCGCGGTCTTTCGCTACTCAGGTTAAACATGATATTTAAGTCTCTTAGGTAACTTCTAAATTTTAATGTTGTGTTTAATTTAGTGTTTTATTTGTTCCTGAGTCAGTTTGGCTGAGATTAAGGTTCAGCTTCATAACTGGACAGTTTTATTTAACACTGAAATCTCACTTAGAGAGCTGTGAATGTATTTTGAATTCCACCCGTCATATCCCCTGATGTAAAATGTTCTGTTTTTATTTAAACAGCTGACTCTGAATTAAATACACTAAAAACTCAAGAGGAATCATTTTCACTGGGAGCAAAAACAGCATGCTAACGCATGGAAATCCTGACTGCTCCAAAAATGATTATATTTTAAATACTTCCAAACCCCAGCAGCTGTCTATTGTAAGTTTTCAGTGTCTACTTAAATAAAAATAAAAGTGTTCTAACATCTCACCTGTTTGTTTTTATTCAGACCATACATGTGTACTATTTTTATTAATAGAGAGATTACGCTTGTGTTTTCATAAATGTAGCAATTGTGCTTATCTATATAAAACTTACTGTAAATATTAATCACAGTTAGTGAGCCTCGACCTCCTGGCTCATGCAACATAACTGTGTTCAACTATGGAGTCACGTGTTTCCGCCCAATGTAGCGCTCCACAGTGGGCCTGTCTCAAAATGCGTACTTGCGTTCTCGTACACTCGTGATACGTCATCAGTCGGAGACCAAGTACTGTTCCAATTCAAAGTACGCATCAAGCCGAGAACGCGAAAAAGTCCCGGATGTGTTCTCGCTCCGCCTGTTTTATCGAGCATGCAGCGGTGGTGACTTGTGTGGACTTGGTACAGCTAAATATCCCAGAATGCATTTCGTCCAACCTCAAACGCAGCAATGGCGGGCGAGCACGGCTAAAAACGTTTAAATATTACTCTTTCTGGGTCACAAAATAAACTTTTAGGTTATTTTCAAACAAGAACGTAGCTGTGTAAACTTCAAATATCTGCTCGATTTATCAAGATATCATATATTTCCAAAAGTGCTCCGACGTTTTCGGAGACGTCTGTGACCCGCCAGCTCCATAGCAGACCGGGAGGTCGAGGATTACTAGAGCCGGCGAGAACAGCGGACTCCCAGCACATCGTTTTCAACACCCCCCCCCAAAAAAATCTCCAAAATCGCGGGTTTGGAGAAGGAAACCTCAACCGTACGGAGGGAAGTTGACGAACTCGAAGAAAAGGCAAGAGAGCGAGACCGGTATTCACGAAGGTGGAATCTAAGGATCAAAGGAATGAAAGAAGGCATGGGCGAAGATATCAGAAAAGAGGTGATCAAAATTCTCGCCAAGGTCGCCCCAGAATGGTCAGATAATATGGACACTGTGCATCGCATTGGAAGAAAGGAAGAGGGCAGAAATCGCCAAGTCATAATTCAGTTCACAAAGCGCCTACACCGAGACGGAATATGGAAGAAGTCCAAAAATGTTCGGCTTTGTGAGAGTGCAAAATTCCATTTTGCCGAGGACCTGACGAAGGAGGATCGTGTGGAGAGGGAGAAGGTCTGGGTGAAAATTTTACAAGCCAGAAATGCGGGGAAGAAGGCTTACTACAGAGGAGCTGTCGGTTATATTAACGGCCGTCACGTTCTGACAGATGGTTGAAAAGTGTTCACTCTTGTTTGTTCTTTGAACTCTGCATAAAGAGGGACGTTTGACAGTTTTGAATGGCATAGATGCCAGCACCGCTGTTCTTTCACCTTTCTCTAAACAGGAAAGTAAACTAACTTTTTCTCTTTTTCTATTCAAGTTTGATATTCTTGATATTTGCAATCTATTTTTATTTATTTTTAATGCTACGCACATGTTTATCCATTGTTTCGTTGAATGTTAAAGGTCTCAGGGACAACGTTTAAAGAAAAACAATGCTTATGTTTATCAAAGGGCTAAAAGCTAATTGCACCTTATTATGTCATTCAAGCATCACTTGAATGAGAAGAAACTCATTCAAGTGACGCTGATGCCGCCTTCTGGTCAAATCGATGGGGTGAAAAAAATCCTCTTCAGCCACTGATCCAACCACTCTGCTGGAGTAGCTCTCCATTTCTACCGATGTCCAGGGAAGGTCGTAACTTTTCAGGCTGATGTTTCAGGACACTGGCTGGCAGTTGTATTGAATATTGATGGTTCTTTTGTGATTCTAGTAAATGTTTATGGGTTTTCCTCTATAACTCTAAATAAGCTCATGCTGGAAAAAATAACAGATGTCCTTTCCGAGTATAAACTTTTATACCACACAGACCATGCATTACTAGGCGTCGACTTTAATCTTGTTCCTAACGAATGGCAGGATAGAGATCCTCCCAGATACAGTATTAATCAGTGGAATCCAATTCTGACAGAGTTCAATGATTCAAACAATTTAAGTGATATATGGAGAGAGAAAAACCCTGGAGTTACTCAATTCTCTTGGATTCAACCAAATGGAAATAATATGTCCAGACGAGATCTGTGGTTGGGCTCGACTTTACTATATAGATCTGTTTCACATGTTTCTATCTCAGCTGTCCTGTTGACAGATCACAGTATTATTATTCTTAAACGCCAATTTAAAGGAAAGGCATGCAGAAATAAATTTTTAATGACAATTTTCACCAAACAATTTTTCCCTTCACAACTAAAAATAAAATATATGTTTACAGATTATTATTCAAAGTTTTTGACTAAATATCTTTCTTTTTCAAGTCCACCTAAAGCAAAAGAAAATCACTTTAAAATTGTAAATGCCATATATCTGTCCAATGACTATCTTCACAGGAAATTAAATATAGATACAAACGCATGCACTTTCTGCAATAATGATATTGAAACTACAGCATCTTTTTTATTCATGTGAAAGTTTCAGATCTTTTGGGGATGATTTTCAGTACTGGTTAACCTCTAAAAACATTGACTGCCCTTCTCTAACCTTTCAAGTAATTAGATTTGGCCTACAAACAGAAAACAAAAAATATAACTTATTTATAGTTGCAAAATTTCCAATTCACAAATGTCGCTTCTTGAAAATTACTCTGATTTTTGTTGGCTTTAAAAATGAAGTCCTGCGTGTAAGACTTCATTAGACAAGTGTAACTTAAAGCTCACACATTACTTGAATTTTTGATGCAGCTTTTCAATTGAGCTATATTGTATGTGCGTACTTTTGTTTTTACTTTTATATGATAGGTCATCTTGCTGTACTTTTATGCTGCTTTATGGTATTTCTGACCTATAATATTCTTTAAATGTTCTTTGTTCGACGACTGCTTTGTTCTTAGCCACTTATACATGTATACAATTTTTTGTTGACATGTAAAATAAGCGCTGTATTGTTATTTTTTGACAATAAAGGACAAAAATTGTACTGCTATATCGGACTTATCTCAGTCTGGGTTGATGCATCAGTTTCACTTGAAGAACACTGAACACTTACGGATACTTTAGTAGCTTCAGCTGCTTCATTGCTTGTCTCCTCCATAACTGACACAGTGTCTGATTGGTCACCATCATCCACGCACATGTTGGCTACTGTAGAAGCGGGTTGTTGTTTACCACCATCCCGGAAACTGTTTAGCATCTCTGGTCTTATGCGTTTCTTAGCGCGGTTTTCACTCGCTTTTCCCAGACCCGTGGTCTCCTCATAGCGAAAAACTGTCGGGACTGTATTTGGTTTTAGTCTTCGCTTATAACCAGGTGCACCTGTGAGCTCTTTTATCAACCGTGGTCGACTAAATGCCTCAAACGCATCAGTATGGGCTCAAAATGTGGTCATAAATATTTTGTACTTGTAAATCAGGATTTGTATGTGTAAAAAAGATTTGTGCGTGCGTAAAAAAGATTTGTGTGTGTGTAAAAAAGATTTGTATGTGTAAAAAAGATTTGTGTGTGTGTAAAAAAGATTTGTGTGTGTGTAAAAAAGATTTGTATGTGTAAAAAGAATTTGTGTGTGGACTTAGCCAAAAAAAACCCCTGCAAGTTACAAGTACGAATTTTGACCCTATTTTTCTTCCTGTCATCTGATTGGTCAATGTCATGTCAATCACAAATGTAACAATCCAATCAGAGAACAGATGGGTTTGGCTGTCGGAGGGGTACTTTTTTGAACTGCAGGTCCTTGAAGGGAATAAATGCCCTTTTACATGCCAACCCAGCGTTTTCCTTCATCACCACGAAGGAAAACAGTCTGTGGTCGTCCGAGTTTGGTGATTTTTGTGTCACAGGTCTACCTGCTTTATACAGGGACTTCCACAGCCTTTTCAACAGCGCTGCGGACCGCGGGGGGGGGGGGGGAGTGTTTTGGAAATGACAGTCTTCATTACAAAGCTTTCTTCGTTATGAATTAGCATACATGTTTTTATTGAACATTTGAAGAACTAGCAAAAAACCCAGAAACTGTTGTAGAGGACATAAAGTCAGAGATAGAAACGACAAGGAGCAGGTGCATCTAGTACAGGTAGAGCTGCTGCAAAAACCCACAGAGCTCAGCAGCCAGCGCAACAAATTCTGGATCCTTTGCTTTTAGTTAGCATTAGCAGCACATCCTGCGTCCGATGTGAAAGGACCTTTATGCTGCGCACTGTGACTCACAGCAATGGTCCCGGGTCAGCCCTGACTTTGTGTTAAACTAATCCTAAAGTAATAATGGTATTTCTAACCACTGACATACCACAACTTTATCCTTTCAACAGCTACTGAAAGTTAGGGGACCTAGCTGCTATCGGATATTTATATAGAGATCCTCCAGCTTCATACTGTATTACCCTTCAAGGACCTGCAGTTCAAAAAAGTGCACCTCCGACAGCCAAACCCATCTGTTCTCTGATTGGATTGTTACATTTGTGATTGACATGACATTGACCAATCAGATGACAGGAAGAAAAATAGGGTCAAAATTCGTACTTGTAACTTGCAAGGGGGTTTTTGGCTAAGTCCACATACAAATCTTTTTTACACATACAAATCTTTTTTACGCACACACAAATTCTTTTTACACACACAAATCTTTTTTACGCACGCACAAATTCTTTTTACACACACAAATCTTTTTTACGCACGCACAAATTCTTTTTACACACACAAATCTTTTTTACGCACGCACAAATCTTTTTTACACATACAAATCCTGATTTACAAGTACAAAACTGATTTACAAGTACAAAATATTTATGACCACATTTTGAGCCCATACATCAGGGCTAAAATGGCGAGAGCACAGCCGCGGGTCTTTGGGGAGTTGTACTCGACCGCAGGCATTTTCCCATTGCTTTCTTCTTGTTTTCTCATGAGGAAAGCTGTGCAGACTTACATCTGTTCCTTTGTTGCCCTTCGACTGGAAATTACAACCGAAAGCTGCACAATGCGGCATAGTAGCTCCTTTCCTGCAACAACAGGCTAGCTGAACGAAAGCGCCTGCCCACAACCAATATACATCATCGTCCCAGAATGCATTGCGTGCACAAAAACATGGCCGCTCCCAAGGCTTCAAAATGGTTTTAAACAACAAAGATTTAATGAATAACGAAAACATTTTAGTTATTTTCAACCATGTTTATGTAGTGGAGATAATTTGTAACATATTTAGAGTAACTTGACATAATAGTCGGGGTTCCTTTTAAGAAAAAAAAAAAGGAAAAACTGTATATGTGAATATTACCAAAGAAATCCTGCTCCTGATCAGCGCTTTCCTCCTGACACTCAGACTACCACATTTTATTTATACCTGATTTCACTTCAGGTTTCTCTTTATTTTGATTTATGCAACACAGTACACACAGAGGCCAGCCAAGTGAAGTTAACCATGTGTTGTGACCACATGGGGGAAATTAGGATTATTATTATTTGTATTACGCTTAGTTGTTGTCCCTGTGGTTTTCCCTTTAGTATTTAAAATGGTTTTCTCAGTGTCTCTATCCGGTTGTTTAGTGATGACGTGACGAATCCTACTTCCGGGCCTAAAGTAGTCTGCGTTTAATATGGCTTTTGTGTTGTTAACATGTTTAATGTTTTGTATTTTCTTCTATTTAATCTCAAAAAGCTCCTAAAAACAGTCACTGATCACCGTTGACCTCCCTCGGCTTTTATTTCCGCTAATCATTTATTTAAGCTCAGTTTTTAAAACCTTACGATGTAACTACAGCACAGCCCATGCAGCAGTATATCAATAACTAACCTCGTATTGTGGATGGATTATCTCACTTGTTCTCCTGGCTGAAGTTTAGTCCTTTTACAGCATCCTGCCATGTGATTTCATTTGTTCCTGACCACCGAGAACACTCACGTTAACTTTTATCGAGTGGAAAAAAAGTTAGCTTGTTTATATTATGCTAACATAGCTGTGTCGCTAGCGGTCACGTAGCACATCATTATATACCAGCTAGCCAAACTTCAGTAACCCTACAAACGTCACTGCTGTTTAGTTTTCTGTCTTCATTTATGTTGGAAGTGATAGCAGAGCTGTACGTTTGAATTTGTTTCTTTTTTTTTTTTTTTTGCCTGTCCCATTTGGTTCTTAAGCCGTCAGAATTGTTGTCTGAAGACCAACAAGGATACCAAATGGATTTTTGAATTTGTTTCTAAACCCCTGCAGTCAGGACATGCTATATTGTATTTAGATGGAAGCTAGCGAGCTAACTTCCTGCTAACTTCTAACTCCGTTAAATGTCATAAATTCCGTTTTCATGGATGCCTGGATGTTAAACTCAATTGTTACACCTGGTAGAGAAGAACGCTGATCATTTTATTAAAGATGAAAGACTTTAGACAGTTTTTTCAACTCTCAGTAATGCCACAGTGATCGTTTGATATATGGACCTGCAGGAGTTTAGGCCCAGACACAGCCAGTGACGTCAGACTGAACAACCGGATAGGCTCAGCTGTCTCTCATTTGGGGAGTTTGTTGAGTTATGATAGGATTTTGCTAAGCATTATTTTGAAGGAGTTCTGTTTAGCTGACCTCTTTTAGGGGTCCACTTATTTCTTAACATAGCATATTTCAGTGATTGTGTATATTAACATTATTATTGTCATTTTGGGGGTATTGCAAAAGCCACATTTTATAAATTACACCCGTACCTGTGCATCCTCGGCTGCTGGGTCCCTGAAAAGAGAGAAAACAAAATCCCATTTCACATTAATCTTTCATTCTTTTTTGTTGATTTTTGTAGAAAATCATCAATGACTGGACATTCAAAGGTGTCTCACATACAAGAAAAATAACAATGATAAAACTTTAAGATACTTCACCTTGTTTTCTTAACGAGTTGAATGTTTTAAGTCATGTTAATTTACAAATTTGTTAATTTCAACAAATCTGTAATATTAACCTCACTTTTTTAACCTTTAACGGTTCTAATAGACTGTGCGCCTTAGCATTTGCTACTTCCGGTGGGGAAACTCCTGTAGAGCACTTCGTTTCCTGAGTGATATTCGCGATATTATGGTCGGGTTTTCCAAAACAAGTTAACCACATGGATGAATCATGCGGCAATTTACATATCTCGAGATGTCTTGGGCATTTACCATTTATATATCTGTAGATGATGTTCATTGACTTGAACTCGATTATTCTACACTAAGAGCAGAACAATTAAAACCACATATGGGATTTGTGAAATGTTTAAATAAAGGTTCATTTAATACATTTTCATGCATCTGGACCACAGTAGAACAGATCTCACACTACTGCCCAATTTTGCTTTATTAGCTGTTCTTGCAACTTTAAACTTTGTGGGGGGTTTTTCAGTTGTTCTCACTTCCAGCTACTGTGCATCTGACCTGCATCCTGTGTAGATACCTTCATAGAGAGGACATTAAGTTAAACTCCTCTGAGATATTAAATTACACATTGTGTGACAGTAGGGGGCACTGCATTGTTTAGGTTTTTTGTTTTGTTTTGTTTTGCATTAATGCAATGAATTAAATCTATGAATGAGATCATTGGAAATTGGTCTTAAAAGCTGTGCAGAAAGCAAAGAAACACAATATTAATCCAGGTTAAGAAAGCAGTACAGAGAGGGGGGAAAGCAGTGGCCAGGATTATAAGAGAATATGCAGTTGGTGTTTTGGTCAATATTTTAATATATAGTCAAAGTTAGCAGCCCTTTTGCTTTATATTATCTGCTCTTAATGGATTTAAGCTGTATTCCCTGGACCAGAGATCTGAGGTTACTTCAATCAACAGCTGATGGTTTGTGTTATTGTTGATAGTTAATATCGTTAACTGATTGGGTTAATTTGGTTAAGTGTATTTCATGTAATCCAATGTTTTTCGTCTGCTTTAAGGTGATCAGAATTTGAAATTTGAGATGCGGAATCATTTAAAGCAAGTTCAAAGAAAGTGCTGAAATCTGCCTTTATTGAAGTTTCACAAATCACAGAAAGGTTTCATAAAATCGTTGTTTTGTTGTGCTTTTGTTCTGCTATTAGTGTGGAATAATCGAGTACAGGTTTGAAATGTCAGGGTTGTGTAGTTTTTGCTCTGCAGCAGATCAAACATGCTTAGAGTAGAGAATAAGTTGCTCTTTATCCATTTCCCTAATCGGAAGCTACAAACGCAAACCAACTTCAGCCTCGTGTTAAAATGTACATTTGTGTGGTAATGTTATAAAGCAATGGGTCACTAGTTGAAAGCTTCAGGATTTCTTACCTTGTATAGTCCCGAATGTCATCAGGTGATGTGGCAAATCGCTGCAGTCCCTGAATCGACTGATAAGACCCGAGCTGCAGCCTGAGCTCGTCGAGCTCCCCTGATATGGTTTCATATTTAACGCGGTGCTCCAAAACTCCAGGTCGCTCCGTTTTTTTCGAAAAATTATTCCAGTGGAATAACGACGGAACAACTTTCGGCTGCAGACAACGCTTCCCAGAGGAAGACACGAAGATGTCTCCAGTCTCAAAATGCCGACTACACACTCTAGAGCTGGTCGTAACTGTGAAGCCGTGCCTTCTGATTTCCATCAGCCATTGTGCGCGCAATTCAGGATCCTTGGGAAAGCAGTGGAAACTTAACATCTTGTTAAACCTGCCCCCAGCAGTGCACAGCGGGACACAGCAGTGGTGAGTGTTCCCACCTTCTGCTCTTTGTAGCTTAACGCGATCTTCCCGCTTTCGTATTTTGGACATGATTTTAGAGTTTATCTTTGCAGTAGCGACTGACCGCAAAATAAAGCTACCGGAAATGTACAACTCTACCTCCGGTCTTGAAACAGGAAGTTAGCGTTTTCTCGTTCACGGGGTCATTTCCTTTCCGATCTCACTGCACCGAGCAGCAACAGGAAAAAACAAACCCTGAACACTAAGCTGCGCAGTCCTACAAAGCTAGCTTTAGTTCTCCGTTGTATTTCAGGTTTACTGAAGGCATTTTAATCGACCAAAGCGAGCGCGTGGAACAACTGGGTCCCTTCACGGACGACGGCGGGAGGTTAATGGAGAGGTAAGTTTACACCGTTTGTCGGTGTCCCGATTAGATCAGCGCGGAAGCTTCCAAGAAAACATGAATCCGTGACATCTGGTTAAAAAACGGAATTGTAGACTGGCCGATGGTTTCCACACAGCTGCTCTAAAGAAAACAATCTCCCTTTGGTTGTGGTCACTAAATGAATAAAAGGCCAAAGGCAAACAGGCGACCACGTGTCGTGTTCTCCACCTACACAGAATATTATTATGAGCCTCTTCATTTTCTTCACATCCAGCCATAAATCTTCCCGTCGGCTGGAGATCTTTTCATAAAAGCTCTTGACGTTTCAGAGCTGAGACATGAAGCTGTTTTTCCTGTTCTCCTGATAAGAACAGGTGGGTGTGTTCTGCAGTCAGTTTGAGGTGGAAGGAGGGGGATCATCCACTCTACCCTTTTTATGTGAGTACATCGAGAACTGGTAGCTTAAATGACTTGGATATTAACAGAGAGCGTCTGTCCTGATAGTCGGTGTCTTTGGACCTTGGATTTATATTTTCATTGTGCCATCTGCACATAGACAGCCCGGCTATGTTGCTGTGCTGTTGTAGTACAGTCCTCTGCATGCTGCTGCTGGTCTATGCCTATGAAGGTAAGCTGTGAAGTTGCACGCGTGTTGACCACAGAGCCAAAACACAACAAAAAACACTGACTCACAACACGATCACTGTTGTGACCTTTATCACTGTACTGTGATAATAACTCCTGTGAATCTGGAATTTTAAATATTATAAATATATATTTACACCATGTTTGTTCAAGTTTTGACACACTCGGAGTGAAACAGATCATCTGTTAGATCATCCTGCAAATTCACTCTGACAACCTGTTGAAGACAAACTATTGATAAACTCTGGCCTGTTTCTATTTTCATACTGATTCTTTTAAATAATTTGTACATTTCTGTGTTCTGGTTCAAATGCATGTAAGCTTTTGTGACCTGTAACGTACTAATAAAGATAAGTTTTTGTTTTTGTTTTTTTACTTGAGACAAAACAACGCTGCATCATCATCTTTTATTGAGCAGACACCCGTGTTTAATTGTGATGAATGGAGTAGAGGACTGAACAAGACGTGTGTATTGAGTCGACAAGTGGCATCTAAGGGAAAGAGTCACCTTGTAATTTATATCACAAAACCTCACCGTGCTAAATTTCAGCATCCTGTGTGAGCTGTACTGCCTGTGGCTCTGCAGGAATCAGTGGTTTTTGCTCTAGAAGTGAGCGATGCTGTCGATGTCGTTAACTTTTCATTTTGTTTCCTCTTTTTCAGACATAAACACCACAGCTGGACAGAACATTATTCTGCCATGTTGAGCTCCAAACTACAATATCACAAGTGTAGAGTGGAGCAGAGCTGACCTGGGATCAGAATATGTGTTTGTTTCTCGGGATGGGATGTTTATTCCAGATGAGCAGCATCCATCTTTTAAGAACCGGGTGGATCTGCAGGACAGACAGATGAAGGATGGAGACGTGTGTGATTCTGAAGAATGTGACGATTAATGACACTGGAACATACGAGTGTCGTGTCAACGTTAGTGGAAGAAATAAAGACCCCATCAGCGTCATCTACCTGAGAGTTGTTGATCCTCCAGGTGAGTGAGTAGAGTTGAGTGTGTGTGTGATCAGAGGTGAAGCTGCTTCCTGGTTGTTGATGTTTGTTTCTAAAGATGTTGTTGATGAGACTTTGTAGAAAGCAGCTGGTCTGAGTGATGTGATCAGAGTGCAGTAGATAATGTCTGACAGCAGTTTGAAGAGGAAATGGATTCTGTTCTGTTCTTCACTCATCACCTACCTGACAGCTGACACCTCACACCTGTTTCTCACCTGCAGGTCAGACAGGAGGACACACAGAGGATGGAGTCAGTAGAGGACGTCCTGGTCTGTCAGTTTTTGGTGTAATTTGTGTTCTTATCGCTTCTTTTGTGATCTCTGGAAAATTGAAAAACACAAATTCCTCACTTCCTCCACCTGAACAACAGCAAGTCTAAAAAAAAGAAGCTCTTCGCTTTTTTTCTTTTTCTTTGTCTTCACACAAAGCAGTTTACTGTAACAGTACAGACATGTCTTGGCATTCCTGAAGATGCAGCTTTAAATATGACCAAAACAAAGTGATTCGTTATTGCTACATAAGTGGCTCTTATACAGGACATCAGTTTCAGTCATGTGTCTCTGAAATTTGCTCTGACAAAATGAACATGAGACTTTTGTCAGATTCTGTTACTGTGTCATCTCACAGGTTAAACTGAAGTCCTCTTGTATGTTCAGCACTTTGGCATACCACTGTTTTTAAATGTGCTATATAAATAAGGTTTGTTGTTGTTTTTGTAATAAATGTTGAGCTAACGTTCATTATTCTCTGTACTATCAGGAGCCAAATAAACGTCCCTCAGTGGATAATGGAACCAGGCGTCTTATAGTAAACTGTGATCTACATTTGTATTTGTGACATTTGATTTGATAAATTGACGCAGTCAGTAGTTTTGAATGTTTTTAATTTTTAAGATAAGATAGGATAACCTTTATTAGTCCCATGTGTGGGAAATTTGTTTTATTACAGCAGTGGACAGTGCAAAGTTGCATAGAAAAATGAGAGAAAAACACTAGAATAAGATATCAATAAGATACTGTACACAACAGAATAGAATAAAATAAAATCCTATATACAACTGAATAAAATAGAATACAAATGCTATATACAGTTGAGTATGATACAACGATGCCAGAAAAGATTATTGCACATATGTGTGTGTTTGATTAGTTAAAGTCTTTATTGTGGAGTCTGACAGCCGTGGGGAGGAAAGACCTGCGAAATCTCTCCGTCCCACACCGTGGGTGCTGCAGCCACTGAAGGAGCTGCTCAGTGCTGTCAGAGTCTCCTGCATGGGGTGGGAGATGTTGTCCATCAGGGATGACAGCTTAGCCACCATTCTCCTGTCACTCACCACCTCCACTGGGTCCAGAGGGCATCCTAGAACAGAGCTGGCCCTTCGGATCAGCCTGTTCAGTCTCTTCCTGTCCCCAGCAGAGATGCTGCCGCCCCAGCAGACCACACCATAAAAGATGGCTGAGGCCACCACAGAGTCACAGAAGGTCTTCAGGAGTGGGCCCTCCACTCCAAACGACCTGAGTCTCCACAGCAGGTACATCAGGTACAGTCTGCAGTGTAGATGGTGAAGAGGAACGGAGCCAGAACCGTTCCCTGTCCGACACACAGCCCTGAGTTCTCACATATTTTAAGATCAGTTTTAGCCACGGATACATTAACATGTTTAGTCTAAACTTGATTTTTGTCTTCTTGCTATAATTAAGCTGAACAAGTGTTGAAGAACAAACACACAAATGGAAACAATCATTCACAGAGAAATCAGTGAGGACAGTCTGTGTATCTCTCCATATCTGATAAAAGCTTTAAAATCAGGCTTCTTATCTGTTGTTCGTAGAGTTTTCAACAATAACTAAAGATTTTGACTGTAAACCTTTTTTCCTGTGTGACATAGATGAGCTCCTAAAGCTCAGTCTATGCTTGTAGGACAAGAAAGGCAACCACAGTCTGAACCAGGTTTACTTAT
The DNA here is from genome assembly GCF_001858045.2 of Oreochromis niloticus. Classification (NCBI taxonomy): domain Eukaryota; kingdom Metazoa; phylum Chordata; class Actinopteri; order Cichliformes; family Cichlidae; genus Oreochromis; species Oreochromis niloticus. The sequence goes on from NC_031967.2 coordinate 59,625,580, forward strand.
CTGCTTATTTTATTAGTGGGGACTGAACGTGTGCCAGTTTCACTGTTAAAAGTCTACAAATCTAGAACAGGATGCCACCATCCAGTAGTGGAGCTTTTAGCAGGTAGAGAGGTGGAGGAGACACAGAGTAAATCAGTTCAGACAGTGCATTAAAATGGGGCCACAGTAGCACAGTTAGCAGGGTCTCACAGCTAATTAAGCACTTTATTAACTTCTTTAAGCTTTTATTTTGCACTTTTAAATCTAATTTGTGATCATAGTGTAGCCATGATATTTATTTAAAACACATACAGATCTTTATTATAATGGTTTTATTTGATTATTATATGAGTTGTGAAAAGTTCTGAACTGGATATGTAAAGATCAGAAACCTTCTCAGCTGATCTCATTTTCAAGATCATCATCTCGGCCAGCTCCGGACTGTTTTCTGATCTCAGTATTCCTGCCATGTTCTCTTATACGTTCAATGTTTCAGTTTTTTTATACAGCACCAAATCACAACAACAGTCACCTCAATGTGCTTTATATTGTAAGGCAGACCCTACAATAATACACACAGAGAAAAGAAACCCCTTATTCCTTATTAAATGAAGCTTTGTAGCACCCACAGGCTCCGATTCACCCTTGGGCATCACATGGTTCCTCCTCAAGTCCCTGATGCACTAGCTTTGGCTGGTGCTGCCTATCATCCTCTGGACACACTGGAACTATATCCAGCACCACTAGCTCTGAATCAAAGACATGCATCCATCCTTCATCTGTCTGTCCTGCAGATTTAGGCGATTCTTAAAAGATGGATGCTGGTTTTCTGGATCCAACTCATAAACAACAACACATCCATCTTGCAGGTGAGCTCTGTTCCACTCTAAAACAATGTCATCCTGTTTTTTTAGCTCAACATGTTAAAGTGGCATCAACACTAAGCTGTGATGATTTTCTGGTCTGAAAGAGGTTAAAACAAAATTCAGAACAGACTGATGTGATTGTGGAGCACTCTGAGACGGAGTAGCAGAAGAACAGTTGGAGGTTGTTAAATCTGTATTTGATCCCCTTTGTTTAAAAAAAACAAAACACTTAGCAAACAGAAACAGGTCTTAAAGTGGAGTATTGGCCTTTTTGTGGCTGTTATCGTCGGGTATTACTGAGGAGAAAGGTTGGTGTGCTGCCACCTGTTGGTTGTAGTTTTTTAACTGATAGTTTTAACTTCTAAAGGCTGCTTATGTAGAGGAGAGCACTGTGTCGGGAGGAGGCCTGGAAGTAGGACTCTGAAGAAATTATCCCTTTTATTTATATCCTGTTTCACTGCAGAAGTCTCTTGGATGAGTGTTTTTCCCACTGAAACGTCCAGATGAACAGAATCAACTTTTTGGGATTCATCCTGTTTCATCTCTATAAAATGATCTTTTTCTCCACAATTCTGCTGTGTACATTCTAACAACATAGATCAAATTACACATTTTTATGACAGATTTATATTCACTATGAAAAGTGTAGCCATCAGCCTTAAACAGGGCAGAGCACTAAAACACACATGTTTAAGTTTGAGCCTTATCAATTATATCTTTACAGAATTTACAGATAAATCTAAATTTCACTGATGCAATCTGTAAATAAATTATGTATTCTGAGCTGTTATTTTAACATCACTGAACAGGTGAATGGGGAGAGAGACATGACTTTAATTTTTTAATTTCACAAGGACAGAAAAACTACACGCACAGAATCATGAGTGGAATCTGAAGAATTAGTGCAACATGATTGGTTAATATGTTTCCTGCTTCTGTTTGATTGGCTTTTGTTGCTCAGGGGCGGGAAAACTGAGGACTCTTTCTAATTTGTGCCTCCTGATCTCCTCCGTCTTTCTGCCTGTTATCTGAAAATCAATCTCAGAGCTTCATGCTGAAGAATTTCTCATTTATAAAATAGTTCTGGAGCACTGTTTGTATTCTAGTTGTAATTTAATGTTATTTAACTACCACAGTTTAAAATGAAGCTCTAAGACACTGATGCCTCGTTCTGTTGAGACTGTTTCCTTGACTCCTCTCTCCTTGTGTCCTTTCTGAGCTCCTCAGTGGGCCTTAGACACACTGGAGGAGCCATTTGTGCAGAATGATCCTCTGATAACAGACATCACAGTGTGCTACACACTCTGGTTTAAAGAGGGACTTAAGTGAGAAGAAGCCTTTTACTGAGTTGAAGTAAACACACATCAGATTGTTCTCACTGATCGCTCTGATGATGAATAACATGATGACCTGAAGCAAAGCTCAGAGTGTTTGCTGTGTGTTCTTTGGTGCTGATTCAGCAGGAATCAGTGAGAAGGTGCAAAAATAAATCACTGTTAAACAGTCAACAGTCCAGTTTTTTATTTCTTTGGTTCTTCACTTCAGTGGCTCAGTGCATCAGATTCACAGGGAGATTAAAATCAAACAAATAACAGAATTAAACCAAGGAACAAATGAGGGAAAAGTTCTGCACCAGGCTAAACCCCATAAGTCGGGTAGTGGTCGATGTAATATTCACAGAAAATGTGAACACAGACAGTACATGAGGGAAACTGCTCTGTAAGTGATCAAATCAACACACATCGCACAACATTCCTCCTTCCTTGCACACTTTCCTCCAGAACACTGAGCAGAAAAAAGACACCTGGACTGTTTCAGCAGCTCCTGGAGGAGAGGTGAGAAACAAACAAATGAAATCTAAACCAGCTTTTTTACTCTGATACCGTCAGGATTTCATGGCTGACTTGACACATGCACAAACTGCAACAGTGTTTTTTTTTTTATAGTGCTCACAGCATTTATGCATTCACTATCTTGTAAAACACTCAACCCAGAGAAAAAAAGCATAAATTACTTTGTTTGTTTAAATTGTTGGTTTACACAGAAAAAAAACCAAAGTTTCACAAATAGGAAATGTAAAACACAGGTTTCTGTAACACTTCTGTTTCCATTTTCCACTGAAGGAAGTTCAAGTACCTGCTGAAGGAAATAAACAAACAAATTTGAAAAATACCATAAAGTCAGTGGTACTGAGATGGCCTATTTTGCAGAACAAGTTATTTTCCAGTCACTGCTGCATTAACTTCAGTTTTCATAAAACAAAGTTTGTAATTTGTAGCTGTGCAAAATTCACTTTTACAGTCTAAAATCTCTGTTTGTGTAAATGTAGGAAATGTTACACAGTAAAGACAGTTGTAAAGAGGGAGTTATAAAAATGTTCATGATAGTCAACATGATGACTTTGAGTGTTTCACTCAGACGTATATTTCATGTCTATAACATTGCCAAGGATGCATCACCATTAATTAGTGTAAACAATTTTATCCCAAACCCTCATGTTTATCTAACTTCATAGATTTAATGCTTAAAGTGATGCAGTTTTATTTCATAAGTGTAGAAACCTGTGAGCTGTGAAATGATTCCCTCCATCACCAACCCCACAGATGTCCAAATGTAAAATTAAATATAAAGTTTATGTCCTGGGACATGAATTTGTAGATATGAACCTGAGGTATGTTCATGTGTATGAGTTCATATCCACAAACACATCAGTCAGTGCTGCACCATTAGTACCTGTTTCCCTGCTCCAAACAGTTTGAAACCCTCCCAATGTCTTTAGACTTTAACAGGATCTCTGAGAAGCAGAAATCACATATTCAGCACCGTTCCCTTTTCTTCTTTTAGAGATCAGAACATTAGGTACAAGAATAAACACACCAAAACTGACAGACTCACTACCAGTCCCACAAACCCTCCAAGTCCTCCTGGAGGACCTGCAGGTGAGAAGAAGGTGAGAGCTGGTGATGAGTGAAGAACAGAAGAGAATCCAGGATTTTAGTGAGTTTTTCAGTCCTTGAAACCCTGAAAACCAAATTTCATGATTTCCATGTCCTCAGATCATCGTTTGTTCCTGTGTTGAGTGACACGCTGGGAATTTGGAGCAACAGCAGGAGATTCAGGTGGAAAAGCTGTGAGATGTTTCAAACATAGTGCATTTCAACAGGTTAGTATGAATCCTGATTCTGATTGTCATGGTTTATCTAGATCATAAAAACAGCGACACCAACAAGAAGCACAGCAGGAACTACCAGACCAACAATCAGTCCAACAGATCCACTCTTCGCTCCTCCATCCTCCTTCCCTCCATCCTTCTTCCCTCCATCCTCTGTGTGTCCTCCTGTCTGACCTGCAGGTGAGAAACAGGTGTGAGGTGTCAGCTGTCAGGTAGGTGATGAGTGAAGAACAGAACAGAATCCATTTCCTCTTCAAACTGCTGTCAGACATTATCTACTGCACTCTGATCACATCACTCAGACCAGCTGCTTTCTACAAAGTCTCATCAACAACATCTTTAGAAACAAACATCAACAACCAGGAAGCAGCTTCACCTCTGATCACACACACACTCAACTCTACTCACTCACCTGGAGGATCAGCAACATGAAGGTAGATGCTGCTGATGGGGTCTTTATTTAATTTTAAATTCATGTTGACACGACACTCGTATGTTCCAGTGTCATTAATCATCACATTCTTCAGAATCAAAGACACGTCTCCATCCTTCATCTGTCTGTCCTGCAGATCCACCCGGTTCTTAAAAGATGGATGCTGGTTTTCTGGATCGGACATGTTATTCCGATACACAAAAACAGGTTTATCTTCCAGGTCAGTTCTGTTCCACTCTACAAGATCAATGTTGTTATTTTGAGCTCGACATGTCAGAGTGACATCCTGTCCAGACTCAGCTGTGATGTTTTTCTGCTCTGAAAGAGGAAACAACACAGAGCAGAGAGGTTAAAGGGATCCGAGTATAACTCTTCAATTCTACGGCAGCCAATCAGAAGACACTGGAGTTATGCACACTGGTCAAACCATCACACAAGTATTAAATGTTATTTAATATCATAGTTTTACATCTAGTTCCTATTTTTAATACGTCCGTTGATAAACTGAACAACAGAGGCTAGTCTAGCTTGACAGTGTTTTCCAATCATGGCAGATGGTAAATTAGTGATGTTTGCATAAAACAGTTCAATTAAAAAATAACAAAAACCTTTTTCAATATAACTTTATACGACTTCTTAAAGTCACAGAGACAAATGAATGTAATACACCCCATTTCCATAACTATGCTGACATCAGCAAGTATAAATCATGAAGTTCTCAGACAACACCGCCATTGTGGGTCGGGTGTCGGAGGGGGAAAAAATGGAATACGGGGGAGGGGGTCATCAATGACTTTGTCAGCTGTGTGTGAACAGAACCATCTTTGCATCAATGCCAGCAAGACAAAGGAGCTGGTGATAGACTTCAGCAAGAAGCCACCCGCTATTACACCAATGAACATCCAGGGTTTGGACATTGAAACAGTGGAGGAGTACACGAGAACCTGAGGTACACTGACAGCCTCTGTCAGCTGTGGCTACAATGTAGCTTGTCATCACCAGTGTGTGAATGTGTGGATGACTGTATGTAGTGTAAAGTGCTTTGGGGTCCTTAGGGACTAAGTAAAGCTCTATACAAATACAGGCCATTTACCATTTACAAATACAGTACCTGGGTGTTCACCTCAATAACAAACTGGACTGGTCCATGAACACAAATGCACTTTACAAAAAGGGTCTAAGTCGTCTGCACCTGCTATGATGGCTGAGATCCTTCGGGGTGAACAGGACAGTCCTAAGAACGTTTTACGACACTGTGGTGGCGTCTGCTATCTTTTATGCTGTGGTCTGCTGGCGTGGTGGAATGGCAGAGAGGGACAGGGGGAAACTCAACAAACTGGTCAGGAGGGCCAGCTCTGTGCTGGACTGCCCGCTGAAGTCCATCGAGCAGGTTGGGGAGGAGAGGATGTTGTCTAAGCTAACATCCATCATGAACAACACCCACCCCCTGCATGAGACTGTATGAGCTGTGAGCAGCTCGATCAGCAGTGGACTTTTACACCCACAGTGTAGGAAGGAACGCTACCACAGGTCATTCTTACCAGCAGCTCTCAGACTCTATAACACAGCTTAACATGGTTATCCTACTCATCACCTGTTTAACTGATGGATCATATGTTTTTAATTGCTTGTTAACAGCTTGTTTATACACTGTATATTTCACCAGGAGCATTCATACACCACCCACACTTGTGTACAAATCTACCTACATTTTTATCTGTGTATATGAATTTCGGTTGATTATGTATATAGGACTACTCTACGAATATAAATGTCTCATTTGTGGGATAATAAAGGTTTATTCTATTCTATGTCCAGCAGGGGGCGCTGCGTTGCTGTGCATCCTGTTGTTACAGGCATGGCCCTTTAAGGGTGAAGCCTGATGGGAAATGTATTCGGGATGTGTGTAGCGGGACTGACTTTTTTTTTTTTTTTTTAAATGAACTTTATTTAGAACAATGACAATCTCAAAGAGACACGTGACAAATTAAATTATATGTAGCGGGACTGACTGGTGTGTGTGTGTGTGGAGAGAGAGAGGAGAAGGGGAAAAGCAACGGTTAGAATATAATAACTCCCTCGGCAGCCAGAGTTGTGTCGGCGATGCTCGCTGTGAGTAAACTGTTTCAGCCCACTATACGCGGTGTTCGTGCCTTGGAGAAGAAGTTCGGTGAAGCAGTTTTCCTACGCCTCCTTCGATCTTTTTACTAGCAGAGTTGAACTGTACAGTAAGCTGGTTGCCGGTGTTGTGCCCAAAAGTGATTGTCTGCCAGAAACTGATTGCCGTTGTTCCAGATCAACTGGCGTTTAGATCAACTGGCGTTGGTCGAACAGATGTGTGGCAGTCTTGCGTTTCAGGAGCTGCTACCGACAAAACAGCAAAAAAAACGCCAAATGTGTCATCTGTGACACTTGTGAGGTTATCTCAAACACACTCCGTCAGTCTTGATGCTGTTGAACAACAAAATGTTTAAAAATGTCGCGAGTTTACCTGGTGATAGCCTCATGCTCGACACGATCGCGAAAACAGCAAACAATTAACACCACGCCGGTGTTGTTCACAGGACAGCGAGAATAAATGATCGGGAGACTCTTGCCGTCGTTATCGTTCCCCTCGCACGTTTTATTTCTCCGGTTTCAGCGTTTTATGCTCAAAACTAAAGCTGCAGTTTACTTTGTGTGCACTAACATGGACTCGAGTCAACCAGCGCCACCTCTGGTCGAGTGCCACAGCCTACAGCCAGATCAACTTGTGACACACATCTGCAGCACATTTGAATTCGTTTCATGCACAATACATGTGTACTTTTCAATTGTGTGTTTGTGCGTCATGCAAATAAACCTTTGAAATGAATGAAATTATATCATGTATTTATTATTGGCCTACATTTGTACAAAATGCCAAATTATATACACAAAGTCATAGAAATCACCACTCCAATTGGTCATCATGATTTTAATATTCTCTTTTTCCATAACAATGAAATACGCCTTGGACAAATATGACACATCAATAGTTCAGTAGTGTTGTCACATCACATCCTGTAAGCATCTTCTGTCTGTGTCTTTTCTCTGGAAATGAATATTTCCAGCCAATATAGGCAATCCATCAACATGGCTGGAGAGTTGGTTGTTGTATATAGTCTGTATAAGTGTGGTTAATCTAATGAACATTTGTAAGGTGATGCCAGTTACTGTGAATTTACAGCAGTTACACAGTGATTAGTAACAGAGCCAGTGAGAGTGAGTGGATTGAAGAAAGTCAGTGACTCAGGTGTGTCGATTGGTTTGTCATCTGTTTGTGAGACTGGAGGAGACGTAGAAATCTTTTGTTTTAAATCTTAGTGAGGAAGATTCCTGTTTTAAAACGAGAACATTTTGTGAGAAATGCAAGAAGTACATCTGCAGAAAGCACACAGTTACATTCTGTCCATCATGTGGACAAAATTGAAAATGTTGAACATTGAAAAACTGAGAACATTGGGCAAGTTCAAAAGAAATGTGTTTGTAAGAACGAAAAACCTTTAATAATTGTTCCTAAAAATAGTTATGGAAAGTCTAACTGTTGTATGTCTGTGTTCTACATGTTTATCTAATGGAAAATAAAGTTGCTATTGTTTTATTGCAGTTTCTTGACAGTTCTGAGTGGATTTACATTTACCTGCAACAAAATCAATGTCATTTTTCTGTTTTTCAACATACTATAAGGTTTAATTTCCAAAACGTGCATATGATCTTCAATTTTTAGCAGATCCAATATCACATAGCTGCTATGTCACAGCAGCTGGAGCAGTCTCAAATAGAGGTATGTCCACTGCTGCCACCTGTGGCCAAGTACCATAGCCTACTACTAGATTAACTTGTGACACATCTGCACCTGCTGCTATGATCACATTGAGTAGAGGCTGAGTGGCTGCACTTACCCCTGGTACATCCAAATCTACCCACAAAGATGTTGAAAGATGCAATCCCAACAATGTGCATTGTCAACACTAAAAACAATCAGTAAGCAAAGACAACAGGGATCAATTTTTTCTGTTTATTTAGCACCCACAACATTTGTAGTCGCCTTCTGCACAGGGCAAGTCCACACACACTGTGTGGTACCACTTTCCGCAGAAGGTGCATTAAATCTGCAAGATTGAATGAGATTGTCAGGGTCATTGTCTGACTGTTTATTACTAATCACCTGCTGTACATTCACAGTAACTGGCATCACCTTACAAACGTTCATTAGATTAACCACACTTATACAGACTGTATATAACAACCAACTCTCCAGCCATGTTGATGGATTGCCTATATTGGCTGGAAATATTCATTTCCAGAGAAAAGACACAGACAGAAGATGCTTACAGGATGTGATGTGACAACACTAATGAACTATTGATGTGTCATATTTGTCCAAGGCGTATTTCATTGTTATGGAAAAAGAGAATATTAAAATCATGATGACCAATTGGAGTGGTGATTTCTATGACTTTGTGTATATAATTTGGCATTTTGTACAAATGTAGGCCAATAATAAATACATGATATAATTTCATTCATTTCAAAGGTTTATTTGCATGACGCACAAACACACAATTGAAAAGTACACATGTATTGTGCATGAAACGAATTCAAACGTGGTGCAGATGTGTGTCACAAGTTGATCTGGCTGTAGGCTGTGGCACTCGACCAGAGGTGGCGCTGGTTGATTCGAGTCCATGTTAGTGCACACAAAGTAAACTGCAGCTTTAGTTTTGAGCATAAAACGCTGAAACCGGAGAAATAAAACGTGCGAGGGGGACGATAACGACGACAAGAGTCTCCCGATCATTTATTCTCGCTGTCCTGTGAACAACACCGGCGTGGTGTTAATTGTTTGCTGTTTTCGCGATCGTGTCGAGCATGAGGCTATCACCAGGTAAACTCGCGACATTTTTAAACATTTTGTTGTTCAACAGCATCAAGACTGACGGAGTGTGTTTGAGATAACCTCACAAGTGTCACAGATGACACATTTGGCGTTTTTTTTTTGCTGTTTTGTCGGTAGCAGCTCCTGAAACGCAAGACTGCCACACATCTGTTCGACCAACGCCAGTTGATCTAAACGCCAGTTGATCTGGAACACCGTCCGCGGGAGCGCGCAGCTGCTTAAAGCTGCAGCGCCCGGATTACTTGCGTTGCCAGCTACTTCCGTGCAACTGATATAACGTTATTAGGCAAAGGTATGCATTTATGGAACTTTAATGTTTCTTGTAACCGAATTATGACGCTTGTCAGAAGTTTGCTTTCATCGTGTAGCGCTGTAACGAATGACTACACGCATCACGGTGGAATAATTAATGCCTACAGGTTTAGTATGTCTAATCTCGTTGTTCATATTTGTTATAAGACTGTCGAATAGTAGTTAAAACAACAAAGACCTATTGTGCCAGTATCACCATGACTCTTTCTTCTTTGTTCAGAATAACGACTGAGAACATGGCATTTTAGCGCTACCAAAAATATTTCGGCTTCAAACTTGTTGGATATATTCCAGAAGGGTTACATGTGATATATTATATCCCCAAAACTCTCCAAGAACTGCTGAATAACTTGTACAGGAACAATAAAACTGATAATATGAAATTTCCAAACTGCCAAAAAGTGATTGTGGCCTATATCTTGTCACTGAAATATTATTTCTGCTTCAAACTTTCTGGATGTCATTCAGAAGGGTCCTATGTCAAATATTACATCTCAAATAGTCCCTCAGAACTGCTAAATAACCTTTAAGGGAACAATAAAACTGACAATATGCAATTTTCAACCTGCCAAAAAGTGATTGTGGCCTACAACTTGTCACTGAAACAATATTTCTGCATCAGACTTGTTGGGTATCATCCAAAAGGATCATATGTGGCACATCATATCCCAAACAGTCTCTGGGAAATCCTGAATAACCTTTAAGGGAACAACAAAACGAATAATATGCAATTTTCAAGCTGCCAAAAAGTGATTGTGGCCTATATCTTGTCACTGAAACAATATTTCTGCATCAAACTTGTTGGGTATCATCCAAAAGGGTTATATGTGACACATTATATCTCCATCAGTCTCTAAGGACTGCTGAATAACATTTAAAGGAACATTAACATTGATAATATGCCATTTTCGACCTGCCAAAAAGTGATTGTGGACTATAACTTGTCACTGAAACAATATTTCTGCTTCAAACTTGCTGGAAGTCATTCGAAAGGGTCATATGTGACATATTATAACTCAAACAGTCCCATAGAATTGCTGAATAACCTTTAAGGGAACAATAAAACTGATAAAATGCCATTTTCAGCCTGCCAAAAAGTGATTGCCGCCTATATCTTGTCACTGAAACAATATTTCTGTTTCAAACTTGACTGATATCATTCAGAAGGATCATATGTGACACATTATATCCCAATCAGTCTCTAAGAAGTGCTGAATAACTGTTAAAGGAACATTACTACCCATATTATGCCATTTTTGACCTGCCAAAAAGTGATTGTGGACTATATCTTGTCACTGAAACAATATTTATGCTTCAAACTTGTTGGGTATCATCCAAAAGGATCATATGTGGCACATCATATCCCAAACAGTCTCTAAGAAATGCTGAATAACTTTTAAAGGAACATTTATACCCATAATATGCCAATTTAAGACTACCAAAAAGTGATTGCTGCCTATATCTTGTCACTGAAATACTATTTCTGCTTCAAACTTGCTGCATGTCATTCAGAAGGGTCATATGTGACATATTATATCTCAAACAGTCCCTTAGAACTGCTGAATAACCTTTAAGGGAACAATAAAACTGATAATATGCCCATTTTCAACCTGCCAAAAAGTGATTGTGGCCTATATCTTGTCACTGAAACAATATTTCTGCTTCAAACTTGTTGGGTATCATCGAGAAGGGCTATATGTGACACATTACATCCCAAACAGTCCCTTAGAACTGCTGAATAACTTTTAAAAGAACATCAATACCGATAATAGTCATTTTCAACCTGCCAAAAAGTGATTGCCGCCTATATCTTGTCACTGAAACAATATTTCTGCTTCAAACTTGTTGGGTATCATCGAGAAGGGCTATATGTGACACATTATATCCCAAACAGTCCCTTAGAACTGCTGAATAACTTGTACAGGAACAATAACATTGAGAATATGCCATTTTCAAGCTGCCAAAAAGTGATTGTGGCCTATAACTTGTGACTGAAATAATATTTCTGCTTCAAACTTGTTGAATGTCATCCAGAAGGGCTACATGTGACACATTATATCCCAAACAGTCCCTTAGAACTGCTGAATAACTTGTACAGGAACATTAATATCGATAATATGCCATTTTCAAGCTGCCAAAAAGTGATTGCCGCCTATATTCTGTCACTGAAACAATATTTCTGCTTCAAATTTTATGGACATCATTCCCAAGAGTTTTATGTGACACATTTTGCTGCAAATTTAAATCAAGCCTTTATTGGACAGTGCATAAAACGTCAAATTTCAAAAATGTTGTAATTCAAAAATAATACAAAACAAGGATAATGGCCAAATGGAAACAGGTGGGAGGAGATCTGCTTAAACACATTAGGAACACTAAGTCATAGGAAAGAGAAAACAAATGGTAATAAAAATGTCATTCCAATACAGCACTTACTAATTGAAACGAAAACCAAAAACGAATAACAATTACATCCAATCAAAGAAGAAACCACCAGTTAAACTAAACTAAGAAATAGACCAGAAACAGGGGCTATAGCGGAAGCTGAACACGAGTAAACCATGGAACAACATATATATTAATTCTTTGCCTACAGTAACTATAATGCTAACATGTTAGGAAACACAAAATAATTGAATAATCCTACAAACAAATTGCAATCAAAGCTGAACTCTTGTATTATTTTTGAATTACAACATTTTTTAAATTTGACGTTTTATGCACTGTCCAATAAAGGCTTGATTTAAATTTGCAGCAAAATGTGTCACATAAAACTCTTGGGAATGAATGATGTCCATAAAATTTGAAGCAGAAATATTATTTCAGTGACAGGATATAGGCGGCAATCACTTTTTGGCAGCTTGAAAATTATGGAGGACCACAAGAGCCACGCGCATCGAAATAAAAATTTCTGTGCTTTAATAATGAATTGTAGAATAAACTCTGCAATTGTAAATTCATTTTTGAATTCCAATTTAATAAACTGCATTTCAAAATCCTTTTTCCAATTGCATTTCAAAATCCTTTTTCCAATTGCACTTTAATAAACTGCATTTTAAAATCCTTTTTTCAGTTGCAATTTAATAAACTGCAGTTCAAAATCCTTTTTCCACCTGCAATTTAATAAACTGCAGTTCAAAATCCTTTTTCCACTTGCAATTTAATAAACTGCAGTTGGGAAAATCCTTTTTCCACCTGCAATTTAATAAACTGCAGTTCAAAATCCTTTTTCCACTTGCAATTTAATAAACTGCAGTTCAAAATCCATTTCCCTTTCCTGTTCGCTCCGGGATTAGCTGCTGGATTAGCTCCTGGATTAGCTCTTCGATTAACAATTTGCTGGAGGCTATTCAAATTAGCCACACCGTGGGATGTAAGGAGCTCTCTGATTGGTTGGTCAGACACAGGCTGTCTGCCAGCCTGGATTTTTCTAGCTCATAGCTTCTCCCTGCTAGGAAGCGTGTGTGCTTGTACAAAGGCCGTTCAGCGTCGGGATTTACACTCGGCTCGACACGGATAAGTGAAGAATGAAGGGAGCCTGCAGCGAAACGGAGAGCCAACCTCTGACTGAGTGCCTGTCTACACATTCTGACCACCTGTTGAAGGTAAGGTGCTAACGTGGCTAACGCTAGCATCACCGCACGTAGCCCCGTTATTTTAAGATCATCTTATGCCGGGCTCACACTGTGCGATTTTTGACCCATTTTGAGCCGATTTTTGAGTCGTGCGACCGTTTTGGCAATCGGCCCGAGTTTGTCCTTCATCGTGCCTCGTGCATCGTGTAGTGTACGTGGGGTAACGAGAAGCGATTAACACCTCACGACCAGCTCCCGATCATCAATCGCTTGGTCGGGAGGATTTCAAACCTGTTTGAAATCCTCGCGACCGTCGTGAGGGTGTCACTGCAGCTTCTCACACTGCGCACGCGCAAACACAAATGTCAGCGAAAAAGACGGCGCAGCACGGCAGTGCAGCGTGTGATCTGGACACAAGCGATGGAGGCACAACTTGTAGAACTTTGGAAAGCTCACCCGAGCCTTTTCGATGTGGCCTCACAAAATTATCACGACCACAACAACCGTGAAAATAGTTGGATCTACACTGCTGCTCAATCACAGCTGCCTGATCAATGTTTTTCATAAAGTTGATGGTGGTGGTGTGCGTGTCTGTGTGAGTGAAAGACAGAGAGGCAGAGCGAGCGGCAGAATTTCTGTTATAACCTTCATTTTATGAACGCACAGTGTGAGCACTCAGGTCGCATCAGAGCATCGGGCCGTATAGTGTGAGACCTGCATCGTGACCTATGAACTTCTAACCCCTGCGAGTCAATCGTACAGTTTGAGCAGGAGCTGAATCGCGCGACTGAAAAAATCGCACAGTGTGAGCCCGGCATTAGCTAATGAAAGTTTTACGTCGCAGCTGTACGAGCTCGCTACGTGTTTTGTAAGCTGCTGTGCTCTTCACAAATAAAGCTGGAAGCAGCTCAGACTGTTAGAACCAGCACTGAGGCCTGTTACATTTATACAGTGTTAGAGCAATGGCTGCAACCTACAGCCTTTAAACTAGCGATTACAATGCTGACAGTAAACTCGTCAGTCCAGATGTTACCACATTACTCTATGGTACTTAGAGTTAAAACAACTGAGACAGGCTGATTAAAATAACAGCTGTCAGTTCTCTCATTCAACATATAAAGACTGGAGATCACACTACTGATTTCAGTTCATTTAATATGTGAGTGCACAGATTCATTCTCAACTGGACATAAATGATGATCAAAGGTTGTTTAAATGATGAATTCATCAAATCCCAGCCTCTAACACAGTGCGCTGAATCTTAGCTTTGAATGTCCAGTATATTCTAATCAGTGCAATGTAAGCATTCACCGAACCTATAGTATCTACACCTGTGTGGCAAATGTGTGGTAAAGATACAGATAATGAAATTTAATTATTAATACAATATACATCATGAAAAATGAAAGCTGAAATTGATTCAGTTTAGTACTTTTCTCTGTATGCTCTGTGATTATAAAGGCCTTAAATTCTGTGATATATACTGTAAATGATTTTCACAGAGGTCTTAAAGTACTTAAATCACTGCTGATAGTCTGGTTGTTTATATTTTCATGTTTTTGTGTCTGTAAGGCTGTTTGATGACGATTTGGACTCCTCTGGGAGATGAGGACACACCCACATCTGTTCCATACTGCAGCCATGGATGGTGTTACGGTTCTGAGTCAGCTTTGGGCCATCAGACGCACACACTGGAAAACCAGCACCTGGACTTCATGCAGGAGAGACGGCCTCAGTGATGGACTCTGCATCCTCTACTTTACCTCTAATCTCTTTCTTCTTTAACACACAATTAAAATCACTCCAAAAGAGTGTAAACTTACTGAGGAAGTCTCTAACTTGTACACATTTGTACTTTTACTTGTTTTATGAGTTATTTTTAAGAAGAGTAAAGTTATTCACATAAAGTTGTTATTCTTCTGTATTTATTCTTTTGTATCATGTACCACAGTCATACTGAACTTTACAGACCTGGTGAATTGGAGAAAACAAAGATCACACACACACACACACACATATCATTCAGCTTCAGCAGTATTTCTATTCATGTTATGAATTCCAGTCTAATGTCAATTCACTGAGTTCAGTTTTGGTCTTAAACTCCAGAGAATACCACCTGGTTCAACAATCTTTTTATCTGATTATTGGCAAAATGTTTTCTTCTTTCAGAAAACATTCTTCTGAAAGAAGAAAACATTTTGGGCTCAATTTCAGCCTCAGGCAAAATTGAGCCCAAAGAAACAACAACAAAGTTTAGTTCCTCTGGATTTTCCATGGAAAATTGTTTTATCACTCATCCAGGTGACTTCTCCAGTGTCACGGATGAGTGATGAATGTATCTCCCACTGGAAACCATTGTGTCCAGTTAAAGTCAATCGACTTTTTTTAAGGACAGTTGTTAGATGCTGTGCTCATGAGGACAATGGGTTTTAACTTGCAGCACAACACAAAGCTGCCATACTGGATCAACGATCAAAACACTTAACTGAGCAGAATTAAGGCAAAATGTAATATCCTCATATGATGACACATCACACATGACCCAGCATTGTTCTAAGAATGCAAACTTTATTATTGGAAGTTTCCACAGCTGCCAGAAAGGGACAGATTTCTGGCTGGTCTTAATGAGTGGTCGTTGCTCTCTCGTTTTCTCTGGAATTGCTGCACAGAGGATGTAACACCCATGATAAGCACTGAGGTTTGTGTCCTTGTCAGAAATCAGCAATACTCAGCTTCCAGGTAAGGAAAAGTGGAACCAGAAGATATTCAAATACATCTCTCCACAGCTGCTGATGAATTCTACAAAAAACAAAGTTTGTTAAAAACATTTGCAGGTGAATCACCACTGATTTATCACTGACATCCATTTACTCAAAAAATACTGACAAGTGGATAACTAGGATATATAATATATATATAGATATAATTTCAAAAATGTCCTGTACAAAATGGAACTGTATATGACAAATATGGTGTGGTGCTTGTAGAATTTTTAACAAGGACCCTACAAAACTTTACAGTACTCATACTGCCAAACTTTTGACAGCTAGGTGTGCAGTAGGGCTGGGTATCGTCACTGATTTCTAGAATCGATTCATTTCCGATTCACAAGGTCCCGAATCGAATCGATCCACGATTCGATTAAATTCTATTTGAATCTGGGAAATTTTGACAGTCAGAAATATTATAATTCAGATTTCATTGACATATTTTTGTATCTATAAAAAGGAAGCTGACACACGCAAGACTTTATCAAAGGTGTGAACGTCACAGCAGCTGCCTTTGTGTCAAAGTAGCTGAAGATAAAACAGAAAAACATGAAGGTGGTTTTCCTGGCCTGGGATTTTATAAAAATATATATCTGCAGTACATCAAAAACGAAAGAAAACCATTAATCAACATATGAACGTTACCTCTGACGTTACAGCGGTTTTATTAGAGACACGGCTAAGCGTTTTGCATTTTGCATAATTTTAAAAAGTTTAAATTTGTTCAGTATTGAACGGCAGAAATTAGGTTTTCTTTTCGGAAGTATGTAAAACGAAAAAAAAAGAAAAGAAAAAAACAGCGGCCGACAACGCTGTAAACAACAGTAGAGTTGCACGTAACAAGCAAGCGAATAATGCAGAAAACAGTACAGAGAGAGAGAGAGAGCTGTGCATGAAGTGTGATTTTATCGTGGGTGAAGCAAAACAGTAAAAGTCAGAAGGAATTCATGACGATGTTTACGTGAAGCGTAGTTTGGATCTTCTTTTGCTGCTGGTTCAGTCAATATTGTTTGGAGAGAGATAAAACTAACAGCTTTAGAATCAGCGCAAAAAGGGCGTGAACACAAAGCGCGGACCCGCCGAAACATCAGAATCAGCGTGCTGTCGGCTTTCAGCACCGACCGTGTCCGTGCAGTTGTTGTGCCAGAAAGTGATTGCCGTCCGCGGGAACGCGCGCAGACGCTTAAAGCTGCAGCGCCCGTCGGGTGAGAAAGGCGACATCTCACTGATTCTGATCCGCGGGTCCGCGCTGTGTGTTTACGTCCTTGTGCAGAATCCGTGTACCTGCTCTCATTTACTGTCTTTGCTGTTTGGTGGTTGTTGAAATTTTGTGAGGTTTCACCTGAGATTCTGGCGTTTCGGGCAAAATAAATTTATATTAAAAAATCGATTCAGGATTTTAATGAATTGATTTCACGTTATCCAAGCCAGGCGATTTTAATCGATGAATCGATTATTAAAACCCACCCCTAATGTGCAGTTCCTGCTTTAAATGCATTCAAAATCTAAGTGATAAGAGGCCAGAAATGTTTGAACTCGCTTATGAACCTACATCACTGAGGCCGTCTCTCCTGCATGAAGTCCAGGTGCTGGTTTTCCAGTGTGTGCGTCTGATGGCCCAAAGCTGACTCAGAGCTGTAACACCATCAATGGCTGCAGTATGGAACAGATGTGGGTGTGTCCTCATCTCCCAGAGGAGTCCAAATCGTCATCAAACAGCCTTACAGACACAAAAACATGAAAATATAAACAACCAGACTATCAGCAGTGATTTAAGTACTTTAAGACCTCTGTGAAAATCATTTACAGTATATATCACAGAATTTAAGGCCTTTATAATCACAGAGCATACAGAGAAAAGTACTAAACTGAATCAATTTCAGCTTTCATTTTTCATGATGTATATTGTATTAATAATTAAATTTCATTATCTGTATCTTTACCACACATTTGCCACACAGGTGTAGATACTATAGGTTCGGTGAATGCTTACATTGCACTGATTAGAATATACTGGACATTCAAAGCTAAGATTCAGCGCACTGTGTTAGAGGCTGGGATTTGATGAATTCATCATTTAAACAACCTTTGATCATCATTTATGTCCAGTTGAGAATGAATCTGTGCACTCACATATTAAATGAACTGAAATCAGTAGTGTGATCTCCAGTCTTTATATGTTGAATGAGAGAACTGACAGCTGTTATTTTAATCAGCCTGTCTCAGTTGTTTTAACTCTAAGTACCATAGAGTAATGTGGTAACATCTGGACTGACGAGTTTACTGTCAGCATTGTAATCGCTAGTTTAAAGGCTGTAGGTTGCAGCCATTGCTCTAACACTGTATAAATGTAACAGGGCTCAGTGCTGGTTCTAACAGTCTGAGCTGCTTCCAGCTTTATTTGTGAAGAGCACAGCAGCTTACAAAACACGTAGCGAGCTCGTACAGCTGCGACGTAAAACTTTCATTAGCTAAGATGATCTTAAAATAACGGGGCTACGTGCGGTGATGCTAGCGTTAGCCACGTTAGCACCTTACCTTCAACAGGTGGTCAGAATGTGTAGACAGGCACTCAGTCAGAGGTTGGCTCTCCGTTTCGCTGCAGGGTCCCTTCATTCTTCACTTATCCGTGTCGAGCCGAGTGTAAATCCCGACGCTGAACGGCCTTTGTACAAGCACACACGCTTCCTAGCAGGGAGAAGCTATGAGCTAGAAAAATCCAGGCTGGCAGACAGCCTGTGTCTGACCAACCAATCAGAGAGCTCCTTACATCCCACGGTGTGGCTAATTTGAATAGCCTCCAGCAAATTGTTAATCGAAGAGCTAATCCAGGAGCTAATCCAGCAGCTAATCCCGGAGCGAACAGGAAAGGGAAATGGATTTTGAACTGCAGTTTATTAAATTGCAAGTGGAAAAGGGATTTTGAACTGCAGTTTATTAAATTGCAAGTGGAAAAAGGATTTTGAACTGCAGTTTATTAAATTGCAGGTGGAAAAAGGACTTTCCCAACTGCAGTTTATTAAATTGCAAGTGGAAAAAGGATTTTGAACTGCAGTTTATTAAATTGCAGGTGGAAAAAGGATTTTGAACTGCAGTTTATTAAATTGCAAGTGGAAAAAGGATTTTGAACTGCAGTTTATTAAATTGCAGGTGGAAAAAGGATTTTGAACTGCAGTTTATTAAATTGCAAGTGGAAAAAGGATTTTGAACTGCAGTTTATTAAATTGCAACTGAAAAAAGGATTTTAAAATGCAGTTTATTAAAGTGCAATTGGAAAAAGGATTTTGAAATGCAGTTTATTAAATTGGAATTCAAAAATGAATTTACAATTGCAGAATTTATTCTACAATTCATTATTAAAGCACAGAAATTTTTATTTCGATGCGCGTGGCTCTTGTGGTCCTCCATAGAAAATGGCATATTATCGATATTAATGTTCCTGTACAAGTTATTCAGCAGTTCTAAGGGACTGTTTGGGATATAATGTGTCACATGTAGCCCTTCTGGATGACATTCAACAAGTTTGAAGCAGAAATATTGTTTCAGTGACAAGATATAGGCGGCAATCACTTTTTGGCAGGTTGAAAATGGCATATTCTCAATGTTATTGTTCCTGTACAAGTTATTCAGCAGTTCTAAGAGACTGTTTGGGATATAATGTGTCACATATAGCCCTTGTCGATGATACCCAACAAGTTTGAAGCAGAAATATTGTTTCAGTGACAAGATATAGGCCACAATCACTTTTTGGCAGGTTGAAAATGGCATATTATCAGTTTTATTGTTCCCTTAAAGGTTATTTAGCAGTTCTAAGGGACTGTATGAGATATAATATGTCACATATGACCCTTCTGAATGACATGCAGCAAGTTTTAAGCATAAATATTGTTTCAGTGACAAGATATAGGCGGCAATCACTTTTTGGCAGGTCGAAAATGGCATATTATGGGTAGTAATGTTCCTTTAACAGTTATTCAGCATTTCTTAGAGACTGATTGGGATATAATGTGTCACATATGATCCTTCTGAATGATACCCAACAAGTTTGATGCAGAAATATTGTTTCAGTGACAATATATAGGCCACAATCACTTTTTGGCAGGCTGAAAATGGCATTTTATCAGTTTTATTGTTCCCTTAAAGGTTATTCAGCAATTCTATGGGACTGTTTGAGTTATAATATGTCACATATGACCCTTTCGAATGACTTCCAGCAAGTTTGAAGCAGAAATATATTTTTTCAGTGACAAGTTATAGTCCACAATCACTTTTTGGCAGGTCGAAAATGGCATATTATCAATGTTAATGTTCCTTTAAAAGTTATTCAGCAGTCCTTAGAGACTGATGGAGATATAATGTGTCACATATAACCCTTTTGGATGATACCCAACAGGTTTGATGCAGAAATATTGTTTCAGTGACAAGATATAGGCCACAATCACTTTTTGGCAGCTTGAAAATTGCATATTATTAGTTTTATTGTTCCCTTAAAGGTTATTCAGGATTTCCCAGAGACTGTTTGGGATATGATGTGCCACATATGATCCTTTTGGATGATACCCAACAAGTCTGATGCAGAAATATTGTTTCAGTGACAAGTTATAGGCCACAATCACTTTTTGGCAGGTTGAAAATTGCATATTGTCAGTTTTATTGTTCCCTTAAAGGTTATTCAGCAGTTCTGAGGGACTATTTGAGATGTAATATTTGACATAGGACCCTTCTGAATGACATCCAGAAAGTTTGAAGCAGAAATAGTATTTCAGTGACAAGATATAGGCCACAATCACTTTTTGGCAGGTTGGAAATGGCATATTATCACTTTTATTGTTCCTGTACAAGTTATTCAGCAGTTCTTGGAGAGTTTTGGGGATATAATATATCACATGTAACCCTTCTGGAATATATCCAACAAGTTTGAAGCCGAAATATTTTTAGTAGCGCTAAAATGCCATGTTCTCAGTCGTTATTCTGAACAAAGAAGAAAGAGTCATGGTGATACTGGCACAATAGGTCTTTGTTGTTTTAACTACTATTCGACAGTCTTATAACAAATATGAACAACGAGATTAGACATACTAAACCTGTAGGCATTAATTATTCCACCGTGATGCGTGTAGTCATTTGTTACAGCGCTACACGATGAAAGCAAACTTCTGACAAGCGTCATAATTCGGTTACAAGAAACGTTAAAGTTCCATAAATGCATACCTTTGCCTAATAACGTTATATCAGTTGCACGGAAGTAGCTGGCAACGCAAGTAATCCGGGCGCTGCAGCTTTAAGCAGCTGCGCGCTCCCGCGGACGGCAATCAGTTTCTGGCAGACAATCACTTTTGGGCACAACTCTGGCTACGAGCCAGTCACGGAACCTTCAAGTAACTGCCAGAGGTTTCCTATGGGCTCAAATTGTGGTCATAAATATTTTGTACTTGTAAATCAGGCAGGAAAGGAGAAGAGAGAAGAGGAGAGGAGACTTCTCAGTCAGCCATGTTTTTCACGAGTTTGGAGTTTGATTTACTGGCAGTCCTAACCCTGTGTTATCTGAATGCTTGTGAATATTATTCTCTTAAAACCCCCCCAACATGTGACAGTTTCTCTTTTAAAATATAGAAATAAAAGAAAAAAAAAAACCAACCTAAAAGAAACAAGGATATCATTATCATTTGCTGCACACAGCTGCAGTTGCAAACATGAGGGAAAGTAAGAAGTTTTTCTGGTGAGTCACACCGCTGAGTGACATTTGTCCTCCTTTACCTTTTCATAACACATCATATCTGCTAAAAAGGAAGTTGTCTGTTATTTTTGAAGCCAAAGTGATGGTGGAGTGTAGCAGAGTTAAGCGTGACTGCAGACTATAAATACTTCACTCTGTACTGAAGCGTCCATGTTGTTGTCCTAGAGGAAAAGACTGAGCTTTAGGAGCCAAACTGTCCTGTGTCTCTAGACCCAGTGTTTTGAGTTTTTTGTGTCCCTGTGATTTTGTATTATGATTTATGTTCAAAGTTTTTTTGTTGTTGCCTTAGTTTATTCATAGCCTAGTGTCCTAGTTTGAGTTTCTTGTATTCTGTTTTGTTCCCTATGTATTTAATAGGGTTCCCTCGTGTAGTTGCCCTCTGTGTCTCCCTTTGTGTAACTGTGTTTATATTGTGATGTTAGTTCTGGTGCCCTGCCTTCCGTGTTTTCCTCATGTATGCTTTGTTCACTACCAGCCAATAAAGCTGTGGCTTTTTGAGTTTATTCTTTGTGTCAGTGAGTTTGTGTTTGGGTCCAATCCCTGCCTGCACACAGCTGAAACATGACACAAACAGCTTTTATCTTACTTTTAAGTTCTAGTTAAAGAAGGTTTATCAGAAGAGCTGACAGGAAGCCTTTTACTGAGTTTAAGTAAACACACATCAGATTGTTCTCACTGGTTGCTCTAATAATGAATAACATGATGACCTGAAGCAAAGCTCAGAGGGTTTGTTGTGTGTTCTTTGGTTCTGATTTAGCAGGATTGCTGTGAGAAGAGGCAAAAATAAATCACTGTTAAACAGTAGTGAGTTAGTGAATCATATTTACAGGAGGATTAAAATCAAACAAATAACAGAATTAAACCAGGAAACAAATGAGGGAACAGTTCTGCACCAGGCTAAACCCCATAACCCTGTAGTGGTTGATGTAGGGAGGTAGGGGACAGACCAGTGTAACATGCCATGTTTGGAATGTGGGAAGTAACCCGGACAGGAGAGGAGAGGAGAGGAGAGGAGAGGAGAGGAGAGGAGAGGAGAAGAGAGTTCTCAGTCAGCCATGTTCTTCATTAACTGGCAGTCCTAACCTTGTGTTATCTGAATGGTGATAATTATTCTCTTCAAATTAACTCAACATGTGACAGTTTTTTTAAAATGTAGAAATAAAAGAAAAAAAAATAACCTAAAACAAACAATGATGTAATTATCATTTTCCGTACACAGCTTCGCTTGTAAAAATCAGTGAAAGTAAGATGTTTTTCCTGTGAGTTACACTGAGTGAACTGGCACTGTGCTAAACTGCGCAATAAAGAAATAATGAAGTTCCCTAAGATTAGGAGAAATGAACAGCCACGGACATAGTTTCTGTTCTCTCCACAGGAAGCATCATAACTATTTGAATGAACCCACTAATACGTGATCATTTGTATTCTCTGATCAGCAAATGAATGAATGGACGTCAGTAACCTCCTGGCTGGTTATGTAGGTAAAATATGTCAAATGCTCACTAATAAAAGCAGCAGAAAACTCATGAAAAAACATGTCACCAAGTAAGAACTCGCTCAGCATGATTGAAAGCATTATTAGCACATCTCACCTGTAGAAGTAAACTTCAGGGGGATGACAGCAAACAAAATCCACAGGTGTGACGTAGTTATCAAAACATCCATTCCAGCGCATAGATTTTGCCGATCACACTGTTTTGTTTTCTATAAATGATGTTCCGAATTAGTTTTTATTCGGCTAATCTACTGATAAATTCAGATTTTTACATAAACTTGCATCTAGAGCTAATGTTTGAATGAATGAAGGGAGGAAAGTGCGTGTTTCTTTTTCTTTCAGCCAAGATAAAGGGAGGGGGTGGGACTATCATCTGTCTGGAATTGGGTGTTGTTTGATACTTTTAGGAGGAATATCATGAAGGAAAGGGGGTGGGGGCTCTTTGAATGGCTCCTTGTGTCTCCTCCTCCTCAGCCCTGTTCCTACAGTGAATCAGAGTTAAACTTTTTAATCACACATTTGTATAAATGTCAGCTTGTCCCAGCAGAACCAACATGACTCCATTTTCTTTAACACTTATCCTGATGAGAGGAGGCAGGGGGGCTGGAGCCTTCCCCGGCAATCACATTGGGAGAGGTGGGGTACAAACAGGACAGACCAGGCAGGCAGGAAAGGAGAAGAGAGAAGAGGAGAGGAGACTTCTCAGTCAGCCATGTTTTTCACGAGTTTGGAGTTTGATTTACTGGCAGTCCTAACCCTGTGTTATCTGATTGCTTGTGAATATTATTCTCTTAAACCCCCCCCCCCCCCCCCCCCAACATGTGACAGTTTCTCTTTTAAAATATAGAAATAAAAGAAAAAAAACAACCTAAAAGAAACAAGGATATCATTATCATTTGCTGCACACAGCTGCACTTGCAAACATGAGGGAAAGTAAGATGTTTTCCTGTGAGTCACACTGCTGAACAAGTGTTCCCACAGCAGTGCTGTGTTACACTGAGTGAAATTTCTCACAAACAAAGCTCAGAAGGTTTGCTGTGTGTTCTTTGGCTGCTTTGCTGCAGCCATCCTGATTCAGCAGGATGGCTGTGAGAAGAGGCAAAAATAAATCACTGTTAAATAGGCAACAGACCAGTTTTTAAATTCCCTTTGTTCTTTAAAGCAGTGGGTTAGTGCATCATATTCACAGGGAGATTAAAGTCAAGCAAAGGACAAAAATTAAATCAGGGAACAACTGAGGAAACAGTTCTGCACCGGGCTAAACACCATAACAGTTGATCAGTGATTGATGTATCATTCACAGAAAATGGTCAATTAAGCGGTGAGTGAAGAGCAGCAAAGAATCCCACACTTCCCCTTTAAATTTCCCCTCTGTCCTCTTCTTTCTGATTTTTCCACTTGTGTTTGTTTTCAGTACCAGAAATAAATCCTCTTTTGAAAAACCCTGAAAAACAAATTCTGCACGTTTGTCTTCAGATGATCTGTTTGTTCCTGTGCTGAGTGACTACACAAAACATTTTAAGCTGTGATGGTTTTCTGGTCTGAAAGAGGAAACAATAGAGCAGAGATGTTAAAGGTCAAAGGACAACTGCTCAATCTACAGCAGCCATTCAGAAGTCACCAGAGTCACCACCACACACTGGTCACCAGAAATGTTGCTGACACACAGCTTAAGAGTCCTGTGTGTTCTGACTGAACATCACTGCTATCTAACCAAGGCCTATGCGGGCCTGATTGAATACAAAGCTAGCATCACCACCAACAGTGACTTTCATTCCTCAATTAATAAAAAGAATACAAAATTTCACAAACTCTGATCTGTCTTCTTGTTTCTGTCTCACAGGAGCAGACTGAGCTTTAGCAGACAAACAACTTTAAGTGGTGTGTCCAGCGGGGTGGCCTGGGGGGGCACAGGCCACCCCCCAACCAGACTATTGCTAAAATGGACGATTATGTTTTCACAGTGAAGCTCAGATATCCGAGTGTAAGTGAATGCAGCTTTGGCTTCTTCAATATGAGCATCACGTTAGCAAAGGAAGGAGAGCTAAGCACGAAAGAGGCACTGCAGAAAACAATTTTTCAGCGAAGGAAAATGAGGAGAGAATAAATGTC